>NC_047626.1:4736445-5380820 GCF_004354385.1 Drosophila innubila | reverse complement strand
CCTTGCCTCCACGATCAGGTCTGCCACCTTCCCAGCCAGCTCCGCCTCCTCCACCGCGTCCACCATTTTCACGACCACCTCCACCACCACCGCCTCCTGCACTTCCTTCACCATGCCACTGCTGGGCAAGTGTCACAGCCACAAGGGCAAGTAGAGTTGCAATAATCAAGAAGCGCATTTTCTATTCCACAGTTAGAAACTGACTATGAATTCTACATCCAACTCGTTCCCTTTTTATACTTCGAATTTACGAATAAAGTCTCCAATCCAATCAGAACGTCATTTATTATCATAGGTGTCACTTTGATTACGCCTAGACAATTACGTAAATATTATTTACCCAACGATATTTCCATTGTCGAAGGTCCATTGTTAATTTTTCACTTTTAAAGTCGCTCGATATGGAAAAACAGCTGGCTTCTATTTAATTTTCCAGCATTGTTGCTGAATCTATTAATTAATTTGCTCGAAGTGCAAATGAAAAGCGAGACAAATAACAAAATAGTTTAAGAACAGACAAAAAATTTAGAAAAAAACACTTTTAACTCGATTTTCATTAAGCAAGAACTGGAATCAGATATTCTAGAGACTCTCGAAGATACAATTTCAAGAAACTCACACACTGATAAAATAATCTTATTTTAAGAACAAAATATTTAAGACGAATGTTCTTGATTTTAGAAGTTTGTCTTTTTTTTCAGTGTATGTATAAACAATTGGGAAACTTATATGTGATTTCATTTTATTCGAGATCCTTTTGGAGAAAATGTGCATCGGAAAAAATATGACTTTGAGCTAAAAGATAACACTTCAGCGAACCCGAACCGAAACCGAGCTGCTTTCTTAAATAAAAGGTTCGGTTCGAAAATATAAATAATTCCAAAAATTTTAGGCTTTTCTAATATCACGCAAATATTTGTGATTTGGAATAAAAATCATATATGGTTCGAACCACCGAACAGAATCTTTCCCAAAATTTCAGATGGTTTGCAGCCATGTTTATAAGTAGAAGTACCAAGTTATAATAGTCCTAGAATTTTACTTTCGAAGTCACGCAAGTCTAGGTTCGATCTGGATAAACAGCTGTTGTCTATTTGCCAGCTTACTTATTTCTGTTATGGTTCGAAAGGTAAATAACAAAAATATTCCATAACTATAGGAAAAAGAAAAGGTTTAACCTAACTTTATATATGACCCGCTTCCAGTTCGAATTTCGCAAAAAGCCGTCTTATTGCACAATAAAATGTTTTCAGCTATGTTGTACCCAAATTTCATCCTCCTCGGCCTTTCCGTTTCGGCTCCACGAATATCAGTCAGTCAGTCAGTCAGGACAAACAGTTTTATATATTTTGATTATGAGAACTTGATGAAGACGTTGTAGAAAATCTTGGAAAAAGAGATTAACTGTAGAAGTATCTTATGCAGAATTTTAAGGAAGAATTGCTCTGCTTGTAAATTGAAAGATGAGAAATACAGGACACAAAAGGATAGGACGTTACCAGAGAGAAATTAGCAAGAGCACGCTATATATTAATAAAAGTCGATGGATTTTTGTATAAACAACATTTTGCTTTTATTTCAACTAACAAATGCTCTGACACTGCAAAAGAGTCCTAGTTGGGTCCTCCAGTGGGATCAGTCTCCTCCGTGGGTCTCTGCGTTGTTGTGGAGCGGATGTGATGTATATGAGGTCCGAGACCACCGCCGAAACCGGCACCACCACCGCCATTTTCACCACCGCCGAATCCGCCACCACCACGGTTGTTGCCATCAAAACCACCTCCTGCTCCGCCACCACGACCACCTGGGCGACCTCCTCCCCCACCACCGCCTCCTGCAGCACCATCATGCTCCTCTAAGTAACGCTGGCCAACGGCCAAAGCCACAAGGGCGAATAGAGTTGCAATTATTAAGAAACGCATTGTCTTTTTCACAGTTAGAATCTGACTATAAGTTCTATAGACAATTTGTGCCCTATTTATAGTCTGATTTTCCGACTAGGGTCTCCAATTCAATATAAACGTCATTTGTTATCTTAGGTGTAATTACGACTATTTATCCAACAATATTTCCATTGTCAAAGGTCCAGTGTTTATACTTTAAAAGTCATGCAAGTCTGGGTTCGATCTGGATAAACAGCTGTCGTCTATTTGCCAGCAAATCTATTTGTTTACTGGTTCAAAAGGCAAATAACAAGAATATTCCATAGCTAGAGGAAAAAGCAGGGACCGTAATTATTATAAGTTTTATTTTAAAAATCACGCTTTAATGTTTAAATAACGATTTTTACGATTTGTTCAATCTATAATCATTATTTTTGTTCAAAAAAATAAAACTCAAAAATAATAGTTATAAATGATATTTATTTTTTTTGGTCTAAATAAAACTTATCAATAGTTTTAGTTTCTGTGTTAAACTTTCAACATGAGATGATCATATTAAAGGTATTAAATCATAGATCAAGAATTTGTAATCTTATCAGCGAAAAGTTTAACACAGAAGCCATAAACTATTGTTGAGTTTTATTTTGAGCGAAAAACAAATAAAAATCACCTATAATAATTATTATTTTTTTTTTTTTTTTTTTTTTTAACTAATAATTATCTTTGATCATCAAAAGAATCAAAAAAAAAAATCGAGTGATTTTTGTCCCTGGAAAAAAGAAAATGTTTAACCTCACTTTATATTTATAATACGAGAACTTGATGAAGATGTTGTAGACTATATCGGAAAAAGCGATAAACAGTAGGAGTATGTTATGCAGGGTTTTAAGGAAGAGCTGCTCTTCTTGAAAATATAAAGATATCGGAAACATTATAAGGCTAATTTTTGGCGTTTATCAAGTACGCAAAGTTTCCCAAAGGAGTTATAAGAAAGAAAACTATGGGAATCTATTTTCTCTTACTTTTTGCTTTCATTTTCATTTATGGAAATTACAAAAAAGAGTTAAGAAAGAGTTAAAGTTGATATTAAGTATAATTAAAGTGCCCAATTTTTTTACTTGACTAATTGATTCGCCTACGAAGAAAAACTGGAGAATTTTAAGAAAATTCAAAATGGACATTCATATTAATCGTAACTACTCCTTGTAATTTATTTTAAGAAATTCAGACTCAGAATATTAAATGAAGAACTTTAATAGAAGTTAATTGAAATTCATAATTTAGTTGCTTAAATACTTGCGAAAAGTCAACATTTCTAAAGAATTTATACTAAAATTAAATGGGACGTGTAAAGGAGTAATCTCCCCAATAAACTTGATTAATTCCGAGCTCTTAAGTCCATTCAACCTGTGGAGCTTAAAGTGTTCTGTTTGTGTGTGCGATGTTGACTTAAATAACCAAAATATTGCCACCCTATAGATTCAATTCTACCCTTCACATACTCACACACATACTCACACATACACATACACACGGCTACACACACACATAGATATTAAACGGTTTCGTTGAGCTCATCTGTTGGTTGTCTGGCTTTTTTTTTTTTGCCCGTGTGGATTGTGGAGTGAGCCAAAGAGCCGCTTAATTTTCTGATTAAAATCAATCAAGCAAAGCGCTGAAGCAGCTCAAGAAATCAAGCGGCAACCGCGATGGGTTAAGGGTGGATTAAAGCCATCATTATTGTTGCTGTTGTTGTTGTCAGTTTAAGACAACAAGTCGAAAACATAAAAATGAAATGGAGGCAACAGAAGGCCACGTCAAAAGGAGTCTTAAAAGCGTTAAGAAACGCTTCAGCTTCAGTTTACGCTGGTGACGAAAGGCAGCAGAAGAGGGAAAGGGACAGGGAGAGGGAGAGGGAGGAAAAGAAAGGATAGGGGGAACCATATGGGTTTTTAAATTGAAATTGAGATGGAGTCGCAGCAGCTAACAAAGGCAAAAGCAATAAAGGAGAGAAGGCGACGACATGGGGAAAGGGAGAAGCAAGAAGAAGAAGCAAACTGAATGACAGACATACAAACAGACAGAAAGACAGACAGACAGACAGACAGACAGACAGACAGACAGACAGACAGACTGAGGAGATGAAAATGAAATGACAAAAGAAATGAAATGAGAGAAACCAAAGCCAAAAAATTGGAGCAGATAAAAAATGGAAATTAATTTTTGCGGCGAACGAAAGAAGTGTGACAGAGAGAGAGAAAGAGAGAGAGGGGTATATATTTGATATGTTTAAATAGGACAACGCACACACATACACACAAACACACACACACACGCTGCATTTCTTTGAGGTGCGAATATTTTGCCGTGTCAATATAATTTTTAGATAAGATCTTTTAACCTACGACGAAAGCTCACACCATCCACACTCCCCAAACTCGCCGCTCACCCTCTCTCTCTCTCTCTCTCTCTCTGGCGCACTTCCTTTCAGCTACAGTCTCTTATATAGTACACTGAAAACAATTTTTTTTTATTTAAGAAAATTGTTTGTTAAAAATGAACTTAAAAACTGGCTGATAAGTTAGAAAAAATCATTTTTTTTTTTTTTTGAGCTCGAAATTTGAGATATTTTGAACAAAATATATGATTTTATGTCTGTTTTTTAGGCAACGTAACCTTGGAATTCATATAAAAACTTTTACAATTTAAGAAAAATTTACCCAAATCATAAAATTAATTTCTAATATTTAGAGTACACTGGCTTGGGATTCAAAAAAACAAGTCTTTATTTTGAAAAACTTTTTTTACGTTAATGAAAAAGAAATTGAGGACTTATTGAACCAGAATCATAAAAAGTAAGCATTCTATACTTGAAAAAGTTAACTCATAAATTAGGAAAACAAATTTCAACATTTTTAAAAACAATTTAATTAAAATGTTTAGCCTATATGCTATTTTTGCTAAATTTTAATAATCAATTTTTTTAAAGAAACATTATAGCAAGATTTGTTAGAGTGTACTACAGCATTTTCGTTTAACTTGTTACTTTTTTTTTTTTTTTTTGAAATTTCATCAAGTTTAATACGCTGCAGCAGCCGCAATGCTCGTAATTGGGAGTGAGAGCAGGACGGCAAGACAACGTCACATGGTACACACACAAGCAAGGTGAGATACGCTTTAAGGCTGCTCAACTTTTACTACAGAAACGTGATGTTCGCGGCAAATGTTATTCAAGACTCTAGAGTCTAGACCCGTAGACGTAGCACCCTCTACCCTTTCCGATTCCCGCTTTCCTCAGTTGGCGCTAATGCATTTGGAAAGTTTGCGTCGACCACGTGAAGGAAGGTGCCGGAAATCGAAACGGAAACACTTGCAACTCACGTGATTGCGTTATGCTGCGGTTCATTTTGGATTTGGAGTACACTTTGCACGCACATCCGTCTTGCCGTTATGTGTTAGCCATTATGATTATTATTATACGAGTTTGGGTTATAAATCAAAGCATTTGTTAGCAGTCATCCAAAAAACAAAAACCACCAAACACCCCACCCTACGCATTGATCAATGTGAGTGCATTAAGTTGAGTTTTGATTTATATATACTCACAGTGCACCTGTAGCTTCATCCGTTTGCTCACCGTCGGTGGAACACCATTGGAGGCGATGCACATATAGGCGCCCATTTCCGATCGCGTGACTTTTGACAGCGTCAACATTTCACCCTCCACTGAAATGGCTGCAATTCCAATTCCAAGTTTGACATGCGGTTAGTTTGCTATTGTTTTTGCTGTTTGCTACTCACACCTTCCAACTCACCTTTTGTTTTCTGATGCACGCCATTGCGTGCAATGATCTCACGTCCATCCTCACGCCGCCAGATGATCTTCGGCTTGGGATGACCGCGGGCACGGCAAACCAATTTCGCCGAGCCGCCTTCAGGCACCATCATGTCGCCGGAGGTTTCCTCATTGATAATATCCGGCGGTATAACCACTTCCAGTGTGGCAGTCTGTCAAGTAAAAACAAATGAGAATATGTGTTGTTAGTCAAGGAATTATTTTAACAACTATATAGAAATATATTATATATTTTTTGAAAACCATGAAAAATGGACAGTTAAGAAAAAAAATTGAATGAAATGAATTTTGATGCAGAATCAAATTAGAGGTCAAATAATGATAAAATTGATATTCCGCTTTAAAATCGGCTCAGTTTTGTCAAAGTTATGGCGGGTTGAAGTTTGTGAAAAAGTGTCAAAGGGAGAAGAACGGATATTGTGGACAGTGTTTGCAAGTATGTAAAAATTAGGTGGTAATGGATAAAAATTGAATTTTCCAATTTTGATGCAGAATCAAATTAGAGGTCAAATAATGATAAAATTGATATTCCGCTTTAAAATCGGTTTAGTTTTGACAAAGTTATGGCGGGTTGAAGTTTGTGAAAAAGTGTCAAAGGGAGAAGTATGGATATTGTGGACGGTGTTTGCAAGTATGTAAAAATTAGGTGGTAATAGATAAAAATTGAATTTTCCAATTTTGATGCAGAATCAAATTAGAGGTCAAATAATGATAAAATTGATATTCCGCTTTAAAATCGGTTTAGTTTTGACAAAGTTATGACAGTTTGAAGTTTGAGACAAAGTGCCAAGAAAAATTTGACAGAGATCGAAAGTAAGAAAAAAATTGTTGGTTATGGAAAAAAAAATATGTTTTCCAATTTTGATGCAGAATCAAATTAAAGGTCAAATAATGATAAAATTGATATTCCGCAATGAAATCGGTTCACTTTTGACAAAGTTATGACAGTTTGAAGTTTGTTTACATATTTGGGTACATTTTCAGCAAGAGAGCGAAAAACGAATGAAAGCAGTTGAGCGCAGATGTGTGTGTGTGTGAGGTGTCGTTAAGTTGAAGTACAGTTGATCGCAGTTGATGGCAGTGTCAAATGACGTAACAAACGGAGTGAATTACGTATTGATTGCCTTTAACGTAATCATAAAATTAAGGACAGATTGTCTGATTGCTGTGGAAGCGAAAGCGTTAATTGCAGCGTTTATTTTTGTTGGATGCTGTGATATGGCTTAGTACACAGCATCCGAAGCAGCAGCCATAACAGTAAAATAACAAGTTATTGTGACGTTAAGTGAATTTGCCTGTGGCTGTTGCTTTTTATTGTAAATTAATATGACGCTGATGTCGTTGCTGTTGTTGTTGCTGTTGCTGTAGTTGACAGTTGCGTCATAAAATAAAGTCAACGTCACCAAAAACCCCAAAACGAGCAGAGCGCGAAATTTATACGAAAATGCGAAAATGAAATACAAAAATAAGAAAGAAACCAAAGTACGAGAGAGAGAAGCTGAAGAAAAATGTGTTGAGTGAGGGGAAAAGGGTTAATAGGCAGATGTGAAGCTGACTGTTTGCTTTTTATTTGTCTCATATTTGCTTTTCACTCAATTCGCTTTGTTAGGTTGATTTTATTACAAGCCGTTGCCGTCAGAGGGCGCTGCTGTGTGCTCACTGCACGTGGCACTATGGAGAAATTTGACACATTTTTTTTTTGCCATAAATTAATAAATATAAAATTTTAAATACACTTCACATTTTTTTTTTAAATAATTCGCTTAAGAAATTTTTTTTTTTTAACTTTTCTGAAGCAAGCTAGCAAGTTTGGTGTCTTATTAAGACTAGTGATGTAAAAATACTATATATCGAAATATCGACAGCTCGATTTTCGCGGAAGCGACTATCGAGTACTTCAACTTGATGATTTTTTTGACGATCTATCGAGTTGTTTAAATCGATTTAAAAAAAATAATCAGCAACTCACTGGGGATTGTTTATCGGAAGGAATTTGTAGAATTGTGTTTGATCGTTAATTTTTTTTATGAAAGACCGTATTAAATAACATACAAAATTGTCAAAGTTTGTATAAGGTATAAGAACGATACAAAAAAAAATAAGATTCTTAAAAAAAGTTTGTGTGTATTTTTTTGATTACGATTGCGACTTACAATTAAAAAAAAAATTCAATAATTTCGATACTATTTTCCGATATATCGATAACTCGATACTTATTTGTGTCGATTTTTTATTTCGATATAAGACGCGATCTAAAATTTGGATCTACATCACTAAATAAAACCCTTTCATGTTGACAATAAATTATGAACATTAAATTTCCAAATCATATGGCTTTGATAGGATTAATCTACAAAAGAATGTATGGTGTAGACAAGAAAACGATCTGATAGGTCTAAGCTGCATATATATAAAAAAAAACATATGAATTTGACAACTATTTCATATAAAACTTTATGCCGGCGGAAACTGCTGTGCTATTTCATACGGTACTTAAAAATTCAAGTTTCGGTTTTTTTTTTTTTTTTTAATATTTGGACGGAATCTTTTGCCGTATTGCTATAAAGCTATAGAACTTGCTTGAGTTTTGACTTTTCCACTATTTTTTCTAAGTTTTGGCATCAAAAATTAAGTGGATTTTTGCCTGAAAAATGTTTAAAATTGCCCATAGTGCATTGACAGAAGTATGTTTACGGAATAGAGAAATGAAATGAAATTGAAAACGCAATCGTTTTGCTCATGTCGAGGGTATTAAATGGGCGCAGAAAGCAGCGCTGCCAACTCAACGCGACTTGACGAAAGGCCAAAGCACACACACACACACACATACACATACATACATACATATAGAAATGCTCTGTCGCCGCATTGCTTGTTATTTATTTTTGTCATTAAAGCGCTTCATTGTTTATATATCGTGCTTAAATGTCAGCAACCCGTTTTTTCCCCACCCTCCAACACACACACACACACACACACACACACACACACTCACATATGCACATACCCAAAAAGTACCCGCAGACAGGCTGGCAACGCTGCGCCGTTGGCAACAAACAGTCAAAGGCATATGACAAGTGCAGCCCTAGAGTAAATTCATTTCATTTCATTTCGTTCATTTGAATTTCAACTATTATTATTACATTTTTGCCCATGCTCGAATTTAACATTGTTTTATTTTTGTAATTTTTTTGATGTATGTTTTTATTTTTTTTTTTGGTTGCATATTAAAGCCCACAAAGCGAACTGATAGCATTGTTGCCTGGCGCTTTTTGATAAATTGCAATAAAATGAGAAATAACTACATATATTTGAAATCGCAAACAGATTAATTTCCCTTAGGGCAACAGTCACAAATAACTGTCTGTGTGTGTGTGTGTGTGTGTGTGTGTATTGTATCTGTCATTCCAGCATTAAGTGTAGATTACATTTTTCAATACTCTTGTTCGAAAAATACTCAACAATTGTTTTTTTTAACCCTCCATTTTTATTCAGTTTATTTACAAACTTTCATATTGACGCACAAAAATATGTTAACACATGTAACAAGTGTTCTCTTTGATTCATTTAATCCTCTTCTCCCTTTTATTTTTATTTTGTTTTTGTTCAAGTGTTTAGCTTGTTTTCAGTGCTTCTCGGAAATTTTATATTCAATTTGAATTGACAGCATTGTGAAAGTGCTGAAAAGAGCTTTTTCTTTTGATGCTGCCCAAAAAAGTATGCTTTACAATTTTCTGAATAATCGAGCTAAAAGTGGAAATTGGCAAACGCTTGTAACTAGCAGTATTTAATCTCAAAGTGAAAAGTTGACAGCAATGAAGTTATATTGAGAGATAAAACTATAGCGATAAAAATGTTTTTTCGATAGTCCAAATTAAGGCATATCAAATGTTTTTATCCGTTGTGATATCAGAAAAATTCAATTATAAAAATTCAAGTCCTATTTTCTCTTTTCAAAATGTATTCAGACTTTTCAAATTACACTTATTATTATTCACTGCCAGATTGTTATCGATAACATACAACACTAAAGATTCAAATTTTAATTAATCAATAAAAATAACGTTTTAATTATCTTGATCAGTTGTTTGCTTACATTTTTGCTATAGCTACATCGCATCAGACTGTTATCGATAACAAACAAAACTAGAGATTCACAACTGATTTAAAAGTCTCATCATAATTGAGTTGAACTGAAAATTTTAGATGCTTTTCGATCATCATGACTTCAGTCAATGTCACTGCTGCCTGTTATCGATAAATCAACTTAACGTTCAGTTCAGATTATATGCTTATATACTTACTTGCATTTTCATTGGATCGGTGTTAACCTGACACATATATTTGCCAGCATCCTCCATTTTGACACCACGTATGTTGAGTGTCCATGTGTTGTAGTCATTGTGTGTCACCGATAATCGATCATTGTTGGTTATCACATGCTCGTGTATGGCCAAAATCGCCTTTGCATCGGCCTTAATCCAAGCGACCTGATGATGGACATGCCAAAAATTCAAATTCCAGATTCCAGATGCCAATTGACCAAAAACCAAACGATGACAGCGACATTTTGTGATGACATTGATTTGTCGATTTTTTTTTTTTCATTTTCGATTTTTCATGTCAAACGTGTTGACAGTTGTTATCGAGTTAAAATTTAATGTGAGAATTAAGTTGATGCAATTGATAAGAATCACATATTATTAATCCCATTTATGGACATTGTCAGCGTTTTAAATGTTTTAAATATGAAGTACAGTTGTGTTGGTTTAGTTGTAGTAGTTAGGTCCATGTCATCAACAGCGCATTCAGCAATTTCCGGTTAGTTTTTTTTTAGTTTTTTTTTTTTTGTATTTTTTCGGTTGTTTTTTTTAGTAAAGTTTCGTTGTTGTGCCATCGAAATCGATTTGCGGATGTATTAGAATTTAGTTGGAAGTTTCGTTGCGGCGCCAGTTGGCGATGCCATTCGAGTTGGTAACCAAGCAGAGAATGATAAAGGAGGTAGGACAAAAGGGAGGTGTTTTTTGTGTCAACGATACAAAAGTTGGCCGTTTGTTGGTGTCGTTTGGTGTCAGTGTCGTTGACAATGCCAGACGATGGTGGCAAGCGTGTGGCAAGAGTGTGGCAAGTGTGGCAGTGGCAGCCAATAGTGGCATACAATCACATTCACATCCACAGCCACAGCCAGTTGCAGATCCAGGTCCAGGCAACGTTAGTTAGTTGTTGCGTTCATCGTTATCGTCATCGTCATCGCCATCGCCGTCGTCGTCATCGTCGTCAGATGTCAGCGCAATTTGACGCCATTTCCATTTTTGTTGCAGGCAACAAGCCAAAACGCAATTTTATCGTTGTTGATGCCGCAAGTTTTTGCAAGTTTTCCGGTTTTGTTGTTATTGTTATAGTTGTTG
This sequence comes from Drosophila innubila, assembly GCF_004354385.1. Classification (NCBI taxonomy): domain Eukaryota; kingdom Metazoa; phylum Arthropoda; class Insecta; order Diptera; family Drosophilidae; genus Drosophila; species Drosophila innubila. Next base: position 5,369,673 of record NC_047626.1, on the reverse strand, counting down.
TGCCAAGGATATCAAATCGGGATATTTCAAGTGCAATTAGTGGAATTGGTTTTGTGGTTTTTAGTACGTTGGCCATTTTTGTTTGTTTTATTTTTGAAAGAAGAAACATTTTGCAATTAGTTAATATTTGTCAACATTTATAGTTCTCTTCTTTTTGGAACTGAAGAAAATCCAACAAAGTATAAACAAATACATGTACAGTTTGGAGTGGAGTGGGCTGGGGTTTCTTTTTTTCCAGGTGCAACGCTAACAACTAAACAGACATTTGACATTTTATGCAAAAAAAAAATTAAATAAATAAAATGGAAAATAAAAAACAAAAATAAATAAGCACACACACATGCAAAAGTTAATACAAATTCTACAAAGCAAAACACACAAGCAAAGCTAATTTATAAAAGTTGTCACAAAAAAAGTGTTGCCTACTTTGGCGGGCAATTTTAGACAAATAAACAAAACATAATTATCAGTGTTGAGCCTGAGCAATTACTTTTTTTTAATGCATTTGCCTTTTCTATGGCACGGCAGAAAGTAATGCTAATGAGAATCAAATTTTTTTAGCATTAAAATGGGATTTCATAGTAAAAATACTACACTAAAAATAGTAATGCTAGTAAAATGACATTTTATTAAAATTGAAATTATTAAAGACAATAATAAGACTTTTAAAATTGACAAAACAAGTTTTTTTCCTATCATTTGAAAGTTTTTACTTTGTTTTAACATTTCTGTTATAAATGCTGAAACTTGTATGTTAACATTTCTGCTATGAACGCTAAAATTTGTATGTTAACATTTCTGTTATAAATGCTACAATTTGTATGTTAACATTTATGTTATTATATAAATGTTAAAATCAGACTTACTACCGATAATTCTAGCTGATTGAATTGATCATGTCATGTTGGCAATGTTAACATTTCTGTTATAATTGTATAATGTAAAGTTGCTGTTAAATTGCTCAATAAGCGAAGGTTTGAGTTAAGTAACTATCGATCATGTTAGTTAATCGATTAGTAGATGAATATAATTTAGAAAATGTCTGTAATAATATCGATCACGTTAGTAAATAGATAGTTCAATAAGAATATGATTTATTTGAAAATAAATATAACCTATTTTAAAAACTTAAGGTTACTATCGAACGATAGTAGTGATAGTCCATCTATAATTTATCGATGTGTTGATGTAAAGCGTCCTTTAGTTGAATCAACATCATTATCGACTAAGGTGTGTACACGATGAATATATTGACTTTTGTATGGTATTAATATCTTTTAATTAATAGAATAGCTATAAATTATTTAGTGAAATAAGTTAAAGCAGCTGTAGTTGATTCATACTAAAACGATTATTAATTTAATCGGCAAACAGTTGTAATAAATACAAAGAATTATTTAAGTTTTATGCCTTACCGTTTAAATATAGCATCGATAAGAAACGGATTGAAATATATATAAGTACACAATCGAAAGTCCTTGATACAATTTTTACTGCTGACAAGCTTTGTCTTCATTAATTTTTCCCCCTCTTTCTCTCTCTCTCCCTCTCTGACTTTCTCCCTTTCTTTCACTTTGCATATCTCGACTTATTGCGGATGCCTCATTCGATTGTCATTATTAAATCCGATTTGAGGTCATGTCCCAGCTGAGAAATTAAAAGAATTTTTGACTATTGCATTTGATATGCAGTGTGACCAAGTTAAAAAAAAAACGAAAAAAGATAGATGGACGGAGCTACAGTCAAGCATTCTCGACGGTCGGAGACTATGAAAAATGCTAAGACTGCTAAAAATTCAAAAAAATGCTGTTCGCTGTCGATATCTCATATAAGAAAAAGTTTTTCATACTTTGACTTGATTTTCGCCCGATCGGTCCTATGACAGCTACATGATATAGTGGTTCGATTTGAACCAACTTCGGTAAGGCTGTATAGGACTAACTTAAATGCATATTTTATAAGTTTGGTTATGATATCTCGTTAAACAAAAAAGTTTTTCATACAAAGACTTGATTTTCGACGGACTGTTCCTATGGGCGCTATATGATATAGTGGTCCGATCGAAAAAAGAAACTAGCTTGTTCTGCCTGCAATATAGAGGAATCTACTTACCAAATTTTGTGTCACTAGCTTTTGAATTGTTCTTATAATTTGGATATGAAATTTTCTATGTCAATTTTAAGGCGGTAAAGGGGGCGTGGCCAAATTTTAAAACAAACTTGATCTGCTTGCAGTATAGAGAAACCTACATACCAAGTTTAGTGTCTCTAGCTCTTATTGTCTCAGAGATCTAGGTGTTCATACAGACGGACGGACGGACAGACAGACGGACAGACAGACAGACGGACAGACGGACCTGTTACGCACATATACGTTAAAACAAACCCAATAGACCCCTGTACTTTTTTTAAGTGCGGGGTCTAAAAATGAAAAATCTCAGATGCCAATAATGCTGATGGCTCAGCACATTGAGGATGCTCGAGTTAACGGGCAAACAAAAGTGAATTCGAATGCAGCTGCGTTTCTCAATTCTCCACTCTACACTCTCCAATCTCTCGATTCTCGATTGTCGACTGTTTGCCTTGTGTCAATAGTAGAGCCGAAAAACGCTATAAACCAATAAAAAGCGATGAACAGGACTGAACAGGACGGAACAGGATGGAACAGGACTGAAACTGGTGACAACACAGCACACGGAAAATGAGTAGGGAGTAAAAAGGGGCAGAGGAAGAGAAAGAGGAAGAGCTCCCCTTCGTTTGATGTCGCTCGGACTGTCACTTTATTTATTTACTCAATAAAGCAAATTTATTGAGTAATGCTGGGGGAGTTAACTCCCATTCTCCCCTTCCCCCACCCATTTACCCACCCTCAACCCATTCTGGATAGACAAAGAATGCCCAACGGATTCCGATTTCGTTTCTGAATGGGACTTAAAATAAAAAATGTGCAGAAAGTGTGCAAAAAATGGCGAAAAAAAAGCGATGAAAAAACGCCAAATGTAAATGCAAATACAGCGAGCAAATGTCATAAAGCAAGGATACAGTAGCACTAAATACAGGACTATACAGGACTATATAGGACTATAGAACTATAGGTTTATAGCAGAGTGTACACACACATTTACAAGCATACAAGCACACAAATACAAACACATATATGTAGATATATAAAAAAAAATTGGTGCAAAGTTTGTTTCGGTTTTAACTCGGTGCGCTTGAATTTATTTTTATTAATATTTCTCTTTCTGTTTCAGTTTCTGTTTCTGTTACTCGAAACAAGAACAAAACTCAATTGCATTAAAAAAGAACCCAAAAATATATAGAAAGAAAAATATGTGTATAAAAAAATATAAAAATTCAAACGAAACGCGTATGAAAACAATGCAACGATTATGCGACTTCTCTGTCTTTGTTTTTATTTATTTTATTTAATTTTATTTTATTGTGTTCTTCATGTTGTTGCATTTTACAAATTCGTAGGGGTTATGGGCGGGATTTACTTTTCAAAAACACTGCAAAAGATATCTTTAATTATGCAGAGCTTTTTCACATACAACGAATTTCTATTTATTTGTTTGTTTTACTTGAAATCCATTTGTCGAATTTTCTTCATATTTTTACATTGTCGAACAAATTGTAGTCCCAAGCAGGAGCATTTTTTTTTTCCAAGCTAAATGAATTTCCCAAGTGGGAGAATTTTTAACAAGTTTAATAAATCAGGTTAAAAAATCTGTGGTATAGTTGGATTTGGTAATATTGGAATATTAACTGTTCTAAGTGCTAAATAATTTAATTTAGTATATTCGTATTAAAAGTTTGTTCGACAACATATATGATATTTTTTACATTTAAAAATTTTTTTAAATAAATATATGAGTAAGAAAAAGTTCTATAATTCGAGTTGAAAATTCCTGACTATAGTAAGGAATCTGAAAATACATATGTATTCAGAGTATAATTTTGAAATGAAGAGCATTAAAAAATGGGCAAATGATTAATTTAGTTAATTAGTTTTTAATATAGGGTATTTCATATTCGTTTTACTTTGTTGTTTTTTCATTGGTCTTATTTTTTCAAGTTTCGCGAATGCAATTTATTTTATCATGTTGACAATATTTTATTTATTTATTTATTGTTTAAATAAAATGAAATTGAGCAACGTCCAACTCGATGCTCATTTCCGTTTGCTTCTCTTATTTCTCTCTCTTTTTCCCTCAGTCTTTCTCTGTCTATCTAACTATTCAGTTGCTTTTGTTTGATTGAAACATCAGAGGATTTATACGAAATGACGTTTTTATTTATGATGCCATTTCGTTGATTAACACACTCTTTGACGTGTGTTGCAAAAGGCAAACAAACACACACACATATGCACACACAAACACATACACATACACACACACACACACACACACACACACACACTGATGAAAAGAAAACGCACCACAATGTTGAAAATGTGTAAACAAAATGTATTTATTGAATTGAACAACAAATAAAGCAATAATAGGAACAGATAAAACAAAAACAAAATTTAAATAATATTTGTATAAGCGAATACATTTATTGGCCATTATATTAAATTGTTTGCAATATATTCACTCTACATTTGAATTGCCTATTTACTCAAAGAAATTGCCTCTAGTATCTGACATTTATGTTTTAAGCTTTGAGTCTACTCAAAGAACGTTTCGATAGTCAACAGGGCAACACTCAAGAGCTGTCGATAATCTGGACTAACTATCCCATAGTTTTTTTTATTATTAATATAATTTTTTTAATTATGGCAAATTTTTCCAAGTTAAAGCTTATAAATTTATTTGTTTTTATTTGAGTGAAGATATTATTTATTTAAATTTATCGACTGCATATAGAATGAGCATAAATATCGATAAATATCGCATTGAATCGTTATCATTACAGTTACTGTCAGTGGACTGAAAGGACTTTTAATCAATTTATTTCTGGTAAGTAAAAGTTTGAAAATATTTTCAATTTATATGCTAGTTTTACATAATTTTCCAAAAAAAAATTCCTTTTAAACTTGAAACTTTTTGAATATATACATAATTAGGACACGTGTGAAGGATTACAAGGACATCTATTCACACATGCACATAATACACTTAATTTTATTTGTTGTTGATACATATTCTGTAATTTATCTGCCTATTTAGCATATTTTACATTTCGATTGTTATGCGGTTTATTAAGTATTATTTCCCGTTGTATACTGTTTATTGTTTTTAACTTTCATACAGTATATTAAATGCTTTTTCTCTATCTCTCACTCACTCTCTCTCTCTCTTTCTCTTAATCACTCTGTTTCTTGTTAAATTCATGTTCTTTCATTAGTGTTTTTTTTTTTTTTCTTATAAATAATGTTTGTTTTGCGATTTTTATGAAACTTTTAAAGAATAAAAATTAAATTAAGTTTGTGGTTTTAAAATTAAAAATTCCTTTTAAATAATATAGTTGCTATTACACACTTTCTTCAAGGGATAAAGGGTATACCCGATTGACGGTATGCTAACAAATTTATTGTATTTTCGAAATTTTCGAAATTTATCCTGTTACCTATATAACTATTTATTATGGTATTATTGTTGTAGTATTTGGTGCATTGGTGCGTAAACTATGCAAAGTGCTATTATTGTGATATACAGTATATATATATATATTGATTGGTGTATAAGTAAATATATATGTATATATATTAGTTATAGTTACTTATACACTTGAGATAATTAAGTTAAGGTGCGCTTAAAAGGTTACATAATAATTGATTATTGTGCAGTTTTGTGCGGTTTCCATTATCTGATTACTGAAAATACTTAAAAATTGGTGCACGTCAAATTGGTGGTGTGACAGTTTCAGTTATCGAAGTGCTGTTGATATCAAAACGATAACCGATAACAAATAATAAAGTGTGGAAGAAACGAAATGGAACGTTTTATTTTTTTTTATATTTTTTTTTAAATTTTTTTTTGATGGTTTAAATTGAAACGCCTGCGTTTAAAAACCGATACATACCTTGGCGGGAACTGACGCACCGTCACCACTCACCCGATGACCGCCCAAATTGTTGACCACACACGTGAAGGTCGCGTCCCGACCTTGGGCAACGGTAACATTCTCCAACGGTATTACAAAGTCCGGCTCGAATGCGCCCACTGAGGAGGATTTGTTTGAAACGGAAATATCTTCATTTCAATGGTTGATTGCCATGAAGAGAAAACATTGATTGAACAATTAACGAAATTTCTTATTTATTGCTTGCTTGTCGGCATTTTCAGTAATAACTTGTCATACTAAAGATTAAAGTACATACAGATTAATATTAATCGTTAAATGAATGAATTTATGTATCAATTAATTGGTGTGTGCATTAGGTAAACCGCAAATCATATGAGAACAGCAAGCGTAACGAGTGCCAACAATCGATAACGATATCCGATAAGAGTCGGGTATTGTTATCGATAGTGCATGGAGAAAGCATATTTGGTTTACATAGCGCAAAAGCCACGCATATTTTTAGCTTAACGATAGTCGATGGCGTGGTGCTATCGATATGTTATCGATGTCTACAAATTTGAAAATAGATAGTAAGTACAGATTTCAAATAACTTTCGAGATATACTATAGAACAAAAGTCCGATATGTTATCGATAATTTCAAAGGGAATTTATCGTTTGAATAAATTACAATACTTAAATACAGAAGAACTTTTGTTTGTCTATCGCTATGTTTTCGATTAGTATTTGTATTATCGATAAAAACAAGCACGTAACAATCGACTATCGATAAAAAATGTAATAAGATATCATTAGCCAAAAATGTATCTGTGTGATATGGATAATTTGTTATCGATTAAACTGGAAATTGAAGTGCACAAAATAACGACTCACTTCTCTCTCTCTCTCTCTCACTCTCACTCTCGCTCTCTGTCTGTCTCGACTTACCAATGCAATTGCATAGCAACAACAGCAACAGTAGCTGTAATCGAATGCCTCCAGTTGCCACGCCCACACGTACGCCCCTAAACGTAGACGCCTGAAAATGCGCCAGCTTCTGTCCAATTGATGTCGATTGATTGGGCTGCCGTTGGCTAACGGTCTCTAATTGTCGTTGTCTGTGTTGACGGCTTCCGTCCGACATCCAACTGAGATTCTGGAACTTATCGTTGTCGTTGTTATCGTTGCGTTTGGCGATTTGGTCGCCGTTTTGTTTTGCCACCATCATCATAAGACCGATGTAGTTCCCATTAACATTGCTTCACTGTACTAATGATGATGATGATACTGACGATTATGATGGTCGTTTGACTTGTCACTCCGTCACTTCGCCTGCCTGTGAATGGTTATGCCAAAAAGTTAGGAAATGAGTTATGTAAATGTTTTCACTTAACGACAAAGTTTTAACTTGATTTCTTTACGGTACAAGAGAATCTATTTTGATTGATTGACTTGATTGACAGCTCTGATTGTGTTTTTCTTTGAATACATTTCAGTTTGAAAGTAACAAAGGGTTCGAGCTCTACTCTTTGCAAGGAAAAACCTGGTAAAGGAATACTTATAAATTTACCCCAGCCAAAAAAAAAACTATATATTTAAAAAAAAAAAGAAATAATAAATATATAAATCTTTTTTAATTTGTTTTATTTGTTGACTTTAGTTTTCAGAACATTTATTTTTATAATTAGAGCTTAATCTTATTTAAAATGTTCTCAAAGCCAATATGTGCTTTCAAACTTTAAGAACTTTATATCCTCGACGCATTTTTTAGAGCAAAACTGTTAGTTTAAGGGCCAAAATTTTGATTGTAGAACAGTTTTTACACCCGTTACTTAAAAAATATGTAAAAGGGTATATTGTGTTCGTTGTAATGTATGTAACAGGGAGAAGGTGGCATCTGCGACCCTATAAAGTATATATATTCTTGATCAGCATCAACAGTCGAGTCGATATAGCTATGTCCGTCTGTCCGTCGTCTGTCCGTCCGTCTGTCCGTCCGTCCGTCTGTCCGTCCGTCTGTGTGAGCGCCTAGATCTCAGAATCTATAAGAGATAGAGATACCAAATTTGGCACACAGATTTCTATAGACCCTACGCAGGTCAAGTTTGTTTTAAATTTTTAACACGCCCCCTTCCGCCCCCGCAAATTGCGAAAAGCCACTACATCTACAGTTTTTAAGATAATACAGTTTTTATGGTATATAAAGTTATATATTAATATTATCTATAATCTCATTTAACCGCAGTAAGATCGGACTAGTAGAACGAGAGTAATAGCTAACCAAAGTTATTAATAAAGTTATTATTTCAATACAATCACCTAAAACTATGCAGTAGTTTTTATTAGGCAATAATTTCTTTAAAGTACTTTTATATATATTGCAAAAGTAACAGGTATCTTATGATCGGAATCTCAACTATAGCCTTTCACACTAATTACTAATAAGTCATTGTAAATTGAAGGATTTACTTTACAAATTTTGTGAAGAACTTTGAAATGTTTCTCTTGATATTCGAATGTCACACAATTAATCCATGCGAATACTTGATATTTTTAAAAGTACTTATTTGTTTTGTTAGTTAGCGAATGGATATACTTCTCCAGGGTAATAATGTCTTTGAAATTGAAGCTGCAATTGGCAAATGAAGTTTGCAGCTGGGGATAATTTGCATTCAGCTGTCAAATTAAAGCGCCAACTGAGGAAAGCGGAAATCGGAAGCGGTAGAGGTGCCATGTATAAACGGTCTAGACCTAGGAGTCTTGAATAACATTTGCCGCGAACACGTTTGTAGTGTGCCAGACAGCCTTAAAGCGTATCTCACCTGTTTGTACCCATGATTATGTCTTGCCGTCCCGCTCTCACACCCCAATTATTTATATCATGGCTGCTGCAGCTATTAAACTTGATGAAATTTCCAAAAAAAAAAAAAAAAAAGTAACAAGTTAAACGAAAATGCTGTAGTACACTCTAACAAATCTTACGTTTCTTTAAAAAAATTGATTATTAAAATTTAGCAAAAAATAGCATAGCTAAACATTTTAATTAAATTGTTTTTAAAATGTTGAAATTTTGTTTTCCCAATTATGAGTTAACTTTTCATGAATGCTTACTTTTTATGGATTCTGGTTCAATAAGTCCTCAATTTCTTTCATTAACGTAAAAAAAAGTTTTTCAAAATAAAGACTTGTTTTTTGAACTGCCAGTGCACTCTAAATATTAGAAATTAATTTTATGATTTGAGTAAATTTTTCTTAAATTGTAAAAGTTTTATATATGACTACACATGTTGCCTAAAAACAGACATAAAATTATATTTGTTGCAAAATATCTCAAATTTCGAGCTCAAAAAAAAAAAAATGATTTTTTCTAATCCATCAGCCAGTTTTGTTCATTTTTAACAAAACAATTTTTCTTAAATATAAAAAAAAATTGCTTTCAGTGTAATATATAAGAGACTGTAGCTGAAAGGAAGTGCCAGAGAGAGAGAGAGAGAGAGAGGTGAGCGGCGAGTTGGGGAGTGTGGATGGTGTGAGCTAATGTGGTTATTAAAAGATCTTATCTTAAAAAATTATATTGACACGGCAAAATATTCATCCTTAAAGAAATGCAGCGTGGTTTAGTTAGTGTGTAGTAAGTGTCCTATTTAAACATATCAAATATATAATTCCTCTCTCTCTCTTCTTTCTCTCTACATCTCTTTCTTGTTCACGTAAAATTAATTTTATTTTATCTGTTAACTTATTTTGTTTCTCTTATTTTATTTCTTTTGTCATTTCATTTTCATCTCCTCAGTCTGTCTGTCTATGTCTGTCTGTCTGTCCATCTGTTCATCTGTCTGTCTTTCTTGTCTGTTTGTATGTCTGTTATTCAGTTTGTTTCTTTTCTTCTTGTTTTCTCCTCCTTTTCCCATGTTGTCGCTCTTTCTCTCCTTTATTGTTTTGCTCTTGTTATTGCTGCGGACTCCATCTCAATTTTAATTTAAAACCCTATATGGTTCCCCATTCTTTCTTTTTTTTTTTCCCCCTCTCCTCTCCCTGTCCTTTTCCTCTTCTGCTGCCTTTCGTCACCAGCGTAACTGAAGCTGAAGCGTTTTTAACGCTTTTAAGACCTTTGACGTACTTCTGTTGCCCATTTCATTTTATACTGGATTTGTTAACTTTTAAACTGACAACAACAAATACAAATAATAATGATGGCTTAATCCACCCTTAACCCATCGCGGTTGCCGCTTGATTTCTTGAGCTGCTTCAGCGCTTTGCTTGATTGATTTTAATCAGAAATTGCGGCTCTTTTGCCACTCCACAATCCACACGGCAAAAAAAAAAAGCCAGACAAATCAGATGAGCTCAACGGAAACCGTTTAATATCTATGTGTAGCCGTGTATGTGTATGTGTGAGTATGTGTGTGAGTAGTGAAGGTAGAATTGAATCAGGCAATATTTTGCTTATTTGTCAACATCGCATACCACAAACAGAACACTTAAGTCTACAGGTTGGAATGACTTTCACATTCTAGAATTAATCAAGTTTATTGGGGAGATTACCTTACACGTCCCATTTAATTTTAGTATAAATTTTTTAAATGTTGGACTTTTCGCAAGTATTTAAGCAACTAAATTATGAATTTCAATTAACTTCTATTAAAGTTCTTCATTCTGAGTCTGAAATTTCAAAATAAATTACAAGGAGTAGTTACGATTAATATGAATGTCCATTTTGAATTTTCTTAAAATTCTCCAGTTTTTCTATGAATCAATTAGTCAAGTAAAAAAAATAGCACTTTAATTATACTAATATCAACTTTAACTCTTTCAACTCTTTTGTAATTTCATAAATGAAAATGAAAGCAAAAGTAAGAGAAAATAGATTCCCATGTAGTTTTCTTTTCTTATAACTCCTTTGGGAAACTTTGCGTACTGATAAACGCATTAGCCTTATAATGTTTCCGATATCTTTATATTTTAAGAAGAGCAGCCTTTCCTTAAAACCCTGCATAACATACTCCCTACTGTTTATCGCTTTTCCGATATAGTCTACAACATCTTCATCAAGTTCTCGTATTATAAATATAAAGTGAGGTTAAACATTTTCTTTTTCCAGGGACAAAAAATCACTGATTTTTTTTTTGATTCTTTGATGATCAAAGATAATTGCTTAGTTAAAAAAAAAAAAAAAGAAAAAAATAATAATTATTATAGGTGATTTTATTTGTTTTTCGCTCAAAATAAAACTCAACAATAGTTTATTGTGTTAAACTTTTCGCTGATAAGATTGGCACCTTGATCTACATTTTAATACCTTTACCATCCATGTTGAAAGTTTAACACAGAAACTAAAACTGATAAGTTTTATTTAGACCAAAAAAATAAATATCATTTATAACTATTATTTTTGAGTTTTATTTTTTTGAACAAAAATAATGATTATAGATTGAACAAATCGTAAAAATCGTTATTTAAACATTAAAGCGTGATTTTAAAATAAAAACTTATAATAATTACGGTCCCCTTTTCCTCTAGCTATGGAATATTCTTATTTGCCTTTGAACCAGTAAACAAAATAGATTTGCTTGGCAACAGACGACAGCTGTTTTATCCAGATTCGAACTCAGACTTGCATGACTTTTAAAGTATAAACACTGGACTTTGACAATGGAAATATTGTTGATAAATAGTCGCAATTACACCTAAGATAACAAATGACGTTTATATTGAATTGGAGACCCTAGTCGGAAAATCAGACTATAAATAGGGCAACAAATTGTCTATAGAACTTATAGTCAGATTCTAAACTGTGAAAAAGACAATGCGTTTCATAATTGCAACTCTATTCGCCCTTGTATTTTGGCCGTTGGGCTACTTAGAGGAGCATGATGGAAAACTGCAGGAGGCGGTGGTGGGGGAGGAGGTCGCCCAGGTGGTCGTGGTGGCGGAGCAGGAGGTGGCTTTGATGGCAACAACCGTGGTGGTGGCGGATCGGCGGTGGTGAAAATGGCGGTGGTGGTGCTGGTTTCGGCAGGTGGTCCGACCTCATATACATCACATCCGCCCACAACAACGCAGACCCACGGAGGAGACTGATCCACTGGAGGACCCAACTAGGACTCTTTTGCAGTGTCAGAGCATTTGTTAGTTGAAATAAAAGCAAAATGTTGTTTATACAAAAATCCATCGACTTTATTAATATATAGCGTGCTCTTGCTAATTCTTCTGGTAACGTCCTATCCTTTGTGTCCTGTATTTCTCATCTTTCAATTTACAAGCAGAGCAATTCTTCCAAAATTCTGCATAAGATACTTTACAGTTAATCTCTTTTCCAAGATTTTCACAACGTCTTCATCAAGTTCTCATAATCAAAATATATAAAACTGTTTGTCCTGACTGACTGACTGACTGATATTCGTGGAGCCGAAACAAAGGCTGAGGAGGATGAAATTTGGGTACAACATAGCTGAAAACATTTTATTGTGCAATAAGACGGCTTTTTTGCGAAATTCGAACTGGAAGTGGGTCATATAAAGTTAGGTTAAACCACTTTTCCTATAGTTATGGAATATTTTGTTATTTACTCGAACATAACAGAAATAAAAGCTGGCAAATAGACAAAGCTGTTTATCGATCGAACCTAGACATTCGTGACTTGAAAGTTTTGGTATTATAATCTTGGTACTTTACTTATTGGTGCAAACCATCTGAATTTTGTCTCTGTTTGTGGTTGTAGATTTTTTTTTTAAATCACAAATTTTGCGTGATATTGAAAAGCCAAAATTTTGAATATTTAATTTTCGTAACTGAACCTTTATGACAGAAATTGGTTAATGTTGTCTGCTGAAGTGATCTTTAGCTCAAAATCATACGATGCACATTAAAAGGATCTCGAATAAAATGAAATCATATAATAAATTGATAAAAAAAAAAAAAAGACAAACTAAAACAAGAATAAGTATTAAATTGTAAAATAAGATACATGGAGGAAAAGTAAACCGAGATAACGAGGTAATCAGTTGTATATAAAATTAGTTAAGTGAACTAAATTTTTTCTGTTTAAACTTTAAATTTATTTAAATTCGATAAAGGGCCCGAAAATATTTAGAGTATTGTGTCTATCGATAGTGAGGCCTAAGTAAAATAAAAGATAAATAAAATTCTAGCCATCTGTTGGGATTGTTTTCAGAGTACGTGCTGCATAAAAGAAAATTTCACTTTTTAATTGATAGCCAAAGTGAAATGAATGTTTATTGAAAGCAAGAAAGTGAAGGAGAAAGAGAGACAAATGCAATAGAGACAGAGAGGGAGAGAGAGTTGGTATGTACGACTTTAAGGTAATGGAATTTATTTTGCCCCTGAGACTCGCATTCGAATTTAAACAGATCAAAACGAGTCGAAATATCAAATACCATTATTTTCTCACAACTCAACTGAGCTCCAAATGCATTTCAAGCTATTTTATGTTTTGTCTGAAGATGCAATTCAATTTGCTTATTTAAAATTCTCAACTCATAAATTATTTTATGGAATTATTTCAACTGCAACGTTTTTCTGTCTAGCCAAACTCATGGCATAAAAGTCACATTTCCTGCACACGTTGCTCCATTAACTCAAGTCACACATGACTAAATTTCTAAATTTTAAAGACTTTTTTATCATACACAATGACTAAAAATAAGCTAGTAAATTTTTAAAGATTCTATGTAGATTTTTAGCTGCATTTAAGGAAAGTTAAATGAGTTTTGAGAAAATATCATCAGCTTGATTAAAGACATTTTAATATGAAGATTTTTAAGTCGGCAATAAAGCATTTTTAAACTGATTGAAAATAATTTATTTATATATTTTTTAAATTTTTTCTATGAAAATAAAACAATTTTTACAATTTATATATGTGGGGAAATATAAATAAAGCCTATTATTTTGTAATTGTTGACTTGACAAATTTTTTGTTATTAAAATAATTTTAAAATTGGACCAAAGTGTATTGTTTTTTTTTTGCTTCAGTTTTATTGTAACTTTTAAGACTTTATTTTACACTTGTTCTCAAATAAAATTGTTTAGTAAAAAATCTACTGCATTAAAACTAAATTCTAAATTGAAATTATTTTGCTAAAAGTTTATCACCATTTAAAATTCAAGCATAAATAATATAATACAGCTGAATATACTAAACAGTTGAATTTAGATAAGACATTAAATTATTTGTATTATTTAAACAGAACAGTTTTTTTTGTAATCTGAACTGAACCGTTTTTGACTTAATTCTATGTGATTTTGGAAACTTGAACTATATTTTGAAAGTAAAGAAACCAACATACTTACAATTTACTTACTCTAACAAATTGCAGATATTTTCTGTTCTGAGTAAAAGTTTTCCTTTCTTTAATTTGACTTCTTTAAGTGTAACTTTATTTTGTTTTTGTTTTTTTTTTTTTTTTTGGTTTTTCCTTTGCCTCGAACTTAAAGTAAATCAGGGTCAGAGCCAAAAATGCTAGACACACAAACAAAACACACATTATAGAGTTGCTGCTGCTGTCTGTGTGTGTGTGTGTGTGTGTTTATTGTTGCTGACATTTAAAATTACACACTTGGGAATGCGGGAGAAGTTTTGCTTGAAAGTAAACTAAATTAAACACAGAGAAACATTGAGAGAGTTGCACAAAAAGGGGGGAAAGAGACAAAAGCCGAGAGGGAGCTGGAGTAAATGACAACTGACCATCGAACGGTGAAACGTGCCACACCCCCGTCTCCCTCCCCCTCCCCCTCCATCTACACCAATCTCTGTTGACCTGAGGGGGCATGGCCACGCCTTTACTGGCTACTGCTTCGTTGTCCTGGTCAGCAGAAAGTTGCCAAGCGTCGTCTAACTGTATTTGTATAAGCTACCCTCGAGAGGGAGGAATAGAGAAAGGGGGAGAGAGGGAAAGTAGATATATATACTTACATATATACTTACATATATAAATATAATAGACTAAAGCTTAGTTCATGCTCCATCGTGTTTTCTGCTGATGCGACAGATTTTGAACAGTGGACAAAGGACTTGGCACAGGGGACAGTTCGAGGATACGAGATTTTCTATACTCTGGACTCTACACTCAGAAAAAAATAATGTTTAAAATTTCAAAAAAATTTTCTTTTAATAACTGCAACCTTAATTTTTAATAATAATAATTAAAATTTATGAAAAATATAAATATAAAAAATAATACAAATTTATGAAAAATATAAATATAATAATAAATCATAAGAACAATAAAAAATATTAATTTTAAATAATAATTTAATAATTAAAATAATTAAAAAAGAAACTAATTTTAGGCAATAAAAATAATAATATTAAAAAAAATCAATTAAACTTGAACTAATCATCAAAGTTATAAAATATAATAAAATATTATAAAAATTATAATGCAAATTTTTAAATTTTTAATTAATACGAATAACAATAAAAAAATTTAATTTTTTAAAAATAACCAAAGAAAATCAGTTTTAGTACCTTTTTGCTTTTATAATACAAATTTTTCAATTTTTAACTTATACAAATAATAAGAAAAAAAAATTAAAATTTTTAATAATAACCAAAGAAACTAAGTTTTAAAACCTTTTTGCCTTTATTTGACCTTTAACTCTAATTATAAATATATAATAAAGTTTAATTTTCTTTGACTGTTATTTTAAAAAAAATTTCAAAAATTTTACGGAAATTTCGGATTTTTTAGGTAATATTTTTTGCTGAGTGTAGACTCTGGACATGTGCAAAAGTGTAAATGAGCAGTCATAGCCAGCGGCGCAATTGTCACACTTGCAGCCTCACACACACACACACACACACACACACACACACACACTTGCATATGCATGAGTGCTCAACTGTCAACTGAATCTCCCAGCCTTTTTTTTTTTGTTTGCTCCCTCCTATCTTTGACTCTGTGCCACATCCAACATGTCATATTTTTATTTGCACTCTCTTCTTCTACTATTAGTATTTTTTTTGAACTGCTGCCACGCCCACTCTGCCGCCTCTGTCACAGTGTTGCTCTAATTGGAGTGCTTTAGCTAGCTTAGTGCCTGGCGGACAATTTCTGGCATTTTAGCGACTGTCGATTGCTTTCTCCATTTGGTTGCCGGGGGTTTGACTTTTGGGTTATCGGTTATCTCACTCTTTTCTGTCTCTTCTGTCTGCATCCATTGATAACAATTCCCGCTCGTTGATAACTGTTCTACACCCACAATTGTCCACTTGATTCGCCGTTAGTCGCTGTATTCTGCCCTCAGCATGCTTTCATCCATTTCATGCTTTTTATTCTCGTTTTTCGCTTTTTGCTTTATCCGTTTACTCGATTCTGTGGCAACTGAAGATGTCTTCAATTTCAACGAGGTATTTTTCCAATTGCTTCCATCTTTTTTTTTGTTTTTATTAAACTATTGCTTTATTATTTGAAAAAATCAAAAAAACTTTAAATTCTTGTTGAAAAAATTGGAAATTATAAGTAATTTGAGTAGCATTTTGTTTGTTTAGCATAATACTGATATAAATTTAAACAGGACTATAACGAGTATTTTAACATCGTATTCAAATATCAGAAATTTAAAGTCGAGCTTTATAGAAATATATAATGACAAATTTAATAAATCGATTTTAAAATGCTTTACCACATAACTAATTTCAAATTATTTTTCGGAAAAAAATTAACAGAGGAAATTCGAATTATCTCTTTTTTATGTTGATAAGATGATGACCTTTGAACAAAAACTACAGAGAACTATTTTTTTTTAAATTAAATTTTCCAATCTTTATAAACATTTCACATATCTCAAGGAACTCAGGAACTTTACATTTGAAAGACCCTATATTTGGTATGCAGTTTCTGCTAAGGCTAACCCAAGCATCCATATTATAAAAAGTTATCTGTGATTTATTTTTTATGCATTATGTTTTTCAAGTAATACCATCCCAAAGAACAAAAAATATAGAAAATTCAGATTTACTCAATTTGATTTGCAGTTTCTGATAAAGAAAACTATCTCAAGTGAGTATCAGCGCATTTGTATCCCTAACAAATAAGTTCCCCAAAAATACCTAATGGAACTCAGTTACTATAAAAGCTAGAAACCTCAAAATCTAGACGAAGTTTCTATGCGTCATTTGAGGCAATAGACTATCATAGACATTTACCTAGTTACTGGCTCTACAAATATATATATATTTTAACATTTCTGCAATCTCCTTATTTTGAATTTCTTTTCATAATCATCCAATGTTAAATGTTAATAAAGTAAATGAAATGAAATAAGTAAACCGTAAGATCTATAGCTATATTTAGTAAAGAAACGTCTTCATTCGTATTGAATATTACATGAAGATTAAATAGGTTTTTGTTGAAGTTTGTCAGCTGGAAATGTAATTATTTTCCTTGTTGCTAATTAACTTGTATCTCATATTGAGTGCCACAATTTAGGCAGCTATTTAATAAGCTGTATCAATAACTCAGTCTATTAATATGCAATCTACAATGAACAGGTCCTTGAGGAACACTGAGAGAGAGAGAGAGAGAAGGGGGAATAACATTGGCATCAAGTGCCAAATAAAGGCATAACCCGGCAGTCAACACTCAGCATTCAACTCTTTTTGGAGCCCCAAACTCGAACCCAAGCCTGATGCAAAAGGCCAGCGACCCGTTGTGAACTGCCCCCCGAAAAAAAGGATAAGTAGCAAAAGGATAACGATAGAGGGAGGATGGAAGGCAAAAGGGACAAAGTGAAAGCATAAAGATTGTAACTTGTAAATGGGCAAATAAAATGGAAATGAATATTATAAAGCAGCTTTGACACAGCCTGCGGATATAGGACTAAGGATGAGGGTTGAAGGACAACGGATGAAGGAGAAAGCAGGCAGGGTCGTGGGTAACAGGACTGCAAACTACACCAAAGTGAAAAGCTGACAAGTAGCTTACGTAAATAATGTCAACGGAACAATAAAAATAATAAACGAATTAGCTGCTTATGCGGAACAGAAGGGCAAGGACACGGGACTCGGATTCGAAAGGCGGATATGCCTGCTTCTTCTTCTTCTTCAACTTCTTGCAATGAAAATAAAAACGAAAGCTGACAGTAAAAGCAAAGCGATGGAATGAAATGCGGACACGACACGACACAAACATTCAAATCGACTTTTGAGTCGTTGTACAACACTGTCTCCCTGTCCCCTGTCAAAAAAAAAAAAAACCCCAAACTGTAGTCTATTTGTCGCCGTCGCTTTTAGCTCCTTTTTTTGCTTTCTTTTTTTAGACAGGACACGACGTTAAGACGTTTATGACTTGTCAAGGATTATTGTTATCACCAGCTAGCCAGGTATGCAAACATAAACCTAATGGCAACCTCAAAATAAAAAAGAAAAAACAAGTGAGAAAGGCTATAGTCGAGATAGCGACCATAGGATACCCGTTACTTATTTCAATATATATAAAATTACTTTAAAGAAATTAGTACCAAATAAAAACTTCTGCATACTTTAAGGTGATTGTATTGAAATAATAACTTTATTTATAACTTTGGTTAGCTATTACTCCCGTTCTAATTGTCTGATCTTGCTGAGGTTAAGTGAGATTATAGATAATATTAATAGATAACGTTAATTTCCATAAAAGCTGTATTATCTTAAAAACTGTGGGTGTGTTGGTTTTTCGCGATTTGTGGGGGCGGAGGGAGCTGTGGCTTAAATTTGAAACAAACTTGACCTGCGTGGGGTCTATAGAAATCTGTGTGCCAAATTTGGTTGCTCTACCTCTTATAGTCTCTGAGATCCTTTTGTTCATACAGACAGACGGACAAACGGACAGACGGACAGACGAACATGGCTTTATCGACTCGGTTGTTGGTGCTGATCAAGAATTCTTCCTGTTACATACATTCCAACGAACGCAATATACCCTTTTACTTATATTTTAAGTAACAGGTATAAAAACTAGGCCTGCTTGCGACTTATGATCCTACAAACTGGTTCCTAGTTTCAGTTTTAGTATCAGCTCAGTTTGTCTTGTAAACTGAACAGTTTCTTAGACTGTTTAAATTTTTTAATATTTTACTGAATCAGTTACTGTTGCTAAAATGGTATGGATAAAACAGTAAAAGTATTCGAGAAGTTCTCTTCTGTTATTCAATTCATTCACAATTTGTCTGATCAGTTTTCTAGTTGAGCAAAAACACAATAGTGTCTGAGCAGTAACAGCTTAGAATAACACACTTGAATAAAACTCAAACAACAAAGTATGGGAAATACGTTAGCGTCTTGCTTGAAATATATATATGTAAATATTTACCAAAACTAGATAATTTTTTTTGTCAAACATAATTTTAGTAATCATTTTTGAGAATACTTTTATTACGATACTTTTATTACGGTTAACAACTTATAAAGAATTCATATAAAGGGACAAATTGTTGTGATTATTGTAGAACTGTTATTTGTTGAACAATATTTGCAATCTCTATATATTTTGTATACTATACTTATCTCGGTAATGCTTCGGTTCATGTTTCTTTCATTAAAATAGTAGTTGCTGGTTTGATTACTAGATCTTTAATTGATTAAGTTTCAGGTAGAGTTACTAGTATGGCTAAAAATATAGTTTTCACTACTGCATTGCTTATTGGCTCGTTTTTATTAACTTTTTAGTTACTTCCTCGTTTACAAGCTCATTCACCGGTTCTTTCACTAGTTCACATTTTCATTCACCATCTCTGTAAAAGGGCTTTTAGCTACGACTGACTGCAATTTTTGGCTCTTTGTTCCATTAGCTTTAATCTCTGTACCCAGAATGGCAGAACAAAAATCTGTTGAGTGTTATTTAATCTGCTGAAAGTCGTAGTTACCCCATAGTGCACTTTTCTCCACCTACTGTTGAGCTTTTCAACTGAAAACGGAATTTATGAGCAGCGAATTTTTTTTTTTTTTTGGTGCTTTCTCCGCTTTTTTCGAAGCAAAGCTGTAAAGTCATGGACAGTGACAAAAGGATTACATGGGAGTTACTTTTGTCAGTCTCAATGTTTCTCCTTTGGAGTCACCCTTAGAATGGTACATCCCTGCGTTGTGACTGACATTGCACTATATACAGTATATAGGCTAAATAAGATTAATTTAGAGATTAAGCGTGAGCAACAATGACATAGAATTGTAGACAAGTGAGCTCTTTTCTATTCATTTGAACGCATCACTTCATCAGACACCATTTTCTATTTGTTCTCCATTCTTTAGCTGCCTGCCAGTTACCTGTCGATTTATTCCACGTGCAAATTTATTAGATTAACAGCAAATATCAAATAGGAAATTAACTGTCGTCTGGAAACACGTTCAGCTGTAATGCCGAAGCGTATAAAGGACAAACCGGATGCTGGGCAAGTGTCTCTCACATGTCTGGACAGCACAGGACATGCACACAACACCTATTCACACACACAAACACACACACACACAGACACACACACACACACACACACACACACACACATACACACTTTTACTTGTACTCGTTGTGGTTGGCAAATGTTAAATGTTGCTGAATGTTGTCAACATTTCTCAAATGCTGTCAAACACTCGTCAGAATGTAACAAAAGTGTTGCCTACCTTGAGGCGCCACTCGAATTTCAACGTGTTTTATAAACTTGAACAAGGCAAAAGCTGCCCTGCAGCACTGAAATTCCCTGTTCCTGATTTTCCCTTACGTTTACTTAATATTGTTGTCATTTTTTGACGTTTCCTTGTTAGTGTTGTTATAATTCTGCCGACGTCAACTGGTCGCTGCTTTTTCGAAACATAAAATTGGAACCAATTGGTAGATTATTGTTAAGCATAAAATTTTAACATCCGTGGCTGAATTTAAGCTGTCCAGTGTGGCAGACAAGCAGAACTTTTCAGTTCGGGGGCCCCGGTTCGAACACCACTAGAACAGCCATAAATAAAACAAAAATTTAGTACAATATAAATTTAATTAAAAAAAAAACAACAAAGTACAAATAGGAATTATAAAACAAATAAAAAAAACCAATAAAAACACAATGAAAAACTATATATTCAAAATAATTATTTTTTTAGTGCCTGGGAATTTTTTGACAGAGTTCCACGAACAGTCACCAAAGTTTCTTGTTAGGAAAACGTTGAGAAATGTATAGGGAAGCTTCCTCATTCCTTGTTCCTAGGAACTCCCAATGTTAAATTCCTCAATTCAAAACAAACGACTCGATGTTTCCTTTTTTTTTTTTTTAAACATTTTATTTATATTTTGAGCACGATACAGGGAATATTTCTCAACATTTCCTCATTTTTTCTTTGAGGTCCAGTTCTGCTGGGTTATGACATAAGCATACACACACACACACATCCTTGCCACAAAATGATGCAATTTAGTACATCTACCAAGAGATAATAAGCTTACGCTGTAAACTTATTCAGTTGAAAGACAAGTCCGCTTAAACATATGAATAGTCTCAATAGTCTTAGCTAATTTAAGCTTTTAGTCGTGAATTGATTTAAATTAACATTTAATTAGCACTTCATTTATGACACTGAGGCAATGTTAAGCTATTCTAAAAATGTTATTTACTGTGTCAAAAATTCGTAGAACTAATATTTAAAAATTGTACATAAAATTTGTTTTTTAGATAGTTACTGAAACTGTTTTGAAAAATTTTTATTGGTTAACAAAATAATTATTGAATGTATATTTGTACTAGGGGGCTGCGAACCCTACTCGCTTCGCTCGCCAACCACTGGTTTACTTTTGTGCCAGTTCATTCTCTGTTGGCTGCTTTCAGGCGGCGTTAAATAAATAAATAAATAAAATCTCTGGTTGCCTAATGAAAACAATTTAAAGTTAAAGAGGGGCATTTAATACGTTGCATCAAGTGTCTGGTTGTAAACTCTTAGGGGCTGAAGGGGATTACCAATGGCAATGAATAGTTGACCCGAAGTTGTTGGTTACGAGTGACCTTTGATGCGGTACAAGCTTCATTCCAGCTCCAACAACAGTTTGTATGCGAGGTGTCAACTGACCAAACGGCAAGTGGCAAAGCGGCAAGAGTTAAGAGGTATGGGGCAAGGGGCAAGAGGCAAGAGCAATTGTGGCAAGCAGCGAGTGGCAAGTGCCAATGCTTTCAAGTCCTGCTCAAAAGGACACATGCATTGCCAGCATGCCAAGAGGATCAAAGAAGGAGACACACAAAGCAAGAGAGAGAGAGAGAGGGAGAGAGAAAGTGCGTGTGACTGATATGAATACTCATATGTAAATATATTCCTGTGGTTCGACTTGATAGTGTCTGTGTGTGTGTGTGTGCTTGTGGTTTTGTATTAATATGGCAAATACCACAAATAGTTGAATAGCATTCCAAGGAACTAAGACTGTCCCCTACTGTGCTGGTGATATGGCTGTTCCTCAATATGGTGATATGGCTGTTGTTAGGGATGTGTATCGACAACAAAAAATCATTTTCGATATTGATAGCAGAAGAAATAACACTTACAGCAAATTCTAGTGTAATTTCATTGGATTAATTTATGCGAGTAACTTAACTTTACCAAATTTAACTTTCTCAAATTTGCAGTTGTTATTTTAAGCATAATTAACACTTTTGTTGAATGTGTATTTACTCCTTGTCTTTGATTTTTGTATGAAAAAAAAAGAAAAAAATTCACTATTTGTGAGCCCTGATACAAACTTGAACAGATAATTATTGTTGCTGCTTGCTTTTACTTGTTAAAAATTTTAAACAAGTTACACAGATGGACTTATATTAGATTGTAAGCATTTCTATTAACCATTCTGTGCTGCACGGCTGATCGCTTGGTCTAAGCGAATTGCGAATTGGGTAGGAGTTTGTGAGTCTCCAGAGCCTCTTCCACATTTGCATCAATATGGGGTGTCGCAGGTTTTGGAGTTGGATCCATAACATCACTATTTCCAGGAGTTGGCCAAGTTGGCCAAGTAAGCCAAGTTGGCCCATCTCGACGAATTTTCCAAACTGGCAGATTTAACGGGTCGGCCAACAAAATGCAGCAACAGCAGCTGAAGACGATTAGAAATAACTGGTAACGCATTGTTGAAACGATTTACTTTTCACTGATTGTTACTAGTGAAAGACACTCATATTTATACTCCAAGCCAATAGCTTGAGGTCTGACAAGTCTGGCAACTGATAAGCGTTGATTTATATGCAGCTATTTTAATTAACTTTTTTTCAATCTTTTACATAACTCTTGGTTTTTGCGTGTTACAATTGACTACTTTTGTACTGCATTTGTCATTGAAAAAAGTAACATTTCACTAGCACTGAAAATAGTAGTGTTACGGTAAATAACATTGTAACATTGAAAAAAGTAGTGATAGTAAAAATTTGTTTTTATTAGCATAAAAAATGGTTAGTAATTAAATTTGTTGGCATTTAATAATTTTATTAAATTCTCAATTTAATAGGCATAACACTGGAGTTTTTGGCATAGTAAAGATAATACATTTTTTACTCAAAAAATATGTTAACGTTCAAAAAAAATAGTAGGATACCCTGAGCCCAGGTACTCTGTACTGAAAATAAATTTTCGACCGATTGTTCCTATGACAGCTATATGATATAGTAATCTGATCTGAACCAAATTTGGCCTGAATATATTTAACCAACTTAAGTGCATATTCTATCAGTATGGTTGAGATATCTCAAAAAACCAAGAAGTTTTTCATACTAAAACCTCATTTTCGATCTATCGTTTCTATGGCAGCTATATGATATAGAGGTCCGATCAAAAAAAAAAAGAAAACTTGATTTGCTTACTGTATTTAGGAACCCATATACCAAGTTTGAAGTCTCTTGCTCTTATGGTCTCTGAGATTGACGCGTTCAAACAGACGGACAGACAGACGGACGGACAGACGGACAGATAGACGGAAATAGCTCAATCGACTCGACTGTTGATCCTGAGCAAGAATTTATATACTTTATGGGGTCTGCCACGCCCCCCATTTTTTTCAAAAAAATAATGGAAAGCTAGCATAACTGTCCAATTAGATCGAGTTATATACCGATTGATAGGTATAGTTGTAGCTAACAAAGACTTAATGTCATTTTTATGTTAAAGTTTTTTTTTTTAAATGTATTTATTAATGTTTATCACAAAATTGGGTTTTTAAAATTTTGGGGCATGCAAATACTTTTGTCACTAGACTTTTACCTCATAAAGTGGTTTTTCTTTCCAAGATATTCGTACACTATCGACTACGCCATATCGATACGCATCTCTAGTTGTTATTTGGGGTGGTGATATGGCTGCTGCTATGGCTTGTGATATGGCTGTTGGATGTTTGTTGAATGCTCAGTTGCATGTGAAGCTGCTGGCATGACTTTTGCTTTGGTGAACTGTGCAATGAGTCAATGTCGCTGGGACACAACCTTTTTCATGTATCCGCCAAGTGCATGTGTGTGTGTGTGTGTGTGTGTGTATGTGTGTGTGTCTCTCTCTCTCTCTCTATTGGCATTGGGACAGCTCGAGTCCATTGCGTACTGCTTCAATCATTGCTGCCTCACGCACTGGCGATTTCTCATGCCATTAAGAACCTCATACACACACACACACACACACAGATATATATATTTATATACATATGTGCTGCATGTTGCTCGATTTTGTCAGTTGAAAAGGGTTGTGACAAATTTTTAAATTAATGACAAAACGAACAAACGCCGCGAGAAACGTGCAAAAGAATTTCATAGCAACTTTCCAGCTCAATTTTATGGCATACCCAATTTCTCCATTTTATCCTGCTCCCATGCCACACACACTCACACTTTCACTTTGCTTTTACCCCCGTCCACAAACAATTTTGGTGCTTTATTCATGCAGTTGACTCCCCTTTTTGTAGGGGTGGGTGTTGAGGCAAAGCGTTTTAATTAAATTTCATGACCAGTTGCAGTTGAAAGCAACAACAACAACAACATTTCGAGAATTTTCGCATATTATTTATAATCTGAGAGAGCATTGAGTATACTCACTTGCATTCACACACTCACACTTGCCATTCACCAAATGAATCTAATGAACAAACTGTATTGACAATTTGAATAAGCGAAATGGAAATGAATCAAATGGAAATTTCAATATTGTTTTGGCCCCAAGTTTCTATGTGTGTGTGTGTGTGTATGTGTAAGTGGTGTGTGTTGGCAACCCTGGTGCTGTTTAGCTTTAAATTGAAGTCAACTGAAATTGCTGCTTGTAAAATGTGCATCATTTGAAAGCTTTTTCTAGAAAGCTTGATCTGTGATTTTGTTTTTACTCCTTTTATTTCGATATTTGAGGAATTTCATTTTGATAGTATTTAAAAACAGTAAGAATAACTAATGTGCTAACTATTAACTTTTTAATTTTTATGGCATAGAAAAAAGTTTTTACTGGCTTATTAATTTATTTTTAATTTACTTGTTTTCAATTAAGTTCTTTAGAAATAAATTTCATTTCAGATTTTAGTATTATAAATATGATTTAATAGCGACTTAAAAAATGTTTCTCCAGTGTTAATTAATGAATTAAAAATGGATTAACAATACTCATCTTTATTTCAATTATATAAAAGTCAAACAAAAACTCTCGTTTTAAGAAACTGTGTTAAGAATTGAACTAAGTTTATTAACTTTAGAACCGTTTAGATGTTATTTTCTGCAAATATATTTGTTACTGCACCGTTATTATTCCTAAGTTGGCTGACAATTTTATATGGCGAAATCTTTTTAATATATAGTATATACTTTATTAGGATTTCATAAGTATTTGTTGTTGATATTATGTACTTGTGCATTTAAGTACTTTCTTTAGTGCGTTCTATTTATAATGTAGTTTATTGTCTGCGCATTTGCTACCCTGTAACTGTGAGCTAAAACCAATGGGGTCTGCTCAATGTATAGAGTGAAATAAAAAACTGTCGCTGACTGACATTTTAAATAAAATAAAAGAAGTTTTCATCAAGTATTGCTTATTTTAAAATAATGTATAGGGTATTTTCTAGTCAAGTACGCTCTTGTATAGCTTCTTTTCTGGTTAAACCAGCATATTACTCGTTGTTTAACAGTTGTTGCCCTCTGACATGTCAGCTTTGATTAGGCTCGTCTCTATATCCTTAAAGGTTTTCATGTATTGTTATTTATTTTTTTTCAGGGATTGGAAGTGTGTGTGTGTTGGTGTGTGTGCAAGTATGTGTTGTGATATGGTGCATGTTTAGTTGCAATAAGGCAACTTGAGCTGATCATTTACACAACATTTGCATGGTGGTTACGAGAGTCTTACGAAACGCAAATAAACCAAAGAAAGTAAAGTAAAACACACACGCATCGACCCTTGAGGAAATACTGAAAGTAAAAGTGACAAAAGGGAAAGGAAGAGGTAAACAACTCAAAGCGAAGCACCTAAACGAGCTGGTAAAGCTCTTTGAATTTTGATTAGGCATTCAAATATGTATAAACAATAAAAAGACAAGCAACAAGACAACAACTTAATGTGCCACAGTCAGGGTTGCATGAAAGTGTTTATGCCACATGACTAACAAAAGTACACAGAAAAAAACAACTCATTCTAAAATTCAAGTGGAATATTCTTGTATTTTTTAAGTATGATAATTATTTTTAAATAAGGACAAGATGAGGATAAAATTTCAAAGACACAATATATAAATGAGTGAAAGAAGCCGCAAATATTTGATCTGACTTCAAAAATATCTTACAGCACCCGAAAAATCAAAATCTTTGTTGAGAGTTATATGAAAAATCGTGCTTAAATCAAGTTTTTTGTACACAGAAAAAAAATCATTATAAAATTCAAGTGGAAAATTCTTGTATTTTTTTTAGTATGTATTCAGATTATTATTGTTAAATAAGGACAAGATGGGGATAACATTACAAAATTACACAATATTTAAAAGAAGCCGAAAACATTTGATCTGACTTAAAAAATCATACACCACCCGAAAATCAAAATCTTTGTTGAGAGTTATATGAAAAATCGTGCTTAAATCAAGTATTTTGTACTTGATTGAAGAAAATACTATAGGATTGCTTTTATTGCCGAATCCCTTATTTTTTTTTTACTTCTGTGATGAAAATAATATATATTCAACTTCTATCTATTAAGTAAATAAGCAGAGTTTAGAAAGTTAAAATATTTTTAAATATAAAAGAATTTTGCAAGACAAAAAAAAATAATTTCCGGCATTTTTAATAAATTTTGAACTCAAGAGAACTCTTTCGTGTTTCTAGCAACAATGAAAGATATTTTGAGTTCATTAAAAAAACTAAGCAGCTGGGATTTCAATATTTAATAATTATTAGATTATAATCTACGATAAATCAAATTTTAATAGATATAACAATAGTTAGATAAACTCTTTAAATTAAAAATACTCATAGTAATTACCTTTTTATACAGAACACTGTTGTAAGCAATTTCCACATTTTTTTTCGAGCAGGTTTACAATGAATTGACACTTTTTTTTAACCAATTTCCATAATTGGAGGAAAATGATGGATCGAAAACATTTACATTTGAATTTTTAAGCTCTACATTGGCTGGGAAAAATAGCCTGGAAGCTAGCAACTGAAATCAATTGTTAAACGACCTGGTTATATCTATAATTGTCTTTTAATATGCCATTCCTGCAGCAAAAGTAATAGAATTGCAAAACTTTTGAATGGATTCGTTGAGTTGCTTGGTCAAGCGTCCAGTTGGAAAGGCAAGGGAAAAAATGAAAGTAACTCCTAACCGCGATTTACCAATTTGTAATGGTCGAGGCACATTAAAGCAATAGCTGTTGCAATTTGTTAGCCCATTCGCAACTTTTACAACTGCTCTTCTATGGTCTGTACTTCGCTACGTTTCGTCTACTTCTTAAACTCGTACATTTTGTACATTACGCATACGTCGCGTGGTGCGCACAGAAAAAAAAATAAAATAAATGCAATTTCAACTGGAAATGCACTAAAGTGAATGAAAGAGCAGAAAGTGTGAGTGTGTGTGTGTGTGTGTGTGTGTGTGTGTGTGTGTGTGTGTGTGTGTGTGTGGCCCAGACAGGTAGACGACTAATTCAGAGCGTCCGAATCACAAGTAACCATAAAACGGGGCAGCAGAGGGTGTAATAAAATTGCCAGAAAGAGCTTAAAGAAAGTAGATGATAGGGATATATATAGAGAGAGAGAGAGAAGCAAACATTTTTGACCCGATAGCACATATATACATACATACATACATATATATTCTTAAAGTATATTAAAATTTTAATGCCGCGAGAACGAGTTCATTTAGTCTGCAATTGCAACCAAGTGAACTCGGAGATTAAAAGTGCAGGAACTCCAAAAACTAGACTTTTGATAATTTAAGAATTTGTCAAAGGAGAAATCGACCTGAGAGAATGATTGCTTTAATCTTTATAAGATCTATCAGACTAACAATTCTACGCTTCTAATTATGTATATTTTTTACCCAACTTATTAGTACGTCATTGTTATTTTTTGATTTTTATCACAATTAATTTTATTATACAATGAGTACAGGGTCTCTCTGTGTCGAGTTCGCTCGACTGTAGCTTGTCCTATTATTCTTTTTATTTTCTTTTGTGTTCTGAATTTGTTTTGATGAATTGTGTTTCATTGTGGTTACTTTGAGCTTGCAACAAATTTCTCCCAATTCGCCATTTCCTTCCTGTCATCCATCCCAGTCTTCAACTATGCTTTCATCCTTTCATTCTTCTATCCCTCCTTGCTTTCCTTACAATTGTTTTTCATACATTCATATGTGTGGCCTTTCGTCGCTGATGCGTTTTTAATTGTGTTTATTTCCGCTTCGTTGTGACACGTCATTTATTAGCTTCCTCTACTCCCTCTTGCTCTTGCTCTCCCTTTCCCCGCCCCACGCTTATACCTCGCGCATTGCAACCCTGGTCCTTTGTTGCATTGTATCGAGTTGTGATTTATATGCATTTGCATACAAGAAGCTGCAAAAAAGCTGTGAAAGCTGCAGCTGCCAAAGAAGCAGGACCAAGGGAAAAACAGGGGAAGAAGTGGGGAATGCAGGAAACACAGGGAATGCAGGGAATGCTGCCCGGTTCATACAACTGCTGCTTTGTCCACAGCGTTCATATAACGCATACGATGCGTGAACAAAAAAAAACTGTTCGTCTGTATTATGTACAAAATAATAACTAGAATTGCTAAAAGCAAAATTCTGATCGAAGAGTATTTACCCTGTATGAATGTTTCTACCAAGGCTGCAAACTTTTGTGTATTGAGAAAGTCAGGAATCTTTAAAGTTGGTCACACATTGCAACTTTACAGGTAAAAATTTTTATCCAATTCGGCATGATATTTTAAAAGAAAATTATATGTCTCAGAATCAAATTTAAAGTGTTATATAATGCTAATTACCATATAAGAAGTAGCTTAAAAATAAAAAATTGAGAATTAATATTTTCAATTTCAAAATTGAAACCATGGCTATGATAGTCAAAAATAAAATGTTTTAAATGAACAAAATTTAAATGCAGAATGAATTTATAGACCAATCCATGATCAAAATGACATTCTGCTTGAAGATCGGCTGAGTTTTAACAAAGTTATGACACTTTGAAGTTGGTAAAACTTTGGATCTTGCAACTTTACAAGTCCAAATTTTTGTCAATTTTGACATGATTTTGTACCGAAAAATGAAAGAGTTCAGAAACAAATTTTAAGTGTTGTTTTATACTAATTATGATATAAGGAGTTGATTAAAAGTGAAAACTTGAGATTTAAAATTTTCAATTTTCAAAATATCAAAGGGGGGACCCTTAGCATCAAAATCGAACCATGTCACTGATAGTCGAAAATAATAAAATTTTCTAAATGAGCAAAATTTGATTGCAGAATGAACTCAGAGGGCAAATTATGATCAAAATGATATTCCGCATGAAAATCGGGTTAGTTTTGACAAAGTTGTGAGAGTTCGAAGTTGGTTAGACTATAGATCCATCCACTTTACAAGTCAAAACTTTTGTTCAATTTCACATGATTTTTTACAAGAAAATTAAATGCCTCAGAATCAACTTAAAACTGTTGTTTTATACTAATTACGATATCAGGAGTTGATTAAAAGTGAAAACTTGAGATTTAAATTTTTTAATTTTCAAAATTTCAAAGGGGGGACCCTTAGCATCGAACCTAAAATGAAGAGGAAAATAATTTTTTTTACAAAATAAATTAAAATTGAATGCAGAATGAAATAAGATCCAATCCATGAATAAAATGACATTCCGTTTAAAAATCGGATAAGATTTGCCGAAGTTATGGCAGTTCGAAGTCGGTCAAGCCTCTCATCTAGCAACTTTACAAGTCAAAATTTATCTTCAGTTCAGCATTTTTGAGGCTTTTTTTGGGTTTTATTTCACATTCAGTTCGAAACGTCTCTTACTGGGCAATTTGAAAATTACAGGGTATACAAGCAACATTAATGCTGTTGTAGAGCTGCGCTTTTGGGGCAGCCACTCAAAACACAATGTTGCAAGCTTTTGTGTGTTGTTGTTGTTGTTGTTGTTGTTCTCGCCAGCCAATAAATACTGTACTTGTTGTTGCTTCCTTTGTTTTTGTTGTTGTTGTTGTTGTTCTAGTTGTTGTTGTTGTTGCGCTTGAGCTCCATCATAATTATAGTTTCAATTTCTTTTGTTTGTTGTTTCGCCTCGAATAATCAACTGCAGGGACACATATGTTACTTTCCAATCTAAATGAAGAGAGCGGACATCGAGGGGAGATTAAAGAGTGAAAGGAACGACAGAGAGAGAGAGAGAGGGAGAGGGAAAGAGAAAGTCATTCTATTTTCATAGTCGGTTTGGCCTTTAATTGCGGCTTTGTATTATGCGTTTAAACAAAAGACTTTCAACGGGGTCCACAAAATTTATGCTAATTTGTTTTTAATGCACGTCGGATATGCCCAGTTTAGGCCACAAATTCATTTGACTAGGCCAACAACAACAAGTGCAACAGCTGCCAATATGGCTAATAAACCGAAACAAGGCCAGAAACATCAGCTAACCAAATGCATTTGCCATTATCATCGTTAGTTTTGGGGGCTGTTCACTAATCATCATCATTCATCGTGGCTAATTTCCAAATAATTAGCGTCGAAAGGTGTGTGTCGAACTCATTGAATTAAACTGAGCGAAAGAGAGGGCAATTGGGTGAGAGAAAGAGAGCAAGAGAGGGAGGAAAGTACTTTACACATCGCACACCTTTAGCTGTAATTCGATAACTGTCGATAACTGTTTAACACATGAGTTCAATGCGCTGCTTAAAGACTTAAACAGTCCTAATACCCTGTAATTGAATGTTTAAAGCAGTGTAGCTGCATTCAGAAGCATTTAAGCTATTATTTATCAATATTAAAATTTAATTAAATTAATTATATTTGTAATAATTATTTATACCTTGCTAAAATTGTTAATATCTATTTAAAAAAAAAATATAATTATTAATCAGATTAAATGTAGTTATTCTGGATAAAGAGTATTCATACCAAAGAATATATGATTTTCTCAAAATAAAGCTGATTTTTTAATTCCTTTCCTGTTTTTAGTTTTCGGGAAATTTCCTAAGTTTGTTAATATTATCAATATTTGATAAAAAAATAAATCTAATTCAATATAATTATTCAAAATAAATAGTAATCATAACAAATTAATATATGATTTACTCAAAATTTAGATTATTTTTTATTTATTTTCCCGTTTTTAGTTTTCGGGAAATTTCCAAAGTTTCCTACAAAAAATTAAGCTAATAAATATTCTTGATAGGGTATATTTATCACTCGCATATACTTCACAATTAGCAATTATCAACGTGTTAACTTATTTATGAAATAATTACAGCCATGATTAAGCATGTGGGCAAATTAATTTAATAATTCATTTAAGTCAACATTTTGGTAAACTGTAAGCTTAAGGTTATGAAGGTTATGAAGGATGGCAACTCTGTCAAAATTTAACACAAATAATATACAAATTATACTGAGTGCTGCTGCAAATTGATTAGGCAAATTGTAGTAGACTTATCATTTTAATTATTTCAAGACAGCTATTTATTTTAATAATCAAAATGTGCTCTTTTTTATTTTATTTTTATTCATGCAATTTAATTTTATTGAGAATGCATTTTATTTTAAATTTTAGCGCCCAACAATTTAACGATAAGTCTTACCATTTAATTAATACAAAAAGTTATATACTTTTAAATTAAATTAAAAGTACTTTATTCGCTTTAAGAATCCTATATTTGATTTTATATTTATTAGAAAACTGTAAAGTAAGTAGTAAAATTTTTCATTTATTATAACTTTAAAATTTCTTTTTTATTTTATTTTGTTTTCCCTATAATTTTAAATGCAATAACTTAAACTAACTAAATACAAAAAGTTAAATACTTGTAAATTAATTAGAAGTACTTTAATAGTTTTAAGGATCCTATATCTGATTTTATATCTACTAGAAAACTGTCAAGTAAGTAGTTTAATTTCTCATTTATTATAACTTTAAAATTTCTTTTATATTTTATTTTGTTTTCCCTATAATTTTAAATGTAATAACTTAAACTAACAAAATACAAAAAGTTTAATACTTTTTAATATAATTATAAGTACTTTATTCGCTTTAAGGATCCTATATGTGATTTTTTATCTATTAGAAAACTGTCAAGTAAGTAGTTTAATTTCTCATTTATTATAACTTTAACATTTTTTTAAAATTTTTTTTTTGTTTTCCCAATAATTTTAAATGTAATAACTTAAACTAACAAAATACAAAAAGTGAAATACTTTTTAATTAAATTAAAAGTACTTTATTCGCGATGAGAATCCTATATCTGATTTTTTATCTATCAGAAAACTGTCAAGTAAGTAGTATAATTTCTCTTTTATTTTATCTTTAAAATTTCTTTTCTATTTTATTTTGCTTTCTCCATAATTTTAAATGCAATAACTTAAAATAACCCATTTTTTTTTTTAAATTTTATTTTAATTATTATATAAGACTCGAACTAATTTTTCTCAGCATTTCTCCATAGCGACTCTCTGTTTAACTGACTTAAGAATTCCAATTGAACTCAGAGCAGGGCTGGCATAATTTTGTGTCTTTCGATCCACGTGTTTCAATGTCGCTGGAAAAGTCAAAGAAATTTTCCAATTTCCCAATTTTTTTTTTCACTTTTCTCTTAAATGTAAAATCTCCACTTGCATATATTAAATGATAATGTACTTCACACGCACACACACACACACACACAAACACACACACACACACACACACACACACACACACATGTAGTTGAAATGCAAGTGGCGACTGTGTAAAATTTATTTAATTAATTTATTTATAAAAAGGACGACAAAGTGCGATGGCAAATGGGCCAAGCGATGCGAGTGTCGAGCTTCATGTCCTGCAAAAAAAAAAAAGGATAACTTCAACGAAATGACAACGACAACAACAATAAGAACAACAACAACAACAGCAACAACAACAACCAGAACTGTGAACGTATTTTGAGTTGTAAAGGAGCAGCTGCTGCAGATTCCCTCATCCTGCCGCGTCCTGTCTCGTCCTGTTGTCAGTCTGCCTGTCATATACAATTTTAATCTCGTTGTGCAGTTTAGCTTAAGTTGGCTCCAGGATAATGAGCACTACGCCAGGATAACGCATTCCTTGCTCCTTCCTTCCTTTCTGCCTTCCTTTCGTCCTTTCGTCCTTTTGCAGCCTCGAGATAAAAGCAGCCTGCAGCCGTGCAACACGCGGTAATTAAAGAGGCGTGTAAATGCAACGCCATTGGCCAGGACAGCAGCCAGGACGACAGTCAGGACACCTGGTTAGGGCCAAGTTTTTAAGCGAGCGCATTTTCATGGCTAATAAATCACTTTTAATATTAATAAAACATAAATCACAGCGACTAAAAACTTGACAAGAACGTTGCCGGAATGCTACGGCTAAAAAGGAGGCGTGGTCGCTGCTCCCCCATCTCCCCATTGTCCTTAAGAAGCAAAAGTTTTTCGCACGGGCAGCGTTTAAAAAGATGAAGAATGAATGTGAAGCCAGCGATCCCCAAAAAGCCGTTTAAAAAGCATGAAGAGGTGAGTTTAAAAGGGATAAACGAATGGAAGGAAGACAGGAAGGAAGGAAGACAGGAAGGAAGGAAACCCAGCAAGTCAAGCAAGTGAATGAATCAGATGCATCTTGAATGTAACAAGTTGAGTGTTGGACAAAGAGTTAAGTCAAATTAAGATAGAGAGACATTAAAAAAGTGAAAGTTTGCGCTCAGATTAGCGAATATTATCTAATAGAATATTTAAGAAAGTTTCTTTACAATAAGATCTTGCTACCCTTCTATTTTATATGTTAAGTCAAGTTGAAAAATATACGGGGGGTTTTTTTCAAGGCTGCAAACCTTTAAAAATTTTGTTTAAGGTTCGGTTCGGCGGTTCGAACCATATAGCAAGACATCGGTTCGGCTCGCGAATTGGTTTATAAGCCCCCTGAACCCAAGGCTTGGGTTAGAACCTTGGTTTAATTTCATACAAAAAAATATTTGTATTTTTATACATTGTTTTTTAAATTTTTAACTAATTAAATTATTATTATTTTTTTTTTTTTATAAAATTTTTATAATAACTTAAAATTATTTGAAGATTTAAGATAAGATAATTTAAATATAACTTATTTTAATCCGAAGTCTCAAATAATTGCGTAGTATTAAAAAACCATACAATTTATTTAATAGTTTTTTTTTTTTGGAGCCGAAACTTTTATTTTAGAAAGCGGTTCGGCTTAGGTTCAGGTTCGCAAAGTTAATAATTTCAAGGGTTCGGCTCATAATCCGGTTCAGGCTGCTTAAAAACCCGAAACGAACCGGTTCAACGAGGTGCAGTTCAGAACCGGTTTGCAGCCTTGTTTTTTTCACTCCCTATTTTGATATATTCATAATTTTTAAATGGAAAGAAGAAGGTATAAATAAAATGTAATACAAATAATTTGACATAATTTTATATATATATATATATTATATCTGAATTAAGCAATTAAGAACAAGTATAGTTAGAAATTCAGTGTGCCAAATTAGCTGTGAGTTAAATATAAATTTATTTCTTAAGCTCCTCGAAACTAAGTCATTATTACATATAGTTTTACATCGCGCTGAGTCGAAATAAGCCCAGTTTGCTGCAAATTTAATAAAATATAGTCTCAGTTCA
The DNA here is from genome assembly GCF_004354385.1 of Drosophila innubila. Classification (NCBI taxonomy): domain Eukaryota; kingdom Metazoa; phylum Arthropoda; class Insecta; order Diptera; family Drosophilidae; genus Drosophila; species Drosophila innubila. The sequence goes on along the minus strand of NC_047626.1, from coordinate 5,334,391 downwards.
AAGATCTGTTCATTTCAAACTCACAATCTGAACTTTTAATTCGCATATTTAAACATCCTTCTAAACAACTTTTAAACACACAACACTTTAATTACCTTTTGCTTACAAGCAGCAAAAATCACACGCTTTTCAACACTGTTTGTTTTTATTTCTTCTTCAAAAAAAAAAGAACAAGTTTCAAACACTTCAAAAAAATAAAAAGTTTTTCTTTGCCAACACGAATATATTTCGTAACAAGCTTTTCACAAAATTTTGCAAAATTCCTTTTTCACTTTGTACGATTTTCTGTTGTTTTCGAAACACGTTTTTCAAATAAACATTCGTAACGGTCAAAACGTTTAAACGAATGTACGTTGCAAACGGCGCGTAACGGTAATCGCACGTTCTTTTTGGGGATTCTTCTGATGTTGAAATTGCTTAACTCTGAATTATGGCGCTCTTGAAAATGGCGCCCAACGACCGACCGACCGACGCGCTAGGAAGTTGCCCGAGCACTGAACTTGGCAGCGTTAAGCGACGCTCGCATTGGGCCAACACAGAACACGGACAGGATAAGAACAGCACAGACACAGCACAGGACCTAACACAACCGCCAAGTCCTTCGGCCACGCCAAAGACATCGACACGAAACCGAAACGAATCCCGAGTTCAGCGAACCGAACCAAACCGAACCGAACTGCGGGCATACGAAGCGTGCCAACGACTCGTAATCACATCGTTTCGCATCGTCAAGCAAGCATAATAGCAACATGTTGCCAGCAGCCAGCAACATGTTGTTAGCTGTGTGAAAAGTCTGAAATGTTAGTTAAAATCATTTGTTGAACGTTTTTTAGGCTAAGATTTATTTAAATTTAAATTTTATTAAATATTTTATTTATTTATTTATTTATTCACGACTTAAAGCAGTCGGCAAAGAAAAAATTACCAAGTATAAAAATAAAATTTAATATAAATTATGAACTGAAAAGATAAAAATGATAGTTAGTTTTGGGGTATGCAAAAATTATATTTTATCTTAATTTATTTATTAAATTTTTTATTGATTAAATTTAAATATGTTTATATACTAGACTTATTTATAGATTTTATTTAAATATGTTTATATACTAGACTTATTTAATGCATTGTCTATGTCTTAGGTAGAAATCTAATTACTTATGACCTATCTCAATATTTTTGTGAAAGTATTAAGTTAGTATTAATAATAATACAAATAGTAATAAAAATGTTATCCAATCTTTGCAATGGATTTTTTTTTTTTTTTTTGTAGACTTGTTTTTTTTTTATTAAGGGGTTAATTTGCATTTGGATTTAAAAATAATTTTACGAGTTTCAAATATACAACATTTTCTAGAAAACGCTTTCTGGATAATTTAAATACTATATATTAAATCAATGGAGAAGTCACTTATGTTAACTTTTATATTTATCTGATATAATTTATAAGACACAAATAAAAAAAAAAATTAGAAATATTTTTATGAATTTATAATTTAGCAATTAATATATACAGTTTTAAATATAGATGTGAATACAGAAAGAAATGTAAATATGTTTATAAATTGGCACATATACTATATTTATTTATCGATACAACACAGCAATTAAAATATATAGTTTTAAATATAGATGTGAATACAGAAAGAGATGTAGTTATGTTTATAGATTGACACATGTACTATATTTATTTATCGATACAAGCACAGTTTCGATAAATTGCTGTTATGCTTGTCAAATATTTTCGGCTGTTGGTTTGATTGGTTTTGGGCTTTTTTGAAACCCCGTGTCTCGTCTAACCGCATTTGCTTTTAGTGTAACACGCTTCAATTAAGTTTACAAGATGTCGAAGACTGCGCTGGAAAGCCTTCAAAGTGGTGAAGGGTGAAGGGGTTGCCCAAAATATAATTAAAAACGCAGCTGCCTTTAGCTAAATACATTAAATAACTGCGGCTGTTGCAATCAAAGTCACTTAACGCTTGCCAAAAATTTAGTTACGCACGCACAAACATGTATAAGAACCCCCCTCCCCCCCTCTCCACCCTTAGCACTATCCCCCACCACTCGATAAAGCACCTACCTGTATACAGGAGAGCTGGTTCCTTTGGCAGTAGTTTGGCAGTGCATCTTTCAGCACATCACTTACGCAAATCAAGCGGACCAATAAACTGAAAAGAGTCAAAGTCAATGTGTGTGTGTGTGTGTGTGTGTGTGTGTGTGTGTGTGTGCACTTCTGCTGCTTGCTTTAATGAAATTCGTTTCGTCGACATCGAATTCTTACTTAGAGTATTATAATTTTGTCACGATGTGTGTAACGCATTTAGGATGGAGTGACAGATCCCATAAAATGTATATATTCTCGATCAGGACAACGTGCTGACTCTATATAGTCCTTTTAGCTTGATTTTTATCCAAAATTATTCATTTATTCACGGTTTCACCGGCGGTGAATATTGCTATTCACACACTTCGCATCGGTTTTCACACAAAAATCCTATCGATAGATTTCTCATAGAATCGAAAAATCGAAAAATCGTACAGTTCATTTAAAATTTGTTGCGAGCATTGGGAAAAACTGCGAAAAACTGTAGGAAAAAAAATGTTTGGTGTGAAAAAACGTTATTCTTTCCGAAGGTAACTTAAAAAATCTTACAGATTGTGTAGTTGAGCTTGCCTGAAAACTTTTGTCCTATAAGTCCTAAAATTAATCGGTTGAAAATCAATCTTGAGCATGAAACTCTTTGTCTTTTTTTTTTATATACCTCAACCAATCTTAAAAATTATTTCAAAAATTTTTATTTATATCTTCAAGAATTATCCTATGTATTCTAAGAAAGCTTGCATAAATCGGACAACTATATTATATAGTTGTCACGGAAACGATCTGTTGAAAATCAATCTTTAGTTTGATAATCTTTGTTTCTTTTTGAGGTAGCTCAAAAAATCTCACAGCTTGTATAAATGAGATAGTCCTATAGATCCTGATAAAATTTCATTTAAATCAGATAATTATATCTGATTACTTTTATATGAATGGCTCTGCAAGGGTATTAAGTCTTCGGCTTGTCGATAATCAGCTTTTTTATCAAATGAAGACGAAAATTGTCGTCAATGTAAAACAGCAGACGTCACAGAGCGAGGCAAGTCCTGTGGCAACCACGGAACTCACTTTCATGCTTCATAAGTAAATTCATTTGCCACGTCCCTCTATGGCTCCATATACACACACACACACACAAACACACACACATACACACACACACACACACACAAACACATACACAAGCACACACTGTGCCTGCGTTGATTTTAATGAAATGTCATCAACTTTGAGGTGTTTATTGCGCTGACAAGAAGACAAGAGCTCAAAGGGGAAGCTGAGGAGAATAGAGGAGGTAGGAAAAGAGAGAGAGAGAGAGAGGACCGAGGAGGTAGGAGCACACAAAAACCCTTTGAGGTGGCAGTCCCAAGCAAAAGTTATCTTTGAGTCTTAATGTCAACCTTCTCACAACTCTTTCGCTTTTGGGAAACACAAAGAGAAGCCCCAAAGAGGAAACTTCAGGGGGGGAGGGGAGAAAACATTTTCATGTATCATAAATTGTCAAACACTTAAAAAGTGATTACGTGTGCGTGGCAACCCTAAACCCCAAGCAAGATCCAACGCAATACTCAATCGGTACATTAATTTATAGACTCTACAGAAGACCGAAGAGAAGATGGTAGAAAATGCTGAGAAGGGGTAGTTTAGCCTGTTGTATAGTTGGCACTTTAGATAAACAATTTTGTGCAAGTTGTTAACTTTAACGATGACTCATTAATTTTGTAGATTTAACACGCGTAGTTTTATCTATACCCAAAGCGCCGATAGAAGGGAAAAGTAGTGGAAATTTTCCTTGTGTTTGTCCTTTTGCTGAATCTTTGTTTGCCTTTTTTAGAAACCCTAAAATCATGAAGTACACTCTTGACTCCTAAATTTCAAATTTCAAATTCAAATTCAAGTCCTGAGCCCAAACAAAAGCCGCATTCATTGGTTTTCCTGTTTACTGGCAAACTTTTGTCACTTTTATAGTTGTTTTTCAGTGACTCGAATCAACAATGCAACGGCAAACAACAATTGTGAGCTGAAATGTAAAATGATTGACAGTCGCATGAAATCATTAGAAAAATCAACTATCCAAAATCGAAAGATACTCGAGGCAGACAGATAGATAGAAAGAGATGTGGGAAACAGAGCTAAAAGAATTCTAGTATTAGAAACTTTATAAAATCTAGCATAATTCATATTATAATTATATGGCTTAGAGACACTCGATATATTAACAGTTTCAGTATTGTCAATTCCAGCAGAAAGATAAAGATCTTAAAAGTATCTTGGATTTTTAACTGAGTGAAAAGTTTTAAAAACAACTTGTTGATTTTTAAATATTTAGAATACTCCATGACTCCGTTTTTCACGAAATCCAGATATGTTAATTAGGCTGCATCGATTTTTTTCGGAAAAAGAAATGGTACACTATATTCGTAATCTACGGTCAATTCTAAGATGTTTTTACCAAGAAACTATAGTTCTAAAATCAGTTTCAAGTCCCCGTTTTTTGTTTTGAAAAATATTGTTTTTTTAGTCCTTGCAAGGACGAAAATTATGTTTTAAGAACAAAATTTTGTTGTATTTAAAAGTCCTGTTTTTAACTACCTTGTCAGGATCGGACTAAAAATTCTAAAGAAATGTTAAAAATGTATAATAAAAAAAAAAAAAAAAAAAAAAAACACTTTTTTCAACTAAAATAATATACTCCTGTAGTTTTTTTTTTGTAATTACGGGGTCTAAAAACGGGGAACATGGTTTCCTGGTGAAAATGTCTTAGAATTGACCGTAGATTATGAATATAGAGTACCATTTGTGTATTTTTTATGGCCCATGCACTCTAATGTCTATATCCTTTTCTGCTCCCAGTGCTCTTTCTATTACGTTTCGAAAAGTGGCGCCAGAGAGACGCATAAGCACTCGAGCGAGCTGACAAAAACAAAATACATGCAGAGCTGTCGCCAGATTTCTGCCAAATAAAAAAAAAAAAAAAAAAAAAAAAAAACCTGTCTTAAATTTAAATAATTACGTTTAAAAGCAGCGACTTTGATTTCGACTTCAAAGTGTGAATGCTAAACGTATGTGCAACATTGCAATATTTTCCCCTTTTTCCATCCCTCTAACCATAAAAAGTGGCCTGCTATTTTTTCAGGGTGTTTTTTTTTTTTTTTTTAATTTTTTGTTGTTCGACAAATCGCTACAAAATGTAACTACTTAACAACGTCAACATTGCCACAATTGTGGGGCAAGCGGCAGCTGCAGGGGTAGGCGCAGCTCGATGAGGGGTTGGGTGGGGTTAAGGGTGGGGAAATGGTCAGGCAGTCAGCCTGGCAAATTAGGGATTTCCACTACAAATACAAACACGAAGCGAAAAAGCTGCAAGTCACGCAACAATCATTTGGCCCAAGGGTCAAACAAGGGTGAAAGGGGGTCGGGGTGGGGTAGATAGGGTGCAGAGAGGGTTGGGGACAGTGCAGTTTGTCGAGACACGAAGAAACTAGCGGCATGTCCATCAATTGAAATATATGTTGAACAACAAACGTTTTCACCCAACCCCAAGCTCAACCCCCACCCTTAGCCACTTGCCAGCACCCCTACTTCCCACTGCAGGTGCGTGCTTTCTACTTTATTATTTCTTATTGAATAATTATGGCTCATTTGGTGTTGCGCCTCGCGACTGAGTGGGCGTGGCAGCAGCGATAACATCACAAATGCCCAGAGGCGTCAATCGTCAACTGTGCTTAAAGGGGAGAGGGGGAGGGGGTGGGAAAGGGACTGAGAGGAATGGCTGCTTGTTGGGTTGGAATGTTTGAACGCTTCACGTGCTTATCTCGTTTCCGTTGCTTCATTTAAAAGTTAATGACTGCTTTCAATGCCCAGCTGCGGCAAGGACATGCCTATGCCCGCCTCCTCCTCCTCCTCCTCTCAGCCACAGGACATGACCAGAAGCTCAGTCGTCAAAACTCCGCAAGGCTCTTCGCACAACCCATCAGCAATGACATTGAGTCGAGCCCAGGGCCCAGGGCATGTCACCAGACAGCTAAATTGATTAGGTTTTCCACAAAAAAAAAAAATTGGAAAAAAATGTGAGAAAGTGGGAGTAAATGGGGAAATCATTGCATACATTAGGGCGTTTCAGGAAGACATTTTGACGTTGGTTCGCCGTAGAAGTGAATACTGTAATAGAAGCTAACATAATACTCCTTACTTCGGGTATTTTAAAATTTATTCAGATTTAGTAATAAGTAATAAGTATTTTTGTAATACAATTTAAACGCTGTAAACGCAAAAAAAAATTATAATCTTAATTGGAGTATATGGAATGATGTTATGCTTTATAATATTTCTTTAAGAAGATTCAACTCACTGAGTTAAAGTTAAATATAGCTAAGAAATCTACTTTTTTTGTATCAAAAACTATTTTTCCTCAGAACTTTATGCAGATTCTAAGAAATAAGAAATGAGTAAATTTTTTTGATACAGGGTATTAAGGCTTTAATATTTTTTTAGAGTTCTCCCACTGTTTTTTCTTGTTTTTGTTGGTTTTTATATTTTGAAAATTGAAAGTCACGCAACAATTGACCAATCGCCATCCCTGACTTCAAATACTGCCGCTCATTTCCGTCTATCAGTTTTGCCAGCGTCTCCAGCAACGGAAAGTGAAATTGTTGTGGTCAGGTGACCTTCCCTACCCACCCTATTATCTGGTCTGCCTCCCTTCTGCCAGTCTTCTTGTAAATCGCATTAATGTCGCTTGTCTCGCCTGCTGTTGGCCATTAAAGGCAAATGTTATTGAATCATTAACACCTTGCTGGAGCCCCCAAGGAGGGATGTCATAGAAGAAGCAGAAGCTAAAAAAAAAAGTAGAAAGAAAAAAATGATGCCATAAAGTTTATTAGAAGTCGCTTAATGGCGACGGATGTGCGAGTTTATTACAATTTGTAACGAGAGCTCTCAAAAACTGTTGATTTACATACCACACACACACACATACAGACAGTTGGGGTAAGTATGTGTGTGTATAGGTGGGAAGAAGAAGAAGGAAAGGGGAGTAGAAACTCATATAAAATATGCAGCAGTCGCGTGTCTATTTCCAATAAATACTTGCAACGCGACGCCTCAACCAATGCAGTAGCCAAGTGCTCATTAAGTGGAACGAACGTTTAGCGTTGCCACTGCAACTGATCAACTGTGAAATACCCTGTAATTTTAAGAAAATATTTTTATAATTCAATGGTATTCGTCAGTTTTATTATATATATTTACTTTTGTCGAAAAAAAGTTAATTTGCTAACTCGGTCTAGTATACCCCAGTAATCTAAACTACAGGGTATGTCTGACCAAACTGTAGAACAGACAACTGCTGCGCTTTGACCAATCTAAATGGTGCTTATGATGGTCAGTGAGGCGAATTGGACAGACAACTACTTAAACCAAAATGCCAAATGTTTTTGGGTCCGAACGGAGCTTTTACTTCTGTGGCCTTCTTAGATGGTATTGAAATTTAAAGTATTATTCAAATTAGGACCGATATGAAATTTTTCAAGGCAAGGAAAAAAAATCCTTGTGAATATTGAACAAAATAATATAACATGATTTCCTTGTTTTAAACATTAATGCTTTATTATAGTTAATATCGAAATTTCAGAACTCAGTGCCAAAAATAGATTGACTTAAGTCAATTCACCTTAAATAAATAAAAAAATGAGGCAGTTAACTACATCTTTAAAAGACTTTCGGTCTTTCAAAAATTGTTATTTATTTAACCTCTAGGTGGGAATTCGGAAAGAAAATTCTCTTTTATTTTTGTTTTCAAAGACATGAAAAAAAGTCAAATCCGTAGAATATTATTTCAAAATTAAAGACAGTGCAGCAACAGAGAGACAAATTTATAAAGAGCAAGAGAGAAGAATAAAGCTCTACAGGAAATGTTTAAAATGTGGGGAATTATTCTTATCGGAGTCCGCTTTTTCCTGACCTTTCTCAAGGCACATAACAAGTACAAGCTTAAATATTGAATGGCTTGAAATGCGGGTGAATCATTGGGCCACAATGGTTATGTATTTTGACATGGCCACATCACGTGGCCAAAACGCGTTGCAAGAAGAAAGCGAGGGGCAGGGGTAGAGAGGGAGAAGAATGGTTGAGGTAGGCAACGTTTTTAATGTTGCCAACAATTTTTAAGTAGCGCACAACTGACGCAAGACGGCAATGACGGCAGCTCCGTATCAGGCGTTGCCACTCACTGCTCAGAAGACCCCCACCCCTAAAAAAAAAAAAAAAAAACTAGTCGGCCGGTGATACAGTCGAGCATACTCGACTGTCGGAGACCCCGTACTTACTATGGCAAAAACTAAAAATGGAAAAAATTAAAAAATATTTAGTTAACTTAAATGCATATTCTATCATATTGGTTACAATGTCTCATTAAACAAAAAAGTTGTTCATACTAAGACTTGATCGGTAATATGACAGCTATATGATATAGTGGTCCGATTGAAACCAACTTTGGACAGGATATATAAAAGCAAGTCACATGCTTATTGTATCAGTTTGCTTTAGTTATCTCATAAAACAAAAAAGTTTTTCATACTAAAACTTGATTTTCGACAGATTGTTCCTATGCGCGCTATATGATATAGTGGTCCGATTAAAAAAAGAAACAAACTTGACCTGCCTGCAAGATGGAGGAATCTACATACCAAATTTGGTGTCACTAGCTTTTAAATTGTTCTTATAATTTGGATATGAAATTTTTTTTTCGATTTGTGGGCGATAAAGGGGGCGTGGCCGAATTTTGAAACAAACTTGATCTGCTTGCAATATAGAGGAACCTACATACCAAGTTTGGTGTCTCTATCTCTTATTGTCTCTGAGATCTAGGCGCTCATACAGACGGACAGACAGACAGACGGACAGACGGACAGACGGACATTGCTATATCGACTCGGCTGTTGATGCTGATCAAGACTATATATACTTTATAGGGTCTGCCACGCCTCCTTCTGCCTGTTACGCACATATTCGTTAAAACAAACCCAATAGACCCCTGTACTTTTTTTAAGTACGGGGTCCAAAAAGCAGGCCAAAGAGTTGGCATAAGAAAGTGCAGGGAGGAAGGGAGATAGGGAGGGAGAAGAGCGGGAAGAGGAAGTGGGCACAGGACACAGGTCGTCTCCGGCTCGTGCCTTGAAGTCCGTCGCCGACGCACGCTTAAGCATAAGTACTTCCGACTTTAAAAGGATGTCACATCCGGTTTTGGCTGTCGAGCGTGAAGCGCAGCCCGGCGACGCAATAAGAGTGCCTCCGCCGTATCAAAAAATAAAAAAAATAAAGCGCCAACTGGCAACACGAAACTTGTGGCAAGTGCCGCAAGGTCCGCAATTCAAGGTGCAACTTAATACAACTCTGAGTTGTGGCTTCTTTTGCTTCTGAAAAAGTTTTCTTACACGACCACAAGCCCAAGCAGTGGAATTGAGAATTTCCAGCAAAGCTGGTCACACTGTCGGCAATTTATGTGATTAGACAGTGTGTTTTCAGTGTTGCAACATTTTTTAATAATTGTGTGATGATGAAAAAACATTTAACAAACAAACTCTTGCTCAAAATACAGGCTTGAATTAAAAATTATTGCGTGCAAGTGTGACCAGCTACGTGTAAATGCATTTTGTACAGTGTTGTAAGGTTACAAATGAGTTTATTCAGAGATGATTCATTAATGTGACCTTAAATATTCTAAGGGCAATATCAAAAATTCATTAATAACGCTTGATTACAAAATTTCATTAGTGTGACCAGACTCTCAGACGTTTTTTGCAGTGTTGTTAAATTAAAAATTGTTGTGGACTAAAGAGTTAGTGTAACCAATAAAGTTATTGAATGGTTCACTGGCTAAGCAAATTGTATATGATTGTATGTGTGACCAGCTTTTTGCTTATGCGGTTTTGCAGTGTTGTAAAGTGCTGCCAATGTTGTCAAATGTCTGCTTGTCAATTTGGAATCTTGACGAACTCTAATTTCTAAAGTGCTATATCGAGATGGATCAATTATATTTGATTGACAATAACGAGACAATTAAGTTGCATTAGTGTGACCAGAGCATCAGTCACTTGGCTGTTTCAGTGTTGTCAAATGTCAACTTGATGTCTGGCAGTTGCTAAACCAAAAAATGAAGAGAAAAAAACTCGAAAAATTATAAAAACATTGTGACTAATGATGATGTTGAGTGCAGTTTGAAGAATGGGAATACGGAATATGCTATACGGAATATGACATACAGAATACGAAATATGGAATACGGATTGCGGTATACGGATTCGGGATTGGGATTGGGACGGAAACAATGGCTTGACAGTTCAGACAATGCCTGATGCTGACATTTATGTAAGCATAACAACTGCAAAATTGTTCTAAGCATCGTGAATGACAATAGAAAAAAACGCCTGCACCTAAACATACCCCCATACCCCCTCTACCCATCTCTTCTGCCCACCTCCTCTTAGTAACACTGTTCCCTTCTTGTTGGGCTTAGGAGAAGCAACTAAGATTGATGAAAACGCGCCAAAAAAAACAATAAAATGTATCTAAGGCATAGAAAAAAACAACCAAGTTGAAATGCTGCAGTCGAGTGTAATAGACGACCAGATACCCTGTAGATAGGCTGAAAAAATGTTTTATTACGAAGGCAAAAATATTTCACATTCAAATTATGCAATTCTAATAAATAAATAAATTTGGCTACAAAATTATTTAATATTTAATCATAATGTTAAGTGAGTGTCTTCAAAAAATTAACACGTTTTATCAGTAAATCTAGGAAAAACAGTTTAGAAAATAAAAAGTTTCTCATTTTCTTCAGATTTAATATGTATGTATGTATTTCAAAGTGTATTAAAGTATTAGAGAGTATTAAAACTAGAGAATATAGTATAAATAAAATTATAAATCGATTTAACACAAATAGAAATACTTAGGGTATTTTGAAATAGAACTAGAACTCGTTAATACTTTATAATTAAGACTCTTTAACATAGAATCTATATTATAAATAGAAACACCGACAATTTTCTAACTGAAATTTACACAAAACATGTCCACATAGTTATACTACTCATTTTTAATAAATGCAGGGTATAAAAACTCAGTCTCTCTGTTATATCTGTAGTTGTATCTATAGCTCTAGTTCTAGCTATGTATATCTGTAACTGTATCTGTAGTTGCATTTTGTGACAATAAGTGCAGAAGAAAATAAAAGCTAAAAAAAAGATGCGATTGCAGTGGGGAGAAGAAGAAGAGCAGGAAGCTAAAGAAGCAGGCGGAAGGAAGAGCAGAAAAAACGCAAAACCGCTGGCAACGTACACTGATAAAAAAGACCAACTTCTAAAATTAAGAACATTCGTCTTAAATATTTTGTTCTTAAAATAAGATTATTTTAAGACCAAATTTATAAAACTAAGATTATTAATTTAAAAAATCTTAAACTCTTAATATAAGAATAAAAATCTTAAATGGTTAGGAAAGTATAAATAGGTATTATTTCGTATCAAACAAATGGTGACACAGTGGCACTCTGGTTAGAGAGGCGGCGGCTCGAGTCCCACTCGTAACAAATTAAAATCACATTTGTAAAATTACTAAAATAAAACAGAATAAAAAAATAAAAATTAAAATAAATTGAAATTTAAAAATAAAAACAAATGTAATATAAAAAACAATTTTTATTTATTTTATTTTTTGATTTTAATTTTAAGAACATTTTTTCTTAAAATAAGAAGTTGGTATTATTTTAAATATACCTTAAATCAAGATGTGTTCTCTTAATTTAAGAATTTATGTTCTCGACGCATTTTTTAGACCAAACATCTTAGTTCTGAGACCAAAATCTTGATGTTAGAACATTTTTTTTTTTCAGTGTAGACAAACAGAGCATGGAGAATGATGGCAGTCATTGGGTAGGGAAAAGAAAGAGAGAGAGGGGGCGAGGAGGAGAGGGGGAGGGGAGAGAGATAGAGAGCGGAAGAGTGAGACGGAGGAGAGGAGGAGAGAGATGGGGACAGAGGTTGGTCTGATTGTAACTGAAACAATACATTTGACAAAACTGGAGTCAACTGCAACTGCAGCAGTCACACATTGCACAAAGGAAATGTGAGGAAAGAGAGAGGCAGAGTGGAGCGAAAGGGATGCCTACAAAGATGGCTCGGATGTGGTTGAGAGGAGGCAATGTCGCCGCATAATATGTGTTAAGCCAAAAGGATTTGTTATTCGAAACCGAGCGAAAAGATAAATAAACAAAAGCAGCTTCTTGCTCTGCTTTGCTCTCCTCGTTCTCGTCCTCTCTCTTCTCCAGCTGACCCTCTTCCAAACCCTCCCCCCCCTCCCTCCCCTTGTCCTTGACTGACAACGGCTAGCTGTGCTCCCAAGGATACCGCAAGAGCAACAACAACAACAGCAGCAACAGCTATAGCAAGTCGAGCTGCTCGACTTTAAGACGCCCAGTACACTTATAAAATTGTACTTAAAAAAAAAAAACACTTTAATTTTGTCTAATTAATTATTTTATTTAAGCAATATTTTCACACTCTTACAATAGTAAGTTAATACCAACAAATTTTTATAAAAACGTTTAATATAATATTAAATAATATAAAACATGTATAAGCAAGCGGCAAAGAATATAGTAAAAAATCCGTTGCATACTTTTGGGAGTTTGTATTGACGAATAAATGAAAAACAACCATTAAGATCGTTCTATTCAACCGATCTGTTTGCGATTATGTCGGGTGTTAGTTGAAAATAATAGATAACGTTAGTTACAGGAAAATCGTTGTACACAGAGAAAAAAAAACTAAAATTAAGTTCGAATTAGCTTGAATTATGTATTTTCGATACTTAAAATTAATACTTGATATAAGTACAAATTACTGAAAATAAGTATTAAAATTCTTTAACCAAGAACCCACATTCTTGATATAACAAAAAAGAATCTTGAATCAAGTAAAACTCCTAAATTACTAGATATGAGTACAAAAATTCTTTATATAAGATCGAAACCGAGGGTGCGTGAGGTAATACCTATTTCAAGAAAATCTCGTATATACATATAATTCAAGTATAAACGATTTTATTTGCAATATACTTAAATCAAGTAACAAATTTTTGTACACAGTTTCAGAATATTAAGAGCTAGAATCAAGTTTGAAATGTACTTATAACAAGTACGTATGAGAGTTGTTTTAAGTTTAAAAATACTGAAATACTTAAATTTCGTTCTTATAATATCGAACTTAAATTAAGATAGAAATCCTTGATATCAGAATTTTCATGTTTAGTAAGAAGTCAAGTACGAAATACTTAATTTTTTCCCTCTTTTTATAGTCTCTGAGATTTAAGCAGGCAGACATTGTCATAAGCCCATAATGCTGTTTACCTTTTTAGATACTGGGCTAAAAAGTCAAGAGAATATTTTTAATAAGTGCCACAATGCAGCAGGATAAAAGGAAAGAAGCAGCAGCCGTTGCAATAATGAATGCCACCAACTTAAGCATGTGTGTGTGTGTGTGTGTGTGTGTGGATGTGTGTGTGCATTCACCAGAGGCTAAACCCCAATCCCAATCCCAGACATAACGTCAGCCAAAAACGTTTTGAATGACATGAAAAGCGAGAGCAAATTAAAAAAAATTATTCTTGGTTGTGTAAAACAAAGTGACCGCTTAATAAGATTAAAGCGTGATCACTTGTGAACTCACAGTCACGATTTGATCAGTGCAAAAACTAAAATGGACGGCAATAAAAATTTATTTAAATTCAACAAATTCTGCTGGTAAAACGTTTACGAAATATATATAGGTAAATAGAAGAAAATATAAATGTTGAAATGTAAAAGAGTGAAGGAGAAATTTGTGCAAGAGTAAGTAAGAGATACCTTCTAGAATGTAGGCAGTGAATGTTTGACAGTGCCAGAGAAACGTTTACGAATGTAGCAACAAAACGGAATTAAAAATTCAAATGCTTTCGCTTAACAGTTTAATATATATCTTAAGCCGTCGTATGCCTAAAAATAAATGTCAAATAAATATCACAAAAAGAATAAATATAAGGCTAAGGCAGGAAACAAAGAATGGAAAGAAAAATATAGATAATGGGTGAATGCAGAATGCAATATAACAACAATAAACGAGAGAATTTTCCAGCAGTTGCAACAAATGGTGAAAATGGCAAACGGAATTGCAAGCTGAAAACAATTTGTGCAAAATTTTAATAACTCAAATTCACATTTTGTGGCCACGTTTGCCTGGCCCTTAAAATTAAAGGAAAAACAACAACACAAACAGAAACAAAAAATAGAGACAGCAAGAGTAAAAGAGAGAGAGAGTGAGAGAGAAAAGTTAATATACGTGTATATGAATTACACTTTGGGAGATTCGTGTTTATATTCTGATAGGAAATCAGCTTTTAAACTCCCACAGACATTGTCCGTAAATGCCAGTAATGAATTTGGTTGTTTGTAATTTTCGCATATTTTAATGGTAAAACTATAATTAGATTACGTGAATGGTAAATGGATTCCAACTGAAATCCACTTTTGATGGAATTTAAGTGCAGATCAAACTTTTGTATAGCATACTTTGTGGCAGCGAGAATCTCTATACTCATTGGAAAAGTTAGAGGGAGGCTTAAACTATCTAAATTAATATATTTTTTATAAAAAGATTTAGCTTTATATGTATTAAATAGAATCTATTTTAAATTATATGTCTCCAAATTAAATAGTTTATTTGTCAAGTAAGTTGGAGTTTTTTCAACTCGAATCATTAAATATAGTTTGCTTATAATAAGTTAGAAAGTCATAAAGAAAAGTTAATAATACATATTTTCTTGATCATCATCAATAGCCAAGTCGATATAGCAATGTCCGTCTGTCTGTATGTCTGTCCGTCTGTCTGTCTGTCAGTCTGTTTGAACACCTAGATCTCAGAGACTATAAGAGCTAGAGACACCAAATGGTATGTAGGTTTCTCTATACTGCAAGCAGATCATGTTTGTTTAAAAATTCGGCAACGCCCCCTTTATCGCCCACAAATCGAAAAAAAAATTACATATCCAAATAATAAGAACAATTTAAAAGTTTGTGACACTAAATTTGGTATGTAGATTCCTCTATATTGCAGGCAGATCAAGTTTGTTTCTTTTTGGGATCTGACCAGTATTATATGATATAGGAACAATCGGTTGAAAATCAAGTTTTAGTATGAATGTATGTATGTTTTATGAGATATCATAATTAAACTAATGAGATATGCATTAAAGTAAGTCTTATGCATCCTTACCAAAGTTGGTTTAAATCGGTTTTAAGCTGGTCTTATACATCCTTATCAAATTGGAGTAGAAGCCGCCTAGTAATTTTTTAATAATAATAATAATATAATTATAATTTTATTGGCAAAGAATTTAATTTTTTTTTTTCCATATTTGAAAATTTGAATACTTTTTTTTATAATACAAATATTATACAATTCTAAGTAATAAAATTGAAAAAATTTGGCATTCTTTGCCGTTACAATTATTCTATAAATTATAGTTAGTTGTAAATTTTTTCAGTGTATGTACGTATTTTATATTAACTTGAAACCGTCTACATGTTAATTCATAGTCAATCATACTCAACTTTTTTTTTTCTCCCTCGATTTCTCATCATTTTTTATAATTGTTGTATATTTATGTAAGCAATTCATAAATTTTTCCAAAATTAATAACATGTGAAATGCACTGTAATAATATTGTGATTAATGCAAGCAACACACACACACACACACACACACCCACACACATAGAGACGCACACAGACACACTCAAAAATACACACTGACACATACACAGAAGTATTTTTTTTGTGTGGCAGGTAGCAAATTTTTGAGGTTGTTTGTTAATTTTGTAAATTTATACAATTTAATTGGACACAAGAGCCACGGCAAAAAGCGAGTTGTTGTATTGACCAACAAGTTTACTTTTTGCGGTCAACGGGAGAGAGTGAGAGGGCGGATGTGTGTGTGTGTGCGGGTGTGTGGGTGCAACAATATTCGCATTAATTGTGCGGGCTCTAATGATGCGCACTCGCATTTCACTTTAAATTTAATTAATGCGCAATTTTCGCTTTTAGCCTGGTTGGCATTTTTCCAACTGTCCACACCTGGTCACCTGGTGGGAAATTTCCTCTACTTCCCCCCTTTTTACACTGACTGCAACTGCCTTTTTTTCATGTTGCCACTTTTGTTGTTGTTGCTTTTCAAATTGATGAATTACGTTTAATTAGCTGCGCGTAATTGCACCACACGATAACGCAACATTCGCTCAGTTTTCACTACCAATTTTCCCTCGCTTTTCCCAACTCTGAGCTGAGCCGATAAGCAGTGACAGAGCCAGTGAAAGCGTCAGTGAAAGAGTCAGTGTCAGCGTCAGTGCTATTGTCAGGATTGACATTCATCCTCCACATTTTGGGTGCATTATGGCATTTTGGTTTGGTTAGCTGCAGGTGCTTACACCTACACTGAAAAAAAAAACAAACTTCTAAAATCAAGAACATTCATCTTAAATATTTTGTTCTTAAAATAAGATTATTTTAAGACCGAATTACTAAAACTTAGATTATTAATTTAAAAAATCTTAAACTCTTAATATAAGAATAAAAATCTTAAATTGTAAGGAAAGTATAAATAGGTACTATTTCGTATCAAACAAATGTTGGTTCCGTGGCGATCTGGTTAGAGAGGCGGCGGCTCGAGTCCCACTCGTAACAAGTTAAAATAACATTTATGAAATTACTAAAATAAAAAAGAATAAAGAATAAAAATTTTAATTTAAAAATAAAAAATTCTTAGTATAAAAAATAATTTTTATTTATTATATTTTTTGATTTTAATTTAAGAACTTTATGTTCTCGACGCATTTTTTAGACCAAAAATCTTAGTTCTAAGACCAAAATCTTGATTTTAGAACATTTTTTTTATCAGTGTAACATACTTGTATGGTAGCTATTGTGACGGATCATCTGACTAATGAATACAGTCAATTATCGCAATAAGTTTTCTATTACTGTATTCAACTATTCAACTTCAACGTCCATACAAATCATTTTCCATTGACTATCAAAACCACATTTGCTATTCCTCTCTGTCTATCTCTATCTCTCTATCTCTCTATCTCTCTGTATTTATGAGAATATAGCAAACTCTTGGTGCTGAAATCTATATAGGGTTGATTCACTGACTCATTAACCCACTAAATTCGAATATTTTGGCAGGTTTAGCTTCCAAAAAAATGCAGTTAAAATTGTTTGATAAAAGTGTTTTGTTCTTTATACTTACAACATTGACACATTTCAAATAAAACATATTTTTGAAAGTAAATTATAAATATATTACTATGAAGTTTATACATAAGTCTTATAAGGAATAGCGTCAAGTTAACTATTTTGAAATTAATATCACATTGTATGTATAAATTAGTCATAAAAAATATGTATTAAAAAATCGACAACTTGATTTTCGAGGAAGAGATTTTCAACTACTATTTTAAACTCGAATTTTTTTTAATAGATCAATCGAGTGAGTTAAATAAATTTTTATGTAATATCGACTACTTAACTTTAATTTCATTCTACTTCAAAATAGGAAAATTTAATTTTTTCCATCAACTTTCCCAAACTTTCTCCTTGACACTTTTTCACAAAGCTTAAACTGTCATAACTTTGTCAAAAGTGAACCGATTTTAAAGCGGAATACCAATTTTATCATTATTTAACCATTAATTTGATTCTGCATCAAAATTGGAAAACATAATTTTTTTCTATCGCTGTCCATTTTTTTCATACTTTCCCCTTGACACCTTGTCTCAAATTTCAAACTGCCATAACTCTGTCAAAACTGAACCGATTTCATTGCGGAATGTTAGTTTAATCATTATTTGTTCTTTAATTTGATTCGGTATAAAAATTAAAAAATAAATTTTTTTTTCATCACTGTCCACTTCTTTTTATACTTTTCACTTTTTTAAAGAAAATGTGTCCTGGGAAAACTCGGTATATGTAATTCGATGTATTATTTGCCCATTAATCGACAACTCGATTTTTTGTTCAATTTTGACAATTCGATTTTAAACTCGATTCATATTTTGGATTTACGTCACTAGTAGAAATGTAGTTTGGTTGGTTCAAAAACGAAATTAAGTGTATATAATAATAATGAGGTTTAAAAAATTAACTTTTATTCTTTTTTTTACTAACTAACCGTAGCAAATTCAAATTCACATATATACTTATCTATCTCTCTCTTTCTCTGTCTCTTAGCCAGATAATCTTATAACAATATAATATTAGAATGTGATAGCCCAATATCTTCACACTAATCGCAAGTCAAAGAGAGGGAGAGGAATGTAGTAGGGATAGGATAGCGAGGGGTTGCAAATGAAACGACAAAACATTCATTTAAAATCATTTAATAAATTCGCACTAAATTTCAATTCCATTTTCATTAAATGCCACATAAATTATACGCATCGAGGGCTACTGAGGTGTAACCGCTTTTTAGCGGGCAAAAGGGAAGAGGAAACTCGGTGTAAGTTGTCGGTGATGTAAGAGGAAACACCCCACCCTATGTGAGGTCTGTTTGGTTCAGCCAAATCGCGTGTTACCATATTTCGTATTCATTTTAAATGGCGCGCGCCATTTGTGCATAAAATTCTTTTAATTTTTCCTGCATTTGTCGTTATTTCTCCCTCTCTCTCTTGAACCCCCCTTACTCTCACCTACTCCCACTCAATGTTGCCACTCAGTGACTTGGGCACATTTTCAATTCGACCTCTATAAAATTTACACATCGTTTGGGGGCTGCTAGAAAGACAAAGATAGCAATAGGAGACAAAGCGAATAGAGGGAGGAAGCAATGTAAGCGGGAACAAGCCTACGCAGATAGCCAAAAGAGGAGGAGGAGAGGTCGAAGAGAAATACAGAAAGTAGCAAATATATAAACTAAGGTTGTTTAAATACCCTAAAAAGAGTAGATCGTAATGATAACATGCTAAAAATTGCAACAAAAAAATAATACATTTTCCAACTCAAAAAGCGTGGACTAGGAATTCACCTTTTTTAATTGACCGTAGATTACGAATTTGAAATGTACTATTTTTAATTTTTTTCACGGTGCATACAAATCCATGCACACGATAATAACCATACTTATTGAGCTAGAAACAAAACTATAAATAAATGTATTATAAAAAAAAATGTAAATATAATTTTTATTTTAAAATTAATCAAAATGAATTTGAATAAAAAAAAAAGGTTTATGGTCTATCACAAATTTTTTGATAAATGATTGAACTTTACACTCCATTTTGGGCATTTCCACAGAAAGGTCCATGGAGACCAAAATCTTAAAATTGATCAAAAATTAAAATCTTGCAAAATTTTTTCCTAGAAATATATTCAAGTTTCTTAGTTACAAATTTATGTTATAAATTTAGAATTTGTTTATTTTTTACCGTTTTCTTATTATTTTTATTCTTCTAATTATTCGTATTATAACGTTGATTGGATGAAATCAGTCTTTCATCATCAAAAAACCAATCAACATGCAAAGAAAACCCTTTAATTCTGACTTAATACTACTAATTACTAAAAAAAATTAATTTATATAATAATATATATAATTATGTCGCGTAACGTCATGTAACGTAATGTAATTCAAAAAAAATGGCAAACTATTTTTAAATTTAAAATCATGGAAAATTAACTAACATTATTTAAAATGATATTAAAAAAAAGTTTTATGCAAAAAGTCTTGCCCATTTTGCAGATTTTTTCGTTTTTCAATCTCAACTCAAGTCCAACTTCCATTTTTGTAACGTAACGTCATCGCATATTTTTGCTTATAGCTTTTAATCCGAAAAGTCCTATATTTTCAACTTTTTTTATTAAATATATTTTTGTTGAATTGCTACTCAGATATATAGACATATTTTTAAATTTTTAGCTTTTTCATGTTTTTTTTTGGCAAATTTTGGCATACGAAATTGCCCATATTTATTCTTTTAGTAAGGGTATTCCAACTTCTACATCTGCAATGTTGTTGTTGTTGTTGTGTCTGTTGTTGTTGTTGTTGTTGTGTCTGTTGTTGTTGTAGCTGACTGCGTGTATTTATAGTAACCCCGCATCGTAGCATTGCCCAAAAAGTGTTCATTTCCTCTTTGCCGTGTTATCATCGTCACTTCCGGCACAACGACGCGAACGATGGAGGACGACATTGAATGTTGCCGGTGTGTGTGTGTGTGTGTGTGTGTGTGTGTGTGTGTGTGTGTGTGTGTGTGTGTGTGGGTAAGTCTGAGCCACCAAATAACTCAACTTAAATGCCAGCTTACAAAGCAACAATAAATTTAATGAAATGAAAATGAAAATGAAACACTTTAATCTTAAGTTTACTTTAAACATGAACTGAAAGCTCCAGTAAAAAACATGTCTACTTTTTCACGCACCGACAGCTCGGTGACCTTGCAATGAATTTTTGTTTTCTACTCCACCTTTTCACTCTTTAACCTCCTACACTTCAATCGACTGTACTCAACTGAAGCCTGAATGCAAATACAATTTTTATGTGGCAACCAATCGACTAGAAAACGTGGCCCACAGAAATAGAAAGAGAGAAAGAGATAAAGAGCGAGAGAGAGAAAGGTAGAAATAGAAGAGTAAAGTAAACTTTTCACTTAATCGCTTTTCGCTGCGTTTGAAAGAAAACAAACACAGCTAATTTGACTTTATCTCCTTGCGAAAAGTTTGCCAAAAGTGCGAAATGTGCAAAAAGCTGTGAAAATAATACAGAAAGTGGAATGGTAGAAATCATGCGAAGGGGGGCGAAAGTGTGAGGGCGTGGCCAGCTGGTGGACAGTCAATGGGGATGATAAAACAACATTATGATCATGTTCATTCAGCATTCAACTAGTGTTTCACATCGACCATTTCGAGTATTCGTGTTCGAGTATTATCGAGTGCCATGAATAATTTAGAGAGTCGACGTAGACAGTCGACGAGTCAGACGAGCAGTTCGACTAGTAAATACCCTGTAAGCTTGTGCTTAAAAAGAAATTTAAAAGCATTTTTAAATTAATTTCCATCTATTTGACAAATTTCCTTATAAAATGTTAGCTACGTATTAAACTTTTTCTAAATCAACGATATATTTATTTAATTCTTGTATGGTGAAAATAGAAGAAGTCGTATTCCTATAGATTTAAGATGCCTACTAGGTTGTATGAAATTGTTCAGAGTGTGACCAGATTCTGTAAGAACAAAAAAATTTAAATGGAAAATAAAAAATCCGTTGGAAGCTTTAAAAAATTGTTTTTTATTTAGTTCCCATTAAAATATAAAAAAAAAAATATTTCAGTAAATTGTAATAATTTCATGAACTATTTAATGTCGTGAAAGACTTTTCTCGACCTGGAAAGTTTTCCAGTCTTCAACAAACTCAATGGATACGTTTGTCACAGCCGCCAGTTTATTATTGAAATACCAAGTTAGGGAGACTAGATATGCGCCCGTTGGTAACGGCAGTTTAAAGAGATCATAACGTGGATAAAAGCCATCTATTGTTTTGACTCCCTGAAAAAAGAATGAATTAGAGTGAATAAAGAATTAAAAAATATATATATAAACATAAATATAATAATAATAATAATAATAATAATAATAATAATAATAATAATAAAATAATAATAATAATAATAATAATAATAAAATAATAATAATAATAATAATAATATACAATAATAATAATAATAATAATAATAATAAAATAATAATAATAACAATAATAATAATAATAATAATAACAACAATAATAAATAATAACAATAATAATAATAATAATAATAATAATAATAATAACAAATAACAATAATAACAATAATAATAATAATAATACTAACAATAACAACAACAATAACAATAACAATAATAATAACAATAACAACAATAATAACAATAACAATAATAATAACAATAATAATAATAATAATAACAATAAATAATAATAATAAAATAATAATAATAATAATAATAATAATAATAATAATAATAATAATAATAAAAATAATAATAATAATAATAATAATAATAATAATAATAATAATAATAATAATAATAATAATAATAATAATAATAATAATAATAATAATAATAATAATAATAATAATAATAATAATAATAATAATAATAATTATAATTATAATAATAATAATACTCACCAAAAGTGGACAAGTTTGATTTTGAAAGTTGGTAAAATCCCTGAACTGTTTGTACAATAACAGGGCGATTGGATTGTAGGGTTTGTACAGAAACTGACACACATTGATGACAAGGGGCGCTATAAGCGAGGGCTTATAGCCATTGGCCCTAACAAAGCTGCTAATATATGCGGTAGCTGTATTAACTGGCTGCAACAAGGTGGTATTAAAGTTAAAGGTCGTCTTTTGACGATTTATGGCTCGAACACGACATAAATGTATGACGATTATTGTTTTATTATACGATTCACACACAGCATTCGAAAACTTGAATGTAACCGACTCCTGCGGAAAAGATAATTATAATTTTTCGATATCATTTTAAAATTTCAACTTTCAACTCACTGTAAAATTCTCGTTTAAAGACAGGTGAATTAACAACACTGCCAAAATTGTTATTCGGTTGATGCGCATTCTGATTCGACTTTTAACTGATGGTCCGAAATTTAAAATAATTATTCATGATCTCAACTATCATTTTTATAGGCTTCGTTACGTCGACTCATTACATTTTTTTTTTGTTTATTTTTTTTTTGCAACTAGGTCATTAAATTTTTTGATCACCTTGTTCAATTAAAATTATACAATTTCGAAGTCATTTAGTAGGTAATTTTGATCACTAATTATAGTACCTGATTACGTTTTACCGGTTTTATTCTCTCAACAATGTGAGTGTGTATTAAGTTATACAAAAATACATAAATTCCATAATAATAAATTCAAAAAAAGCATATAAAAAAAAAAGAAAATATTATTGCTCTTGCAGTCAGCAGGAAATATTTTAGAAAATTTGAAATCCGTATCACATATCATACAAATAGAGCTGGATTTTTTTTAAATGAAATGGAGTGATCTGTATATTAAGATAGAAATCATGTCATTTTGCATTTCCACCAAAATCTTTCATAAATTCTCAAACAATTTTATAAGCGTTGCAAAATGTATTGAAAAAATTCTTTGAAGTTTTAGATTTAAGCTTTTTGCTTTTCGACCTTAACCTGCAAATACAATACTTTCGATAGCAAAGTCAGCTTAAAACTGACTTGGAATTATTTGAGTCCCAAGCAAAGAAATGCAAATGGGCTTTTTAATCGTATTTGTATAGACAGAGAGTCGGAAAGTTGAAAAACTGCTTATGCTAATGATATGCCATATGTCGGAGAAAGCTTTGTCTAATACTTTAAGCAAATTCTCCCTAAGTCTGCCAGAAAACGCGACATTTCATCTCACATTTGTCTTTTTTTTATAGACAATATGTGTAGAAAATTCCCATTTTATTATTTATGTACATAGCTTTGACTGAATTGCAAATATGACAATAAGCTTTGAAAAAGCTCTTTAAATTACAATATGCTTTTACAATGTGCTACAACATTTACACAGAGAAAAAAAATGGTTCTGGAATTCAAGTTTAAAATTCTTTTTTCGTTCTAAAATTCAGGCTTAAAAAATTTTTTTTTATTTTAAAATTCAAGTTTTGAAATTTTTGTTTTTCTGTGTACTTTCAATTTATATTTTAAATTAGTTGTATTATGTGCAGAACTTCTTCGAACAGTCTATATATGTTATGTACTTTAGATTTTAAACATTGCAACTAAATCAAGTTGTACCGCTTTAAAAAAACACGTTTGAACCATATCTGAACCACTTTTGAACCACATTCACAACATGCTGATGTTTTTGCCACACATTTCTAAACCTTTGCAGTTACAATAAACACTAACTTAAATCCACACTATCATCACTTTTCCGCTGCCCTCCCCTAAACCAATTCCCCTGCCCACGCTTAAATCGTTAAGCGCATAACGGCCACGCCCACAACGCCCACACGCAAATGTTTTGTGCATTTTGTAGCCGCGTTTTTGAAATGCACTTGCGACATTTGACAGGTCCGACTGTCCATTTGTTGTGCCTGTGTGTGTGTGTGTAACAGTACATTCATCACACCAGTGTGTGTGTGTGTGTGTGTATGTGTGTGTGTGCACTCCACTGTTGCATGTTGATTTTTGGCAGAGTTGTTGCATGTTCCATGTGCGCCCGTCAAACTTCTCCTGTCTTCTGTTCCCTGTTCCCGTGTTCCTTTCCCATCTGCAACACGTCCACGATCCTGCCGACTCGTAAATAAATTTGCATTTTTGTCAATTTTGATAGCAACCACACACACACACACACACACACTCACACTCACACGCACACACACTCTGCCTTTGTATTTGTGTTGAATGAATGCGTGCAAAGTATGCAAAGCTTATTCATGTTCTCGGACATTGACGTTGCAACTGTAAATATACCAGGGATGCAACGCATACTTCTTATCTGCAACCCTTTTGAGTATTTTAATGTCATAAAAATAAATTCCAATGATATTCCGCTAATATTGAGTTTTCCCAAGGGGAAAGTTCGCAAAAAATGGTTACTGATGGCAAAAAAATATATATTATATTTTAACGCAGAATCAAACTTTAGGCGAAATAATGATCAAATTGATAATCCACAACGAAATCGGTTCAGTTTTGACAAAGTTATGACAGTTTGAAATTTGTAAAAAAGTGTTAAGAGGAAAATTTTGGGAAACTGGGAAACAGTGATCGAAAGTATGAAAAAAATGAAGACTAAATGAAAAAAATTATGTTTTCCAATTTTGATGCAGCATCAAATTAGAGGTCAAATTGTGATAATATTGATATTCCGCTTTAAAATCGGTTCACTTTTGACAAAGTTATGACAGTTTGAAATTTGTGAAAAGTGTCAAGAGGAAAATTTTGAGAAACTGGACAGTGATCGAAAGTATGAAAAAAATGAAGACTAAATGAAAAAAACTACGTTTTCCAATTTTTATGCACAATCAAATTAGAGGTCAAATAATGATAATATTGATATTCCGCTTTAAAATCGGATCAATTTTGACAAAGTTATGACAGTTTGAAATTTGTGAAAAAAGTGTCAAATAACAAATAAGTTGACAGAGATCGAAAGTATAAAAAAAAGGACAGTGATGGAAAAAAAATTATACTTTCTAATTTTAATGCAGAATTAAATTAGAGGCCAAATAATGATAAAATTGATATTCCACAAAGAAATAAGTTCAGTTTTGACAAAGTTATGACAATTTGAAGTTTGTGAAAAATTTTCAAGGTGAATGTATAGAAAAAGTGGACAGTGATCGTAAGTATGACAAATAATGAACAGTGATGGAAAAAATTATGTGTTCCAACTTTGAAGCAGTTCCAAATTGACCAAATAGGCAGACAGTAATCGATATCAAACATCGATAACGATAATAACAGAGTCAAATCGTTTTAAAAAAGTGGCAACTTCCACATTCACTTAGTGTAGCTGCAACATGTTTGCAGCTGTTGCCGTTGCCGTTGTGGCAAGCATTTGACATGCTTGTGGCATGCAACAAGCAAGCGAGTTTGCCGCTTAAGCGGCATTAGCTGCCCCCTCCCTAAACTGGAGCTGCGCCACTGTCAAATGTGCCACAGACAAAATGGCGGACAGACAGGAGGAGGGAGAGATAGCTGTGGCAGAGAGTGGTGAACTAAAGGGGGGGGGGGGCAGCAATGACAATGGATAAACATTCTGTTGTTGCAATAGTCACAAAGTTGCTGACTGCGTTTTTGGTCATCATTTTGTCGTCATTCTTGTGGTCAGCTCAATGTTGTTGTTGTTCGACCTAAACACTATTATCGGTGCTTTGTGTGTGTGTGTGTGTGTTATGTGTGTGTGTGTGTGTTGGTCAGCACATTTTTTGTTGCTGCTACCAAAAATTAATTTGCATAATGGCACACACACAACATACAATTATTGTCAAATATATAAGAATTATGGAATTATATTTTATTAGCTTTAATTTTATTTTAACTTGAGTTTGAAATGTGCAAAAATAGCAATAATAAATTTATTTGCTTAAGTACAATATAACTATTATACTTAAAAATCATTTTATTTTATATAGTTTTAAAACTAAAATTAAAAGACTTGCAATTGAGAATATTAAAAAAAAAAATAATAATTTTTTAATGAAATTGAAGCAAGGTGTACCTAATTTTTTGAACACAGGTGTATACACACAAACAGCAAACACATCATATGGTGCACCGTATTCTTCACATATTTCAGAGGCAATAGCAACAATCACACTTCAAATTGCAATTGTAACAAAATGTATTTAAAATATATAGAAAAATAAATGTCTGTAATAAAACAAACTGCAAGAAAAAAATATTATAAAAATGGTAGTAAAAATACCAACAAACCGGAAAAATTCTTTTGTTTGTAAATGCCGTAATGCATTAATGACATAAGAGCATATTTACCTCATGTAGATGTTTAACAGAATCAAATAATTGTAATACAATTTAAATAATTCAATTTAACACTTTGGCTAAATAACAATAATGGATAGTTTAAATTCAAAAAGGTGTGTTAAAATATTTGAAAAATGAATCAGACACAGGGACAGATATTAACAACATCACAGATGATATATAAAAGCTGATAAAGGTATGTTTGACTATTTCAAAAAAAGTATATACTATAAATTATATTTTTCTAATTATCGTTTAAATGTTTTAAGAGTTTTATTTCTCTTTGTCGAAAGCAGATCGAGTTTCTTTTAAATTAAATAAGAACCTTGAGAATATATATTTGGTTTAAGGTATACACTTTTATAAATATGCACCTTATATTTACTTAATATTGTATTAAAATCAGTTAGTAAAAAAGGATATTTATTAGAATTTAGATTTTTAAATATTTGTTTCAATGTTATTAAATTTGCTTGGATATAAATATATTTTGATGAGTTTCAAGTTTATTAATTTCATTTTAGAGCTCTCTACAGGGTATCTCGTAGTCGACTACAGCGTCCTATTTGACTTGTTTAGTCTCGAAATTCTTGTAAGCCGTATTAAAAATAATTATGCTTAACCTGCTGGAAAATGTGTGCTGGAAATTATTATATTATTATATTACAAATACACGCACATATCAGAGTATATGTATTTATTTTTCTGTGCATGTGTGAGTGTCTGTGTGCTTAAAATGTTGTGCAGAGTCAGAAATGACCACACAGAGCCAAGCTGCAAAAATATTTACAACATTCTTAAGCGCAACCGAAACGAAAACTTATGAAAAATGTTATGAAAATATGTGTTCTCTCTCTATTTCGCTCTCTCCATCTCTCTTTGTTGCTCTGGCTCCAGCTTGGGGCGTCTTTTTAGTAGGGTTAATGTTGCCCCATTTTAATTGAAATAACTTGGCAAAATGTTTTTGCAACTATCAAAAACCCGCAACAAAAATGATTTCACAACGAAAACTTGCATTTTAAATAAACCCAAAATTATTGATGAGCCAATTTTTCGAAGTACTTAAAGGCTCAACGTGTAGCTTCCTTAAAAGATCTATAAATATTAAATTTTGTATAGAGATTTAACGAAATTTCTATGATGAAAAATCCATAAAAAAAATAACATATGAGACTTTTAAGATTATTAGTCAGAGATATAAGTCCTTCAGGACTTTCCTCAAATTTAATAGTCTTTAAAAACTTTAAGGTCTTCAAAAGTTTTTATAATTAACTGATCAAATTTAAATCAATTAAAAACAATTTTTCTCATTATTGTTTAATAAATATTAATATTTTAAAATCAAAAGAAGTTAATAAAATTTGATTAAAAAAAAAATAAGAGTCCTTAAATTACAATTGAAAGTAATTGTTTGACTTATTCCTCTTTACAGTTATGCTCTCAGATATTTATAATATAATTTCTATGATGAATAATCCTTACAAAAAAATAACATATGAGACTTTTAAGATTATTAGTCAGAGATATAAGTCATTCAGGACTTTCCTCAAATTGAATAGTCCTTAAAATCTTTAAGGTCTTAAATAATTGACTGATAAAATTTAAATCAATTAATGACAATTTTAACCATTATTGTTGATTAAAAAAATAAAAATCCATAAAAATAATTATTTCTATTTTAAAATCAAAAAAAAGTTAATAAAATTTGATTTTAAAAAAAAATAAGAGTCTTTAAATTACAATTAAAAGTAATTGTTTGACTTATTCCTCATTACAGTTATTTATAATATTAAACCATAACGTTGGCTCTTTTTTTATTATTTTTAAGAAACATGATCCTAAGAATTTACGCTTCTCAAATTATTGAAGCTAACTTTCAATATCAATAAGAATGTAATTATTGTATTATAATATAATGGAAAAAAAAACGTATATATAATTTGATATATGTAAGAACTATATACAGAATACAAAAAATAGTGCAATTATTTAGTAAATCCGAGTGTTTGTTTAATCTGAAGCTTCTTTGGTTGATTTACATTTTAAGTAACATTCCAAATATTAACAACAATTTGATACTTAACTAAAAAGGAAAACAGGAAACTAGGAACAACTTTTCATGGCATCTTATCAACATCTCAACTCAAACCAACTCATTTAATTTTATGTTTAGCTTTGCTTTTTGATAAAACGTTCGCGATATTCATCTAGAGAGATTTTCTTCTTGAGGGAAATTGGATGTTTGGGCGTTTCCAGCAGCTTGGTGGATGTGACTGTGTGAGAAGAGAGAGAGAGAGAAGTAAATGAGAGAATGAGAGAAGAGCAGGCAGCTTGTTAAACTTGAACTCACCTGTGGCTGTGGGCAATTGTTTGGGCAGATATGGCCTATAGCAATCCATGGGCTCCACGAGATATTTGCGTGCCTGAAAATTGGAGCAAGCTGAAGGTTTTACAGTTGCGGTTGGCATTGTGTTGGACGAGGAGTCGACTTTCCTGTTGAAGGACATGGAGTTGGCGTAGACATAGGGCATGGAGCGATAGTCCTGCAGCCAGGACCTTGTCTTGGTCAACTTGTGGACGGATCGTGGATTAATTCGAGCACTGCTCATTAACTGCGCCTTGGCATCCGCAATTGCCTTGGACTTTTGCTCCACAAAACGCTTCGAGGGCAACTCGAAATTGTAGGCTTGCCACGTGTATTCGAAATCGCGTAATTCGCTCAGCTCAAAATAACTGTTGGCCAGTTGATCCATGGCAAAGACACGGGGATTATTGTCGAGCCGCAGTATCAAAGTGGGCTCGTTGCTGGGACGCCATTTGCCAAAGCCCTGGATCTGGGCAACACGATGTGCCTCGCCGAGCTGCACACGAACGAAACACGAGATCACCAGTCGCTGAAAGTCCGGACGATGTGAGAGCAACTGCAACGTGCGGCGGGGCAGGAAGAGTTTCTGTAGATTCATTGGATCCTCCACAAAGTTGCTAAAGCTTCGTCTGCCCAATTGCAATTGTTGTTGCTGTTGTTGCAGCTGCAACTGTTGCTGCTTTTGACGCATCTCTTCCTGCCACTTGTGCCACATGCGCGTCCGCCATTTGTAATCCACGCTGCCCGCCATGATCGACATTTTCATTCACGACAACGACAACAACGTCAACCTGCTTGTTGCACAGTTACGCGGCAACTGTCATGCCTGCCCCACAACTCTCGGCTGTGGTTAACTCCTTCTCTCTATCGCTCACTTTATCTCTCACTCTTTCTCTGCACCTTATTACCTCCCAAGCTTCATTCTTAACTTACGCTCTGCCTTCTAATGACACAGAGTAACAAAATATCTTTCATAAAAAACCTCTTCAAGAGGTAAGAGTCTAGTTGCGAAACTCTAGATGCCCCAAAATTTCTGATATCCAATTTTGTGACGAACAACATACAATTTAATATATAAATTATAAAAATATTATTGTTTTTTTTTTAAATATTTTTTTTTGGGTCAAAATTAAAGTTGATATTTTTTTCGCAATGTTAATTTTAGCGGGATCTAGCGTTTTCCCGCTAAGCTAGCAGTTTTTTCAAAAAGTCGTACAACAAAGCTTATGAAAAAAATTAATTTATGAGTCAGTCAGTGAGTCAGGACAAAATGTTTTATATATAAAAGTTATAATTTGGTTCTTGAAAAGCTTTTATAGAACTTTGTATTTCTGGATTATAAAAGAATGGCAATGATCCTTATTCAACTTTAACGTATTTTTATTGAGGTATTTTTAATGCAAGTTAATTTTTTGACTTCTACAACTTTAAATGTGTCACATAAGCTAAAACTCGGTTTAAAAAATATATCTGGGATCCATTCCCTGTCTTGTTATTCATTTTACAATACGTCATATTAAAAAACAAAGTTAAAGTAAGAAAAGGATTTAATTATAGTAATAAAATAGACGCGATTATCTTAAATAAATGGAATAGTGTATTTTTTATTATTTTTTTAGAGTTATCTTATTTAAAATAAATTGGTTAAGACTATATTCTGGTCTCTCTCAAGCATATAAATCAAAGTCTATTATTTAAAATGTTTTATATATTTTTTTAAAATTAAAACTTTGTTATATAGTGTACTCTTGGCCATTCCCCCACACATTTCTCACAGTGCGAAGTCATCGCATTTGTTTAATATCATTTTTATTATGGAGATCTGTTTGTTTTTATTGCCGATCAGTCTGGGCGCCAATCTTAAAGCTAAATATGCTCGTTACTATAATAAATATGTGCTTGAATGAGCTATTTACGATCAAGTGAACAGATCGTTAGAGACCAAAAAGTATATAGAGTATTTTGAAGCAGATATTACATTGTACTTTTTATAAAAAATATGTAAAGTTTAGTTGTACTGAAATGTTATAACATAAAACTGCAAATATGTATATTCAATTTCTGGAAAAAAAATAATTAAACCGTGTGAAATCGTATGCACTAAAATACATTTATTATAGTAACAGATACCCTGTAATTGTTAAGGGGTAGTGTTTTTTTTTTTAGTATATTGATCCCTTTTTTCAATACTCTAATATACCTTAATCACTAATTTGCCATAATTTCATTGGATCTATCTGTTTCTTTCTGTTTGTTACTTTGAGCTTTCATTATAAGGTATTTTATAGTTTTTTTTTCTTAAAATTAATGTAAGTCTTAGAGTGGCAAAAAATATTAAAAACTGTTAAAGATTTTGAGATTAAGAATGTATTAAAAAATGCAAAATAAAGTTTTTTAACTATATTGACAAATTAAAAAGTTTTTAAATTTTTTATTTTTTTTTCAAAATTATTACGGAGCAAATTAATTTGTGTTTTATTTTATTTTGTCAAAACAGTTACTTGACATACTGTATAAATGATACGAGTATAACTTTTTCTACTGTATTCTCGTCGAAAACTGTCCGAGGTCCAATAGTTTATTCCATTGGCATTTCAAGCATTTTGTTTATTTATTTATTTTCCTCTTCATATTTATATTTCTCCTTTCATTATTGATCATTTTTTTTTTTCATATCTATTTCTACTTCAATTTCTATTTTGCGTGTCAGCTTGCAGTCGCCGTTTTTTCTGTTTGTTTTTAATTATGTTTTGCTTTTGGAGTTTATTTAACTCGTTTGTGTGTGTGTGTGTGTGCGTGTGATACATAAAACTGTCATGTCTTCGGCTTGGCTCTTTCGCACTTTCTCCCACTGTGCAACATGGGGCAACATGCAACAACAGTGTCAGCAATAGTACAAATGTCAGCGTCAATGCCACAGCGTCCATTATTTCTACACTTAGCTGGGGCTGAGAAACTCTGGTAGAACAGATCCATAACCAGAACTAAGTCAGAGCAAGGGGCATGTGGTGTGTGGCATGAGGCATGGGGCATGGGGCAAGTACTTTGGACCAGGGTTAGGGCCAAAGTGCGTCTGTGGCTAAGGAATTATGTGCGTCATGCTCAGAGCTTTCTGTCAACGGCCACAAAACAGTAAACAACCAAGTCGAAGTTGGAATGGGGGATAGTCGACCATGGCATACCCTGTAAAAAAACGGAAAAAAGATCAACCAAATAAATTTAAAACATTTAAAACGCAGTCGCTGATTATATAAACAAAGAAAGGCACTCTGATTAGGTGTATGCGACTATAAGATACCCTGTAATGACTTCGGCTAATTGTATATCTTATAAACAAATAAATGTGAAAAATAACACTTCAAATAGGGAGCATATTTTGTAATTCACTAGTGCTCGACTTTAAAATACCCTGTAAAATAAAGTTGAGTACCTAAAATCTTGCAGAACATTCATATGTAATAAAGTGTCAGAAGACAGTTGCTATATACTGACACTATTAAACATAAATTACAGGTGAAAACTATGAAATACCCTGTAGTATTTACAATCGACCTTCTGTAAATCTATAAGTAAATTTAAATAGAACTGAGTCAACTATGCGATGCCCTGTATATTTTAGAAAGTCTTCTTATGGAAGCTTTAATTCTAAAAAATAATTTTAAGATATTTTAACATTATCAAATCTTGTTTTTAATTTCAGCTTAATTTTAAAGCCAAAGAAAGGTAAGAATAAAATCATTGTTGTATGTTAAAAACTTTAAAAAGTAAGCGATGAAAAAGAATAATTTAAATGGCTTAAAAAATTCTTGAAAATTTGCAATCAACTGAAAAAAATGAAAAAACAATTTGTTGTATAAAATTGCGGAGATTTGCAATTAATCAATGAGATTAATATTGTGCAACCCTTTTCGATTAATTTTACAAATATAGGGTATGTACTGCGTTGTCAACGGAATGACAGACTAACTGACTGACTTACTGTCTACAGTCTACAGGATCAGGGCTTAAGGGAAGGGTTTAGACTGACTGAATGACGACACAAGTTGGCCAACTCCGTTGACTTGTCTGTCTGTCCGTCTGTCTGTCTGTCCGTCTGTCTGTCCGTCTGTCCGTCTGTCTGTCTGTCTGACTGTCGAGTTAAGTGCGACGCGTGCTCAAATGTTGTCGGCCGTGTAGTTTTTGGGGTTTTTACAGTTGCCAGCGGATTTGCCAGTGGCAAGTGGAGGGGTGTGGTGGCATGGGGAGGGGGCAGAGGCTACAGGAAACCGCAAAATACAGTAAAACGCGCGCATACATATTTATAACGAAATGCTCAATTTAAATTCCCATCAATCTTGGTCGAATGCCACACACACTTCCAACAGCAGCAGGGGCAGGAAAAAGAGGGAGGCGGTAGTTGAAGGTATGTCATTGTCTGTACGCTTCGCTTTTTGGTATTGCATATTCGAACTTACTGTAGTTTTAGTAGCATCAGTTTTAGGGCGTGGCACAGTTCGCAAAGGCATCTACGCTGCTGCTGCTTCTTCTTCCTCTACAACATCTGCTTCTTCTACTTCTACTTCAACTTCTTCACTGCGTTTTAGTCGCAAAAAAGAGAAAAGAAAAAAATATTACGCGCCGGCAACCGGAAACGAAACGCGCCAGCAACTTATTGAGCGTTAAATTAAAAAATTCTTATAGAAAAAAAGAAACGAAGAAAACGAAAAACAAAAGAAAAATGGAAAAATCTTTGATTTTATTTTACAAAAATTTGTATAGTCACGAATGAGTCTTTCATATGGCAATCATTAGGCTGGAAATATGTTTCTTTTTCCTTTTTGCTTCCTTTTCAAGAATTTGTGGCAAATATTAAATGATCTGCAGAACAAGAATGTATATAAGAAAGTCCGTAGGAATAAACAGGTGTAGAGTAAAAAAAATAATTATTAAGCATAATAATAATAATAATAAAAATTTTTAAAGTTTTTTGGGTGATATTTATATTTATTTTAGATAAAAAATGTTTAGCAGGATTTTTTTACAGCGAATCACATTTTTGTGTAATTTTAGCCTTTAAGTTGAACTACAGATTTACAAAAGCATTCTACCATAATTTTTTTTTACGTTTTTAATAGGCCCAGGGTATAGAAATCTTGCATGATAAATTAAAATTAAAATTATCATTTTAGGTAGTTTTCTCAGAAAACATCAAACGGAAAGTTATAATCAATCGACTTTTTCACTCTTACTCTTTCTCCCACTCCGTTTTCCATTAACTTTTAAAGCTGTTAGCTTTAAAATTGTAAAATGACAAGTGTAAAATAGGAAAAGAAGTATAGCAATTAATGCAACCAATTAAATTGGATGTAGAATGAGTGAGCATAAGTGTGTTGGAAATGTCAATGATATGTTGAGAGTTGGTCGAGTTCATTCTGTTGAGCAAATATGCTTGCAACAAAGGTTAACATCGCTGTGCTCCGGACAAAGTGAAAGCAACGCATCACTTGGTACTTGATACTCTGGTACTGCCCTCTTGGTACCCTCTCTTTTATATATCTTTTTCTGCGATAGGTAAATACTACAGCAATCAGACAACATGATGACCAGAAGTTGGCTTAGTAATTGAAATTGAAAATGAAATTGTTGCATTGCCTGCAGCGAAATAGAAGAAGAAGTACAGGCAAATACACTTCAACAGTGTCGCCTTAGTAAGCAGTACCGGGTAGCGGGTACCGGGTAACGAGAGCAAGTATCCACTGCACTGTTTCTCCCTAACCATTTTAAGACCCTGTACTTGAAAAGTTAAAACAATCTAATTGATTTGTCGTTCAGCAATCGTGTCGATAAAGTAATGTATGTACACCTAGATTATAAAGACTCTAAGAGCTAGATGTACGAAATTCTAAATGTAGGCTCGTGTTGTAATTATGTCAAAAATGTCAATTTTTTAAAAAGCAGTCGAATTAATTTTTTTAAATTGAACTAAAGCTTTATCCTTGCGTAAACCGTTTTGGCCATAGGTCGCATTGATAATATATCTTCAACTAAATAGTTTTAAGTAGAAACAAATTTTAAAAACTAAAAAAAACCGTTACATATTTTCTTTTTTCTTACTTCACACGACTACATTTATAAATTTATGGTCTTAGCTATGTTGTGTCAAAATTTCAGCCTCTTTCGACTTGCCGTTTGGGTTGCACTAATATTACTGATATCAGATTAGTCAGTCAGTCAGACAAACAGTTTTATATAGATAGATATAAAAAAAAAAATTAATGTTACATTTTAAAATTATAAAAAAAATTTTATTTTAATTTCTATTTTGGATTTAAACTACAAAATTTAGAAATAATATTAACACTTTTTTTTTTGTATCTTCAATTAAAGTTATTCAAATTACTTATTCTCAAATATCGCATTTTCAATTATTGTTTATTGTTTTACAAAAATCTAGGGAGTTTTGAGTGATTTTCGGTTGGTTTCAGCTTCTGTGACACCACCGAATAATACAAAAGAGCTTTTAATATTATTATTTTATTATTTGCTTTTTAGCACAAGAAGTACAGGGTCTTTTGCAGTGGGTTTTACTTCACTATAGTCCTTGCGACTTGTTTTTCCTTAACCATTTAACAAACACAGAGCGAGACACGTCGCGTTTTCATTGCGAGTGCCGCACTTGACTAGACTGACTGTGTGTGTGTGTGGGTGTGTGTACGTGTGTGTGTGTGTACACATACATGTGTATTTGTGTGTGTATAAGAGTTGGGAGTACCGTCACTTTGATCTGTGATGCAATAACTCTGTACATTACATTTCTATTTTAATTGAAGCAACTTTTCCAACTAAATCAAATGACTTTTTGTGTCCGTGTGTCGTGTGTGTGTGTGTGTGTATAAGCTCATGTGACACTATTGCATATGTATTCGTGAGCTTTGGCTTTGGAACCACTGCGACAAGTTAGAAGATTACCTGGTCTATTTACTCATCTGAAATGCAAACGCTCGCTATCTATTTATACCCTGAACCCATTGAAATGGGGAAAAAAAAAGGTATAATGTGTAACAGGCAGAAGGGGGCATGGTAGACCACCCAAGTATATATATTCTTGATCAGGATCAACAGCCGAGTCGATTGATCTATGTCCGTCTGTCTGTCCGTCTGTCCGTCCGTTCGTCCGTCCGTCCGTCTGTTTGAACTCAGAAACCATAAGAGCTAGAGACTTCAAACTTGGTATGTAGGTTCCTGGATACCATAGGCAGATCAAGTTTGTTTTTATTTTTGGATCGGATTGCTATATCATATAGCTGCCATAGAAACAATACATCGAAAATGAAGTTTAAGTATGAAAAAGTTTATTGTTTGTTGAGATATCGAAACCAAACTGATAAAATATGCATCTGGGCTGGTATTATACACCCTGACCAAATTTGGTTTAAATCGGTCCACTATATCATATAGCTGCAATAGAGACGCTCAATCGAATTTAAGTCTTAGTACGAACAAGTTTTTTGTTTTTTGAGATATCTTAACCAAACTGATAGAATATTCATTTAAGTCGATAAACAACTTTCAGTACAGAGTACCTGGGCACAGGGTATCCTACTGTCGATCGTTTTTATGATTTTTCGTTCTCTCTTATTTTTGGGTATCGTTTTCTCTTTTCTTTATGCGCTGCTTATGCAGCAAATTTCGTTTTGTGTTTGTTTTCGAGTTGGGCGTCGCAAAGTCGCGACGCTTTCAAATCGAATTCTAGAATAATATTTATTGATATCTATGCTGTGTTTGCATTTAGTATGATACTCCAATAATGCGATAATCATGCAGATGATGATTATAATAAAAAAAAATTGAGTTGGCTCGATTTAAAACTGGAGAGCCACGTCAAGGGCAAACTACGAAAATGTGGCACAGAAGATTATAAAAAAAAATATTTATTTAAGAAAAATTGGTAAAATTTTATTGGATTGAATTAAAATTTTGAAAAAAGTTCGGAAATTCTACGATTGGAATCCAAATGTATTGTTTTAAATGCTGTGCCTAATAGTTTTTCTGAAATCAATTTGAAAATGTAAAAAATTGCATAAACAATACACACAATAAATATATATGTATGAATACAAGTATTTATATTTGTGCAAAATTTTATCTAAACATAAAAAAAACCATGCACAACGTGCATTATAAGGTTTATATTATAATAGTATATAAGCTGATAAAAATAAGAACACTTAAAGTTGTAATTTATTTCAATACTTTTAAGATTTCTGTAAAATTTTTTAAAATTTTTTTAAAATAATTATAAATACGATATTTCTTGATTTTTGACTAGTGTATTTATCTGCAGACTTTTTAAGTATAGGAATGAAGTCTATAATAGTTTAGTTCAGTTTGTTGCCTTTTTACTGCTGCTATTTCCTTAAGTTTTTTCTTTTCAGTTTTTCCCGCTCTTAAAAAGCGTTGTTGGGGGTCTTAAATGAAAAGCAGAGGAAAATAAGAAAAAGAGATGAAGTAAAACTAAAATAAAAATTGAAAGGCAAACAATGAAGCGACATGTTATAAGCTGACTACAGGCGGTTGATAACCCGCTGCTGCGAGGAAGAGAGCTGGGGAGAGCGATAGATAGTAGGTGGAAACGAGAGGGAGAGAGAGAGAGAGAGAGAGAGAGACAGTATTGCCTGGACGAGAGATGATAACTTGGTGGCTTTCTCAAGTGGTTCACATTTCGCTATGGCATCGTTTTATGCATAAGCAAACATGTCAAGCGCAGCCACGCCCCCCTGCCCCCTGCCCCCTTCTCCCCACTGCTTCTTCTACCCTCTACCCGCTTCATGCACCCGCATCTCCATCTCCAGCTTCAGTTGAAGCTGAAGCATAATGTTTATCCAGCTGGCAAAGTCGGCAAAAGATGTTTCGCGTGATTTGCGCTGACTTTGGGCGCAGTGGGCGTGGCAGGGGCGCAGGGGGGTTTGAGGGGAAGACAGCGGGTAGTTCATTTCGAGTTAATGCCGTGCAGGATGAGCCGCAGGATGCGTGTGTCCTTACAGATTTCATGTGAGTTATGGCCCGCCTGCCTGCCAGCTGTGTTTGACTTTCCGACTCTGTTTCTTCCCGCTGCTCGCTCTATCTGTCTAGCCACGCCCCCTGCGCCCACACAACAAAATTGACAGAAAATTGAATTTTGCACATTTTACTGCACTTTTTCAAAGCTTCAAAAGGCGTAAAAGGCATGTAAAGGGAGAGCGGTGGCTTATACAACCTTAAGCTGACAGACAACGTGACGTATACGCAATGTACTCAAATATACTTAATGCTGCCATCAGCGCATATCAATAGATTTAATAAAAATTTATATAAATCAATGATTTTATATCTAATCAAATAATAATTGTGATCATATATCATTACTCTGATTTAAAAAACATACATAAAAAAAAAAACATCAAAGATATCCATAGACTTCTTTATCCTGAAGCCGACAATTAAATTAATAATAAAAACTAGATGGACGGAGCTACAGTCGACCATTCTCGACTGTCCGAGACCACGTTCTTACTATGAAAAAAGCTAAGACTGCAAAAAATTCAAAAATATTCTGCTCACTTGACGACCTTGCAGAGCGTTGATTACATTTTCGACTACTTGTTTCAATAGCAGCTATATGATATAGTAAGCCGTGTGGAACTGGTAAGGATATATACAGTAAAATAAACTTAATAGCATATTCTATCAGTTTGGTTACGATATCTCGAAAAACAAATTAGTTTTTCATGCTAAGACTTGATTTTCGCCCGATCGGTCCTATGGGCGCTATATGATATAGTGGTCCCATTTAAGCCAACTTCGGTAAGGATGCATAAGAATCACTTAAATGCATATTCTGCAAGTTTGATTATGATATCTCATAAAACAAAAAAGTTTTTCATACTAAAACTTGATTTTCGACCGACTGTTCCTATGGGAGTTATATGATATAGTGGTCCGATCGAAAAAAGAAACATGCTTGATCTGCCTGCAATATAGAGGAATCGAAATACAAAGTTTGGTGTCACTAGCTTTTAAATTGTTCCTTTAATTTGGATTTAGAATTTTCTATGTCGATTTTTAGGCGGTTAAGGGGGCGTGGCCAAATTCTGAAATAAATTTAATCTGCTTGCAGTTTAGAGGAACCTACATACCAAGTTTGGTGTCTCTAGCTCTTATAGTCTCTGAGATCTAGGTGTTCATACAGACGGACAGACAGACGGACGGACAGACGGACAGACAAACAGACGGACATTGCTATATCGACTTGGCTATTGATGTTGATCAAGAATATATATACTTTATAGGGTCTGCCACGCCTCCTTCTGCTTGACGCACATATTGCATAAAACAAACTTAATTGACCCCTGTACTTTTTTTAGTACGGGGTCCAATGATAAATACTTTATTATTAACTAAATGATTTCAATATCATTTATTGGCTCAGGTTAACGAAAAGAAATGCGAGTGTAGGAATGTTAAAAACAAATGCCGCAAATATGACGTTACGCATACGCCGCATGTGCCGCCTGTCAAAGGGAAAAGCGTGAAAATAAACGGCAATTATTTTCAATTTGCCTGGCATGCAAATGTGGAGGTGTTTTCAGACACAAGGAAGGAGAGAAATAAGGGTGGGAAGGGGTCTTGATAAAAGTTGTCAGAAGTCAGTTTGTTTATTTTAAAATTCAGCGCGAATCATTTTGTTGGAAAATGTTGCACATAATTCTTGTTTAAGTATCTTGTAAATTGCTTAATAACGCCAAAGGGACTTGCACACACACACACACACACACACACACACCCCGCAAAAGGGATGGCAATTACCCCTTTCCCTCAGTTTTGGCCTTGGCAACTTTGTATTCAAGTGCGAAGCGACTTTGAAAAATTTAAGACAAAAACTTTGTGAGTCAAAAGGAGCAACTGCAAGTTAATGTCAGTGTATGTGTATATGTGTGTGTGTGAGATTGTATGGGTGTGTGTGTGTGTGTGTGGTAAGCTGGCACTTGTTTAATTTAATAACAAAATAAATGTTCACGAGCACGTAAATTTATGAGTTGAAAATGCTCTCGCAATGCACACATTAACACGTACAGTCAGCCACGCCCCCTTTCCACCTCCTCCCACACACACGCACACACACACGCACAACCAGCCGAATTGTTTGCATATTTGAGGCATAACTCTTTTACGAAATTCAAGAGAAAAATCAACGCCTTCTGCAAAAGGGATTCGGTTTTTCGCAGAGGCAAAAAGATTGCAATTGGAATTGTTTGTGGCATGAGGCATGAAGTGTGTGTGGCATGCGGCAAGAGATTGTGCCAGCTGACTCTTGGCTTTTATTTGTGCCAAATATTAAATGGCCCAGTAAAAAAATTACACTTTACATTTACAAATTGAAGACTTTTTAGCTAATTATAAAATGGGGAAAAAGGAAAAAAGAAAATGTCTGAACTTAAGTCGATATTGTTCTGGAAGGCTCCATTTTAAAGTTGACAGATTGCTAAACAATCTGAATTCCCTGTGGAACAGTTGTCAACTCTGTGTTTGGGGAAAGGAAACTTTTATTTACACTGCTTTTTTTCCCATATTTAAAATTATTGAAAAATGCTTGGAAATAGGATTTGATTTGTTTTGAAAATATTTCTGAAACATATGGTTAATATGGTTTTATGTTTTCTGTACGCTTTAAGTTTAAAGTTAAAATATTTTGGAATACACTGATTTTTTAGATTTTTTAACAACAGTTTTTTTAACTTGAAAAATCATTAAAAATAAAAATTAAAAAAGGTTTTTATAAAAAAAATGGTTTGTAATTTTTTTGTTTTGTAATATGACATATTGAGAATTGGGAATCCTACACTGAAAAATAAGACCTACTTATATAATCAATAACATTCATCTTCAATATTTAAACTTAAAACTTAAATTTTAACCAAGAATATTAATCTAAAACACATTATACCCTTTTTTGCCCATTTTCAATGGGCTCAGGGTATAAAAACAGAAAGCTCTTTCTACACGAATAAAAATCCGAAATACGTAGGACAATTTAGTTGTAACAAATTAAAACAACATTTAAAAAATTACTAACACAGAATAAAATGTAAATAGATTAAAATTTAAGAATAAAAACAATTATATGTATAGAAAAATTTTTTTTTTAAGAACATTTATTCTTAAAATAAGAACTTGGTCTTATTTAAAATTTTCTTAAAATCAAGATGTGTTCTCTGAATTTCAGAATTTTATGTGCTCGACGCACTTTTTAGACCAAAAATCTTTGTTCTGAGACTAAAATCTTGATTTTAGAACATTTTTTTTATCAGTGTAAGAAACTTAAAAACGCATTTTTGCATAACATGAATGTGATAGGTGCGTTAACAGATTTTGATAATAGCAAGAAAAATCAAAATTTCGATAAATTTTTTATATAATTGTCGTTCTATTTTTATAACATTAATAATGTTATCGATATTTGACTAATATGTCAGCGTTAAGTATTATGTGATTTGTTTTTAGACAATGTGATACACCCTATTTGAGCACCGAGTACAGGGTATAATTAATAAATCGCAAACATGACGCAGTCGTTGAGAATTTAACTAGAAAGCAACCTCGGCACAAATCCGAGCGCAAGACGAAGCTGCTGCTCTGCTGCTGTCGACGTTGACGTTGACGTCGACGTCGCGGCATTGTCGTTATCATTAACATCGACACGCACTTTGGGGAGAAGGCAAAGGGGTTGAGGGGTTGACTGGTTAAAAGGGGAATAAGGAGGAAGAGAAGGAGGAAGAGGAGAAGGCAGAAAAGGGGGCTGCATCATTTTGTTGGCTTGCCGCGCCAAATTATGCAAAGTGTTTGACAAATTAGCAAAAGAAACTTGTGAAAAGTGGCAAAGAGGAAAATCGCATGCATAGCAACGACTTCAGCATAAAATGAAGCTTGTGAAAATTGTGCAAATTGTTTTTATAATTAGCATTTGAAGCAGGCTGAGAGATGAAAAGTTGTACGATTAATAAATGGCACTAATAACCTTTATATAAAGAATTATATAGTGCGTCACATGCCACATGCAACACATGCAACACTTGCAACAAGTGCACTTTTGAACTGCATTTCAGCAGCTTAAGTTAAAGCCGAATTAAGATGAAGCTGCAGCTTCAAAGCGTCTATAATTAGTGGCAAGTAGCTGCAAAGAGTGTGCCACAAATGCATGTGTGTGTGTGAGTGTGTGTGTGAAAGTGTGTATGAGTGTGTGTGGCAAGGCAAAGCCGCTCAAGAAGTCAACTGTCAAATGGGCAAAACTTCAAATGCATTGCCATCAAACGTTTATCGTCATCTCACAGAATTCACCTCAATGACACACACACACACACACACACACACGCACACACTCCTTCTCTCACACACACACACACTAAAGTTGAAAGTCCCGTAGCGCTTATTTGAAAAACGTTTTATTTTTATTGCAAGGCTCCCAAGTGACGAGTGCTCAGTGTCAGTGAATGTCATTTCAGCTTCGAGTCAGCTACAGATCTGAAAACCGAAACCGAAAACCCTGTACAACCCAATCCCCCAGCCCTCTAAGCCCCTAACCAGCAAAATCTGAACTCAAGCAACGAACCATAACCCCAACCCTGAACCCTCAAAACCCTTGGAAACCCTGAAAACAGTTTCTAAACGGCAACGCCTCTTCTCCAACTCCAGCCGACAAACTGCAGACCATCTTAAAATGGATGAGCAATCGAATTTGTTCTTCGACGAACTGCAAATTCCCTAAAAGAGAAGAAACTGCGAGCACATAAGATGAAAAAAAAAAAAAAGACTTAGTAAAATTATTTGCATGAAAAATTATGAAAAGAAAAAAGGAGAAGAGTAAGCAGAAGAAATAGTTAGAGATTAGAGGATGACAGACTGAAAAAAGTAAGAAGAACAAATGATAATAAAGACAAGAAGAAGATGAGAAATAAAGAGGAACATATGGAAAATAATATATGGATAAGAAAGTGAAGAAGAAAGGGTAAAGAAATTTAAAAAAAAAGAAAAAAAGAACAGCAAAAGAAGATGAAGAAGAAATTTAAAAAATAAAATAAATACAAAGTCAAGGAGAGGATGATAAGAGGAAAAAAACAAATCGGAAAGGCTATAGTCGACATCCCGACCATATTACTTATTTATTACTTATTTCAATATATAAAAAAATAATTTATAGAAATTACTATCTAAAAAAAATGAATAAATAGTCAAGGAGATGATGATAAAAGGAAAAAAAAAAACAAATCCGAAAGGCTATAGTCGAGATCCCGACCCTAGAATATCCGTCACTTACTTCAATATATAAAAAAAATGTAAAAAAATTAAAAAAAAAATAAATAATAAACAAATAAAATAAATAAAAATAAAAAATAAATAGAAATAAAAACTGCTGCATACTTTTGGGGGCTTGTAATGCCTTCATTCTTAATAGCTTTGGTTAGCTGTTACTGCCGTTCTACTAGTCCGATCTTGCTGCGATTAAGTGGGATAATAGATAATATTAATAGATAACCTAAATTACCATAAAAACTGAATAGTCTTATGGTTTTTTGA
Source organism: Drosophila innubila (assembly GCF_004354385.1). Classification (NCBI taxonomy): domain Eukaryota; kingdom Metazoa; phylum Arthropoda; class Insecta; order Diptera; family Drosophilidae; genus Drosophila; species Drosophila innubila. Next base: position 5,290,716 of record NC_047626.1, on the reverse strand, counting down.
GATCTAGGCGCTTACACGGAGGGACAGAAGAATATGGCTATATCGACTCGGCTGTTGATGCTGATCAAGAATATATATACTTATAAAATAAGGATAAGAGAATAACTAAAGATGTATTATGAGGAAATCCCTGCGATTGAAAGTTAGAGTATACGAAACCAATAGCAAGGCATACACACACACACACACATACATACATACACACATAAGTGATGCCCTGTCTCTCTGCCTGTCTGTCTGTCCGTCTGTCCGTCTGTCTGTCTGTCTGTCCGTCTGTCTGTCACGTTGTGTGTGTCTGTGGCAAGTGTCATTGCTCGTGAGGCCAACGCTGAAGAGACCCCTTTTGGCTTTTTTTTTTGCATGCCGCTGTCAACGTGAAAACGGAAGTGAGAGGAGGAGAGAAAAGAAGCGGATGTAGTACGAGTAGGAGGAGGAGTAGAGAATTGTGAGGAGAAGAGAGGAGGAGAAAGAGGAGACAGTCGAGTTACGCCCAGACGGTGCCGAGGCTGTTTGTCTGGGCTTTTGACAAATCAAATGCGGATCAAGAGGAACAGGAGACCCTGAGTGGCTTGATAAAGGAAGAGAAAGGAGAGAAAAGAGAGAAAGGAGAGAGAAAAGAGAGAGAGAGAGACAGGCAAGCGAATTGAATTCCTGTCGCTAAAAATATTCAAAATGAAAATGAAAATGTTGAAGGTTAATACGATGCGAAATCCCAACAGCATTTGGAATTGAAGTCGGAGTCGAAGTCGGAGTCGAAGTCGTAACTGGAGTTCATGACATGACACGTCAACTGACATACGATACGAAATATATATGTACATATTTAAAGGCTATTCATGTGCTAACTTAAGCCGAGTCAAGTTTTTTATATAGCCAAACAGGATTATTCGGATGATGGTGCCGTTTCTCTTTTTTTATACCCGTTATTTAGAAATAAGTAAAAGGGTATATTGTGTTCGTTGAAGTGTATGTAACAGGGAGAAAGAGGCATCTCCGACCTTATAAAGTATATATAATCTTGATCAGCATTAACAGCCGAGTCGATAAAGCCATGTGTGCCTGTCCGTCTGTCTGTCCGTCTGTCTGTTTGTCCGTCTATGTGAGCGCCTAGATCTCAGCCACTATAAGATATACAGACTCGGACAATTAGAACGGGAGTAATAGCTAACCAAAGTTATTAATAAAGCTATTATTTCAATACCATCACCTAAAAGTATGCATTGGTTTTTATTTGGTAGTAATTTCTTTAAAGTACTCATATATATATTGAAATAAGTAACGGGTATTTTATAGTATGGATCTCAAATTTAGCCTTTCCCACTTGTTTTATTTTATTTATGAACTGCAAAACACAAGCTCAACTTGAACTTGGGATTCACTTTGAAGGAAAGCGAATAAATTTGGAAATGTTGAACTTAAAGTACTCGGACTCGTACTCGCACTCGTTCCGTAAAATAGGCAGTCGACTGTGAAATCCACATAATTCCATTTACTTAAGCTAATTTCACGCCATATTCAATTTACCACATCATGGAATGGCCATTCATTATTTATTCATAACATGTAAAATCAATGGAAACGGCCGACAACACGTCGAGCAACAACAACAACAACAACAACGACAACAACATCGGAAAAAAATGAATTGTTGAATGTCCGTGCAAAGCAAAGAAACAAAAAAATCAAGTGCGAACAAGTGAAATTCAAAGCTGTGAGTTTTTGACTGACAGACACCCTGTAAGCACACGCACAAAAAAACTGATTGATTGATTGATTGACTGAGTGATTGCCAATAAATGGCTAAGTTTTCATTTAGAACTAGATTATTTTTAAATAGCACTCATAAAGTGGAGATGCTACCAAAACTTTGTGGTTTAAGAGTTAAGTTAATATTTAAAATTTTGAATTTTCGAGAAAAAAGATAAATAGAATTCGGAAAAAAAATTTTGAAAAAATTCGAATGCAGAAAATTTGTAGAGGCCAAACCATGATCAAAGTGATATTCCGTTTGAAAATCGTCTGAGTTTTGATAAAGTTATGACAATTTGAAGTTGGTAAAACATTTGACCTAGCAACTTTACAAGTTAAATTTTTTGTCCAATTTGACATGATTTTTTACAAGAAAATAAAACGTCTCAGAATCAAATTTAAAGTGTCGTTTTATACTAATAACGATATAAGAAGTCGATTAAAAGAAAAAATTTGAGATTTCAAAATTTAATATTTCAAAATTACAAAGGGGGGACCCTTAGCATTAAAATATAGATTTATTTAATTTGAATACCTATAATACTATATTAAATCACATATTATTTAGAAGTTTCTCAAAAAGCACGTTTATGCTTAGTTAAATTTTATCTTAAAGATATATATTTAATTTTAAGATTGATTTTCTATTAATTTTATGTCAAAATATCTTTTAGTTCGTTAGCTGTAATCCTATCGAGTAATGAAAAAATTAGTCTTAAATGCACTTATCAACATGATCACAATTAACAATACAGATGTTTTTGATGCTTTCTGTCAAATATTTTTGCTTTAATTTTACAACAAAATATGATTATATTAAATAAAATAAAGAAATATATTTTTTTAAAATTATATATTTATTTAAATAAAAAAAAGAAATATTTATAATTTTTTAAATAAAAAAAAGAAATATTTATAATTATTTAAATTATAAAAGAAATATATATATTTTTTTGGTGCAGCTTATCATACTTACTATGCATACTGTACATTATAGGGTATAAAATAAAAGAAATGCAACTCTATGCGAGCAATGGGCGACTGAATGGACATTTTGGTAGGACGACCCTCAGCCATCAAAAGGCGATGACGTACGCTTAATTTGGAGCGTTGAAATAATTTATGTACAGTATTTCTAGGGTGTATGTGTGTGTGTGAGTGTGTGTGAGAGAGAGGTTGGAGTGTGTGTGTGTGTGTGTGAAGCAGCTGTCCAAAGAGGAGCAGACAACCAATAGAGAAGGAAGAGAAGGTGTAGAAAACAGACAGGGAGAGAAAAAAGAATGCCAACAGGCATTTCTACACACACGAATGAACGAGGGACACTAGGGAAGAGGAGGCAAGGGGGAACTATTGGAAAGCGGGGGGAGCAGGGGGTCAGTTGGGTCACGAGGCATATGGAACGTGCTGAAAAGCCGCGCTGTGGCAAATAAGTGCGAGGAGCACTCTATAAATCCGGGAGAATGATGAGATGCACCTGTAAAAACGGTCGGAAACCGGAAATGCTTTCTAGGATACAGGTTTGGGTTCAGATATAGATTTAGGTTCGGTAGGGTCAGGTTCAAATAGAGGTCGTTGCACTAAGCGAGGGAGTTGGGGGGGGAGCAGCTAAATCAGCTGATTGGATTTGTGGTCAGATGTTGAGCTTTAACTTTTTGGTCGAAAAAAGCCAAAGGCTTAAATGGAAAACTCCCAATTTTGGATGTACACACAGACAAATACCGTTAATTACTGAATAACTCATGTTGGATTTAACAACTTTGCATACAAAGCGCTTCAAGAGGAGGGCTTAACCCGTATATACCCTGCAAATAAATCTAATATTGTGTATTGTATTGTAGTTTCCGCATACCAAATTTTATGAGTCTAGCTCTTCTATTAGTTGAGTTCATTGGGGCTATATTTATATGGAGAGGTATGGAGTTATGAATGGCATGTCTTGAACAATTTAACTGGGCTTTAACATAGATTATTGTGTCAATGATGCCAAGTTCTGTGTATTATATACATTAGCACTGCTATAGTAAATTTGGATCCTTCAATGTATATAGGGTATATTAATTTTAGACTTCGTGGATCTAAATGATATAGATGTTTAAAGAATTGATTGCGAAAGTTATGTATTTGTATTTGAATGTATATTTTTTAAGAAAAGTATGAGACTGAAAAGGAAAGTGATAAATACCTAAATATTGACTTATATTAAGAGATAAATGTAATGAGACAGAGAGAGAATGATTTCTATGGAAAACATTGATATAGAGCTTACTATGTAAGTATTAAAGATTATTAAGATGCTACATTTGATGAGAATCTGTAGTACTATACGTAATATCTCACAATCTCTCACAATCTCTCACAATCTCTCCCTATCTCTTTCTACCTCTATCTCTCCTTGGTATTACACATCCTATAGTCCTTAAAATATGTCACATATGTTGAATTTACGCGACTAATCAACTAACCAACTGCCCAGCTAACTAAATACCTATGAAAGTAAACATCTCCATTACATATATATGTATGTAATGTATATATAGTTGATAGTCTATCACGAGCTGTGTGTGCTCGGGCCTTATCTAAACATGTCACAGTCCAGCCACGCCCCCTGCTACGAACCTCCCTTGACTTTCAAAGATAGAACTATGGAGTACAGGAAGAGGAGGCAAACAGGCGGATAGTTGGTTAGGACTATAGTTAAAGCTGTGGACAGGACGTTGACGATAACACTGGCGCGTTACATTTGCGTCTATAACGGTATACGAGTATATAGTGTAACGGTAATGGCAACGGTAACAGCGCCAAATGTTTGCCCGGCCGTCGCGGTGGGAGCTGTGCCAATATTTGCGTAACGTGTTTGACAAAGAAATGAAAGCTGAAAGCGCCAGCTTGGAAAATCAAATGAAAGACCTGCCCAATAAGGAGATGGAGATGGGAGGTGAAAATAAGAGGGAGAGAGAGAGATAAACAAATCAAATATAACAGAGCATAAATAAATATAATGATAATGATGATAATGATAATGATAATGATAATGATAATGATAATGATAATGATAATGATAATGATAATGATAATGATAATGATAATGATAATGATAATGATAATAATGATAATGATAATAATAATGTAATGATAATGATAATGATAATAATAATGTAATGATAATGATAATATGTGAATAATGATAATGATAATGATATGTAATGATAATGATAATGTAATGATAATGATAATGATAATGATAATGATAATGATAATGATAATGATAGCCAATGATAGTAATGATAATGATAATGATAATGATAATGATAATGATAATGATAATGATAATGATAATGATAATGATAATGATAATAATAATGATAATGATAATGATAATGATAATGATAATGATAATGATAATGATAATGATAATGATAATGATAATGATAATGATAATGATAATGATAATGATAATGATAATGATAATGATAATGATAATGATAATACATTTTATGATGTATCTACAACTTGAGTATTCTATTAAATACAACGCTTTAATTAGTTGCATATTCGTCATATATGTTACTTCTTCTCTCACTTCATTCCCATTGAATTATCTCTTTACTCATTCCTCCTTCCTTATACTTGTTATCCCCAATATGTAACTGGGATTTGGTCAATCATATTTGAAGCATTCCCAGCGGCAACCAAATAATCGACTTCATTTAACTGAAACGCCGCACAATTTCTTTTTGGACCAATTGATGGGTTTGGGTTGATTTTGGTGGAGCTTTTCCTTGGAGAGTGTGTGTGTCTGTGTGTGTGTGTGGTGTGTGTGGTTGGCATTACGCTGTAATATTGCATTATATGATAGATTTATTCCCAGCACAATTTTAACTGCCACTTTTGCCGTTATTTCCGCAACAGTTTCCCATTTTCCGTATAACTTTTCATCTCCCTTTTCCTTACTATTATTTATATTATTTTTTTTCTCTTTGCAAGTTTACAACGTCCGCTCTCAGTTTTTGGGCCATTGCCGATTATGTCCTTTGGGTGCTTTTGCCTCAACTTTGCCAGTTGCTTATTTCTTTCCACGTTCCCTACTTTTTTTATTCTTTTTGTAACACTTTATCTACTTGCGAAATCTGTATGCAGAAAATATTTGCCGTCGAAGCACCGCAACATGCAGATAGAGATAGATAGCTATCGAGGGAGAGAAAGAGAGAGAGAGCGGACGTTGAAAAACTTTCAGCCGAAGTGAAAATGATAAACATCTTTGTGAGATTCTGTGATTTTGCTTTTATGCCACAGCTCAAGCAGCTGACACAGTTACACAACAAGAAGCAGCACAAGAAGAGAGTGCGAAGAGGAGAAAGAGCTGGAGAAAGCAGTGAAACTACTAACCATAGCTCTACCAAGCATTTCAGCTTCTTTTACCACAATTGCTCAACTATTTCTGCGGCTTGTTTGGTTCGTCTCTGGATTCTCAGTTGTCCTGCTGGGTTCGGTTTCGCCATCTGGGAATGGGAATGGGTTTGGGAATGGGTTTGGGACTCGTGTTCAGGTTCGATTTGGTGCCATGGTCCATTGGTCAATGTTTTGGTGTGAAATGTAACAGCCACTTATTGTGATTGTCTGTGCGACTCCATGAAGAGCAGGAGAAAGAGAAGGAGAAGAAGAGATGAGAATTGCAAGCATGGTCTAAGGCATATCAGATAGCACAGAGTCACGCCTCCCTCCTTCGGCCATCCCCAACATATATTTCTTCCTCTTTTATAACAATTTCTTGTTTCCTTTTTTTTTTTTTTTTTTTTTTTTAGTTTTTTTGACGATGTCGTTGATGGTTTTTGTTGCCTTGTCTTGTAATTCCTGTTGTCCCTTTCTTGGACTGCAACACCATTTACACAAACACACACACACACCCATACACACACACATACACACACACACAACCACTATGCCGTATTTATCAATCAAATTGAAATCTATTTGTTGTTGCTTTGCTGTCACACTCACATTTTAGCCCCTCTACAAACTCCCTCTCTCTTTCGTTCTCTATTTCCTCTCACTCTCTCTTTCTCTTCCACTTTCCTCTATCTCAATGTGTGGCATAACATAATTGAAAAAAAAGGGCGACACTTGAAAGCAAATCTAATCAAAGACATGTGGCGACTTCTTCTATATACCCTTTCATATAGGGTATCACTGGAGCTTTCAGCTACCCGAAAAACTGTTATTTATGAAACCATATAAATTTTAAAATACTTGATCCTAAATCGTTTATCATTAATAATTATATTATCATTATTCACAATAATTTCAAATAAAAGTTGTAAAATTTATCAAATAAGTTATATCAGACAATTATCACAGCTTTTCCACAAGGGTGTAACTTTTTTAATGAATTATTAACATATTGAAAGTATATTCCTTATGGTATTCTCTAAAGTATTTACTTTCTATATCTATATATTAATTTACACTTACATAGACTTTAAAACTTACCTATTAGTCTATAAAATGATTTTTATGAATTTCTCATCAAAATTTGTCACTTCTAACCATTTTATTTTAAAGTTACTTTATTTTAAAGTCGGCTTGCTATAACAACTTCAATTTGTTATTAATTTTGTATGCTGGAGCAATATGCGAGCTGCTGGAGACACGGAAATGGATTCGACCTTTTCCTTGGCATTCTCAACAAATTGTTTACTTTCCACATTTTCGCCTGTTTTACACTTCATAAAGATTTCCTTTGTTCCTTTTCTTTTTTGTGTTGTGTACATATATTTTCATAATTTAATTAATTTACTCAATTGGAAAAATAAATATAATTATACGAAGCGTTGCAGCGTTTGGTGTAAATTACGTATACGCCCCGGGGTGACGACACAAACAGCGTGCGAAAAAGAGCAAGAAAACGAAAATTATGAGCTGGAAAAATATACATTATAAAAAAGAAATTAAAATCTTTGCAAATAACAAGTATATAAAAATATCCATATGCCTGACTGAGTGACTTTTTGATGGGCAATCAATGCACAAATTAAATTGTAAGAGCTGAAAAATTATATTATTTTTTTGAACTCAGATGAGATGCGGATAAAATATGTCGGTATAAAGTGTAGAAAATTCAAATATAATTTTATCAGTTTGAAAATTACGAATATAATTTTAGTATAAATTAAATGAGAACAAGTTTAATTAATGTTCGATTGACTTTCAACTTTATTGAAAGCATTAAAAATAAGATACGTTTAATTTTCTTTCATTGAGTAATGTCTGTAAAATCAAAAGACAGTCGGAATAATTTACTTTAGGCTATTCTTAAGAGTAACACATCCTTAGGAGGTAATAGTCTAGTGACGAAGGTCTTTTCATGTCCCAAAGTTTCAGAAATCCAAATTTGTGATGAGCAATATAAAACTAACACCATTGTTAAATTTAATAAAAAAAAAATAGCTATTTTTTGGGAGATAAAATCAGGTTTTTTTGCGCAATCTTATAAAAATATATCAAGTTACTCAAGGGTCTTGAGATTTAAGCTTATGAGTTGCAGAGAGTTCTAATTCCATGGATTTCTTGGGTGTATCAATATTGTTTATGGGATTTTTGTTTGTCAGCAATATGAATGGCAAATTCACCGACGGTGAATAACTGAATAAACGCTCGTCTGACGGGAACTTTAAGTAGTATTCGGAAATTTCCATGCATAAGATAAACTAGAAACGTTTGTGGAACCTCCTGGTTGACCTTATGGCAAGGACACATTGCTGTTGTAGCTGTAGTTGGCCAGGACATTCAGGCAGGACATTAATGTAAGGAATGGAGTGGTGGACAGTTGTGGGCAATGCCAGAAGCACAGTCACAATGCGTTTAGACATTATTTAAACGATGCTCGCACAGTGTCAGAGTGAGAGGGGAAGAGAGAGAGAGGGAGACAGATAGACAGGCAGACAGACAGGGACATACAGGACGTTGGCGCATATCCTGCAGCACAATTGAATTAGGTTAGTCATGCTTTAATGCACATCAACATACGTGCAACCAGGCAGCACGTGTGTGTGTGTGTATGTGTGTGTGTGTGTGTGTGTTTGTTGGGGCTCTCTCATAAATCTCATTGTCAGTGTTTAACTTTCTTGTTGGTTTAACTTAACTCGAAGCAACAACAACAAAAACAACTACAACAGCAGCAGCAAAGGCAAAAGCAAAAGTCATTTGTCATTTCTGTTGGCAACACACCCACACACACACACACACACACACACACACACACACACACACACACACACACACACACACTCACTAGACAGTCATATGCATATGCATTTCTATATTACGTCTAATATCCTTGCCACAAATTAAAAGTAGCAGCTACAACATGCAACTTGCAACATGAATTTGCTAAACAGCTAGTTTTAATTTCAGCACAGTAAAGATTGGCTTAAATTATCCAAACTTACACATAAACAAAAGTCGACAAATACTCAACTATTCTATATATATATTAAAAATATGGTGCAATTAATTTAAATATTTAATCAAATTATTTTAATTAAAAATTTAAAACTTTACTGATTGAACGGATATATTAAAATACAGTCGCATAACGAATCAATTTTAAATTAAAATTTGTAATTCTTAATATTCGCATAACGAATCAATTTTAAATTAAAATTTTTAGTTCTTAATATCTTTAATGACACTTATTAATGTAGTTATGTTAAGACAAATTTATTTAGCATTGTTTATTTTTATTTAAAAAATATCTTTGAATAATTATTGAATAAAGGTTTACCAGCTATTAACAACTAAATCTACCTAGTACATTTTTTAAGTGTTTTTCAGCATTTGGAACTAAATAAAGTGGCTTTCAGCTTATTTGACCCAAGACTCTTACTTATTATAAATTTTCGGCGACTAGTGCACTAATTTATTTATTTATTTATTTAATTTGACACTCCTAATACAAGAACAAGAAAGACGTATAAGTTATTGCATTAGTCACAGTTAATTTATTTTTGAATGAAAAGGATATAGAAATAAAACTTTAATGCAGATATGTTAATAATGTTTAGGCTTAGCTTTTTAAATTATTTTTTTTTTTTATAAAATGTATTTGCTTAGAAATATAAAAACAGTACATAGTTGAAAACGTAGTAGGTGAAAAATAGGTTTGCTAAAAATTAAAATAATGGCTGTATTTATTATAATTCTTTATGCTTTGATTACATATTTCCCCAATATACCTTCTATAAATGCTTCTATTACCTCTTTTTACTCCCCAAATTCATTTTATTCCACTATATACACCTTTATCTGCCCTATATACCTTCTATAAATGCTTCTATTACCTCTATTTACTTCCCAAATCCAACTTATTCAACTATATATGCCATTATACACCCTTATCTGCCCTATATTCCTTCTATAAATGCTTCCGTTACCTCTATTAATTTCCCAAATCCATCTTATTCAACTATATACACCCTTATCTGCCCTATATACCTTCTATAAATGCTTCTATTACCTCTATTTACTCCTGTTGTTAAACTATTGACTTTCTTTAAGTGTATATCAAATTCGTTAGCTTAACAGCCAAGTTACTTTCATTGTTATTGTTTCTGTTGTTGTTGTTGTTACTTGTCCTGTTTGCCTATGTCTTGGCAACATGCAGTCATCTGCAATAAATATTAAGTTAAAAGGATGTTTGCAGTTATTCTTTGGCATTTGCAAATCTATAATTCGAGTGCACTGAAAAATACGAAAAGCCTTGCAAAACTCACATCTTTCCATATACTATGTTTTAGTTGTTGCATCTGTCTCTCTCCCTCCCTCTCTCTCTCCCTTTCTTTCTCTGTCTTGCCCTTCCACTTGTTAAGCCAACATTTCAGAGCTACTTGACTTAATTAGCTGCAAATTACTTAGCTCTCTTCACATTAAACTAATCATCATCATCAACATTTGTTGAGGCATTTGTTGCCTAGTGGCTGGATTCTTCTATCTCTCTCTCTCTCTCCCTGTCTCTCTCTTTTCCTCTTGACTGTAGAATACTTATAAATGATTCCTCATCTGCTGCTGCAACTCATGTGGCATGCATCTTGTAATATTTTAGTGCTTTAACATTAAATTTTGTTAAAATCAAGGCGACAAAACTTCAGAATTTTGAAAAAAGGTTCAAAACTTGCTTCAATTTTATGCAAATAAAAATGTACTAGATTTTTTCAATTGTTTAGCAATTTTCTATGACTTTTTATGCCTATAAAATTATGCTAAAAAAATATTCCTAACTATTTAAAGAGTTTTATTTAAGGTTATCATTTTAAATATTACTTTTAAAATGTTTTAAAATGAATTTTGTAATGGTAAACCTTAGAAATTAGTTTCTTATAAGTTAAAAAAAATTCGCAGGCGGAACTTTACACTTTTATATTGAATTTTTTTAAAAATAACATAAGTTGAAATTATTATATAAACTGATCTTTTAAATAAGTCAACATTTAAATTTTCTGAGCAGTTTTAAGAAGTTATTTAAAGAACTACACAATTTAAAGTACAATTTTAAATTTAATGCTCTACAAATATTTGTTTATTAAACATAGAAAACTACAGCTTAAATTAAGCTTATAAGCTGCACTTTAAGCTCTAATAATAATACTAATTCTAATAAATCTATTTATGAAATTGATTAAACACTCTTTATTGAATTCAAATTCAATTGTACAAAAAAAGATTTAAAAAAATTTAATATAAATCAGATTTTTGGACTCTTTGTTAAATTTTCGTTTAAAGGACATTAGCAATGGAATCAATTCCAAAAATTCACAATAAGTTTGAAAGTAGTAGAAACACATAATACATAATACACGACATTGTTGTTTTGCTATTATTATCTCAGCTTTGGAATCTTAGTTTTGTTGTTACTCATGCTGTGATATTATCAGGAAATGAAGGGAGGGTGGGGGAGAAACCCCATTTGCCTAGTATTATTTTGTATGTGAAAGCATTTCCGATGGGTATTTCAATCATGTAATTGAGCCACAACAAAGTGGAACAATGGGAAACATTTGTATATGCCAATCAGGGCATTGTGTTTGGAATCTCCCTCCAACTCCCAGAAGTATCCCAAAATCCCCAAACTCGGCAAGAGGGACATTATCAAAAGCCCCGTTCTAATATTAAAACCAAAATGCCTTTGACCCTTTCACTACCAAACAAAGACATTGTCATTTTGGCGGGGGGAACAGTGGAATGGGCCATGAATACACTCAGAAAAATATGCCATCCTTAAATAAGGTACTTCCATACTTGAATTTATTACGTTTGGTCTTATAATTTGAAAATTGCTGTGTACTCAAATTCATAAATTAGGAATTTAAGTCTTGAATTCTATGACAGCTAAATGATTTAATAGTCTGATTTTAACCAAACTTAGTCAGAATACATAGGATTATGCCAAATATAAAATGTGTGAGTTTGGTTAAGTTTAAAACTATATTGTACTAAAAAATATAATAATTATGTTTACTAGTGTATGTTTTAACAATTAAATACGAATATGCTTTGTACTAAACACAAATACATTTTAGGATTAGTTTAAGACCTAAAATAGAATGATTTGATCTTAAAAATAATCCCAAAACGTAAAGTTTCCAAAATACTTTTCTCAAATTTTCCAAAATTACAAAATAATTACTTTAATATACATATTCCTTATAAAATAGTCCAAATAACACCTTGAGTTTATTTTTGCTTAAAAAAAATTAAACTCAAGAAATAATCATTATTCACTAAAAAATAATGGTATAATACATACATAATATAATAATATTACTTTAATATACATATTCCTTATAAAATAGTCCAAATAATACCTTGAGTTTATTTTTGCTTAAAAAAAATTAAACTCAAGAAATAATCATTATTCATTAAAAAATAGTGGTATAATATATACATAATATAATAGTATTACTTTAATATACATATTCCTTATAAAATAGTCCAAATAACACCTTAAGTTAATTTTTGATTAAAAAAAATTAAATTCAAGAAATTATCATTATTCATTAAAAAATAATGATAATCTTGATTAAATAATTAAAAATAATGATTAATTCTTGAGTTTTACATTTTTTCTCAACAATAATGATTATTTCATGAGTAAAAAATAAAAAAACAAAATTTTAAGATCATGATGAAATTGCATAGTTTACACTTAAAGAAAAATTTTGGTATATTTCATGTTTTCTTATAGTTATTAGAAGTAAATGATTTTTTTAATTGAAAAAAAAAATAAAACAAAATAATCATTATTAATGGTTAATACAAAACAAATTAAATATTAAAATACTATTCGATGAAGTCTGAGGATATTTTACAAATAAATAAATGATCCAAAATTTGTTGCGTGAATTGGGAAAAATGTAGAAAAACCAAATCAGATCAATAAGAATATTTATTTATATTTATATATATATATAGTTGATGTACGGAATTTTTGATCATTTTTTTTCTGAGTGTAACTATTCGCAATGGTCGTTGGTTCACAATCATCTTTTGGTGTGTTAATTACGTGAAACACATGGAATCTGTAAAAACCACGAGGCTTCAAGGCAATTGATGAAACCATCGATGTCAACACAAGCCTCAAGTCTGTCTCTTTATATGTGTGTGTGTGTGTGTGAGTGTGTGTGTGTAGGTGTGTGTGTCGCAAAAAAAAAGCGAAAGGAGTGGGAGAAACTTTTTCGATTATATGCTCGTAAAAGTTTCTCGATGTTTGTGGAAACCACCCACAACTGGGCATAACCACAATTTAACCGCAGAACAAGAACGCCAACAACAACAACAACACCAACAACAACAGCAACAACAACAACAATAACAACAAACCACAAGATGTTGTTATTGTTGTTGCTCTTGATATTGGGAGTGATAAAGAGCGGTGCCAAAGTAAACCCCAAAAAACCAAAAACGTGGCAACTCTGGCGGGGGCAGAGTGGTGCGGGGTGTGAGAAAAAGAAGTGGGGTGAGGGGTGCGGGTTGCAGGATGTGGTGCAAAGTGAAGTAAACTCGAAAAGCAGCTCGTAAACAAGCAATAAAATTGTAAAAAGGACAACCGGCAACCGTTGCCACCAATTGGCATTGTCAAACAGGGCAACAGAGAGAGCGAGAGCGAGAGAGAGAGATAGAGAGAGAGAGAGTAAGACAGAGAGAGATGCCAGTGTGTGTGTTTGGGCAAAAAGGACGCACTTTGGCTTCGGCAACCTCCGTTGGCCTTTCGATAGTTTTCGCTTTCGCATAGTTTGTGGGGTCAAAAGGCAACAAGAAGAAGCAGAAGAACAACAACAACAACCAGAAGAACATCGAAATGCCAAACAAGGCAAGTCAAGTCGACTGCACACTGGTTCAAAACTGCAACCAAAATACACAACAGTATTGAGTTTATTGCATAAATGTATAATTTGTCGCTTGACTTTAAAACAGTGTAAAATAAGAATTAAATTAGTTTAATAAACTTAATTTGCTTCTTTGAAAAGTTACGATTTTGTTTTATTAAGAAAACAGAATAAATTATTATTATTGATATTTATTATGAAAATTTCAAATAACACTTATCAGGCCTTTTCCGGTTTTCACTTTCGGCAACATTTTGTCGGAAGTAAAAATTTTCAGCCTGCTCTTCTTATATCAATCTGGAAATATTTTGCGTGTTGAATTCATTTTGAGCTGGTGAATTTAAGTCTAATAAATTGATAAAAATATAATTTTAAAATGTTTAGCCCAAATGCAACGTGAAAAATTACATTTTTTGAAATCCGATAAAATAGGAAGGGAAAACCGGAGCAGACTGCGTATTATGATTTTATTTATAATTAATTTTAAATTTGTTTTTTATAAAAATAAACATATAAACTAAGGAATAATACCGGAGCCGTTACCGGAACTGTCAACCAAAGCAAACTGCTTAAATTTTAGTAACGTAACCGAATGGAATTCCTTTTCCCCGCAAACCGAAACGGTTTTTGTAAATTCTTCGAGAAATTATTTTTTAAGTCAAAGGCTCGATCAACTTGAAACATTCATAACTTTGTCAAAAGTGAACCGATTTTCAAACGGAATGTCAGTTTGATCATGATTCGGCTTTTAAATTCATCCTGCATTCAAATTTAATTAATTTTGTAAAAAAAATTATTTTTCCCTAAATCTTGGATTTGATGCTAAGGGTCCCCCCTTTGGATTTTTGAAAATTTAAAATTTTAATTCTCAAGTTTTCACTTTTAATCAACTCCTTATGTCGTAATTAGCATAAAACAACACTTTAAATTTGATTCCGAGACCTTTGATTTTTTTGTAAAAAATCATGTGAAATCTGACAAAAATTTTGACTTGTAAAGTTGCTTGGTCCAAGGTTTGACCAACTTCAAACTCCCATAACTTTGTCAAAAGTGAACCGATTTTCAAACGGAATGTAATTTTAAACATGGATTGACTCTTTAATTTATTCTGTTTTCATTTTTATGCAAAGGCTCTTTAATTATGTTATTTGAAAATTCAATATTTCGGCTACTAATAGCGGAACTAAATGATCACAACCGAATAAAACGGCATTTCAAAAGCTCTGTCAGTGTTTAGCACTCGATTGCCGTATTTGAAGCTATCGTTATTCGCATTTATCGAACTATCGCAACTAGTGTATTGACAGTTGGCCACTGTACTGAATATATGCTGTAGTTTGTCACCACTGTGCGCTGCATTGTGTGTTTGCTCTCATGTCAAACTTTTATTAAAAGTGTTTTCTTTTTGCTTATCTTCACACACACTCACACACACACACACTCACACACACACACACCATATATGCACACACTCCTTTCGTTACGGTCAATGTATGAGACCCTTGGGGTTTTGTTGTTGTCCTTGTTGTCCTTGTTGTCCTTGTTGCTGTTGTTGTTGTCCATCCAGTTGTTGTTCTGCTGTTGGTTATCCTCTCTGGCGTGCGCTTAAATATTTTAATCAAGGACACGCCTCGATATTCAAGTTACTCGTAATGGGAAATCGCATTCTGGCCAAGACTTGACTGGGCCACTTCGTGAATTTTTAAGACGTCAAGAGTGAAGAGAGGAGGGCAGAGATGCGGTGGGGTGGGGAGGGGAGGGGAGCACAGAATAGAGACGTGTATCTGCTGCTGTCAGCATTGCCTAATTGATTAACACCTGAAGAGCGCTCCATAATGAATTCCCTGACGGGCAACTTGACGCGCATCTTTGTCTCCATCTCCATCTCCGTCTCCGTCTTTAGCTTCATTCCCGTTTCCGTTTTGCCACTTATAGAAATTAGACAGCACTCTCCTCTTAGTCTGCCCCTCTCACTCTCACTCTTACTCTCCCTCTCCCTTTTCCCACTGTCTCACTTTGCCCCTACACTGAAAAAAACGACCAACTTCAAAATAAGATTATTTTTTTTAATTTATTTTTTTATTTTTTTTTTTATCAAGAACATTCATCTTTAATATTTTGTTCTTAAATTAAGATTATTTTGAGACCAAATTACTAAAACTAAGATTGTTAATCTAAAAAATTTTAAAATTTTAATATAAGAATAAAAATAATAAAGAGACCGCTTCAGTTGTGAAGCAGTAGGCGGCGGTTCGAATCCCACTCGTAACAAATTAAAATAAGATGTATAAAATTACTAAAACATAATAAAATGTAAAAAAATCAGAATTAAAATAAAAAATTATAAATATAAAAAAAAAATTTTATTTGGTTTTATTTTTTAATTTTAATTTTAAGAACATTTATTTTTTTTGTTTTATTATTAATTTGTTTTTATTTTTTGATTTTAATTTTAAGAACATTTATTCTTAAAATAAGAACTTGTTCTTAGTTAAAATGTTCTTAAAATCAAGATGTGTTCTCTAAATTTAAGAATTTTATGTTCTCGAAGCATTTTTTAGACCAAAATTCTTAGTTCTAAAACCAAAATCTTGATTTTATAACATTTTTTTTATCAGTGTACTCATTCAGTTTTTTGTAGCTGGCCACAAATCAAGACCAAAGTTGCTTTCGCCTTGAGCATTTGAGTTTTGCTTGGTTTGATTCTCTTTTCCTCGCGCTCTCTCTCTGTCTCTCTCTCTCTCTCTCTTTCTCTCTTTAGCTGTCTTCCTGTCTAAATGTGTCATTAAATAATTAAAAGTAAATTCCTGCACGGAAGATGGCCAACGACAACATTGTTGAAGGCACATTGGACGTGGCATCGAGCAGGATTTAAAGGTCGCGCCATGTTCTTACCCGGGGATCAGATGCGCATCCTTGCGGCCTGGCCATAAAGCGGCCACAAAATGGCGCCAAAGGACCTCAGACATTGTGGCACAATGCAATGCGGCAATTTAGCCACAGCGTGCAGCACAAATTGAAGAAGACTCGTAGTTCACGCAATGAATAGGTATATACAGATGCATATATTTCCAGATATAGATAAGGATTTAAATATAGATACATAAAAAGACTGATATAATTTAGATAAAAAAGATAAAAAGAAACAAAGATACATATGTAGTATGGAACTTCATACTTTCGGCCATATTTTTCGGAATGTTAGTAAATAACTTTGACCTGTTTTAATTTCATAGATAATTACTTAACTCATTCTAGTTATTGCCAGGGATTAATTAA
Organism: Drosophila innubila; assembly: GCF_004354385.1. NCBI lineage: Eukaryota > Metazoa > Arthropoda > Insecta > Diptera > Drosophilidae > Drosophila > Drosophila innubila. The sequence continues at coordinate 5,273,311 of NC_047626.1, read as the reverse complement.
TCTATAAGAACCGAAAGAAAATATATCGTATAAATATATAAATCTGTGCTTTGATCAGTGAGTCAGTGAGTGAGTCAGGACAAAGAGTTTTATGGATATAGACAGACACTTTTGTAGCGTACGTAATTTTCTTTAATTCAGCATATTAAATAGTGTAACCAGATGTTATGGCGCTGGAATTTGTGTTGATTACATGCGAAACGCTGACCGCAAAATTCATAATTAATTCAATTGATGACATATTTTAAAATCATAAAAGCTGACAGTGTGTGTGAGTGTGAGTGTGACTGTGAGTGTGTAAACCACGAACACGACACCACAAACCGCCCAAAGAACACCACAATTGCCACAATCTTTTCCCCTGCGGTAGTTCAATCCCCGGAAACATCACAGTTTGACTAAAAGCAATCAATGTCAAAGCGACTGCAAGTGTAGATGGCTACGGAAAATACCAGGGGAATTATACGAGTACATACTAAGTGGATATGTGAATGGGGGGGAGGGGGGCAGGGATAATAGGCAGATTGACTGAGCGACAGTTACAGGTAATTTGATTTTGGACAACACACTCATTTAACGCCTCTGACAGACAGTCTGACAGACTTTTAATGACCGACCATTACATAAGTTGACTGCAGTTCCTGTTAACGCTTTGATTTCACGTCGCGTCGCGTCGTCTGCAATTCAGCATCGAATTCTCAAGACGGCAAACCTTTATAAACAATCCTATTTCAGCTATATCAGCTCTTACATTCATCAATTCCATCATAATAAAAATAAACAATTCCTCAAAGTCTTTAAACATTTTTCTGTATGCATCTCAGATTGTGCTGAAAATTTGAGGCGAGTAATTTTGCTAATTAAAAAACAATTTTCCCATTTTTTTTTTTTTTGGAAGATGAGCTTAGGAATTAAATAACACTTACTATATATTTCTTTTTCTTTAACAAACTATTTTGGTTCTTCATTCAAACACCTTTTTTTAAGTTGTTTTTTTTTTTTTTTTTAAACATTTTAAGCGGTACCTCATTCGAACTCCGAAATTTATTTAAGAATTACAAAAAAAAAAAAAAAAAAAAAAACATTGTATAAAATATTAGGGCTCCAATATAAGAAAGAAAACAATGGGAATTATAAATTAGGAATTTCGACTTTAAAAAATCTGTAAAGTAGAAAAAAAAATACGAAAGATTATTCTGTCTTTGGTTGAATTTCCTCTTCCTTGATTTTCCTAATTTTTATTTCACCATTTATTATTCTTAATTTTTGTTTTCGCAATTTTCTTATCCTAATTTTGGTCTTTCTAATTTTTGTTTTTCTCATTTTTGCTTTACCAATTTTTGTCTTCCTTATTTTGAGTTCCTTATAAGAGTATTCCTTATTTTGGATGCCAAAATTCGTTTTTTCAAAATTTTCTATCCTATTCTGAGTAATATTTTTCGATATTTGTATAGAAATTTTTTTTAAACAAACATAAAACATTTTATGCCCATCCCTTCTACATAATACTCCCCTTGAAATGCTGATCTCTTATTAAATTAAATGTTTGCTTCCATTTTCTTGTGCATTTCTCAATTTTATAGTTTGATTAAATCGAAATTGTTTTACATTTTCAACACACACAACTTTGTTGTGCTATGTGTATATAAAGAATTTCTCTCAATAAATAGCAGCATGTTTAACAATTTTAAATATTTATTAAATTGATTTGGCGTGAATTTAATTTACTTGCAACATTGCGAAAGTCAAAATAGCTGAAAGTGTCAAAAAGTGCAAGTCGAAGACAGGCGAAAAGACAGCAAAAGAAGTGGAAAAAGGGTGAAAAGGGTGAAAAGAGGGGTTAACTTTTTTGCAGTTGACAAAGTGTCGCTGAAAGTTTCGATTTATAATTAGCATGACACACACTCCAAGTGAAAAACTGTGAAAAAGTCTGGCGAAAAATGCAAACTTTCGTAGCTCCCCTCGCCCAACGTCCGCATGACTTTGGACTGTCAGACAGAGATAGCAGCACGCTCGAAACTGTCAAAGGGGTAAGGAGTGCTGGAAAGGGAGAGGGGAGGGCGGAGGGAGGAGTCGACCTAGACAAGAATCAATATTTCCGTAGGGCTTTTGGCGTTGGCGTAGACAAAGTTTGCAATTTTCGTACCTCAATTGGTTTTGTGCTGGTGACGACGGCAACTTGAAGATGCCATGTTGCATATGAAACACCTCTTTAAATATACGCGAATTAAATACCCTACAAATGTCGAAAATCCCTCAAAATACTGGATACATTTTAGATGCTGTTTATCAGAGAGATTTTCTTATTTAAAGTTCTGAGTTTTGTCAAGGTTCTAAAGATCAAAGCCCAGAAAAAGCTGATTAGTTTATATATTTAGAAACACCAAAGCTTACAGAATAAAAAGTTTAAAATATTGTTGTAAATTCCTAATAGTATCAAAGAAAAGTATCTTAACCTAAGGGATTTATCATATTAAATTATATTGTTAAAGTTTTAAAGCATTAAGTTTTAAATTAAGACAATACAAAAATTAATACAATAAACAAGTTAAAGCTTTTTTAAAAATCAATTGATAAAGAAAAAAAAATTAAAGTAATTATGAAGTACTCAAAAAACTAAATAAAATATCAGCCTTAATTGAAAAATCATAGAAAAATCTTAGATAATTTTTGGTTTTAGACAGGATTAACTATTATTTTAAGTAGCCATTATAGAAATTAAATCCAACACAAATTATTGGTAAATTTTTAATTTTAATCATTCTTGACTGTTGTTTTATGTTTTAATAATAATAAAAAATTTTAAATTAAAATTATTTGTTAATACTTGCTTATATAAAAATTTAAAACTGAAATTATTTATGGAAAAAATTAGATTTTATGGTGATAAATAATTTTATTAAGTGCACGCTATTGTTCAACTCTGACAAACAGAGTCTGTGGTCTATACAACACCACTTGTGGTCAATTTGAATTCAGATTTTGGTGGAATGTGGTCTGCTTGGGATCTGGTTGGGTTCCGTTTTCTTGGGGCCTTGGCTTGTTGGTTTCAAGGTTTTAATTACAACTTTCGTTGCGTTCGCGAAAATTTCTTGACTTGGCAGTCAAAGCCAGAAATCAATGAGTATCAAGTAAATGTAAAAGTCGGGAGAAACCCTCCAGCTGGGAGCCTGAGAGCCAGAAACCTTGTACACCCAGTTGACCTCTGGTCTGGGACAAAATCGAGCGTAAACTTTATCTGGCAAAAAGTCGTCTTCAAGTGCACCAATGACTTTTTTTTTTTTTGTCTTTTTATTATGTTATTTTTAAGTTGCTTTTCTGCCTGTCTGTCCCACTGTCCAACTGTCTGTCCGTCTGTCTGTCTGTCCGTCTGTCCGTCTGTCTCACTGTCTTGTTTTCTTTTGGGTAGTTTCTCAGTGTCTTGGTCGCTTTCTCCCGCTTCTCTCTCGGCATTTAAAACTTTATCTAGCGCGGAACTGCGGACTGGCACTGAGGCTTTATAGCTTTTCCTTGGGAATTTCCCTTAGCTTTGCTTTTGGCAAAAATAATTTTATTACTTCTTTCACTTCTTCGCTTCGCATTTACAGTTATTTTTTCGCTTTTTTTTTAGCTTTTTACTGCATTGCAACTTTGCTAGAGCCACTCAAATTGAGGAAGTACTTAGATTAAGGCATGCAGGATGAAGAGTGTTGAGATAAGGCAGAAGATTGGAATTCGCGTGGGATTAGAGACTTCTTCAGCTAATACACGAGACTGTTGAATTGGCAAATCTTTTTTAATTCAATTCTGCTGATTAATCAATTATGAGATGTGAGTTTAAAAGATCATTTGAAAAGTGAAAAATCTTTTTATATCTATGCCCTTTATAAACTGTCGTCAATTGATGTTTTGATAACACATTTCTGGTTGTGTTACTTTTAAGGGATCAGACCTTAAAACTATATACCCCTCAAAATTTAAAAATTTTTAAAAGAAAAATATTATTAGCTACATTAGTTTCATATACTTTTAAATTCAGATATCTAATAAAATTATGTTAATTAATTATAGAAATTAGAAAAGCACAAGCCTACAAATAAACTAAATTTTTAAATGGCTTTTAAGATTTGTTTTTTTGTTATTTTAAAATTAGAAAACTTTTAATGAGCCAAGATTTAAACCAAGTCTGGGAGTTTCGAGGTTTTTTTTTCTTAACAAAAGACTGCAAAATAAATGTTTGGGAATCACAACAGAGGGTATTTTGTAGTCGAGCTGCTGCAGCATTAGTGCAATTGTTTGTTTTAATACTTATTTCTGTTGATATTTAAACAGATGCCGAACAGATTGCAATGTCATCGATTTTAGAATTTTAACAGAACAAAGCTAAACAACTTCATCAAAAGCAACTGATCAAAAAAGAATTGATTTATTTGCAAACTTAAGAGCACAAAGAAAGGCAAGAGTAAAAGAAATACATAAAGCTTTTAAGAGAAACTATAATCTAGAGAAGGTTGGCAGAAAATTAAGATATGCTCTACATATTGTGAAGTTATTTCTAAAGAGAGCGATCTTTTATTAAAAAAAGAGCTTTAAGCTTCAAAGCAATATTTGATTAGGCTCAGTTTATATTCTTAGCTGGATGAACTTTAAAGTTCAGACAAGTAAAATGTGAAAGAATTAAAATTGAAATAATTTCAAAAAGACAACTGTGAACACAAATAAACAGTTAAATTGAGAGTGAAAATAGAAATGAAAGGGAGACTTTAGTTGCGAAATACTAAAAAAAAGTGAACGAATAAGAAATACATTTATAAGGAGTGAACAAAAAATGTATACATTTAATATACTCTTTAGTTTTTCCATGTTACAGAAGTACTTTTATATAAATAAATATTTGTTCTTATCGTTTTTAGACTTTCAGTTTATTTTCAGGACTGAATGTCTATACAATGATTTTGTGGTAATTAGCTGACTGGGAATTTTCTGCTTTTTTCACTTTGTATAACTGATTTTCCGATACAAACACAAATACACACACACACACACACACACACACACACACACACACACACACACACACACACACACACACACACACACACACACACACACACACACACACACACACACACCGAGTTCACTGATTTCTGTGGTCAATGCTCCAGTGAATTTCCTGACAGTGTTGCCCTATCAGCAAACAAAATCAACGAGCAACGCATTTTCATTGAGGAATTTCTGTGGACCCTCAGAGGCAGGAAGTTGACCAACAAAAAAGGCATTAGTGCGTTGCGGCCTGGGAAGCTATAGAATTAGAGGGAAGTCAGGGGAGTAGTTTAGTTATTGGGTAAACAAAAATGAAACGCGTAATGAAATCTATTATGACATTTGCGCCTTGACAACTTGACGAAAGTCATTAAGGTTTGGAAAAAGCGACAAGCTAAATTATTGTGTACCAAAATTAGACCTCGTTTTTTCGAAAATTATGCATGAAACAACAAATAAATTAATTCACTATGTATATTTACATGAGTTATGACTTGAAAAGAATTTAGGATCGATTTTTAAAAAGAAGATTGAGCATAAAATTGAATATTTTCTAACATTTTTATTTAACTTCAGTCAAAATAATTTGTAGACACTTTTTCAACTTTTAAAAAATGTATCTGGCTTTTATATTAATCCCTCTATACACTTACCAAATTTCAGATTCAGTACTCCATTACTTGCTTAGATCTGAGCCGGAACCACATGAAGGAATACCGAATTGAAGCGTAATACTTGTTTATAGCATAGAGCCTTAGCACTTCCTTTTTCTATTTTTATCCTCACTCCATAGAACATTGTTTTGGGTATTACAAGCTCTTCTAAGCATTTATACGTAAACATTTCTTGTCAGGATTGATTATTTTGCCAGATTTATTTGTTGCTTAACGAAATCTCTGGTAATTTAGGATGCCAACTATTTAATAAGGTCGCCACAAATATCAGCAGATATGGCTGGGGAGTACAACTTCAAAGGCTTTGATTTATTGTTGATGGTTCTTTTCCACTCACAAAATTGAATCCTTTCGCTTTTCATCGAGGCTGGCAAACATCATGGGAAACAACGAGAGGCAACACGCGATGTTGTCTTTAGATTGAAAACTGTGCAAGTTTTTGATCTTTTGTAAAACTCTTTGCCTGCTCCAGCACACATACACTCACACACACATGAGAGGTCAGGAGTGACTGTTCCTTTTTTTCTGTAAAAGTAAAAAAAAAAGCGCTGAAAACTTAATCGGATTTGGCGTGCGCTTGTTTTTCTGTTCCCTTTTTTTTTTTGCCCTAGCAAAGGGTATTTTGAGTTTGACAGGTGTTCTGCTGCATTTTGACTTTGTGGCGATTATATAAATAGGTTTTTTTCTATTTTTTTTCATACGAATTTTTTACCCATAATAGATTATTTTTGACAAATAAATTATGTGATATTTAAAATTTTTCAAAAATAATTACTCGACAGACTATAATTCTGAAAGTTGCTTGTAATATTGATAGTCATAATATATCTTTTAGTGTTGTGAAGTTACTTTTAATTACCATAGGAAAAAAGTAGTGATAATGAAATTTCATTTCACTTGAATTAATTATTTATGTTTTTTTCATTGAATATTGCTAATGAAATCGGATGTTAATTAGCATTAGCATTGAATTTTTTTAAATACAAAATTTTGGTATCTTAAAAAATGTTTAAAAAAAATGTTAAAAAATGTTAAAAATTAATCTAAATTTTAATCTATAGAAATTTTTATTTTTTAACATTTTATTGCATTTTTAAAAAAATTTTAACATATTTTCCATTTTTTTCCCCTTTTTTTATTTTTCAAATAATTATTTGAAAAACAAAATAAGAGTATTTCCACTTCAATATATTGAAAATGTTGCTCAACAGTTTTCTACTGTTGTTGTGTTGTTGTTTGTGTAAAAAAGGGATAATTTTAAAATTCAACCGGCATAAATCAAACACTGAGAACGGCAGTTTCCTAAAAGTGTGCCGCGCATAAAGGACAAACAGTTCCAACCTCAGTCGCAGTCTCAGCCTCAGTCGCAGTCTCCATCTTGGCTCACCGACTTGGCCCTTAGGTCGCAAGGTCCTTTTGGCAGTTAGCTGAAGACGCTGGAGGCAGAGAAAGAGCCAAGGGAGAAGATGGATGCCAGGATGGATTCCAGCCAGGCTGCCACAAAATATTTACGCCTCACAAAACTTTTTTCCAAACTCATATTTAAACTTTGCGTGTGGGTTACGTTCCGCGAAAGGGGTGAAAGGAGGGGGTTGGGGTGGGGAAAAATGCGTCCTGACTCTCACTAATGTTGCCTGTAGTCACCCATGTGTGTGTGTGTGTTTGTGTGTTTGTGTTGTGCCTTGTATTGTTGATTTTGAAAATCTAATTTTGACTTAAATTGATTTTTAGTTGCACATTTTTTGCTCTTGCCCCAAAAATATGGCCTTGGGTGTGGACAGGAGTTGCTGGAAAATTTTAATCAAATATATATTAGTATAATATCGAAGAGAATATGTAGATATTAATTTATTAAGACAATGCACAAAGCCTTTGCTGAAAAACCAATCATCAAATGTGATCCTTTTATTGAGGTCCTTATGCATGTGTAGCATTGTTTTGAGTATAGGATGTATTGTGTGTGTGTGTGTGTGTGTTTAAGAACAGCTCATCATTTTACTCGTCTCCATTGTGTATCCTTTTCGTACTGGAAGTTTAAGGATTCATGACAAATTTCATTGTTTTGCAATTTTATGAAATAGAGCTGAATCCTTTGGCATCCTTAAACGAAGAAACAACAGAATTCACTGAGCAAGTGTGTGGTAATTGTGCATAATTCAATGGAAATAATTTTTAACATTGCGTATACGCAATATTGTGTAATCAAAAGAATTACAAGTAAGTATGCAACTAAATTTGATAGCTATATTCTCTATTTATTATATTAAATTAAATAAAATATAAAAAAAATTGAGTGAAGCTTTTTATATTTCTCTGTTTATTTAAAAAAATATTTTTTGTATTTTATATAAATATGTATTTCTATTTTTTTTTATTTTTTTTTAACTTTCCTCTCAACTTTTTTTTGCTTAGTTTATTTAATATGTTTCAGGTAATTTATTTTTTGACAAATTTTCTTACAACATTTTTAAATTTGTATATTAAAATCACTATTATTTAAGTTTTCATTGCCAGTTTATATATAAATATATATATATTAATATCCAATTCAAAAAGCGCCAAATTTGGCAATAAACCAAAAGATAGCTGAATAAATTTAAAGTTTTGTTATTAAGTAAATACTTTGAAACTACCAGACAGTGCTTAAACTCTACTCTAGTATACACTTTGCCTTTTCACGTTTATTCATTGCAGTTGTCGACTATTTGAAGGCGCGGAAAATGTCTTAAAAAAAAGACGATATGAATAATTAAGGAGTTTTTTTGTTGTGGACTTGCTTTAAAATTGCACAAAAGGTGCAAATAATGAAATTCTTGGCGTGTGGTTGTTGCCGTGGCATGTGGCGTGTGGCATGTGGTATGTGGCAAGCGGCAAGTGAAGCGACCTGCGCTTTGAATACCAAATAAATAAATGAAATGAATACAACACCAAAAGTGGGTTGGCAATTTGAAAGGTCGCCAGGTCGTGAGGTCGCCGGTTGGCTATACCGAGTCCCCAATGTGGCCAAAACCGGTGTTGTTACTGTTGTTATTGTGGTTGTTATTCTCGCACAGTACGTTCAATTTTTAGCAGCCACAATTTGAAATATTTCTCCAGCATATTTGACAGACAGCTAAAGTTGCGGTGCTCTTCTGTCCACAAAGAGCGAAGAAGAGAGAGAGAGAGAGAGAGAGAGAGAGAGAGAGAGAGAGGGAGAGTGACAGGACACACACATTGCAATGTGATAGGTAACGTTACCAGCTTCAGTTCCAGCAACTGCTTCATTCTCTTCTACTCATCTCTAGCTCCTCATCTCTTGCAGAACTCTGTGCTCTCCATTGGAGAATTCGCATCGCCTCGCTTTGTTTTCCTGCGAAAGTGTGAAAAGAGAATGTGAGGGACAACAAATGAAATGTTGTCTCATTCCATTGCCCTAGCACCCTCTCTCTCTCTCTTCCTCTCTCTCTTTCTCTCCCTCTCTCTCTTTCGTTGCACATTTCATCACTCCTGGTTGCCGCAGTTAATACCTTTCTAGAGATGAGTGCGTGTTCCAACACGACACAAACTCATGACTAGAGCCGAAAGTTTTCTTCAGACGATCACTTTTTCATCAACACTTATTCACCATCGGTGAATTTTCCAATACACATTATTCGCATCTGTTGTCAAAAAAAAATTCCATCAATGAGCAATAATTTATGTACTTGTAGCGTTAATAATCAATACATATTAAAAAAAAAAAATAAAAATAATAAAAAAAAAATAACACCAACGTTATATTTTTATCAAAAGGTGAAAAAACGCTCGTCTGATGGTAACCGTAACTTATTTCAATATATATAATAGATCTTTGAAGAAATTACTGCCTAATAAAAACTACGGCATACTTTTAGGTGATTGTAATGAAGTAATAACTTTATTAATAACTTTGGTTAGCTATTACTCCCGTTCTACTTGTCCGATCTTGCTGCGGTTGAGTGATATTATAGATAATCTTAATAGATAACGTTATTTACCATAAAAACTGTATTATCTAAAAAACTGTGAGTGTGGTGGTTTTTCGCGATTTCCGGTGGCGGAGGGGGGTGTGGCTTAAATTTGAAACAAACTTGATCTGCGTGGGGTATATAGAAATCTGTGTGTCAAATTTGGTTGCTCTACCTCTTATAGTCTCTGAGATTCTATTGTTCATACAGACAGACAGACGGACAGACGGACAAACGGACAGACGGACAAACGGACATGGCTTTATCAACTCGGCTATTGATACTGATCAAGAATATACATACTTTATAGGGTCGAAGATGCCTCCTTTTCCCTGTCACATACATTCCAAAGCACACAATATACCCTTTTACTTATGTTTTAAGTAACGGGTATAAAAATTCCATAAGTCGAACTTTTTCTTTGGATAATGCTGATTCGAGTTAGGTAAGCTCGACTGTAATTGAATGAAATGGAATAGCCAGGAATATCGTGTCACGATTTGAAAGGAAAGTAATACCCACAATATATGCAACACCTGCAATTCCTGCAAGAATAACAACAATAGCAGCAATAACAACAAGAATAATAACAACAACAACAACAACAATGCGTGCACAATCGAGCGTAATAATGAAGTAGGTTTTTGATGCCACAACACAACAAACTGGCAACTGCAGGTGTCAGTGGCGCCAAGGGGGCTTAAGGGGGGGGGTTGAGTTTACAGAGAATGGGGCTAACCATGGGTTAATGTGGACATGTCACACACACACACACACACAATCAAGAACTACAATGGCTCTAACGAGTTAGAACTGGGGACACTCAGCTTATGTGATTTTCGAGTTAAAATTCTTACAGTCAAACCCACGTTACACGTCAACAAACTCCCCATCACCACACCACTTGTTGCCTCTCCCCTCTCCCCTCTCCCTCTCCATCTCTCCCACTCTCTCTTGTTGTGCTAAATTTTTTGGTTTATTTTATATGTGTGCTCTGACTGTTCGTTTCATTTCGCATTGTTTGTTTGCTTGCCTGTTTATTTGTTGGCTTATTTGCTCATCCTCCTTCATTCACAATCACATGTGTCTGCTGCGGGTTTGCAGTGTGTGTATGTGTGTGTATGTGTGTGTGTGTGTGTGTGTGGGTGGGGGGAAAATAGGACTTTTGCTCGATTCACATTGTGTGAAATTCCTTGCTTCCACTTCATTTGGCATTTTGTGCCAGGGACACTCAACAAATTCACTCGACTTGACCAACATAGAAAATATTTGCGTTTTTTTGCCAGCTTTTCCACACTTCCATCTTCACCTTCTACTTCATCCAATTTCTATCTGCCAACATTACGTGTGTAGCAAATAAACCAAATGTCAGATTTATACCAGCTCCATATCAGCTTTTCTCCTGACTTCTTTAATTTGAGAATATAAACTGATTTTTTTTTTTTTTTTTGACTCTAATTTGTATTTCTTTTTCAGCTTTCAGTGCTCTTTCCGTTATGTTTCTGCAGAAACTTGAGAACTATTAAAAGGTTTACTTAACAAATTTTATCTACAAATTCGCACAAAAAAAAACCTCTTAAAATCTTTAATCCAGAACATCAAATTGGTTTATGTTTCGGTTTCGAAATATCGGTATGATTTCAACTGACAAAAAAAAAATTAAGCTGCACAGATGATAAATTAATTAAACAAAAATGGTTTGATTTCAAAACAAATCTATTTAATAAGATCAATGATCTAATTTTTCTTATAAAAACGTTAATTACACGTTAAAAACACAACGAAATTTAATGCCTGAATTAACTGAAACTAACCGTTATACATGAATCGGTTACTAATCGGTTATTTCGGTTCGAAACAAAATTCTATATTATAAGCAAAATGAAAGGAAAATTTTTATAGTACAAATTAAAGTGAGTAGCGGTGAAAAATAACCTCAGGCACATAAATTCTCAAAGAAATTGCTGCAAAATGTGGCAGCTGCTGAAGGTCAAAGGGCAGCCCATGGACATGTAGTGAGTAGGAGGGCCAGGGCGAGGGTGAGGGGAGAGGGAGGATGGAGTTTAGGGTATGTGGGGTAGGTGATAAAACGGAAGCCGGACTCAACCCCAAGATGAGACAGTTACTTTTTGGAGTTTGGAACCCGTTATTCCCTGCCGCTTTACCGTTATGTCTGCCTACACTGAAAAAAATCATTCCAAATATCGAATTTAAAGCTTTTCATTTTAATATGTATTTATAGCCCCTGGGCCAAATTCTTGATCAGGATCAACAGCCGAGTCGATTGAGCCATGTCTGTCTGTCCGTCCGTCTGTCCGTCCGTCTGTCTGTCTGTCTGTCTGTCCGTCTGTTTGAACGCATCGATTTCAGAGACCATAAGAGCTAGAGACTTCAAACTTGATATGTAGGTTCCTGGATACCATAGGCAGATCAAGTTTGTGTTTATTTTTGGATCGGATTACTATATCATATAGCTGCCAAAGGAACGATACATCGAAAATGAAGTTTTAGTAAGAAAAAGTTTTTTGTTTGTTGAGCTATCAGAACCAATCTGATAAAATATGCATCTGGGCTGGTATTATACATCCTGACCAAATTTAGTCCAAATCGGTCTTATATATCATATAGCTGCAATAGAGACGCTCAATCAAAAATTAAGTATAAGTATGAAAAAGTTTTTTGTTTTTTTTTTTTTGATATCTTAACCAAACATTTAACTTGGTTCTGTACGTTCTGATCAAATTTGGATTAATTCGGTTTTATATATCATATAGCTGCCATAGGAACAATTGGTCGAAAATCGACTTCAGTATAGAGTACCCGGGCTCAGGGTATCCTACTGTCAAGCGTATTCGACTGTAACCGCCCACTTGTTTAAAAATGTATTCGGGATATTATTGTTAAATAAAGACAATATGCGAAAAAAATGAGAAGAATCATCGTTAAAAAGTCAAAGAAGCATAAAAAATCTTACAGAATCTCGAAATTAATCAAAAAAATGTTGTATCTAAATATATAAAACTCTTTGTCCTGACTCATATTTAATAAAATAGTGCTTGGCTCAAATATTTTGTACTTGGTTTATGAAAATCCGGGATTAGATTACTTCTGTAACCGCATTGAATGGATTTTAACCCCGAATTCGTTTTCAGTGTATGTGCTGTGTGTGTGTATGTGTGTGTGTTAGTCTGTAATATGAGCAAATGAATTTTTAATAAAAGCACCACATGTTGCCAATAGAAGTGCAAATAAAAATGGAAATGGGCAGACCATGTCATAGCACTCCATTCAACTCGCCTTCTCCCACTTTCCCCCACTTTCTCCCGCCTCGTACGGATGTAGGCCTTTTCTCTCTCTCACTCTCACTCCCTCTCTCTTTCTCTCCCTGTCTACCTCTGCCTTTATCTCTCGCTTTGGTCCACATTTTGCCTTTCAGCCGCTGCACTGACGAGCCATTAGTGAATGACTTTTCATGGGCCGCCATCCAGCGGCAGGTGGCGCCACTGTCAGTGCCACCATATGCAGCAACTCCGACTGGGGCATCGTTGCCTTTTAATGTTGCCTCAAAGCGTTTTGTGCTCCATTTATCCCCTGCACATTTGCAACCCAATCCCAATTCCAATTCCACTTCCAATCCCGAGTCCTGTTTTCATTTCTAGTTGCAGAAAATCCGTCTTATGTTTTACTTTTTAGGCTGTTGAAAGTCGCTTGGACTACAGAAACAGGGTAGAGCAGAAGGGGAATTTGAACAAGTTTCAACATACTCATCAAAATGCAATATTTTCTCGTAATAAGCTTTAAGAGCATTATTGCCAATTTCTTAATATTTGCAAATCTTTGATGTGCAAACACAAGATTAAATCATTTGGGAATTAGAAAGTTGTGAGTTGGTAAATCTTTAGAAATGAATGAAATTAAAAGCAAAGCAACTTAAAGGAAGTCAGTTTATAAATTGGGAAATTTTAGAAACTGAGACAGAAGCGAAAAAGAAGAAATGCAAGGGAATGGAATAGAACAAATTAAACAGAAAAATAGAGAGAGTCGAATTGAAAAAGCTGAATAAAATTAAAATAAAGATAGATTTAAATTAATAACAGAAAGGGAGTAAAGGATTAAAAAAGATTAAAAAGGATTACAAAAATAAAATAAAAAATTTATTTTTTTTTATTTATTTATTTATTTATTTATGCACGACTAAAAGCAGTCAGCAAAGAAGAAAATTACCAAGCATAAAAATTAAGTTAAGCATTAAAAATCATAATAAAATTAAATAAAAATTTTGAAATGCATAAAAAAATATTGAAATTAGAATTAGATTTAAATTTATGCTAAAATTATAAATGATGCAACATTTGTTGCGAGGATTGGGGAAAGCCCAGAAAAATTCAATCAGATCAATAAAGATTAGTGTTGTTATTAGTAATTGTATGAATGTTAGAGTAGTATAAAGTAATATAATAAGTAAGGTCAGGGATTTAACGAAAGGTATTTCAAAAGTGCGGATTTTAGGGAAATTAAATAAAATAAAACGAAAAAATAGAAGCAAAGATAATGAAGAAAAAGTGTAAATAAAATTTTTAAAATATTAATAAAATAAAGATAATGAAAATGAAGGATTTGAGCATAGGCAGACTGATAAGATAGGAGACTTAAATTAAATAAAAGAAACCAGCTAAATGGGTAGAAATTTTAAAAAGGTAAACCCATAAACCTTTTTAAAATTTCTACCCATTCAGCTGGTTTTATTTTATTTAATCACTAAATTCTATTCACTTTAACTCGTTTTTTTTTTTCGCAGACCGCAGAACATTAAAAAAGTGAGTACTTCTGAGGAAATCCTAAATACTTAGTAGCTAAAAACTATGAAAGGTTTATAGAATACATTTCATATATTTTTAAAAGATTACAGTGATAAGCGTTCACACTTTCAATGATTAATAACATAACATTATTATTCAACTTAAAAAAGATATAAAAATGATATAAATTTAAAAAGAAGATCTGTTTAATAAAAAAAAATACACAAATCATGAATAAAAATCAAGTTTAATTTGAAAAAAGATAAATACATCTAAATACATAACTGAAATTAATGCTTGATTAAGCTGATACTAAGCGTTATAACTGAATCGGTTAGAATACGGTTATATCTGCTTAAATAAATTCGGTTTATAGGTTTCAATGTGGCAAAAAAAGTTTTGTTTCGATTGCAGTTTCCAATAATAATCGTTTAATACCGGTAAACGGTTACGGTTACGGTTACGTTTACGGTTACGGTTTTAGTGCCAGGCTTGAAGCATAATTGTTACTTAGCTACTTAATGGATTGTATTTAAGAGAGCGAATTACTTAAATCTCGTAATTGAATTGATTCTTTTGGCTGGCCGCTTTTCTACTCAACTCATCGCTGATTGCACTTGAATAGCTGCAAGCGGCGAACTGAAGTTTCCACTTTTCCAGAAAGAGACAGAAACATGAGAGGAAGGGAGATGGAGCTGGAAGAAAAGAGAAGGCATTGTCCTGTTGCAACAAGGAATTCGGCTCGATGCTGCGTTAAGGATGCGCTTGAGCGTAAAGAATTCTTTTTGCTTTTTTCCCCCTCAACGATTGTGTTTAGTTTTTCCAGTTTTTCGTGTTTTTTCGTATGTTTTCCGTTTCTTTTTTTGGTTTTTCATTTCATTTTCTTTAGACTTTTATGTGTTTTTCTTTCGATTTCGGCATTTTTCCAAGCGATTTGCATTGTGCATAGAAAATTTGAGCAGCCACAAAGAAAATGACGGGAAATGTTGTGTGTTTTATATTTTTGGGGAGTTGGTTGGGCAGAGGGGGGGAGTAGGGAGCAGGGAGTAGGGGTTAAGGGTAGAGATAAAGCTCATAATTTTCGTTTTATTCAATGAACCAATTGTGCAAAATACAGAAATTGTGATTATTGAGATTAATAATGTGGGATTCATGCTCAAAACTGCAAGGGAAAGATGGTTGGATGGAGGGTAACTAAAATGATATATCAGAAAGGGTTGAAGGGTGGGGAGTAGGGGGTGTTATCAATAGTTAGTTAAGGCGTGGCATACTCTGTCGCAACCAATTGCCGAAACGCATCCAGAAGGACATGCGACGACGTAGTTTGATATCGGCTTGATCATCGGATTCGGTTAGGAAATCGGTGGGCTCATCGGGATCCGTTAGATTGCCGCACTCCTCATATGACTGCATATAGTCCAAGGACTCTTGTGAGTCCTTTTTGTACAATGTCAGCTGCATGGATTTGTTCGGGGTGTTCTTATTATCAGTGTTGTGATTATCAGTGTTGTTGTTATTCGAGATTTCATCCTCGGCATCGGCATCGCCATCGCCATCGACTTCATCCTCATCTTCATTGTCCTGCTCATTGTCCTGGTCATTATCTAGATCGCACTCCTGTCCAGCGACAGCTCGCGTCTCCACCGCGTATATATGTATGTGTAGACTGGGCAGCTCCTTGACCACAATGCTGCCATTATCCTGCACCTGAACATTATAGCTGGGTCGTCCCAGCACCACATCCACCTCGATGCCCAGCTCCGGCACAATCTCGATGCGCTGCAACGATGTTGTCAGACTGTTCAACAATTCCAGATCATTGATACGCTGCTGGAGCATTGCCTCCCCCATTGCCTGCTCCATGGGCATCAGTTGGCCCATCAGTGGCCAGTCGAAGATCGATGGCAGCAAGCCACTCTGGACTATCGAAACGGGCACCTCGATGGGGAATTTTCGGGCCTTCCACGTGGACCGCAATTGGTCCACCTCAACCATTCCATATAGCTTACAGTTCTCCTGCATCTCGTTCAGCAGAGAAAATTCATTGTTCATGACTGCAGATCAAATGAATTGAAAGTATTAGTGAAAGACTTGGTTAAAGGGAGAGTTTAAGAGATTGTTATGGATTTTAGTTGAATAGCTAGCTTTGTTTGGAGTCTCTCAAACATGTCCAAGTATTCAACTGGCTCGACAAAGAGCGAAACTAGAGTGGGAATAATTGGAGAAAATGTGAAATACATTTAATATATTCTATGGCCAATTCTTTAATTTATTGTCACTCATTTAAATTTTATCTTAATTTTTGAGGACTATAAAATAACATCACAGCATATTTTCGAACTTTTAGAGAAGCGAACATGACAAAAAAAAAATGTATGCTTATTTTTGCGCTGATAAAACTAACTAATAGTCAGAATAATAAAGAAATTAAGAGAGAAATATATGGATATTATTTAAACGAAAGTTCTTAAACTGTTTATCATTCTTTTTCATTTTATCTTGATTTTTTTAAGTCAATAATATTACATCTCAACAAATTTTTGAGCTTTTAGAGAAGCGAACATTAAATAATAATTTTTACTTATTTTTCCACAAATTAATAATACGTAACAAAAGTGAGAATAATAAAGAAATTAAGAGAGAAATATATGAATATAATTTTAACAAAAGTCCTTAAACTGTTTATCATTTATTTTCATTTTATCGGAATTTTTTTAAGTCAATAAAATTGCATCACAACAATTTTTCGAACAAAAATGAGAATGATAAAGAAATTAAGAGAGAAATATATAGAAAATATTTCAACAAAGTACTTAAACTTCTTATAATTAATATCCATTTTATCCTGACTTTTCAAGTCTATAAAATTAAATCACAACAAATTTTCTACACTTTAGAGAAACGAACTTAGGAATATAATTTTATTACCAGGTTTCCAATGTTAAAAATTTAACTAGAATGAGAATAATAAACAGAGTAAGAGAGAAATATATTGAAACTATTTCATATAAAATCGTTGAACTGTTTATACATTTTTTCCATTTTATCTTGATTTTTTAATTCTTTTTAATTATATCACAACAAATTTTCTAGCTTTAAGAGAAACAAACCTTAAGAAAATAATTTTTGTGAGAAAAAGTAAAAGGTAAATGAAAAGAATAGTGATAAAACAAATGCGAAAGTTATAACATAAAATAAAACTCGAACTAGCTGAAAAGTGGTACAGCTTTAATGGAAAATTAAATACAAGGGAGTAAGAAATTCAGGCAGCAAATTATAGAAAACAATCACAAGAAAAATACAAATCAAAAGATTCAATAAAAATGATTTAAAAAATGAGAAGATTATCAACTCATAGCGATAAGAAGTATCGAATAAATAAATACATAATATTGAAGGATATTTCAGAACAAGCGAATTAATCAATTCCTAGACTAATTATATTATTAAGATAAACAAAAGACAAAGTAGTGACGAAAATAGTAGAAATGAGTTATAAATAAATAAAAATTAAATATTTTCTATTTTAAGTATCGATAAAAAAATCGATAAAAATAAATTTATCATAATTGGATTACAAAAGCTTAGATCTAGGTAGGTCTCAGGAAAAAAAATATTACGAACATTTAATTGAACAAAGTGCAAAACTTTTAATAAATGGAAATTAAAGCTTAAATTAAAATTTAATTTAAAAAAAAGTCAAAAATGAAACCTTAAATAAATAGAAAACTTGTAGTTATTTCTAATATTATTATTATATATAATTGCTATTAAAAAGTGTCGACAAAGTTGCCTATAATAACCGCAATGAAATTGTATCTGTGAGATACAAAAAGCATCTACGGATTCAAGTAGTTGCTGTTGAACTGCGCTGACAGCTTCAATTGTGTTTATTGTATTTAAATTAACTTATTTATTGTTATTACCTCGGGGCAAATGTCCAGGATCTGCCCAAAAAAAAAAAAAAAAAAAAAAAAGAATGAAAAGAAAAGGAAAGGAAAGGTAAGTAAAGGTGGTTGCAACATGCCACACGGGGGCACAAACAAAAGTTGACAACGAAAGTAATAAAAACTGAAATTTGTCGCCGCTTGTAAATGGAATTGTTTAAAGGTGAAAGCGACAACAGCAACAACAGCAAACAAATAAACAAATTAAGAGGCTGCAGCAGGACGAAGGACAAATGGGGAAGGAGAAGAGAGGGAGGGGGAGGAACAGAGGAGCAGAGGAGAGAATCCGCAACGGATACGCATTATTTTTGCCAGGCCAACGAACAGGAGCCTCCAGGAAGAAGTCGACGCCGCAACAATAAGCCAAAATCCCCCAAACACAACTGCAATATCGAGTCAAGGGTGTAGTGCCAAAAAGGGGTTGGTGTAGGGGGTGAAGGGAGTGAAGGGTTGTTAAGGGGGTAGGGAGGAACGTCTGGGAATTGCAGACGACGACGTCGGCAGCGGCAGCGGCTCATGGCGATTTAATCTTTGCAGACATTTTTATTCAAATTTATTTTAATATTTTCTTTTTTGTGCTGCGGATGCGGACGCACAATGCACGGGAATTATGGCAAACGACAAGTGAAAAGAGAGACGGAGAAGGGAGAAGGGAGAAAGAAGCAAGCGAGAGAAGGGTGAACGGGGAAATTAAATTTCGTAGGACGACAATGTGTTCACTTTATCAGGCAATTCACCTTTCAACTCTCATTACGAACTCAACATTTGTATTTTTGTATTTGTGTATTTGTGTATTGAAATTTGTAAAAAGTACTTTCACTTACCGCTGTCAAAGTTGCTGCTTTCTTTATTTTTGTAATTTCAAATAAAATAGTCAATCGCTGGTCGCTTGTATACTTAAAATTTTGGAATAGTTAATCATTAAAAAGTGATGTTAGAATAATGCAAACTCCATAAATTTATAAATCGATCTCTCGCCCTCTTTCTCTCTCTCTCTCTCTCTGCCTCGGTGTCGCTCTCTTTCTCTCTGCTGTTGCTGTTCTTGAGTCTCGTTAGATATATAAACACACACACACACACACACAAGCACTCTAATTGGTTTTGATCACGATCAGTTTCAGTTCTATTTCAAAATCAGGCAAAATGTTTGAATACAATAATTAATTGGTGAATCTCGCTCGAGACTCACTGAAACTTTAACAGAATTTTGATACGACTAAGTTCAGCGCCAAGTTGATTCGAAGAGATTCGGAATGCTTTAAGAAAACAAAAAGATAAAATTGGAGTGAGCTTTTAGCTATAAATACCAGGATATTATGAGAATTAAGCCTACTTCAGTACTTTACAATGCTATACTATAAATTAGGAATATACCAATGAGAAGTAGAAATAGAAAATATATGTATATATAGTTATTTCTAATGATAATGTTCATGCTTATAATTTATTAATGCTTTTTCAATACAAATGCTAATAATAATGCTTAAGTTTAACCAAACGCTAATGCTAATATTTGATACCAACGCTAAGGATAATTCTAATGATATCTAATGCTTTACTAATGATTATTTTAGTGCTATTTACTACTAATGTTAATGCTAATGCTTATAGCTATAGTACTTTTAATTATAATTCTAATGCTAATGCTAATACAAATACTAATGCAAATGCTTGTCTTAATTCTAATGCTCGTGCTTATAATAATGATAATGTAAATGACAATTCAATGCTGATGGCATTCTAGCACTAATGCGTTGAAAAAATCTAAAAATGTTTGCGCTACTTCTAATGCGAATGATGATGTTAATGCTAATTGCACTTGCATTAATGCTAATAAAAGTTTCATGCGCTGAATTTCGATCGTATGTGCTTTAATTATTACAAATGTCAATGATTATAATCTTTCTAATACGAATGAAACAGAAATTACAAATGATAAAGACAATGGTAATTGATAATGATAATGTTAATGTTAATGTAAATGCTATTTGTTATGGATAATGCTTATATATAGGCTAATGCTTTTGATCATGAAACTGTTTATGCTAATGATAATTCTAATGCTAATGCATGCGCCTATTTCCAGCTTTTATCAGAATTTAATGAATTTGACCACGACACCTCAACTGCATTGCCCATTGTCGCGAAGCATCAAAATGTTGGGCATAATGCGCTTAAGTGTGTGACAGTTGCCACAGCCCAACAAGAGGCAGCTAAAAGCGGTGGCAGCAGCTGCAACAACAAAGATTTTTGTAAGCTTGCCTAGCATAAAATAAGCACAGAAAAAAATTTAAAAATTAAAAGCGACAACCAACTATAGGGCAAAAAGTTGTAATACTCTAGATGGGAACTAGAAAAGCGGCATATTAAAAGCTATATAAGGAATAGAGCTTTGAATGTGGGAAGAAAAGTAGATAAAAAAATATCTTCCAGGACAATTATTAAATTGTTTTGCAGAATTAATTTGCAGGATAATTGGAGAATTTTTCTCGAATAATGCAGCAAAATCTTACAAAATTATAAATATTATTATGTAAATTTCTTTCTTAACTTGTAGTGTATCGAAGAACTAAGCAATACTAAGCATCTGCTTATAGTACGAGCTAAGTTTGGTATTTCAAAAGTATTATTGAACTACTTACGTCCTTATTTCTTCAGAAATTGTTGCTGCAATATTTTTGGATTTTCAAAGGTCAAATAAAATGATATAGAAAGTTTTAGATTTGTTCACAGACAATTGACAATTTTTAAAAAGTTATTGAGAAAACGAATCTAAGGCGATTGAGTTTTTGATAGATGAACTTAGGATATGTTTCTAGCATATCAATGGCACTTGAGTGAAAAGCAGACTGAATGGAATCTGTTCACGGTCAGAAAGTAAAGCTCATATGTGTCGTGTTGTCTGGAACCAGTGGGTAGGGTGGGTAGCTAAACTATGAGGAATCGGACAGTTGTAAAGCGGGGTAGAGACAGGGGACTGTTGGTCAGACATGTTGTCAAGTCGGCAAAAAGCGGAAGTTGAAAATTTCACAGTGCGCTTTCTGTTCTCGTTGTTGCTGTTGTTGTTGCAACTACATAGAATTCATTACGGCGGAAAATGTAAAAGGCATAAACAGCATCGCACAACATCCGCATGTCCATTCTACACACAAACACACACACATACACACATCCGGGCGAGGCGAGAGCATGAAAGCGAGACGAGCATGAGAACGGGAATCAGCACAAGTCACACAAGAAGAAGAAGAAGAAGAAGAATCAGAGTAAGAGCTGAAGAGAACGAGTGTACGGACCCAAAGTCCGGATTTGCAGTCCAGTTCGACTTCAGTGCCCCCACTTAATATGCTAAATGTTGAAATGTGGAAACTTGTATGAATTTAATGCGAGTTACGACCTCTTGTACTAGTCCTTAAACGGGAGGGTCGTCAGGTCGTGAGGTCGTTCGTGAGGCCATTGTACGTTACAGTTCAAAGAGTCTATAGTTAAAGCTGGGTACAGTATATATTTTTCCAAAAACAAAGCTTCAAAAAATCTATTAAGCGGACTTGAGATACCAGTTATTTTTACTTAAAATTTTTTATCATTGATTTTCAAGCGAAAATTCCATCAGTTTAAAAATTAAAACAAAGTAAATATATTTATTTATATGGTAAAATATTCTATAATCTTTAAAAATGTAACATTTGAAAAACATACATATTTCCTTTGTGTAACTTTATTCCAGCGGCACAAGTGTCGTATACGCAATATTCTAAGTTAATGAGTTTACAGTCACTCAACTTGTCAAATTGCAATTTCGCTTATAAAACTTCCTCTGCTTTGTACTTATAAGCAACAGTTTCTAATGAAAGGATATTAAGCATAAAGTATAAGTATTTAATATCGGGTATAAACTGTTTGTATGCTTGTCAACTATCACAATAATTTCACTTTATTCTAATGCTTAAATCACTTAAAAAGTTAGCGAATATTGATCATTATTCTGAGAGTCTTATCTAAAAACTAAAAAACAGGGTATCTGATAGTCAAATTGGTAGACAAATCTAATGAAAGTATATCAAGCATAAAGTATAAGTATTAAATAATCACAATAATTTCACTTTATTCTAATGCTAAAATCACTTAAAAGGTTAGCGAATATTGATCATTAATCTATTAAAGTCCCTTAACTAAGAACTAAAAAACAGGGTATCTGCTAGTCAAATTAGTAGACAAATCGCAAAAGCTGATTATATTAAGTAAATGCTAAAAGCTATTTATCGATTGCAGTTCGAAAGCAAGACGATGATGTCGCGCACAGGCATCGAAAACAAGCCATAAACGTGGCATCGATACCCCGGTTGCAAACGATTCCTTTTCTCTCTCTCTCTCTCTTGGTATGCAAATGCCGGCAATTTGTGGGCTGGGTGGAAAAGTCACTGAGAAGTTCAAATCGGAATCTCATACAACTTGTTGGTGGCAAAGGCGCAAAAAAAAACTGTTTAAAGCCGATATCCTTTCTGCTGTTGAAGAAGAATGAGAAAGAGAAGTTTTCGATGGGGTAGTTCTGGAGTGGGAGAAATGGAGGGAGGAGGGTGGAGGATGGAGTAAACTGGTTGCCTCGTTGTTATCGACGCCATTGTCAGGCTAATTCATGTGTCGCTTGCAGCAGGCGAAGCTGCTAAATCGATTAAAGAGTCAACAGATTCCAGTTTCCAAATGCAGACGCTGCCGCAGGTCCTGAAATATGCATAGAGATTGCCCCCCCTGCAACCCCCAGTCCCCCTCCCTCATGTTGTCATCGTTGTTGTGGTGTTGCCTGTGGGTAGACAAGCATTTGATAAATCTTGTACAGATTAGGCGCCAGTTAATTGCCATGACGCCTCGGGCAAATCCCACCTATGTCCTAACAAATAATGTTAATCACATTTACACAAAATAAATAAGCGAATACGACCTTTGAATTGCATTTCAATTACAATAAACGAACCGCAACAATTGAATTCAAATGTCACAACTATTAATGCGATTACTATTAAATACTATACTATGTACTTGAAATATAAATTGTATATTTAATTGTATCTGTTTATCCGCCCAATTATTCCGTGTGAATGATTATTGTAAATGTCACATTTAAATTACTTAATCGCCACACATCTCATATGGTACTTAATGTGCCTCATCAGCTCATAATTGCCTCAATAATGGGGCAGGTGTTGAGATTTAAAAGCAAATTTTATAAGTAATGATAATGATAATGATAATGATAATGATAATGATAATGATAATGATAATGATAATGATAATGATAATGATAATGATAATGATAATGATAATGTAATGAATAGCCAATGTAATGTAATATGTGTAATAATAATGAATAAATAATATAATAATGGCAATGTAATGTAATGTAATGTATGTAATGTAATAGCAATAAATGTAATGTAATGTAATGTAATGAGTAATAATGTAATGTAATGTAATGTAATGATGTAATGTAATGAATGTATGTAATGATAATGATAATGTAATGTAATGTAATGTAATGTAATACAATGATAATGATATGTAATGTAATGATAATGTAATGATAATGATAATGATAATGATAATGACAATGATAATGATAATGATAATGATAATGATAAATGATAATGATAATGATAATGATAATGATAATGATAATGATAATGATAATGATAATGATAATGATAATGATAATGATAATGATAATGATAATGATAATGATAATGATAATGATAATGATAATGATAATGATAATGATAATGATAATGATAATGATAATGATAATGATAATGATAATGATAATGATAATGATAATGATAATGATAATGATAATGTTAGTGAGTGACATACACCTGAGGCAACACATTAAACACGCGTCCCTTACTCCTATTTCTGCTGTCACTGTTGCTTTGACTTTCCGCCTGTGGCACATTCAAAGCGGGACACATAAGAGTAAAGCTCTTGAAAAACACCACACACCACACCCACACACACATGAGTGTGCGACAGGTAAACATATAAATCCGCAGCTTTTGTGCGCGTCAACAACATTTTTAACATTCTAATTAGTCTTTTGTAAGATTCATTATCATAATTGTAATTAACAACAAAAAAGGGCACAACAGCGTAACAGTGGTGGCAAGGAGTGGAGAGAAGGGGAACAGAGGGGAAGGGGAAGAGGAAATAGGGGGCACAAGGACTTGGCTTAATTCTGTTCGCGGCCATGTCAACAAAAACGATTCGCAAAAGGACACAAAAAGGCGTAAGAGAAGCACAAAAAGTACAAACACATCGACTGTTCTCTCTCTCTCTCTCTCTCTATCTCTGTCTACCTGTGCTCCTCCTGCTGTGGTTGTCTAATCCCAGCCAGCTTTGCTGTTGTTTAAGCCCCAGTTCCATGGTCGTAACGTTAGCTAACAAATCACATTAATCCGTTGATTGCATTGACTTGGGATATGCAATTTACTTGAAGTTGCATTTTATGCTTGCTTTAAACTGGGCTCAATAAGCGTTTTAGCCTGCTTCAAAGTCGCTTCTATTCACAGATTTTTTAAGACATATTTTATCTTGAAGTTTCTAAAGATTTATATACCAGAAACAAGCTTTAACCAATGAAAAGAAATATCTAGAAAATATCTAAGCTTGAATTAAAAAATCAAATTAAATAAAATCAATATTGGGATTCTTTAAAAAATTGGTAGTTCATTTATAAAATAAGTTTTAATAATAAAGGATCATTGAAAATAAAGCTAAGCGCCTTTCTGAAGCTACCTTTTAATATTCCCGACTTCTTCTCTTCATTTCTGTCCCTCTCTAGATTTACTTAAGCACGTGACTGTTTTAATTTCGTGTTGCGGTTACGTCGCGTCGTCTTTTGTCTATTCTACATTATTTCTGGGCTTACAGCGGCTCAGATTCCCTTGGTTAAAGTAGGCGGGTTATTGTGAAGGAGGCGTGGCAGCAGAGTTGTGGCCAAAGTCGACAGCAAATTGCATGTTTTATAAGCTGAAGTTTTATTAATTGTTGTACCCGTATTTGTGGGGATTTAGTTGTGAATGACTCGATGAATCTGTTGCCTTTTTAATTAGAGTGACGACGAGTGAAGTTTTTAAAGCAACTCATTAAAGAACACAGCTGTCCGGATTGTCTTTTAGCAACAGAGTATCCCCAATTAACAACAAAGTAGCCAAAATTTGCCAGATTAATTGCTGCAGTAAATACTTAAGCAACTGTTACGTATACTTAATATTCATCATCGCTTTAACAGGGAAGAGCTTAATTAGTAACTTTCAATGTACGAAATGAACAATCAAATATCCGCTTAGTTGATATTTAATGTGGTTTATTCATAATAATACGAAAACACACAAAACGAATCGAACAAAACGGATTAAACACATTTAAATATGTCGTGTGTGTGAAACATGAACATTAGCTATGCATATGACATAACAATTCTTGTTGTTGTGGTTGTAGTTGTTGTTGTTGACGACATGGAAAAACAATCAGCGAGTATTTACAAACATATTCAGATATGTTTATACATATTCATAGGCGTTATTCATATGCCATTCATTCATTTACGATAATTTATTATGTAATCGTTTTAATTCACTATAATTGAATTACAATCTCCACCTGGATTTGTATACATACAAGTATGATTATTATAGCTGTATTTCATTTGTTATTTAAATATGTTGGTTGAGTGCCAGAAAGACCCAAAATTTCACATTTCAAATTCGATTTTTTACTACTATTGAATTTACTAACGCCAAAGTTCTTAAAGATTTTTTAAGTACGATATTTCAAGTGTAAAAAATAAGTATTTTAGTATACTTAAATTTAAAAGTAATTCTTGATTTAAGTAGAATTTAAACTCAAACTTTTTGACTAAGTACAACATAAACTTAAATAAGATAATGTAACTACATTTATTTCAGACACATTTCTAGAGTTTTAAACTTATTTGCACTTTGTTAAGCAATTTTTATGCTTAATTTAATTAATCTTTATATTTGAAGCTCTGTCCTGACTCACTGACTGATCATTGCACAGCCCAAGCAATAAGATCTATAATATATTATATTAATATAAAATATATATTGAGAATTGCCCATATTTAATTTTAAATTCTTCGACTATTTTTTAGAATGTAATTTTTCTCTCAGTGTATTAGCTATTAGTTGCCTTAAAGAAACTTAAGCTTGGACTGGCAATATAAACTTAACCTCTCTCTCTAACATTGCTTCTTTTTTAGTCCTTCTTTAGCCATCTCTTTCTCTGGCCAGGCCATAAAATTTCAATTAGGCAAAAACCATTGAAGAAATTAATTGACAAAGGGGCACTTCTTGAGTTTTCAGTTTTGTGGGCGGCAGACACACTCAATTCAATATCCATCTCTTTTACTTCTCTCACTTGCTCTCTCTCTCTCCCACACACTCATTATCTAGCGCTGTCTCTGTTGCTCAACGCAATTTGCAGCTTTTCAACATGAAAATTAATTTTCGACAATTTACTGCGCAATCTTACGCAAAAGTTCAACAAAAGCAACGCGCTCTTAACTCTCCAATCTCCACCCCTATGGGATTTTTGCACCCCTCTCTCGCCACCGCTTGCACCTAGAGAGTTCTTGCCACAGTTAAACCAAACAATCTGCAGCTGTGTGCGGCAAGTGAGCGGCATTTAACGGCAAAGCGTTAAAATTCCTTTACACTTGGACTGATGCCGCGAGTGCCAGACATCAGACAGCACACCGAAAGGCCAGAGAAATAGGGAGAGGTACACTGAAAAAAAATGACCAACTTCTAAAGTCAAGAACATTTATCTTAAATAATTTGTTCTTAAAATAAGAAGATTTTAAGACCATATTACTAAAACTTAGAATATTAATCTAAAGATTCAAAGTTCTAGATACAAGAATTTAAATCTTAAATTTTTATGAAAGTATGTACTATTTCATAAGAAATAAATGGTGGCCCCGTGGCGATCTGGTTAGAGGAACCGCTTCAGTGGTGACCAAGACAGAATAAAATCTACATAAAAATTAAAAAAAAAAAAAAAAAGTAGATATTATAAATTTAAAAATAATTTTTAGTTTTTTTTATTTTTTTATTTAAGTTTCAAGAACATTTATTCTTAAAATAAGAGCTTAGTCTTATTTAAAATGTTCTTGATAACAAGATGGATTTTCTTAATTTAAAAATTGTATATTCTCAACGCATTTTTTTTAACAAAACTCTTAGTTTTAAGACCAAAATCTTGATTTTAAAACATTTTTTTTTATCAGTGTAAAGGGACTGGAAATAAGGGTGTGGGAAAAGGTTCAACAACAACAAAAAATTGCATAAAACTTGTTGAAAAATTGTTGAGCTTGAAGCGGGTAGCATATGAGTCAAACCATTTTCCCCATTCACCCTGCGAAATTCTTCTCCTTCTCCATTTTGTTCTTAACAAAATCATCCGCATCTATCTCCGCTTACAACACACTTGAAATTTCCTCCCTCCAGGGGGTGTAGCTTCTGCTCCTTGGCTTTTCAACTACATTGTCATTTAATTTTGGCAATAAATGTGAGTCCCAAACTCCCAAGCATCCATTTTCCAAGAAGAAGGGGAAGCAAGGAGATGAGCACAACATTGTGTGCAAACTGTCTGATAATCGTCTTCCGCCTATTTTAACGTGACCCGTTACAGCTACTGCTTCTTTCCCCCTTCTCCCGCTTTCCACTTCAGGCAGCTTTTTTCGCTCACATGTGCGCTTTTAAATTATTCAACGGAAGCGAATCCAACTTCAGCTCCTTCCTTTCCTACTTTCCCTACGAACGGCACACACAAATTCCCACTCTCTCTCTCGCTCTCGCTCTCTGTCTCAGAATTCTTCTCTCTCTTTTTCTCTGTGTGTGTGTGTGGATAAAATATGATATTATGGCGCTCAAATAAATTACGCGGAAAATTATTATGGCCGAATCGTAGCTTTTTCTGGCTTCAGTCTCAGTCTCCGTCTCAAGTTTCAGCTTCATTCTCTATCCCTCTCCATCTCTCATTCCCTCCTTAGATTTGTGCTTCAGGATGTTGCCACTTCATGTGATAATACTCTATTTCCGTTTCTTTCTTAAGGTTAATGCAATGCATTCAATTGTAATTGTCTTTTTTTGTTATTTCAGTTCATTTAATTGCCGATTATCTGTAAAAACTGTTTATTGATCTCAACGATATGTTTTTAAAGTGTGTGGCAATAAATTGCAGTCAACTGCAGCTAACCTAACCTTACTTTATTTATGCATACCTTAAATCTAAGATTTCATTACCATAAAGTTAGCATTTAAGACAAATAATGCTTGCATCAGAAGTACTTATCATTATTTAACTAATAAAATAAGTTAACCTCATTTAACATAATGTCTTATAATTCTATATGGCTTATACTTCAGGTTTTTGAAAAAGTGTCAAGAGGTAAATATAAAAAAAGTGATGTTAAAAAATGAAAGTTTTCAAATTAATAACATTTTGATGCAGAAGGGATCAAAATAAGATAAAATTTCCTTAGTTCCTAAGTTATGACAGTTTAAAGTTTTTAAAAAACTGTCAAGGAAAAATGGATGGTGATGAAAAAAAATTGGCAGTAATGGAAAAAAAATATGTTTTCCAGTTTTGATGCAGAATCAAATTAGAGATCAAATAACGATAAAATTGATATTCCGCAATGAAATCGGCGTAGTATTGACAAAGTTATGACAGTTTGAAGTTTGTGAAAAAGTGTCAAAGGGAAGGTATACAATACAACAAGGGCACAATGAAGAGTGATCGAACGTATTCAAAATGGAAAGTATTTAATTTTCAAATTTTGATGCAAAATCAAAATAGAAGTCAAAAAATGATATAGTTAAGATTCTAAAAGAAAATCGTTTAAGATTTGACAAAGTTATGACAGTTTGAAGTTTTTGAAAAAGTGTCTAGCGAAAAGTATGGTAAAAAGAGTTCGGTGATGTTAAGTAAATACCTTAACTGTATTTCCCTTAAGGCAGACGACTTGTCAAACAATTTAAGTGACTTTTCTAACTGGAAACTCAATTTAAATTGGATTCCGTTCAATTTTTGGCGTTAGTACTTGATATTGTTGAGCTGGTCGAGAACTTGTTGCCCCATTTTGATGGTGCAGCATCGACCGACAGTTTTATTTTTGGGGCAGCCATTAAACTGGCAACAAAATCAAATATTAGCACAAGGGTCGCACAGGGTGAGAAATAAAGAGAGAGAGAGGGAGGGAGAGAGAGAGAGGGACAGACACAAGTGCGTTTGGCATGAAATGAGCTGCAAATCCTTTTGGCAACATTTCAAGCTGAGGCTGAACAAGAAGAAGTGGAAGGAGAAGGTGAAGGTGAAGCTTAGGTCTGACTGCCAAAGGTCAGCCAAAAGGGTGTATGGTACTTTAGGGTGGCTGGTTGGATGGTTGGATGGTTGAATGCTTTGCTTGCTGCTGTAATCTCCAATGCTTATGTCAGTTTTCAGTTTCATTGTAGGCTCAAATGCTTTAGTTGGCATCCTTTTGGACTCCGCTTCCTTTTCGGCTCCTGCTGCCAACGGCAGTAAATATTTATGCTTGTGTTTTATTTATTTACATTGTCAAAACCAATTTTGCCCAAGGGTTCAATTGTTTTTCACTTTGCCCACACCTCTGCCGCACTTGCCACATTGCCACAGGGGGGCATGCCCCTTTTTTGTCAGCGACACGCATGCAAAAACGTAACATTTCCTTTGTCCAACACGATGCGAAAGTGTTGTTTGTTTTCAATTAAAAACCTTTGAAGGACATCGCGTGGGTTTCTGCTCACATCCTTCAATGTCCTTCAACTAATTCCAATACCATTTCATGGGTTAAGGTCGCAAGCTCCAATCCAAAGATTAATCCCAGTTTGCCAATCAACTCAATTCGGAATTATGTGTCAATTTTCTTTTTTTTTTCTGTTCCTTGGGCCCATTATCTTTTTGTTAACTGCAATATAGTCTAATATAATATTTTTCCTTTGTCATTTCCAGTTTAATGAATTTTTGTTTAAATTTTGTCATTTTTATTTCAGTCTTTTTTCCCCATTTATTAAAGTGTTCCTTATGTGTTTATTCCCATTACTTTATTTTGATTTTCATGCATAACAAAGTATATATTTTTTTATTTTATTTTATTTATTTTTTTTTTTTACTTATTGTTATTTCATCTTATCTCTTATCCTATCATATTTTTATTGTTCCATATGTATTTATTCCCATTTCTATATTTTATTTTCATGTATGGTAAAGTACATATATATATTTTTATTTTATTTTTTTTTTATTTATTTATTGTTATTTCATCTTATTTCTTATCCTATCATATTATTTATTGTTCCATATGTATTTATTCCCATTACTTTATTTTATTTTCATGCATAACAAAGTATATATATATATTTTTTTATTTTATTATATTTTATTTATTTTTTTTTTTATTTATTGTTATTTCATCTTATCTCTTATCCTATCATATTTTCATTGTTCCATATGTATTTATTCCCATTACTTTATTTTATTTTCATGTATAGTAAAGTATACATATATATTTTTATTTTTGTTTTTTTTTTTTTTTATTCATTGTTATTTCATCTTATCTCTTATCCTATCATATTTTCATTGCTTTTCTTCTAATTTTTCCTAATTTTTTTCTTCTTTCAAATTTTATCCTTTACACTCCTATATGATTAATTGGTATTATATCCTATCCTATCCTATTCGAATTTATGCTCTTATCTACTACCCAATTGTGTCCCATCCTAAGCAATCTTTTTCTATATCCTAACCTGTCATTTACTTATAAAATCTATTCTTTATTTTATTTATTTATCTTATCATTCATTTTCCTAACTCCAAGTCTATCATTTTTCATAGTATACCTATTTTAAAATTTGTTTCTATCTATTTTACATTTGCTTAATTTCTTTTCTTTCACATTTTTCTTTTGAATTTTTCTACTTAAATTTTTGTATTTACTTTTTTTTTGGTTTCCTCTCGATTGTGGCTTTTGTACTCCACATTCATACACATATTATCTGCTAGTTTCCAATCCAATTTACTCAAAGATAACCAGAGTTCTATAGAGATTCAAACATTGCTATGTGTGTGTGTAAGTGTGAGTTTTGTGTGTACATTAGGCTGTTTATCACGTTAAAAGATTGAATGGAGTCTCTTGAATTGCCACAAAAGGCAACTAAAGCACTTGGACAGTGCTTTGTGTTGTTGTTTCTGTTTGCAGTGGAAAGAGGAAAGTGGAAAGTGGAAGTGAAAGCATTGCTTCCAGCATGGAGCATTCGCATGTCAACAGAAATGCCTTTCAATTTATTTAATAATGACCCCAATCAGTGGCTTGACGATCCCAGCTTAAATCTCATCCCAACTCGCCTCGTCTCTTTGTTTGTCTGTTTTGCTGAAAGGCCAACGAATGAGGGTAGGAGGAAGAGAGAGTGAAAAGGATGATTCAATGTTTGAATGAAAAGTTTTATTAATGCCAGAGCAAGTCTGATGTTGACTGCTTTCAGCCTTTGCAGTTGCTATTGCAGTTGCAGTTGCAGTTGCTGTTGCGACTTCTCTTCTTGCTGCTGTTGCTTCTCATGCTTCTCATCCTGCCCCCGACATTTGCCATTCGTGCAATGTGCAATGTGCAACGCTTCGTTGCAGCAGGAGCTTCATTATGCAAGCAACTTTAATCCCCGGCAACAGGCAACAAGATATTAGCACTTGGCTTCGGCTCAGACCCATCTTCACACTCCTCTCTTTCTCTCTCTCTCTCTCTCTCTCTCATACTCTCCTCTCTCTCCCATCTAGTGCGCACTTATCTGCAAGTTGCTTTATGCATAAATGGCGCGACTTTGTCGTTGAGGCATTCACATCCAGCTGCCTCATCTGAAGAGGCAACTGAATCGAAGCGAATTCCAAATGCAGACAGAGATAAGTCGAAGCGGAGCTGGGAGGGAGAAAAGTGAGTGGGCGCTCATTTAACGCCATTAATGGGCGTGGCAGTTCAAGTTTCAAATTAAGTGCTGGCAAATTGCTGCAACTGAATGCACCCAATCAATCAATTTACTCGCTATTACTATTCGTCTCTCGTTACTCACAATTCGTTCGTTAACACTTTTTACGACACTTGCATGTCTGTTATTCAGCTGAACACTCAAACTGAGTGAAATGGAGCAGAACATTTCAGCAACTAAATGCACTCGTTACTCGTTACTCTCATAGCTCGCTCAATTGCTTTTGCACTCGCTGTACAGTCTTGTTTATCGCTCAATTAAACTTAGTAGCCATTAAATCTTTTAGTTGACTTTGAAAGGAACTCGCTGACAATCACTCGCTCGAATTCTTTCTCGCTACATACTTCTCACATTTAATTCAGCTCAAACTTTTCACTCGCTACTGACTTATTTACATATGCAATCGTTAGTATATCTCGTTTATTAAGAGTAATTGATTAGTGAAGCTAAAAAGACTACTCGTTACTCGCTCGTTGGCTGTCGTTACAGTCTCGTTACAGTCTTTTAAAATGTGATTCCTTTTTTTAAGTCAGACTGAGACAGCAGAAAGATGTTACAGTCTTTTAAAATGTGATTCCTATTTTTAAGTCAGACTGAGACAGCAGGATGATGTCTCGCTACTCGCTACTTTTCATTCACACTCCTTAGAAATTATCCTTCAATATAAGAAACAATCGAATTAGTTAACTTAATGCACCTTAATATCTTCTCGCTACTCTAGCTGTGCCTTGAAAGTCTCGTTACTCGTTCATTTGCTTATGTACTCGCTAAACTTTTCTACTCTCACTTTAGGTGCAGTTAGTCAACACGTAAGGTTAGTTTATGAATCAATTACACTCTTCAACTATCTAACACTCGCTACTTTTCCATTTAAATTCGCCCTCGTTTCGTTTGGTATAGAATCTCTCTTCAACATATTTCAATCTTTGTAATCTGACTAGAAACCAAGCTTAAAATGACGCATACAGAGAGCTGGACTCCCACCCCGACCCCAGCTCCTATCACGACCTCTACCGCGACTTGGGGTCAAGTGTGGGGTCGATTGCAACGTCATCGGCTTGGGCATCGACATCGACAACGACAACGACATCGGCGTTTGGCTTAACCAAAATGCAATTAGTGGCCACAATCTGGCGACATGGCCAACGAGTCGGTTTTTGGGTTTTGGGAGCTTCGTTTGGTGTTGGTTTTATTGACGTCAAAATGTAAATGGGAAACGAAAATGAAAGATGGCGACCACAAGCTTCAAAAATCCCTAATGGATTTTTAATACAATAAATAATATGCATTGACAGCAGAAGGAACCAGAGTAAGGAGAACTAAGGAGTCCTAGCTAAAAATAAAATATAATAATAATAATGTTTTCCTTGTCATCCATTTAAGGGATAGACACACAGGCAGGAGCAGAAAAGGAGTGTGTCCTTATACGTGTATAGGATTTAATGCAACTCTATGAGAAATTGGAGCATGTCTAAAAGTATGGCCTAAAAGCAAATCTAACGAAAGGGTCAAAACAGTATAATTGAATAGATGCTCCTTTATTGTCATTAATGTGTTCTGTAAAGGACTCGGCACCACAACACACACACACACACACACACACACACACACATACTCTGTCAAAGTGGCCACAAAAACCACACAAAGCATTTGGATCCCAAACCTAAACACAAAAGCAAAGACGAATAGTTATCAATACTCTCCATTAGATACAATTCGCCACTCGCTACTCGCTACTCGTCACTCGCTACAATGCCCAAAATCTATTCATTGTGAATTAAGCATTATAAATTATATGAAAATTAATAAAGCAGATGGACAAAAGGTCGGTAAGGGGGGGAAATATAGGGTTAAAATAACTGCTTTATTTAGTTATACTAATATTATATTTAGCTATAATAATATTATATTAAGCTATAATAATATAATATGCATTAAAGTTCATGATTTCATTAGACAACAGTAACTGCTTTAATTAAACAGGAGTTAGTGGAAGGAATTTGTTTAAGGGAACGAGAAAAAGAGAGGTGATAAATTGATTGAGCGAGAGGAAGATGTTTAAAATTGAAAGTGTTACATATTTAGCTGGGAAATGTTCACAAAGTTTTTAGTAGTTATTTAATTTTACTGATTTTATATTTAAGAACTTATAATTATTTATATTTATAAATTTATGATGAAAGCTTAAAAGTATTTTTATTAAAATTTAAATGAAAAATCTAAAAATTAAAATTATTTTAGCTGAAAAATACTTCAAAATTTTTAAAGTTTTTCTTTTGCTATAATTGCATTAATTAAAAAAAAATTGAGCTCGCAGTTTTAGGTAGAACTTTAAATTATAAAAAAGGACCAAATATGTTTAAAAATAGCATATTTCAAGTAAGCAGTGAATATATCAAGAAACTTTTCTAGTTCTATAAATTCAAATATTCAGTTTAAGATAAACCTTTAAATTATAAAATTAAAAAAAAAACCAAACAATGCGTAAATTAAATGTTTATGCATTTATTTTTTAAGCATATTTGACGTATTTTAAAGGGCATTCAAAATTCGAACTGTCGGCAGTGTTAGACAATTCCATTAAATTGAACGAAATCAATAATTCATTAAAATAATGTATGCATAAAGGATGAATATTTATGGTTATTCAATGGGCGTTAGCAGCAACAGCAACAACAACAACAGCCAAGGCTTAAACTATGCACAATCGACAGTACAAGTACACTGGAAAAAAAGACCAACTTTTAAAATCATGAACATTCATTTTAAATATTTTTTTTTTAAAATAAGATTTTTTTAAGACCAAATTACTAAAACTAAAAAATCTTAAAATCTTAATATAAGAATAAAAATCTTAAATTGTTAGGAAAGTAAAAATATGTACTATTTCGTATCAAACAAATAGTGGCTCGTAACAAATTAAAAAAACATTTATAAAATTACTAAAACAGAATAAAATGTAAATAAATCAAAATTTAAAAAATAATAAAATTATAGTTATAAAAAATTATTTTTATTTATCAAACAAATGGTGGCTCGTAACAATTTAAAATAGAATTTATAAAATTACTAAAACAGAATAAAATGTAAATAAATCAACTTATAAAAAAAAATAAAATTTTATAATAAAACAAAAAAATTATTTTTATTGATTTTATTTTTTGATTTTAATTTTAAGAACATTTATTCTTAATAAGATCTTGGTCTTATTTAAAATGTTCTTAAAATCAAGATGTGTTTTCTTAATTTAAGAATTTTAGAACATATTTTAGAACATATTTTTTATCAGTGTACATGTGCATATATAAATGTGTGTGTGTTTGTGTGTGTGTGTGTGTGTGTGTGTGTAAGTGGGCAATTGGCGTCAGTTGGCGTACATAATCTGCAACAATGTTGTTAACAACTGACGGATTGAAGCTGCCAACGGAATGTGGATGAAACTGCTAAGCAGATAATAACTGACAGTGCTAGGACAAAAGGAAAGGAATGGAAGGGAAATGGAGATGATAGGCCCCACTTTCAAGTGCAGCCAAACTGATGATAATGTTAATGATGATGATGAAGAAGTTGAAAGGATGCGGCTGCCAAGGCGCGGGCAAAACAATCAAGGAAGCACTTAACCGAATGAAACACAAGTAAACAAATGAATGCAAGCAAACACAAGACAAGCCAAAGAGAGAGAGAGAGAGAGAGGGAGTGAGAGAGAGAGAGAGAGAGGGGAGAGTTGAGAAAGCTGCTTGGTCAAAACTAAAGCAATGCAATAAAATGGAAATGAAAATGCATTAAGTATGCAGATGAAAATGGAGTTGCCAGTTGCAAGTTGCTGTTGTTGCTGTTGTTGCTGATGTTGTTGTTGCTGTTGTTGCTGATGTTGTTGTTGCTGTTGTTGTGGCTGTTGCTACAGTCTGTAAAATAAAGACGCTAACGGCCATAACGAAGCGGACCCAACAGACTTCCCATCAACTTGATACATGGCCAACACAGAGCTTGTCACTCATTCACTCCGTCTGTCAGTCAGTCTGTCAGTCTCTCAGTCAGTCAGTCAGTCAGTCAGTCAGTCAGTCAGTCAGTCACTCAGTCTTTCAGTCATTCAGTCACTCTGTCTGTCAGTTGGCACATAATGCAACAATCCGACTGCATTTAAATCATTTTTATGGCCAACATTGGCAGCAACATGCCACAAGCCGCATGCCGCATGTTGCCGCTTGTCGCATGCAACAGGAACAGCAATCGGAACAGCAACAACTTAAAGCCAAGACAAAAGGGTGACAACCATTCATGACAGAGTTTAAAAAGAAGCTGACAGTTGGGATATTGGCAAACGATCTGACAGCAAAAATATTAAAAAAAAAAAAGATAAAAGAATATAGGGAAAGAGAAAGCAGAGAAAAGAAGACAGCTGAATAGTGTAAAAGAGTGCGAATATTTGTTTGTCAGTAAGTATTGAAATAAATACACAAGAGCTGATTTTTCCCAGAGAAATAACTGATATTATACACGGAAGTTTTATGACTCAATTAACTAGTGATTTTTATATGAGATTATTATAATTATGTAGGAGAGAATAATAATATAATAATATAATGGATGTAATTTAATTATAGCAAGTGAATTATAATGCATTGAAGATTAAATGAGATAAGCACTAAATAAAATTAAAACAATAGTCAAATTTCCTAATATTCTGAATATTTCCAAATTGTAAGGCTGAGATATAGTTGACAGATAAACAAGAAGAGTAGAAAATTATATAGGAAAGAGTGAGGTATATTTTTATTTTAAACGAATTTCAAAAAATGAAAAAAAAAAATTCAAGCTCAAACTGATTTCTCCCAGTAAATTAATTGCTTTACTATAAGTTGTATGACTATATTCATTAACTAGTGAATTTTATATTGAAGTATTATCTGTATGGCAGGTAAAAAATAATCTAAAACAATTCACGCTTAAAAATCTTATAGTAATGTAACTGCTATATTATAACTTTTATTCTATGAAGGCATCGAAAGTTTGAAGGGAATGAGAGTTAGAATATTGTATTAGAGAGAGAGAGAGAGAGATAGAGTGATTAATTTTTTTTTTAAGTAAATTTCAACATTATCTAAAATTATCAAGAGTACAAAATTATATAGAGAAATATTATTTTTATTAGTTTTATTATTATAATTGTATTCTTAATTAATAAATGTCAACATGCTTAAATATAAAATGTATAATGCTCCATTTATATAATTTATAGGGTATTAAAGCATTGCCTGTTGTTATTGTCAGAATATAATCTAAAATTATCAAGAGTACAGTGTTATTTTCTAGAGTATTATTATTATTTTTAGAGTTATTATTATATTTGTATTCTTAAATACAATTATAATTAATGTCAACATGTTTTAATATAAAATGCATAATGCTCCATTTATATAATTTATAGGGTATTAAAGCATTGCCTGCTGTTGTTGTCAGAATATAATCTAAAATTATCAAGAGTACAGTGTTATTTTCTAGAGTATTATTACTATATTTAGTGTTATTATTATATTTGTATTCTAAAATAATAAATGACAACATGTTTTAACATAAAATGTATAATGCTCCATTTATATAATTTATAGGGTATTAAAGCATTGCCTGCTGTTGTTGTCAGAATAAAATCAAAAATTATCAAGAGTACAGTGTTATTTTCTAGAGTATTAATATTATTATTATTATTATTATTATATTATTATTTTTAGAGTTATTATTATAATTGTATTCTTAAATAATAAATGTCAACATGTTTTAATATAAAATGCATAATGCTCCATTTATATAATTTATAGGGTATTAAAGCATTGCCTGCTGTTGTTGATAGAACTTTTTCTATTAGCGCGATTTGGCGATTTTGATAAATTCTGATGCGTCTTTAATATCAGTTTGTTATTGTCGCCTCGGATGCTTGCCACAACTGATTATCATCAGCAGGGAAAGCGGAAAACATCGACAGCTGTTGTATCTCTTGATTCGATGTGGCACACACACATTTACACACACTTACACACATTTTCCTGATGAGTTTTTACGCTCTGTGTAAACAGCAACAATAAAATATTGGTAGACATTTTTCAAACAACACTTTGTAATTTGACTTAAGTACGCCCGACCGCCCTCTCAGTTCCCTCTGCTATTTAATCCACTCGTAGTACTCCAACTCCAACTCAAGCTTCAGCTCTTCCTCTTCCTCTTTCTCTTACGCCTACTTGTAATGGAATCCCCCTCGAAACGGCTTAAGAACTATCGCATTTCAATGCAGCCGATTTACCTTCAAGTGATTTGAACTTTGAGAGCAGCTTATTCCAAAGTTAATAAATACTTGGGGGCGTTAGTAAAGCATCTTGGCGAGCTTTACAACACTGTATTCTGCGGCTGTGAATAAATAATGAAAGAGCAAAGAAGACTTGAAAAAGATAAATAAATAAAGTTGGACTTTTAGAAACAGTTTTCCGTCCGTCCGTCTGTTTGATCAAGTTTGTTTATATTTTCGGATCGAACCACTATATCACATAGCTGCCATAGGAGCGATAGGTCGAAAATGAAGTTTTAGTACTAAAAAGTTTTTTGTTTTTTGAGAAATCTTAATCAAACTGATAGAATACGCATTTAACTTGGTTTTGTCCATCCTGACCAAATTTGGGTCATATGGGACAACTATATCATATAGCTGCCATATGAGCAATACGTCAAAAACTAAGTTTTAGTATGAAAAAGTTTTTTGTTTTTTGAGATATCTTCACTTTACTGATAAATTATGCATTTGAGTTGGTTTTGTCTGTCCTGGCCGAAGTTCGTTCAAATCGGTCGACTATATCGTATAGCTGCCATAGGAGCGATAGGTCGAAAATGAAGGTAAAGTTTAAAAAAGTGTTTTGTTTGTTGAGATATCTTAACCAAACTGATAGAATATGCATCTGGGCTGGTATTATACATCCTAACCAAATTTGGATCATATCGGACCATTATATCATATAGCTGCCATAGGAGCAATACGTCAAAAATGAAGTTTTAGTATGAAAAAGTTTTATGTTTTTTAAGATATCTTCACTTTACTGATAGAATATGCATTTAAGTTGGTTTAGTCTGTCCTGGCCGAAGTTCGTTCAAATCGGTCGACTATATCGTATAGCTGCCATAGGAGCGATACGTCAAAAATGAAGTTATAGTATAAAAAAATGTTTTGTTTGTTGAGATATCTTAACCAAAATAATAGAATATGCATCTGGGCTGGTATTATATATCCTGACCAAATTTGGATCATACCGGACCACTATATCATATAGCTGCCATATGAGCAATACGTCAAAAATTAAGTTTTAGTATGAAAAAGCTTTTTGTTTTTTTAGATATCTTCACTTTAGTGATAGAATACGCATTTAACTTGGTTTTGTCCATCCTGACCGAAGTTTGTTCAAATCGGTCGACTATATCATATAGCTGTCATATGAAAAAGTTTTTGGATTTTTGAGTTATCTTAACCAAAGTGATTGAATATGCATTTAAGTTGGTCTTGTAAACTCTGACCAAATTTTGTTTAATTCAGTTTCATATATCATATAGCTGCCATAGGAACAATCGGTCGAAAATCAACTATCAGTAGAGTGTACCTGGGCACAGGGTATCCTACTGTCGAGCGTGCTCGACTGTAACCGTCCACTTGTTCCATTTACAAAGAAATGATCTTTCATGTTTTATTTTTACGATTCCTGGTTCGCTTAATTAAATAGACAAGAAAATCAAGATAACAAGTTTTTCTGTATAGGTGATAAGAAATTTTTATTTATTTTTTGTTGTTGTCACTCTTTTTTACAGTAATAGATTTTGGGAGTAATCGAGTCTTAGGAAAGCTCTACTGTTCTTATCGACGGCCCCAGATCTCAACGGTGGAGTCGAGACCACGGCTGACCTGGCTGCGGAGATTGATAGTGGCAAAACGGTTTCCTGGACCGCCGGACCAAAGACTGGGCGTGGCACCAGAGCTGTTGCGGAAGTTATCGATCACTTGGATAAATGTAATGACGTAGGGGTTGTTGCGGCCCTGTAGAAAATCAAAAAAGAGTTAAGAACCTTG
Organism: Drosophila innubila; assembly: GCF_004354385.1. NCBI lineage: Eukaryota > Metazoa > Arthropoda > Insecta > Diptera > Drosophilidae > Drosophila > Drosophila innubila. The sequence continues at coordinate 5,232,737 of NC_047626.1, read as the reverse complement.
CTGAGTTTGAAGAAAGATTTATCTTACGTATTCAACATTGATGTTCCAGTAATTGTTCTTGATGGGATAACGCCTTTCATTTTGACGGGAGAGCAGAAAGTCGGTTCCGTTCCTCCTGCCCCAGCTGGTGCTGTAAGCCTGGCTGGCAGCGAACACGGCCAAAAGAAGGGCACAAGTGTATAGGAATTTCATTGTTACTATTTGAAAGACACTTTGTTTCTGTTCGAATTCAGTCAACAAATGTAACTTTTATACTGAAAACGAAACCTCTCTCTCTCTCTCGAGTATGAGTAATTTTGTTTACTATTGTCTTATTTATTTTTATTTTTTAATTAACTTTTTGCATTGGACAAGTGTTCTTTTTTTTATTTCGCCAGCTTATCGCATTTGTGGCCCAAGAGCGTAAAAAGTGCCTGTTTACCAGGTGTTTGCCCTTCTGCTTCCACTTTTCCCTTCCATCTTCAAGTGCTTTGCACAGTTCCGACTTTTTATCAGTGTTGATAACGCGCTTGAATTCCTATATTATTCTATAGTATTATTACAATTCCGTTGACTCACGAGCTGCCTCAAGTGTCAGTCCAAACATGTGTCTATTATGGAAACGAAGCAATCTAAATAGAATACACAACAATCTTAATTACGGTATCAAAATTAAATAGAATATCGCACCTTATCAAATTCGTAGAAGTAGTTTGGCCACTTTAATTGATGATAAGCTGCCAATTTGCTTATCAGCTTTATAATTCTGGTACTTTTCTTTTCAATATGTATTCTTTAATGATTCTACAGAAATGATGTATATCTGTGAAGACGGATCTAATAGTTAAGCATGATGGATGGTAGAACTATTGACAAAAATAAACTATTTTCGTGTATAAGTGATTATAATTGAATAAATAAATATTTCAATCACTAAATAAATAAACAGATAAAAAATAAATAAACTATCTGTAAATGAAGAGTTTATCTTAAATTATTTTAAATGTTTACTTTTAAAAAAAAAATATTTGCAGATGAGAATACAATTTTTTCAGAGAATTCTAGCCACTAATTAGACGTTGAACACTACTATAGAAAGTAAACAAGGGGGCTACTCCCCCTTCTCGCTTCGCTCGCGGTGAGATGCGGCTACAGTCGAGCACGCTCGACAGTAGGATACCCTGGTACTCTGTACTAAAAGTTGATTTTCGACCGATAGTTCCTATGGCAGCTATATGATATATGTACAAAACCAACTTAAATGCACATTCTATCAGTTTGGTTAAGATATCTCAAGAAACAAAAAACTTTTTCTTACTAAAACTTGATTTTTTACCGATCGGTCCTATGACAGCTATATGATATTGGGGTGCGATTCAAAAAACAGAAACAAACTTGACCTGCGTACGGTATCCAGGAACCTACTTACCAAGTTTAAAGTCTCTAGCTCTTATGGTCTCTGAGATCGATGCGTACAAACAGACGGACAGACGGACGGACGGACAGACGGACATGGCTCAAACGACTCGGAATATATAAACACATTGTTCCCTTGAGCTCATGGAATAAAAAAATTGTTTAATATGCTCAAAATCTTTATTTTCCAGTAATGTAAATAATTTTTTGCTGATAAAATTAAATTTTTTTTCCCAAATCGAAAGTTATTGAAATTGGCATGTTTAATAAAGACATAGACTAGGGTAAACTTGAACTGTCCCCTTTGTTTGGACCTTTTTAAGCAAACTGTGAGGCAGTTAATTGATTTGGACTCTGTTTAATGCTGTTTATTAAATTGCTACTGCAAATGAAGAGAAAATGTGAAAAGTTTCACAAAACTGTTCCCAGTCAAATAAATCAAATGCGGCCGGCGTTGATTGCGATTCAATGAACTCGACACCCAGAATTCGACTTCAAGCAACTGAAGTTGGAGTTGTGGCAGGTGGCAGGTGGCAAGTGGCAAGTGGCAGCTGCAGCTGCGCCGCTAATTTACTAACGTTAATTAATGGCAAAATCGAAAATGTTCGCTTTGAGCTTTGAACTTTCGCCACAATCGCCGCGACAGCGGCACTTAAAGAGTTGCCACCTCAAAACCACAGCTCCATCTAAAGATGTTGAGCTCTACACACAAAAAAAAAAAAATGTTGATCAAAATTGTGTATAAATAAAAATTATAGTTTGTATTACACTGTATACTTACATACAATGTTTTTATAATTTAATTCAAAATCAGTGGGAAACGAACCCACATATTTTTTCACTAAAGTGGCGACTCTAACCAGAAAGAAATGGTACCACCATTGATTTTACAGGTTAATATAATATTGTTTAACTTTAATCGACTTAAATATTTAATTAACAAAAGTTCAGTATTGAAAACTGGAGATCCTTATCTATCAATATATATAAAACTCTTTGTCCTGAGTCCCTGAATTACGACTTTTATATTTCATCTACTTTTATATTTCATTAACGAAATTCCTGTATCGAAAACAGGAGGTCCTAACCTATCTATACATATACAACTCTTTGTCCTGACTTACTGACTCACTACTATTATATTTCACGTTCTTTTATATTTCATTAACGAAAGTCCTGCATCGAAAACAGAAGGTCCTAACCTATCTATACATATACAACTCTTTGTCCTGACTTACTGACTCACTACTCCTATATTTAATCTACCTTTAAATTTCACTAACGAAAGTCCTGTATCAAAAACAGGAGGTCCTAACCTATCTATACATACAAAACACTTTGTCCTGACTCACTGACTGACCACATTTATTTTTCATCTACTTTTATATTTCATTAAAGGAACTTATGTATCGAGAGCAGGTGGTCCTAATCTACCTATAACTCTTTGTCCTGACTCACTGATTATTGTACAGTGCAAACCATAAGACCTAGTTTATTAATTAATGTAGTTGTTTTGACAACAAATAAAATAGAAACAATTGTTTTTTGAATTTATTTTTTGCAATTTTTTTTTCGAGTGCATATATTTTCGGAATTTTACTTGTAGCGGAAGCTTTGCAGTGCCACACAAAGGAAGTGAACACTTTGGCTCAGTGGCTGGTGAAAGTTGCAAACAGCAGCCCGAAAAGCAATGGAAATGAAGAGGAAAGGAAAAGCTTTTAGTTTGCCATGCAATGCCCGAAAAATCGAAGTCCAAATGAAATGGATGCAAGTTAATTTATGCCAAGAAAATAGAAATTCTGAATGGGGAATGGAGGCGACTCAAGTAGTCGATATCGATATCGATATGGATATGGGATAACGCACGCTTTGAATGGCAAAGCGATTTCAGTCAAGTGTCGGAAACGGATATGATACAAAGCAAGGCGAATGCAGAGCAGCAAAAGGAGAAAGAAGGAGAAAGAAGGAAGCAGCAAGTGGACCAAGAAGATGCTGGCACTCAAGGTCTTGCCAAACATTTGATTTGACGCTAGCCACGTCTTCCCAGACGACTCCCAGACTAATTTTGCATGCAGCGCACAAAGAAATAAACTCGAAGCTCGGTAACACAAAGGTGTGGACACTGTGCGAAGAAAGAGAGAGGGAGAGTAAAAAGAGTAAGAGCATAGCATTCACAGTCACGCAGACGATTGATTTGGAAACGAGCCATTGTCACGCCGTATACAATCGAGACGGAGACGGAGACCGACACGGAGACGGAGACTGAAACTAAGAACTGAAACTGAGAACTCGGGAAGTGAGAGCTCTGAAAGGATTTGCTTAAAGTCAAGTCAACATTTCTAGGTACGAGTATTAAAGTCTTGCGGGAGTTAAAGTCTTACAACTGGACTAATGTCTGTGGACTATCATCAACACGTACGCATTGGCTATGGAAACAAGTGCTCGACTACAATATACCCTGTCGTCAGAGCTGTAAGAAATTGCAATCGCAGAATCTATATTATTTAACAGCTCAATTTACTGCCAAACATTAAACCTGCTCTACTTAATCGTCGACCAAAACAAACAAGAAATAAAAAACATAATCAAAAACTTAACCGTAAACCGGTATTAACCGATTGCAAGTGGTTACTTGAAGTGAAATACAAATTTTTGTAGTTCGAAACCAAGAATTTGAAATTTTTCAAGCCGAAATAACCGATTAGTAACCGATTCATGTATAACGAAAAGCTTCGGTTCAAACAACCATTAAATTCAATGGTGTACTATGATGATTTTTAATTTAAAATTGATTTAAAATTTGAGTATAGATCTTATTAGAAATATATTTTTTTAAATCAAATAAACTTTGTTTATATATTCACGTTTTTTCTAAACATTTTTGAGCTGCTGAAAGTTCAGATCTTACAAAAATATAACATATTTTCAATGGGAACAGGGTATAAAAATATACAGATGGACACACACAAGCACTCAACACGCACACTCTCACATACACACACATACACACACACACAAATAAAGAGGTCCACTGCAGTTTTGGTAGTTTGAACACGAAATATTTTATTATTATATATAATTTGCTATTATGATGATTATACGTGGGATGTGGATTTGGATTTCGATTGCCATACAAAACCGAATACGAATCCGTATCCGTATGTGCGGATTCCCCAAACATCTCCTCAGTGCCTCTCCCCAATCTATTCTAGTCTCCCTAGTCGAGTGTTGCATACTTTATGGCTGTTGGCGCAATCACAGCCAACTTCAAGTGAGAAGTGAGAAGTGAGAAGGGGAACCAAACATTTGGACAGTGCTCTCACCAATTGAATCCATAGATTTGCACCCGCGTTTATACACTCGAAGCAGCTGATGCCGACAACATGGAGAAAGTGAGGAAAGTGAAGAAAGTCCTTGCTCAATTTACACGTAATTTCGAAACCAACTTAATTCCGAGGAGGTTTCGCAGCGAGCACTTGAATATTTTCGAGATTCTATTGAAATTTCTATGGCATATTTAAAGTGTGCAGATTTATAAGCTTAAGTTCAGGCAGATCCAGTGAATTATAAGCACAGCAAATGCGCTGCTTCGAGTCGAGACGCTGAACACAATTCAATTTATGAGAATTCAGGAACTCAAATTACTCACATCGACTAATAATGTATGATTCTATAATAACAAAATATAACGCACAGCAAATGCGCTGCTTCGAGTCGAGATGCTGAACACAAAACAATTTATGAGAATTCAGAAATTCAAATTACGCTCAAATTACGCACAAATTTTGCAAATCATCGACAAATAATGTATGATTTTATAACAACAAAATAGAACGCACAGCAAATGCGCTGCTTCGAGTCGAGACGCTGAACACATAACAATTTATGAGAATTCAGAAATTCAAATTACGCTCAAATTACGCACAAATTTTGCAAATCATCGACAAATAATGTATGATTCTATGACAACAAAATATAAAGCACAGCAAATGCGCTGCTTCGAGTCGAGACGCTGAACACAAAACAATTTATGAGACGTTCTGAAGGCAACAGCTTTAAAATTGCTCTGGAAACTTTTCTTTTTTTTTTTAATTTGCGTAGCCAAAAGATGGTGTGGCATGTTCTCCCTCTCATTCTCTCTCAATCTCTCTTTCTTCTCAGCTTGCTAGTCTGCGAAAGTTTAAGCTAATTATCCGGCTTATCATGGCCGGAATTGTCATCTGATTGTCAGCGCGCTTTGACATGCACATCAGCCGGCTGAGAGAATGATGGAAGGAATCGCTTCGCGCATAAATTAAGCAGCTTGCAACAGCCTCAGCAGTGGTTGGATGTGGCACGAGAGCAGAGAGGAGCTGCAAGGGAGTTAGTTTAGCCGAATAAACTCAAGTTGCACTTAATTAACTGCAATAAGAAACTGAAATTAACTTCAAGCCGACAACAGAGAGGAAGTTTTAATCGTGCCACAGTGCAGATAATGAATCTCAAGATAATGATGCTTATAACAATAATGATTATGATAATACTCAAATCATATGATAATGATGATGATGATGGAAAGTGCAACAAAGGCGGATAAACTTTGCACTCCTTGGAGCCTCATAATTCTGTTAGCTAATTTGCGTCGTTAGAATTGAATGGAAAAGCGGGAAGAAAAGGCAGAAAGTGGGAATTGAGGGAAGAAAGGGGAAGGAGGCAAGATTGTAGCACAGCTTTCGTTGAGGACATTGCAACAATAATTGCGTTAATAATTACTAAAGGGCAATCATTCGCAATTTCGAGCGAGAGGCAACAATAGAGAAAAAAAAACAGGGTAGCTTTTATTAAGAGTGCTCGACTACCAGATACCCTGGTACAGTGCCAAACACACTCAAACACTTGTTTGCACTCACGTACATGCAACAAAACACCGTATAAATCGCATACATATACGATACCACAAAAAGATGCGTTTCTTAAAAACTTAAAACAGTCATAACTGCCATTTGAAGTATTTAATTTTTATGTGATTAAGTAGGATGATTTAAAATATTAAGAGACAACGTTATACATCAAAAAGTTCATTCTATTTTAAAAATTGAGATTATGGTGAAGTTTTTTCAGAATTGCAGGGTATTCAGGAGCTGTTATTATTATTTCTTATTTATTTATTTAAGCTTATTAATTATTGACTTAGTCACTATTAAAAACAACGAATTTATAATATTTTTAAGATTAAAAAATTCACAATTTATAAGAAAGAAAGGAATTAGCTAAAAATAAACATAATTTAATCTTAAGATTAATTATAATTTTTGTATGCAATTTGAATATTCTATTTGGGTTTTTTTTTTTAAATTATAAATTTAGTTTTTTATTTATAATTATAAATGTATTTTTATAAGTGTGTGTGTGTCAAATTTCGTTGCTCTAGCTCTCAAGATTTCTGAAATATATTTTTTAAACAGTCGAAAATTACTATAAAGAGATTGATCATGAATATATATATCTTATGAGGTCTGCCAAGCCTCCTTTTGCCTATTAAAAGCTACACAAATTAAATGTACCCTCTTTACAGGGCATAAAACAATAAATGTTGCTAGCAACAAGGCGAGCTGTCAACATGTTGCTAAGCTGTCTTGCGACACGACGCACACGACACGACAAATCGCCCAATTGGCAGACGTTGTGTGTGGCAAGTTCGTGTGGCAAGTTCGTTTCGCACGCTTCGGTTAATTTCGGCAACGAGGCATCGTCGTCGTATGTTTGAGTTGCCGTTGCCGTTGCCTCAAACAGTGTTCGTGTGGCAACAAGGTGCAACGGTGGTTGCCACAAAATGCAGCAGCAACAGTCGAGGCAACACTGGAGTCAGGCAAGTGATCCCACACATTCTTTCACCGCTCCTCCCTTACTTCTCCGCCTGCTACTTTCCTGCTACAGATTCATATTCAGTTTCAGTTTCAGTGTCAATTGAAGTTTTTTTCATTCGGTTGCCACGCGTGGCAAGAGTTCTATTGGATGCCACCATTCGAATTGTGCAAAAATTTCAAGCATTTTCCTGCCAGAGTTTTCCCCAGAAGGCATACGAAACGGCCTTTTAGCATTCCGCGCATTTCCCAGCTCGCAAAACGGAGGCAGGTTTACAAACAAAATTCCAAAAAAAAAAAATAAAAAAAAAAAGAAAACATGGCAAATGAGAAATGGATATACAAGAAAGAAACTCTTTTCCTTTAGAAAAGAAGAAAAACGATACCAAAATACAACTGGCAAAGCTCAAACGGCGTCTTTTTTAACCTTTAACCTCAAGTGAAAGGAGAAGGGCTGTACCATTCTCTTTTTCTCACTCTGCTTCTACCTGTGGCTTGCCTGTGGTTGTTTTTGCTGCTTCTCCGATTGCTTAAAGCGACTGCAATCAAAGCCACTTCCCTCTGTCTCTCACTTCTTCCCACTCTCTTACTCTCTTAAACATACTCGCTTCCGCTAGTTGTGTTCCCAATTTCAAAATCTCCTTAGGCTGACACTTAAATTCCAAAAAAAACAATCGCTTATTTTAGAGAGAACAAAGGAATTTGTATTTGTCTCTCTCTTTCCATGTCAATCTCTCTTTCTCAATCTATCTGTGTGTACAATTTGACCATCAATTTAAAATCATTGCAGCTCGAATTTCGCAAAATAAATTTGTCTCATCTATTTTGTGTCAAAATTTCAGCCTCTTAGGTCTTACCGTTTGGGCTGCACAAATATCAGTCAGTCAGTCAGGACAAACAGTTATATATATAGAGATATACATTTTAAATGGTTTTTAATTAAAACATATTTTAGTTGGACATGAACGATTAATTACGAACTCAAGACATTGACACAATTCTAAATTACTAGGCCAAAGGTTTATATCAATGAAATTCAATAAAATTATTGATTGAAATGTTAAGCTATTTTTCTTAATTTATAATCAATTGTGTGAAAATTTAAGCCTACAAAGTCGTATTGTTTGGGCTGTGCAATGATCAGTCAGTCAGTGAGTGAGTCAGGACAAAGAGTTTTATATACATGGATTTAAACTATACTTTAAAAAATGTTTTTAAAATAAACAATTGAGGCCGATTAAGAAACGGATAATGTTAATCAAACCAAGAGACTGTGTAATAATGTCGACTGAATACACGAAAAAAGGGGAAATTTTACAAAGGGACAGATAGAAAGAAGAAGCTAGGAATAGAGTGAGACAGAAAGCGAGAGGGAGAGAGAAACAACTGGAGGCCACTTTGGCAATTTAAACTGAAAGTAATTCCACTAAAATGTTTTAACAAATTCAAATACAAATGGCAATAGAGCTGAGAGGCAGACAGACGGACAGACAGACAGACAGACGGACAGACAGCCAGATAGACAGTAAGGACGCGAAACAGTTAGGATAACGTATACGTAACGGTGCTTGGAGACTAAGGACTCTGGACTCACAGGTGAAGCGAGAGAAAACGATTGCGAAAACTGAAAAGTGAACGAAGTGGAACAAAACGTTGCGCATTGTTTACCCTTCTTCTATCTTCTTCGTTGTTTTTATTGTTGTCGTTGTCGTTTTCCACACCGAATTCGGGGAAAAGTCGTCTGAGTAAGCAGACGAAAATTTGAAAGTGAAATCAAACAATGCGAAAATAACTTGTACAACAATGTCAAGTGTTCCGCTTTTCCACAATTTTCCTCTTTTGAATTCGAAGAACATTTGCACCACGAGAAAAGAGCTACAGATTTTTCACTTTCTTTACCTGGCATTATTTATCTTTTACATTCCTCAAAATGTTTTTCCTTGATACTTTTAATTTTCCTAATAGATTATCTAGGCATTTACCAGCTGAGATCAAAGTTAAAATTTGAAATTGAAAGTATTTCAAACTTGTCCTTCACTTTGTGAAAGTACTCAATCTCATTTGCGTATTTATTTTTGTGACTATACATAATTCTCAAATACTTAATAAGCTTTTTATAATTTATTGTTTGTGCTAAAAAAATTAAATTTAAACTTTAACTTTGATTATTATTATTTGAGCTCCACGCTCTTACAAAAGGATCTATGCATAAAGCTTATTAATTTTCTGTTGGTAAATATTTAACTCGGCAGTTCACAATATTAATTAAGATATGTGTCTTCTTCATTTTGTTTTATCTTTCACCATTAGAAATTGTTTTTTTATTAATTATTTAACTGGCTAAAATACATTTTAATTGATTCTTAAATTTTATTTTCTTGAAACCTATTTAACAGTCAGTTAATCTTTATTAATTCTTAAAATATTTATAAAATAAATAATTTAATACATTTTACAAAGAATTCTTACATTGTTTAAATAAAAAAAGGATAACACTTTTAAATTCAAACAATTTTTTTAGCTTTATAAACTTTTTATTATTACATTTTTAACATAATTTGTAAATAAATTTGAAACAGACTCTGTTTCTTTAAATATATAAAGAAAATATAAAAAAAAAGTGTATAATGATCACTTATCAGCATTATATTCACTTATCAGCATTATATATTTTATTTTGTTTTATATATCTTCAGATTTTAATATTTTATAATTTAATTTGAATCGGACTATAATTTAATATAAAAAAAGTGTATAATGATCACTTATCAGCATTATATATATTTTTTTTTTATTTTGTTTTATATATCTTCAGATTTTCATATTTTATAATTTAATTTGAATCGGACTATAATTTAATATAAAAAAAGTGTATAATGATCACTTATCAGCATAATATATTTTTTTTTATATATCTTCAGATTTTCATATTTTATAATTTAATTTGAATCGGACTCTTTTTGCTTTAAAATATTCGTTGATTATATAATCACAACGTTAGTCAAATATTATTAAACTATTAAGGCTGTACTTTGATAGGTTTTTATTTTTTTTTTTTAAGCCATTACTTAAAATATATTTTATATTTGAATTTTTAGTCTTACTATTTTTTTTTTAAATATGCGATGAAAATATGTTGAAAATGTTTTTATGATATATTTAAATCACATGACTAAGCTATTTATATTTTTATGATTTATTTTATTATTATTTTTTTTTTTTCTTTTATTCTTCATCACAAATTTTGCAAAGTGTAGACGCGTTTGCCATTCGTATTTGTTTTGACGTGGCTCAAAGGCTTTGGCCTGACTTTGGCCTGGCTTGTCATACTCGTCCTGTTGTATATATATTGTATATATACTGTATATATTGTGTTGCTGCAACCGCAACAGTTGCGGTGACACTTTTGTCGCTTTGAAGCGGCAGGACACTTGAGTCAAGTGCATCCTGGGAGCGTAGACAGCAACAAAAACAACAACAGCAACAGGACACGGCCAACAGACAAGGAGAGAAAGACGAAGACAGACGGAAGACGAAAGACGAAGACAGACGAAAGACGGAAGACGAAGGCGACAGTTGCGCCAAAGGTAAACGTTAAACGTTGATTCCATTCTGCGTTTCATCGCACTGTCAACATGGGGGTGGTCCCTGCCAGTGGGTAGGGGTAGTCATGATATGCTTTTGCTGTTGAAACTTCTTCGCATCGTGTCGCCAGGCAAAAGTTAACTTAAGCAGCTGCCAAGTGACTTGAAAGTACTTGAGCGCATCCTTAAGCAGGATATCAACTGGCAAAAGCCTTGAAAGGAGCAACAGACTCTCTGTGTGTGTGTGCGAGTGTGTGTGTGTGTGTGTGTGTGCAACAAGATGAGGCAAGAGCGCAAATCTCAGCCAATGTCAAAGAAGCAACACAACAAACACACACACACACACACACAGGATGTGTTCGCATTCTGGACAACACACACATACACTGCGAAAAATAACAACATAAATCTCAAAAATCTTAGAATTTATACTTTACTTCTTATTATTATTACATCAATAATAAATTATTTTTTTTTATATTTATTTATTATTCAAAATTAAATTTATTTGTCACTGTTTTTAATTATTAACTTTAAATCATTTTTCCGAACTTAATTTTTTGATGCAACTCAGCTGTCGTCGTTTGCTCCAAGTCAAAGTTAAATTAACAAATGATTTAAATAAAATAGAAAAAATAAAATTAATTTAAACATATTTTATTTAGTTCTATTTCATATTATTTTATTTATATTTCAGTTGGTCTAAACGTTAGCCAAGAATTAATATGGCAATAATTTGGTAAATCTTTATTTGTTTGTTAACATCGTACTGCTCGTCCTTGCTAGAACCAGTTGAGAACTCTAAGTTAAATACGAAAAATATTATACTTAAATTTTGTATAATTTTGAAATCTTTTTGTAGCTTAATATAAAAATGTCAACTAATTCTAAACACATTTTATTTGAATACAATTTAATTAATTATGATAATTTGAAAAATTAATATGATTCAACGTTCAACTTAATGTGGCATTCTTAATTTTAAGTTCTTATGATATTCCAGTTTTCATCTTTTATTTTACACAACTATATTTAGTAAAATGTATAATTGTATGTTATATTGATTTCAATTCACAATTAATAATAAAAATTTGTTGAAAACTATAAAGAAAAATTATTTGATTTGAGAAAGGTGTATATAATAAGATATATATTTAAATTTAAAATCAATATTGATTTGAAAAACGATCTTAACAGCTTAACAACATAATTGAATTTAATGCTTGATTAAAACGAAACTTATAGTTAAATATGAATCGGTTACTAAACGGTTATTTCAGTTTGAAAAATTTTTGTTTTTCGGTGGGTTTCAGTTACGGTTACTAATCTTAATCGGATTATAACGGTTAAGGGTCTCGGTTTCGATTAGGGTTGTCGGTCCCTGCACTGATAAAAAAAATGTTCTAAAATCAAGATTTTGGTCTCAGAACTAAGATTTTTGGTCTAAAAAATGCGTCGAGAACTTATAATTCTTAGATTAAGAGAACACATTCTGATTTTAAGAACATTTCAGATAAGACAAAATTCTTATTTTAAGAATAAATTTTCTTAAAATTAAAATTAAAATATAAAATAAGTAAAAATTATTTTATATTTTTATAATTTGTTTTATTTTTAAATTTTGATTTACTTATATTTAATTCTGTTTTAGTGATTTTATAAATGTTATTTTAATTTGTTACGAGGGGGATTCGAACCGCTGCCTACTGCTTCACAACTGAAGCGGCCTCTCTAACCAGAGCGCCACGGTGCCATCATTTGTTTGATACGAAATAGTACCTATTTGTACTTTCCTAACATTTTAAGATTTTTATTCATATATTAAGATTTTAAGATTTTGTTGATTAATAATCTTAGTTTTAGTAATTTGGTCTTAAAATAATCTTATTAATTGTTTTGTTTTTTATCAGTGTACTAACCCCTCACCCACCACCCACCCTCCTCCTTCTGCACTCCCCCCCCCCCCTCCACTCTCTCTCCCCTTTTCCGTCTCCCCTCTCATCAGATGGTCGCGACCGCGATGGCAGCACGTTGTGGCCTTTTATTAGATACGTGCTGTATCTCTGTTTACCAACTTTGATGGTGTTAATGCCTTTTGTTCTTGTTGCTATCGTTGTTGTACTTGTTGTTGCTCTGATATACATCTATGTCAACCAGACACACACACACACACAGAGACAGTGCCACACTCGGAGGCATGCCTCTAAAGGGCGTAAAAAGTGCAGCGTATGTGCTTTTTAAGCTAGGCCAAAGAGAGCAGCACAACAAGAAGCACAAAAGCATGGAGAAAGAGGGAAGAGACTGCCAAAAGAGGCGCCACATTTAGTGGGCGTGGCAGCAGCAGCAACCTTGACTCAAACTCGCAACGCAGCTTGCCACAGTTTGTTGCTACAATATTCAGCTTTAATTTCTAGCCTATTTATGGCTGGAAAAGCAACTGCGAAAAATTGTAGAAAAATGTAATTAAAACTGCAATTGCACAAAATGGCGACTCACATTGTTGTCACAACAACAACAACAATAACAACGACGACAACAACAACAACAACAACAATAAAACGACAACAAGCAACTCTCTTGCAATGCATTAAAAAATTCAGCAAGAATTTGGAGTCCAATCGGAGGTCATGTGAGAGGCTGCAACATGGTTGCACAGTGGCACGAACTATAAGCGAATTAATTACAAAATCAATTTAAAAAATTAAGTAGTCTTCCAGCTTATAAAAATAAACAAAACCTGTAATTTGTAAAAAGTTTATATGGCAAAAAAAAATTAATGAAATTTCAGTGTTTCTTAAATATAAGAGATTTAATTTTACGAATAATTTAAAAAGTTTTTTTGGTTTTATTCAATTAATTTGTAATTGCATTAAATCCTTGCCATTTTAGAGACACTAAAATTTATTTTAAATGAATTTTACCCAAACCGTTAACCGAAACCGTTTCATACTTACCAGAACCGGATTTGGAACTTTAAACTGTCATAACTTGATCAAAACTCAACCGATTTTTAAGCGGAATGTCATTATGATCATAATTCGGCTTTTTAATTCATTCTGCATTCAAATTTAATAAAATTTGTAAAAAAAAATATTTCCATCTAGATCTTGGATTCGATGCTAAGGGTCCCCCCTTTGGATTTTTGAATATTCAAAATTTTAAATCTCAAGTTTTCACTTTTAATCAACTCCTTATATCGTTATTAGTATAAAACAACAATTTAAACTTGATTCTGGGACCTTTAATTTTTTGGTAAAAAATCATGTGAAATCTGATAAAAATTTGACTTGTAAAGTTGCTTGGTCCAAGGTTTGACCAACTTCAAACTTCCAAAGCTTTGTCAAAAATGAACCGATTTTCAAGCGGAATGTCATTTTGGTAATAGTTTAGCCTCCAAATTAATTCTACATTTAAATTTTGTTTATTTTTCACATTTTATATTTTCGAACATCATATGCCATGGTTAGAGTTCGATGCTAAGGGTCCCCCCTTTGGATTTTTGAAAATTAAAAATTTTAAATCTCAAGTTTTCACTTTTAATCAACTCCTTATATGGTAATTAGTATAAAACAACACTTTAAATTTGATTCTGAGACCTTTGATTTTTTTGTAAAAAATCATGTGAAATCTGACAAAAATTTTGACTTGTAAAGTTGTTAGCTCTAAGGTCTGAACCTTAAATTTCCATAGCTTTGTCAAAACTAAACCGATTTTCAAGCGGAATATCATTCTGATCATGGTTTGTCCTCTGAATTCATTCTGCATTCAAATTTTGTTCATTTAGAAAATTTCATTATTTTCGACCAAGATTCAATTTCGATGCTAAGGGTCCCCCCCTTGAAATTTTGAAAATTTAAAATTTTGAATCTCAAGTTTTTACTTTTAATCAACTCCTTATATCGTAATTAGTATAAAACAAGACTTTAAACTTGATTCTGGGACCTTTCATTTTTTGGTAACAAATCATGAGAAATTGGACAAAAAATTTGACTTGAAAAGTTGCCAAGTCCAGAGTCTGACCAATTTCAAACTGTCATAACTTGATCAAAGCTCAACCGATTTTTCAAGCGGAATGTCATTTTGATAATGGTTTGGTTTTTTAATTAATTCTGCATTCATTTTTATTTTAGTTATTAAAAAAAATTTTTTCTTTGTATCTTGGATTTCATTTTAATTTCATAGGTTCCACCCTTTTGGAATTTTTCGTTTAATTTGATTTAAAACTTGAAAATTAATGTCGATAAAACAATTATTTTGTATCACAAAAAATATAAATTTAAGAAAAATATACAAGTTGAGCTAAAGAAT
The DNA here is from genome assembly GCF_004354385.1 of Drosophila innubila. Classification (NCBI taxonomy): domain Eukaryota; kingdom Metazoa; phylum Arthropoda; class Insecta; order Diptera; family Drosophilidae; genus Drosophila; species Drosophila innubila. The sequence goes on along the minus strand of NC_047626.1, from coordinate 5,217,607 downwards.
AAAATAAATATGCGTATACTTGTTAATTTGTGTTTAGACCACTGTGCGACTGTCTGCCACAAGGACAATACAACAGAGGCAACTTGCTTCGTTTCGAGTGTGGAGTGTGGCATGTGGAGAGGAGAAGGAGGAGGAGCAGGAGGAGAGGGGGAGAGGGGGAGCAATCGCTGAAACCGGAAATGCGCAAAACTAACGGATAATGGAAAATGGCGTTTGGGTAACTGTGACTGCAATTCAAATGGGTCGACAACGGACAACGGACACCGAGAAAGTTGCCACAGACACAGCCGCAGCAACATACAGCTGATTGCGATGACCAAGAGAGCGGAGAGTGAGGAGAGTGTGGAGACGGGGGGGGCGTGGCAGGAAAGAGGATGTCCACATAAACTGGAAAATAACGCTAAATGTCATGGTTATGTTTACATGCGGTGAGCGAATTCAAACGGAAGTGAGCGTTAAAAACTTTTTGGGGGCAGTTGCAATTAAAGCAAATTAATGCAAAATGTATGTGGCAGAGGTAAGTGGCAAAGAGAAAGAGACAAAGAGAGGGGAAAAGGGAATGAGAGTGGGAAGAGGAGGATTTTAGCCATAAGCTGATGAAGCAAAATGCTGACAGCAATCAGCAAAGCTGTAAATTAACCAAGCACACACACACACACACACACACATAGAGCGAATCATGCGACATGCGGCATGTGGCATGCAGCATGTGGCAACGTTCATGAGATGCAAATGACATGATGAACGCTTCACTAGACTCTGCTGCATATTCAAATGTTGCTTCCGCGACCTTTGCAAATGAATTGCAGCAACTTGCTCGTTGCCGGTTGCATGCAACAAAATGTTGCAGCTGCCCAACTTGCAGGCACTGCACTAAGCTCAGCTTTCATTCAGAATACACAGCAGACAAATATAACAAAATTGAGGATTATAAATTAGAATAAAGAGCTTAAATTAGGAAATTTTAAATTAAAAAGAATTTAGATAAAAGCGAAAAAATTTAGATATACTGTTTTTAAATATATAATAAATATTCCAAAGAAATTTTGACATTTGAATTGACATTTTTTTTAATAACTGAACACCATAAACAAAATTATGAGATAATCTTTAAATATAAATCTCTTTGTCCAACTGGCTCACTGACTGACTTAGCATTGTACAGGCCAAACGGCTTGACGTACGACCTTGAAACTTGGCCACAATATTCTTAAGAAAATTTTATATCCTAATAAAACGATTATTTTGTATTTATTTTACACAAGTTTTGAAAATATAAATTTAATGCATATAAAAAAATAATGAGCAACAAAAAATAACATAAGCAACTAGCAAAAATAGTACATATTTAATTATAAAAATGATTATTAAGAGTTGTTCTATGATTTAAAAAAAAAATTGTGATGAAAAATTTGTTTTTAACACCTGAACACTATAAAGAACTTTATTAAATACTATTTTTTAATAACTATATACTCGTAGTTATTCGTATTGTATACAAATTTTTTAAACAAAACTTTAATGCACATACCTAAAGAAAAGTAAAACGAAAAGTATAAAAATTATTAAATTTATGTTTATAAAAATTCTTATTATAAAGCAAAGAAAATAAATTTTTATTAAGAACTCATATATATAAAGTAAGAAATTAAAATAGAACTTATTATTTATAAAAAAAAATAAATATGGAATTTATTATTTAATAACTTTTCATCAACAAAAGATTTAAATATAAGACTAACTTTAAATTTTTAGATGAGAAATAAATTTAATTTTTTTATTAATATAAAAAAAATAATTATCCTAACGTTACCTGAGTGATAGAGGAGACAGTGAGCTGCTTGCAACATGCTCAGGTGTGGCATATGGCATGTGGCAAGTTGTACGCACAGGCGACGCATTAAACGTTTGGTGAACGGACAACAAAGCGGAAGTGGCAGGTGGCAAGTGGCAAGTGGCAAGTGACAGGATTCGACTCAGCTCCGATTACTGCAAGGGAAGAGCTGCAGAGGGGGGGAGTTGAGGTAAGCTTAGGGCTTGGGGCATGTGGCATGTGGGAAGTCTTGGCTTTAGCTTAGACTTTGGCTTTGACTCTGACTCCAACTTCATGGACTTAATTGCTATTCTAAACATGTTGCACTTCATTGTTGCCACACGATGCCACGCCTACACAGCCAAGGGAAAAGGGAAGTGGGAGAGAGAGAGAGAGGCAGAGAAAAAGAGGGAGACACAAATCAAGCACAACGCCTTGGCACGTTGCGGTAATTAAATTATGTGCAACGAGCAGCGGGTGGCAACATCGACAAGCAGCTCCTGTGGCAAGTCAAGAGTGGAGCAGAAAGGGAAAGGGGGGGAGGGGGGAGACAGGAAGAATAGGTGGAAGGGAACTCACAAAGACACTGTGCTAAATTAAGTTTGTCTTGACAAGAAAAGACCAAATACAAACCTCGAACCACATTTTAAACCATTCGAATTGCCACCAAATGTGTCCCATTCAAGCGTCCCTGCCACCAACAACATTCGTGCCACTCAACATGCATCCTGTAAGTCAAACTAAATGTTGCAATTAAATATGCCCACTGAAAATGGGCAAAAAAGGGTATGATGTGTTTGAAAGAATGTATGTAACAGGCAGAAGGGGGCGTAGCAGGATCAACAGCCAAGTCGATTGAGCCATGTCCGTCTGTCTGTCCGTCTGTCCGTCCGTCCGTCTGTTTGAATGCGTCGATCTCAGAAACCATAAAAGCTAGAGACTTCAAACTTAGTATGTAGGTTCCTGGATACCATAGGCAGATCAAGTTTGTTTTTTTTTTTTGATCGGATTGCTATATCATATAGCTGCCATAGGAACGATACATCGAAAATGAAGTTTTAGTATGAAAAAGTTTTTTGTTTTATGAGATATCGAAACCAAACTTATAGAATTTGCATCTGGGCTTGTATTATACATTCTAACTAAATTTGGTTAAAACCGGTCTACTGTATCATATAGCTGCAATAGAGACGCTTAAACGAAAATTAAGTCTTACTATGAAAAAGTAGTTTTTCAAGACATTCCACCCTTTTTTTTTATTTGTTTATTAGTTAAAATTTAATAGAATCAGGTAATATCTGTCCTACATGGTTATTATTTTCGTGGTTGCAAGACTTAACTTTAATTTTTTTCTATTTATGTTAGACATTTTTCATAATATAAAGCTGTTTATGAATGCTTTTCATTTTCACTTTATTCATGTCTAATCTGTGCTCCTTGCTTAACCTATTCAGTTGCACAAATTAAATAAATGCAAATTAGCTTTTTTTAAATACTTTTCTATGCACTTGCCACTTAATCTGTGCTTACTCATTTGCCTGGATAAATGTGGAAGTCAAGGCAACAATCAGGCTGACAAACTCTGAATACTGTGAATGATGAAAAATGAATATGAATGTGTATGTGAATATGTATGTGGATATCCTGATGCTGTGCTTTATTCACTCAGAGTCAGTTGTTTGACTCGTTTAGTCTTTGGCTTTGGTATTTTACTTTGCAAACTCAACAAGAATTGCAAATACGGATACTTAATATTTATTTTGTTGTTGCACATTTCGGTTGCATTTTAATTTTTTGTGTGTGTCTTCAACTCGACACAAAGAACTTAGATCCGGACTTGGAGTCTCGGGCAATGTGCTATGCTTTTAATTGGTTTATGCAAAGACCTCTGATGCTAAAAACAAATATATAAATAAATAAGTAAATGTATAAATAAATATTTATGCAAATAAATGTCAAGAATATCAACAAAAGAATTCAATTTTGCATGCCGAATTGCACTTGGGACACCTCACTTCTCCCATCTTTTATATTTTCCAACATTTTTCTCCTTTTTTTCAGAGTTTTTATTCTCTCTTATCAAATATATATAAATTTTTTATTTTAAATATTCAACATAAACACAAGAGAAAAGTCTGAAATTGATAATCAGTCATTTTGAAAATATAATGCACTTTTTAGTTAGAATATAGTCAATATAATATGTATCAAAATTTAGGCAGCCAATTTCTTGTTTCTAACATGATTTCCAATAACCATAAAATTCTTAGAATCATCAGATTGATTGCTTAAATCAGCGCAAGGCCTGATTTCAAAATTTCAAGTATTTTATTCGTTATTGGCAATTTTGCCCCAGCCCAAATCAATATTGCAGTAGTTATAGCTTCTTGATGGCGCTCGAGGCACTTTCTATAATGCGACCAGTTTTATTACATATTGTAAGCTTATTGTTATCTAGACACACTCCCACACACACACCCAAACACACTTGCTACTTGCTAAAAATATAAAGAAAAATAAACTATTTCAAAACAAATCACGAAGTTTGAATACACTTTCTATTCAAAATATATGCTACTTAAAATCTAGCAATATTTTGCACAATTTACAAGTATGCAAAGAAAAATTAAAAGATTTCTTGGAGTTTTAAAGACTTTGGAAAAGTTAGGAATTTCTCTCAGTTAACATATTTCGTAAAGATAGTAACGATTTGCTGAATACTGAATTCTACTGAAGAATTTAAGATATGGTTAAACTATAAATAATCTGACAAGTTATTTTCAGAATTTTAAATTAATTACTTCAATTTATTATAATATATGGAATATATCTTTTTAATGAATTCAAATTTGTTTCCAATTTTCAGTGAGAACTAAAAACACTAAAAATAGACCAGTCAATACATTTTTATAATATAGCCAATTAGAGAACTATTTTTTCATTATTGATCGATAAGTTTATAAACTAATAACTGAAGTAAATAGGTTATAGGACAATGCTATAAGTATTCTTTCCTTATCTTACAAAGTTTAGTTAAACACTTTTATTTTTCATTTTTAATCTATCGATAAATTCACTGTACCCCATTGTAGGGCATTGAAAAATAGTAAGAAACGGACAAAATGCCCCAGAGCCCAATAAGGGATGATGGGAATTTTGCAAGGAATTTTTCATTTCCTTTAGCGCAGCGTGTATGTCAAGTGGCAGGAAGGGAGGGGAGGATAGAACTGCCAGGATAGAATCCCGCTGCCTCCACCCCCTTGGAAGGACCATTCCAATATATCCGATGGCAAGCAGAAGAAGAAGCATTCGTATATCATTTATGTTATGTATTTGGTATATTGTCATTTTGTGGCAGCCAATGAAGTGTCCACCAATAGACTGAGCTGTAACTAACATCAAATGTGGGCGGATGTTGCCACACACACACACACACACTTGCCACACACACACACACACTTGCCACACACACAGTGTAGTTGCCTCTAGAGGAAATAGTATTCAAGAGTTTATGATTTCATTAGTTATATCGAAACAATTTACTGTAGATTTATTTATTTATTTATGTGGATTTAGCATGATTCAAAGAAAATTTCAACTCTAAGAAGAAAAGTTAGCTGCACAACTGTATTATTAAATGTTTCTTAAATTCAACTTAAATCTGACTTAAAAAGAAATGTTCCTTAAGCCTAATTAACTCCAACTTGGCAAAATCGCAGCTGAATTTTAAAAAATATATTGTATTAAATTCTCCTAAATATATTATATTTAACTGTAATATATATTAGAGATTATTTTGCAATTTAGTATCTTATAAAATGTATTAAAATAAAAAGCTTACACATTTTTAAATTTAATAATTAAATCAAATATTCTGTCAGCACAATGAATAAATAAATAGTTGTACAAAATAAATATAAAAAAAGATAAATATATAAATATATTTATATTTATATAGTAGCAATAATTAATTTTTGTTTTCGAATGTTTTCAACTTGATTTGTTCGATATTTTTGAAATAAACTTGTTATTTTTATTGTTAATATTGTTATTTTTCTCAATTCCCTTTTTTCGCTATTCTCTTTTAGTCTCTTTCTTACACTGCCTTTTAGCGCAGCTCTTCCATTTTGCTGTCATGTACAATAAATGAAATCAAAAAAGCAAAACCGATTACAAAACTTGTCAAAGTTGTTTGCCTGCTTGACAATGTACTGATAATTACTATCTGGGGAGCACTAACTTATAGCCCCGAGTCTTTTCCCATCCTTCCCACCCCCTCCTCATGTCCTTCCCCCGCTCTCCCATTCTTCTCTTTGCTCTGTTCTTTGCTTTCAACTTGTTAATACTTTTCGGCAACTTGAACTTTGCTCAATTTAATTCTTTTATATATATTTATTTTTATTTGCCTACTGAGATTATATTTATTTTGTCAGTTAATTGGCAATCTGTAAAGAAAATATGTATGTTATAGGCATATAACATTTTTGATTATGTCATTGCATCTTTATAAATAACATTTAAATTAATATAATAAATATTGAAACCAAGGAATCAAACCAAAAGCAATAAAGGTTATGGGTTCGGTAAAAGGTTCTATTTCAGTTTTCTTCTTTCGGTTTCGGTATCAGTACCGTTACGTAACGGTACACCATATCCATTTTAAAACATTTTAAAATGCTACGTGTCGTTTTATTATAATTATGATATCAAAGTAAAAATCTAGATCCAGAGGAATAAAATTTTTGAAAGAATTTAATAAAATTTGAATGCTGAATAAATTAAGATGCCAAGCCATGATCAAAATGCCATTCTGCTTGAAAATCGGTTAAGTTTTGATCAAGTTATGGCAGTTTAAAGTTGGGCAGACTTTCGATCTAACAAATTTACAAGTCAAAATTTTTGTCAAATTTCACATGATTTTTTACAAAAAAATGAATGGTCTCAGAATCAAGTTTAAAGTGTCGTTTTATACTAATTACGATATAAGGAGTCGATTAAAAGTGAAAACTTGAGATTTTAAATTTTTAATTTTCAAAATATCAAAGGGGGGGCCCTTGGCTTTGAAATCAAGCCATGGCTATTAAAGTCGAAAATAATAAACTTCTCTAAATGAGCAAACTTTGAATGCAGAATGAATTCAGAGGCCAAACCATGATCAGAATGATATTCCGCTTCAAAATCGGTTTAGTTTTGACAAAGTTATGAAAATTTAAAGTTGGTCAGACCTTTGACCTAACAACTTTACAAGTCCAAATTTTTGTCAAATTTCACATGATTTTTTACAGAAAAATGAATGGTCTCAGAATCAAGTTTAAAGTGTTGTTTTATACTAATTACGATATAAGGAGTCGATTAAAAGTGAAAACTTGAGTTTTAAAATTTTCAATTTTCCAAATTTCAAAGGGGGGACCCTTAGCATCGAACCCAAGATTTAGAGGGAAATAATTTTTTTTACAAAATAAAATAAATTTAAATGCAGAATGAATAAAGATGCCAAACCATGATTAAAATGACATTCTATTTAAAAATCGGTTAAGTTTTGTCAAAGTTATGACAGTTTGAAGTTGGTCAAGCCTTTGACCTAGCAACTTTACAAGTCAAAATTTATCTTTGGTTTGACTTGATTTTTTAATTAAAAGTATAATTTTATAGTATTTGCATTACAAGTACGCCAAACTATAGGTAAATATAATATCATTATTTTTTTAACGAGTATGGAGAGGGGTATAGAGCAAAGGAGGGGAGGAGGTAAAAAAAGGAGTAACTGTGATAATTATGTTTATAATTAGCTAATTAAAGTAGGCATTGAAAAAACCTGTGTCAGCATCTAAAAACAGAACTCAGAGAGTGCAGAAATATTTGCAATTTTCCACGCCTTTGACACGCAACGCCCCCAACTCCCCCCTTCCCCTCACCCAATACACAGCGAGGGGAGGAAGAAAATTTGTGTGTTTTGTTGCTGCAATTATTTAACTTTTCATAACTCATATAACTAATAAAGCAATATGATGACAAATATTTGTTGACAACACACACACAAACACACACACTCAGTTGATATCAACAAGGCAATGGGCGTAGGGAAAGGGGGATGGGTAGGGGGCGTGGCACTTGTGACGTGTGCAACAACATTGTTGACTCGGCTCAAAGTCGCTGCAACTTGTTTGCAACTTGCAACTTGAAATTTTTGGCGAAAATTACTTCATAACTGTTGCAAGTAGCAATCGTTGTATTTGGGGCATGCAGCAGTGTGGACTTGCCACACATATTTTGTTGCACTTGCAACTAATTAAATATGATAAATATGAGACGAGCAACTTTTTGCGGCGTGTGTCAACAACTGAGACTCTTCACTGTGCCACATGCCACATGCTACAACATCCCCTCCCCCTCCCACTCCCCCTTCCCCCACTCCCAACTGCCGACTGTCAGGGCTTATAAAGTTGCAGAAACATTTTCCTGCCACACAAATGGGAGCATTAATTTCTATGGCATCGAAATTTGAGAATTCCACAAAATAAGCAGGCTCCAATGTCAAGTTTTTTCTGCTCATGAGTGCGAAACTATCACAGAGAGAGTGAGAGAGAGAGAGAGAGAAAAATAGAGAAAGAGAGAAAAAGAGACAGTTTAACGTTTTTTGAGTACACTAAAATACTCTTAATATCCAAATTTAAAGCAAATTAATCAAAAATTTATAATTATGTGCAAAATCAATACAGCAAACATTCCATTAAAGCAACAATTTTAAAAATCTAACGCTAATTTTTATGCTAAGCATTACCTTGTACTATGATCCATCATAACAAAAAATATAATCAATAAATGTTTTAAAAAAACCAGAGTTATGGTTGTTTAAAGTTTTTAGGAAACGGGAGTGCCTAAAAATATGCAGTACTTTTTGTACATTTAGAAATTAATATAAATAATGTAAATAATATATTTATATTGAGTAACAGTTATTTTATAGTCTTGAACTCAACTATAGACCTATTGTTTTTCAAATATCATAGCATTTTGTAATTTTATTGCATTTAGAAATGATTGACGAAATATTTTAAGCTAAGCTTTTAAAGATATAATAACAAATAATGCTAAATAAATATATTTCAGCAGAAAAAGTAACTTTTAACTATAGTGAGAATATATATTTTATTATCCTTTTTTTATCGTGAGGCCCAAGGCAACTAAAGTCTAGATATATGATAAGTATCAAAATCCCGATCTGGGTTACATATTTTGATGATCAAAATGTAGAGGAATCAATCTTTATTTACATTGAAAGATATCTTTAAATGGATTTTGTTTCTTTTAACAAAAGCTATATTCCTAATTTGTTTCACAATTGAAACGGCAACAAAAAAAAAAAGCAATTAAAATATTTGCGATAATTTGAAAGAATGTCGGATAAAACAAGAAAATACAGCTGGTTACTGCTAATGCACTGCAGACACAAAATTATGTGACATTTATTTGCGCAGACACATTTTACAAATGCTGCCATTAGTATAAATTATCTTTAATATACCTAAGTTATATTAACACTGAAAATAAGTACTCCACAGAGAAAGAGAAATTGAGTGTAGTTAAAATTATTTGTTTATCAAAATAATTTAAAAATAAAAATAAATTTAATAAAAATAATTTAAAATTATTTGTTTATCAAAATAATTTTAAAAAAAAACGAAAAATGATTTTATTTAAGTTAACCTATTTTTAAGCCAATTTGCTATTATTTCTAGCAATTTTCTGTGTTCAAATTTACACGAATTTTACTATCAAGTTTAGGCAACAAAGTGATAAAGATACAAAGCATACAAATTTTTCTGCAAAATTATGAAAAACTAATTATTTTTGCTGCTTGCTTTTACTTGTTATAAGTTATTAGTTTTATAACAAGCTCATTTATTATATCCAACATGAATGTGTGGTTACACAGACGAAATTGTATTGGATTGCAAGCATTTAGTTTTATTAACCATTTAGTGCTGCACGGTTGATCGCTTGGTCTAAAATCTGTAACTGTCTAGTGTTCTTTGATAACGCATTGACAACGGTTTCGGCCAGTTTGTCGGACGTGAGTCCGTATTTTATCAGCGCCTTTTCCACCTCGTCAGGAATGTTGGTTGGCGGAGCTGCAGTAGAACTTCCACCTGTTTTATTATCATCTTTATCTTTATTTTCTGCATCTTTATCTTCCTGAGGAGTAGTTCTTGGGCCACTATTTTGTGCAGCTGGTCCAGGATTTGGCCAGTTCGACGGAGCTGTTGGTTTTGGCCCATTTGACGGAGCTGTTGGTTTTGGCCAGTTCGACGGAGCTGTTGGTTTTGGCCAGTTCGACGGAGCTGTTGGATCAGCCAACAAAATGCAGCAACAGCAGCTGAAGACGATTAGAAATAACTGGGAATGCATTGTTGAAACGCTTTACTTTTTACTGACTGTTACTTCTGAAAAATACTGCTATTTATACTCCTAGCATATAGCTTCAGGTCTGACAAGTCTTCAACTGATAAGCTTTGATTTAAATGCAGCTATTTTAATTAACTTTTTTTTAATCTTCTTCTTAGTTAACGATTTTTGCGTGTAACAGAGACGTAACCAATTATCTACTTTTGTACTACATTTGTCATTAACAAAAGTAACTTTTCACAAGCACTGAAAAAAGTAGTGCTATTGAAAATAACATTTTACTAGCATTGAAAAAAGTAGTGCTAAAATTTATTACTTTTCACAAGCATTGCAAAAAAGTAGTACAAGTGAAAAGTTTTTAAGTTGGCATTGACAATTGGTAGTAATTAAATTTTTAGACATTCAATTATTATAAATAATTCTCAATTCAGTGAGCCTTACAATTGGATTATTGGAATAATTTGATTTAGATTACACTAGACAACAGCCAAAAAATATCGTGATCCAAATACACTTTTTAAAATACACATATTTATTGTACTATTATTTTTTAAAAATTTTGATATTTTTTAACCTTTTATTCAAAGTGAGCTTCTACATCACTGTGGAAGGTTGTCCACGCTAGTGACGAAAGCAGCATTAAGAGTGAAAAGACGATTAGAAATATAAACAGAAAGAATGGAAAATTTCTGTCAGCTTTGTTTGATCAGTTCGAGTTATATTCCGATCAAAATGTATAGTTTAGCGGGAAATCGCTAAAAATCCACTAAAATTGACACATCGCAACTTTTTAAACACAATAGCTTACAATTTTTTTATAACAATAGTTCGACAAAAAAATTGGATAACAGAAATTTTGAGGCATGAAAATGCTTTCGCCAGCAGACTTTTACCTCGTTTTTTTTATAAGGGGTCTCTGTACCCTGCTCGCTTCGCTCGCGGAATTAAAGCGTGAATTAATAAACTTTTTTTATCACAGAGAATTTTTTATATATAGATAAGCAGACTTTAAAAAAAATCTTAGCCTACTCCGCTGCTATTGCCAAAATTAAAGAAAAGTGTTAACTCGTTACTCGCTGCAAGTGTAAAGTAACGAGTACAGCTTTAAAATTCAAATACATGCATTTCTGAACCTGAACCTGACTCCAATCGGGAACAAGACGAAGCGAATGTGGAAATCAAAAAGTCGCGCAGACAATTAGCAAAAGTCAGGCAAAGGACGAGGACAAGGACACGGACAAGGATGTGAATGAGAATGAGAAAGAGTATGAGAATGAGTATGAGAATGAGAATGCCATTGCCTCAGGCGACAGGACAGTCAGTATACAGGACACAGGTCGTAGGTCGCCGCCAGTTGTTGCCACTTGGGGCAAATGGGGCAACAATGACAAATGCCGTTGCTGTTGTTCTTTAGGCCTGCCATTCTGCCGTCCTTCTCTGCATTCCCCCTGAGCATTTTGTACCCCACAACAGGGGGAAGTTTTTCGATTATGCGCTCGTAAAAGTTGCCTCGTTTGTTGCCACCGATGCTGCCTCATGACGCACGCAGCAAGCGCACTAAAATATCCTTTGTCCATGCGAAAAACAAAAGCCACATGTTCCACAACGAGAGGGAGCGAAGTCTAACTGAAAGGGGGAGTTGAGAGGGGGAGGATTATGCCAATGTCATAAACAAGCAATAAAAAAATATAAAAAGCTGAAAGCGCGTCGCACTGTGATTACCATGTGATCATCATCAGCCCCCCTAATGTCACATCCCATAAACCGCTCCTTTTGCCCCCTTTTCCCCTCCCTTTCTTGCTCTATGTCATTTTCCCCCTTTTGCTCACACTCTTCAGCTTTCCAGCTGCTACTTGACAACCTCTGTTGTCTGACAATACAAACTTTGTGCTTTCTTTTTTTTTTTGGAGACAAAATAGTGAATGTAATAGTAAATTCCAGCAAACGCTTTCGCCTGTCAAATCGCCAAATTTTTCTTTATTTCAAAATGTCATACCTTTGTCAAAACTGAACCGATTTCCTTGCGGAATGTCAATTTTATCATAATTTGAGATCTTATTTGATTCTGCAGCAAAATTGGAAAACATGATTTTTTTTCCATCACTGTCCAGTTTTTCCATATTATCGATCACAGTACCCATACTTTCCCCTTGACACTTCTTCACAAACTTTTCACTGTCATAACTATGTCAAATCTTAACCGATTTCCTTGCGATATCTCAATTTTATCTTTATTTGGCCTCTAATTTAATTCTGCATCAATATTGGAGAACATGATTTTATTTCATTGCTGTCCATTTTTTCCATATTTTTGTTTACCGTCCATTTTCCCAATACTTTCCGTAGAAACATTTTTCAAATATTCAAACTATCATAACTTTGTCAAAACTGAACCGATTTCCTTGCGGAATGTCGATTTTGTCATAATTTGAAATCTTTTTTGATTCTGCATCAAAATTGGAAAACATGATATTTTTCCATCACTGTCCAGTTTTTCCATATTATCGATCACAGTGCCCATACTTTCCCCTTGACACTTTTTCCCAAATTTTAAATTGTCATAACTTTGTCGAATATTTACAGATTTGCCTCCGAAATTTCAATTTTATTATTATTTGACCTAAATTTCAATTCTGTGTCTGAATGAAATAATTTAATTTTATTCAATCACTGTCCACTTTCTCCTTGACGCTATTTAAAAAAAAAAGTGATTTGGGAAAACTCGATATTTGCAACTTGATATTTTATTTGCCGATTGACTTCAATTCGATTCTTTTTGTACATGCATATATATATTTTTAAGAGTATGGTTTTGTAATTTTTTTTATTGCAATACAATTTAAATTAGGTATCTAGAATATCAAAAATGTGACTTGACCAAGGAGTCTAAAATAAACATAATTCTCTGGAAAGCCCCCTGGGCATAATTAAAATATACCTCAATAAATATTATGTAACTAATGTTTATATTAGTATTAAGCAGTTAAAATTATAAAGTCACAAATGAAAAAATAAAATAAAAAAAGAAACATAATAATTAGTAAGTCACTAATGTTTATTTAATTAATAAGCAGCTAAAATTATAAAGGCCATATAAAAAAATTAAAAAAAAAACCTGTAGATTTGGATGCCTCTTGTTCTTTTTTTAGTGTCAAAATATAACAACTTTTCGAGCAGCCCTCGTTGTTTTGATGTGGTGCGATTGTCGCGAAATAGTTTTGACCGTCTGTTTGTGGTTGTAACTGTAGCTACAACTAACTGTTGTTGTCTGTTGTTGTTGTAGTTGTTGTTGTTGTTTTAGTTGTTGTTGTGTGTTGTTATTTATGTTGTTGTGTGTGTTGTTGTTGTTGTTGTTGGTTTGCTTAAGGGCCGCACAGTGTGTTTATTGTTGTTAGGCTATTTTTGGCACGTTTTGTTTGCTCGTGCGCCATTTGCCTTGCCAATGTCAGTAAACACACACACACACACACACTACACTACACACACACACTTATACACTACAGTTAGCCAGTTACTTCTCTTCCTGCCCCACATGCAACATCTCAGCATCTTCTTCATTGGGAGTTTGTTGTGTGTTGAGTGTGCGTGTGTGTGAGTGTGTGTGTGCGTTACTTAAGGTGTGTGCTGTTTACTTATGCATGCAGACCTTAAAGCCACCCCCCACCCCCCTCGTGCCACATGTCGTGGCACGTTGTCTGCCTACACAAACAATTCATTTTTAATGCAAATATTTTACTTTATTTTTCACAATTCTCTTCATTTTTTTTTATATGCATATTTTTTATTTTTTAAGAGACCCGAAAATCATTTTCTTTAGCTTTAGCGGCAGCGACGTCGACTGCGGCAGCGGGAGGCAGAGCGAGAGGATCAAAGGTTAAAATAAACTGGGGCACGTCATGTAAATGTTTACACATCATCACCAACATTCAGCTAAGCAAACATATCGACCTCATCGAGTGGCACACACACAGAGAGAGAGATAGAGAGAGAGAGAGAGAGAGAGTGAAAGAGACAGAGATGTGGGGCATGCTACATTATTGGCGCATATGTTCAACACAAAAATTCCACAGATTGATGTTGGAATTTTTTTATTAGCATTTCTATTTGCCAGGCCAACCCTCACACACACACACACACACACACACACATACTACCCCCTTCCCCTGCCACGCCTATGCGCGACATGTTGTTGTTGTTGTTGTTGTTGTTTGTGTCCTTTGTCTGCAATTTTCCAAACAAAGGCATTTTTCAATTGTTGTTTTTATATTTTTTTTTTGCTCTGTTTTCTTTTTTTTTTACTTTGATTTCTAGTGTGTATATGTGTGTGTGTGTGTTTGTATTTTGCCAGATAAATCGAATTGAATGCGCCTAAAAGCGTAAATCGATTGATTTTATGCTGTTTACATTGATTCATCCTTGTTCCCAATTTTGGTTGTTGTCTTTAAAGCCTTACCTAAGTCATGCTGTCAAATCACCTTTATAAGGTCAATAAACTTGGCTTTTACATAGCAACAGGTTAAGCTTCTATTAACACTTGCAACGCTTTTGATTTGTTTAACAAAAACATTTACAAATCAAATTGTGAAGCTTGAAATTATGTTGAAAAAATGTTTGAAAAAATTCTGCCCAAAAATTCTATAAATATTTTCTAATATTTAATTTTTAACATAAAAAAATTAAGAAGAAATAAATTTCAATCGAAAAGCAAGTTTAAAGCAATAGTTTGGAAATATCATTTACTTGGGTTGATTTGAGAAATCTTTATCTAGTTTAGAAACTGTATTCAAATAATTTGTATAAGAAAGCAGAGTGTGAAAATAGATTTTGCAAAACTTATTAAACAATTATTATTTAATACATATGATTTACTTGATAAATTAAATTCAAACACAGTTTGTTATTTAAGGTACATTCCAAATATGAGACTTTTGACCTTTGAGAATTATAGTGTCAATAAATAACTTAATTTAATTGCTGTTTCAATTTTAAAGTTACATTGTATAAATAAAAAAAAAATATATAATTGTAAGAAATTAGTAATGCAATATAGACTAAGTACCACACTTATAAAAAATTAAATCAGGCACATTTAATATAGTTTAGTTAGTGTCTAGATCACAATTTTTTCTTATCAAAATTCTAGAAGAATTTAATTAATCAAAAAATAAATAATAATATAAAAATAAAAATTAATAATAATTTAATTAATCAAATAAATAAAAAGTTATTTTAAAAAAATTTCAGTAATGACAAAATTTTACAAAATTTATTTTTGAATAACTTGTTGCAGTTTAAGTTTCATCAATTTTATTATATATTGTTAACAAAAAATGAAAACGGAGAGAAATTAATTCTGCAAAATATTTCAGGAATACATTTTCCAAAAAAAAAAAAAAGATCAAATATATATTTGAAGAGATAATGTGTAAAAGTGTGTTAACCAATTTTAATAATATCAAATACAATTGATCTCTTGATAAACTAGTTTAAAAAGCCTTCAAGTTTCTTAAAATTAAGCTGTTATGCTTTCTATAGACTTTTTAAAAAACTGAATGTCTTGTAGAAAGAGAACACAAGGAATGGTAACGAAACAATATGAGAGGCGGCTCTATTCAATGATTTATACAAGGGTTACAACTTAAACTTTAAGGGAATAAAGTACGAGTGAAATGGAAATAGAAATTTGAAAATCTGCAAATAGAAAAGGCAACGAGTGCTAAAAGGGGAAGTCACGCCGAAATTTTCTATTACGTATGCCAAACACGACACGAAACTTAAAAACTTTGCACGATAAGCCAAGGCAAACGACTTGGGAAAGGAGCTGAGGGAAGAAATGCGGAGAAGGGTATAGGCATGAGTATGAAGGGTATGGATTGGGAGGGGGAACGCCCCCTCTTACACTTCTCAGCGTCAACTCATGGGCTGGCCAAGGCGCAAAACAAAAAAAAATGAAAGGAAATAGAAGCATACTTTTTAGGGCAAAGTCGAAGTTGGAATACTCTATAGAACAAGGCAAAAAGCAGATTGAATTTGCACTTATTTCATAAAGAATGTAGTGACTAGTGTAATAATTTATAGGTAAACTCTCTACTTGTAACACTAGGAAACAAATAAATAAATATAAAAATAAATTTAAATATTGATAAATCTAGAAACAAAATTTTTTAAAATACAACATTGAATTTTGAATCAACATCGAAATAAGTCCTGTTAGAATACAAACCTTGACATTATAAAAAGGATGTCTTAATATTAAAAAATTAGATTAGATATTTTTTTTATGGCAAATTAAAGATAAGGACAACCAATCTTATTGAAACTTCAACAAATGTGAGACTTATTCTCAATAAAATCAATAGGATCATGTTATGCATTAATTGTGTTTAGCACCTCGACTCGAAGCAGCACATTTGCTGTGTATTGTTTGGATCAAAAAATATTAACGATATTTCAAAGAATAAGAGACTTTTTCTCATGAAGATCACAATCCTAGCATATATTACATGTGTTCAGCGCCTCGACTCGAAGCACCACATTTGCTGTGTATTATTCAAATCAACCGATCTTTTCGAAACTTCAAAGTATAAGAGACTTGCTCTCATTAAGATCACAAACTTATAACTTGTGTTCAGCGCCTCGACTCGAAGCAGCACATTTGCTGTGTATTGTTTAAATCAACCAATCTTAACGAAAATTCAACGAATGAGAAACTTCATTAAGATCACAGTCCTATTATATATGACTTGTGTTCAGCGCCTCTACTCGAAGCAGCACATTTGCTGTGTATTGTTTGGATCAACCGATCTTAACGAAACTTCAAAGAATGAGAGTCTTTTTCTCATTAAGATCACAATTCAGTTTATATTACTTGTGTTCAGCGCCTCGACTCGAAGCACCACATTTGCTGTGTATTGTTTGGATCAACCAATCTTTACGAAATTTCAAAGAATGAGAAACTTCATTAAGATCACAATCCTAATATATATTACTTGTGTTCAGCGCCTCGACTCGAAGCAGCACATTTGCTGTGTATTGTTTGTATTAGTGCGAAAATGAATAAGGCGATTTTAAGACCCCAATTGTAAAAAACATAGAAATCAGGCAGCCTCACAAACTGCCTGTCCAAACTAAAATACCCCACTTAGTAGGGTATCAACAAGAAAATACAAAGTGAAATGAGCGCCAAATAGAATAAAGCCGAAGGTTGACTATGTGATTGCAAGGGGTGCAAAATTGTCAGAAGGTTGTCAACTACAAAAAAAAAAAAATAAGTCAAGAAAAGCCAAAAAAAAAAAAAGAGAAGAAATTTGAGAAAAAAGAAGAAGAAAATTTGGCATTAAGGCTGAAAATCACGTACGCCGGATTTTCTGTTCCTGTATTTCTATGTCAACGATGCCGAGGATGATGACAATGACAATGACGAACGCGATGATGAAATCATGCAGCACAATGATCATCAGCATATATGTGAGGGGTGTCTTCAATGGCGAAGGGGGCAACAAAGTGGGAGGGGAAGGGAGAAAGTGGCTGGAAAGAGAAAGACTTTTCATTCGTAGGCCTTTGAAAAAGCATTTGGCGAATTGAAATGAAATTGAAAATTACACTAGTGTGTGTTTGTGTGTGTGTGTGTGTGTGTGTGTGTGTGTGTGTGTGTGTGTGTGTGTGTGTGATGCCTCATGATGATTATGAAGCTGCCTGTTTGCCTCGTGTTGGACTGGTTAATCAAGTTGTTAAGTGAATTGGCTGAATGCGCTATATATTTTCACAATCAGGTCTGCCTATAACGAACAGCGCTAATTCTGTAGCAAATTTCTTTACGAGAAATTTTTCAATTTAAAAAGAAAATTTTAAATGTAAATTATATCTTCTACACTGATAATAAACAGCTTCAATATTATTATATATTTTGTCTAAAAAAGAGAAAAAATCTTGAATTCATGTCTACTAATTTTGTTTCTATTTTATAAAATTTCAACTTTTCATTAATTTAACAAACTCAACATTTAAGTCAAATATTATTTTTTTTAAGAAACTAGTCTCAGTGCACTAAAAATGTAGAAAATATTGCGACAACTCTTCAAGTTCTTTAAAATTTGTTAATTTTATTCATTCGTAATATTTTGCCACGATTCCTTCATAAGAGAAACTGCAAATTATGATAAAATATTATATTTATTTATTTATTTTTGTGCTTTATTTTCCTTACTATTTTACATTTATCAAAGATATATATAATATCAATTTATACAGTGTTTAGAATTTTTTTTACAACTGAAATATTTTATGTATTTATTTTCTATTTATAATGTTGACTACGTTTATTTGCAAAAGTTTGTTTTTCAAGGAAAAGATTAAATATTATAATAATAATTATTGAGAGCACATTTTCTTTAAATGCATTTATTATTATTTTTTTTGGTAAGATTCCATTTTAATCACATTTCAAAAAACGTACACTTTAAAAATAGACCAACTTTTAAAATCAAGAACACTCATCTTAAATATTTTGTTTTTAAAATAAGATAATTTTAAGAACCAATTACTAAAACTAAGATTATTAATCTAAAAAATCTTAAAATAAAAATCTTAAGTTTTTAGGAAAGTATAAATAGGAACTATTTCGTATCAAATCGGTTCAAATCCCACTCGTATCAAATTAAAATAACATTTATAATATTACTAAAACAGAATAAAATTTAAAAAAAAAAATTATAAATATAAAAATATAATTTTTATTTATTTTATTTTTTGATTTAAATTTTAAGAACATTTGTTCTTAAAATAAGAACTTGGTCTTATTTCAAATGCGCTTAAAATCAAGATGTGCTCTCTTAATTTTAGATTTAATTTTTAGACCAAAAATCTTAGTTCTGAGACCAAAATCTTGATTTTAGAACATTTTTTCAATTTATTATGTTGTTTAGTTTATTTTATAACATAATTCAAGATTTTAGGTAATAGTTAATTTTTTAAGATTGACTATAGCTGAAGATCAGTTACTTTGGACAACCTTAGATTTTTCGAAGAGATTTTATTTCATTGGCGTACAAATTGAAATTATTTAAATTATTGAAGGCTATATTTTAAGTTTCCTATAGCGCTGTTTGACTGTAGCTACAGCTCGTTAAAAGTTCCGGTTCTTTTTTAGTTATTTTTTGAGATTTTGAAGCTGCTTTCAATGTGGTTGGCGTTTAAGTCAACTGACCCACCGCACCACTGAAATATGACGTTGACAAAAATGTTGCGTCTTATCTTAAAATAAACTCGGCTCTCTTTCTATATAACACCCCCCCTGCTTTCCCCCACTTACCACACCCTTACTGCTCTATTCTCCACTCTCTTTTCCTTATCTTCCCCCCCTCTTTCAACTCTTTCAACTGCAGTTGTTCACAGTTGAGAACTTTTCTTTTCTCTACGCCTTTAAAATAAACACAATTTTTGCAGCCCTTTTTCCCGCTTTTCCTCCATTCCCCCGACTTTATCTATTTTCGCTGTGGTCGCCTGTTTCATAGTTTCCAATTGCGCTATTTCTACACCCGTTCTTTACTGCTCCCCTCTTTCCCCTCTCCTCTGTTCAACAATCCCTCTTAGAGAGACCGCAGTGCGAAAAGCTTGGAGTTTCATTTTTTTCACTTTTCCAGCGAAATTTCCTTGGCTGCATCTGCTCTTCTTCTTATCCTCCCCTCTCCTCCCTTCTCACGGGTTTTTTCTTACCCTTTTTGGCCGCGTTCCATTTGGTTTTTGGCTAACGAAAATTTTATTACAAGTTTTCTATAATCGACTTTCGGGTTGTGGTTGCAGCTTTTCGCAAATATCGTAAAATTGTTATTTAGCTACACCCTACCCTATTTGTTCCTCTGTTCCTTTGTACCCCCCGCTACTTATGGACCCCGGATCATGCTATTCGAAATCTTCTCTAACGATAATTATCGAATATTCATAGCCCAAATCAATTGCTAATCGAAAATAGCTCCACAACCAGAGAGTTGATTTTAAAGTATTATCGATTAATTAGTCAGACTCCCGGTCTTTTAAAACTTTTTAAAGTAATACTTTTTGATTCTTTTCAATTTGTAACTTAAAATTATGTATGATTTGCAATTGATTATTTAAAATGTTACTATCTAGCTTCATTATAAATTTAGAGCATCTAAGAGATTTTCTAAACTAACGATTTTACACTCGCTAAAGAGTCCAATGAGTATAAAACAACGAGTTATAAACATTACGATAGTATCTATATAAATTTGAGCTAATACTAATGAGAACTATAATGTATTTCTATTCACAATAATTTAATTATCTCACTCGTAAGTAAAGTAACGAGTGACTTAAATAATAAAAATAACGAGTAAAAAAGAGAGCAATGTTATCTGCATTAATCCAAGCTTCAATTAATGAGACTATAATGTTTGTTATTCACAATGAATCAATTTGTTTCACTCTTTAGCAAAGTAACGATTGACAAATATTATTAAAAAAACGAGTATAAAACAGCGAGTAAAAAGATTGAAATGGTATGTGCTTAAATTTATGCTACAATTAATGAGAGTTATAATGTTTTTTCTAGTCTCAATAATTATGTTTATCTCACTCATAAGTAACATAACGAGTTCAAAGCCAACAAGTGACAGAAATAATAAAAAAAAATTTAAATAAAATGAATAAAATTAATTTTATTCACAATGATTAAATTTATATCACTCGTTAGCAAGGAGGGAAAAACCGACGAGTGACTGAAATAATGATAATAACGAGTGCCAAGCAACGAGTAAAAAAGATAGCGATGGTATTTGCAAATATTTAAGCTACAATTAATGAGAGCTATAATGTTTTTAGTCAAAACTATTTAAGTTGTCTCACTCGTTATTAAAGTAACGAGTGACAGAAATAATGAAAATAACGATTGAAACAGTAATGAAAACTGAAAACGGAGACGTGTTAAATAGCAATTGTTAGAGAAACAAATTGCGGTACACTCGTTATTATTATGGGGCACCCACAACGAACACACACACACACACACATACACAGAGAGAGACAGACTTGAGCCTGAATGAGTTTGTGGCATGAGTTTTGAGGCAGTGGCAGCGACTGGAGAAACTGGAGCGTGAGGCACTTGTGTCATTTGTAATTGAAAATGAAAATGCAAAAACAACAAAAGCACACCACACACACACACACAGACACACCCAACTTTGTAGTTAGAGCGAGAGGTAGGAAGAGAGAGGGAAAGGGAGATACTTGTAACAAGGACTTGACTCGCTTTTGTCTATGTCAATTTATATGCCGTTAGCGTGCTGTCGAATGAGTATGAATATGAAGCAAAACTCACCCCTCTACCCTTCCTCACTCCCACGCACACACACACTGTCATTTGGGAAGCAGACACAACGGAATTCGCTACTTACCGACTGCTGACTGCGGAACGAGAGACGCATTCGTCAATTCATTCGTTATGTCAATCGTTGTTGCTGTTTGACACTAAAAACTAAGGACACACTAATCAACAAACATTTACGCCGACATTGCGTGCATATTAAGCAGGACAACAACAACAACAACAACACCAACACACACACACAGAATTCTCGTTATTTTGGTCTCTCTTGCCCTAAAATGGCAACAACGAAAGAGTTATTAACTTGGCTGCCACATCAAAATCGCCCCCCTTTTCCCCTTTTCCCCACTCCTTTCTCATTTCGCTGGCTTTACGTAGCATAGGGTTGTGTAGGGTTGCCGCCAGCGTTACGTAAATTATATTCAGTAATTTATCATTTAAAAGTTTAATGTGCCTCTATAAATTTCAGTTGCATGACTCGAGCGGGGAAAGAGAAGGTGCTTTCAAAGGGGGTGAGGGGGGGACATCCCCTATTACATAGTTGCAAAATAAGTAAGTTGTTTACCCCCTTCAGTTTCCCTCTGCTTCCTCATCCCTTTTGAAGGTCAAATTCTTGCCAAGTGAATATAAAATCGAATCGTTGTGAATCGAATGAATGTTATTGAATGGACTCATTGCTCAATATCGTTAACTGGAAACAATGCTTAAAAATAGTCTAAGAAATTGTTTTTGTTTTTTTGTATATACCTAATCGATAATTTGCATTCGCGAGTTACTTTATGGTATTAAACTAGATTGGAAATTGATTAACTTAATTTAGGTTCGATCTCTTTACTGTTAATAGAAACTCGCTCAAATAAACGTAGCATACTTTTAGTAGTACTAAGTTTAATATAAACTAAGAAAAGAGCGGGAGAAATTAACTAATCGGTGAGAGATGCAAAGATTTAATAAAATAAATATAGCATACTTTCAGGCTTATTAGTTTTAAGGTAAGCGAAGAAAGACACTATTTAAATATTTGCAATAATGTCGTTAATCAAATTATTTTTCCCTGTGTACATGGGTTTCGACTTTAAACCATAGGGTCCCCCCTTTACAATTTTGAAAATTGAAAATTTTAAATCTCAAGTTTTCACTTTTAATCAACTCCTTATATCGTAATTAGTATAAAACAACACTTTAAACTTGATTCTTGGACCTTTCATTTTTTGGTAAAAAATCATGAGAAATTGAACAAAAATTTGGACTTGTAAAGTTGTCAGATCCAAAGTCTGCCCAACTTCAAACTGTCATAACTTGATCAAACCTGGACCGATTTTTAAACGGAATGGCGTTTTGATCTTGGTTTGGCTTCTCAATTCATTCTGCATTCAAATTTAATTAATTTTGTAAAAAAAATAATTGCCTCTAGATCATGGGTTTGATGCTAAGGGTCCCCCCTTGGAAATTTTGAAAATTCAAAATTTTAAATCTCAAGCTTTTACTTTTAATCAACTCCTTATATTGTAATTAGTATAAAACAACACTTTAAACTTGATTCTGAGACGTTTTAATTTTTTGTAAAAAATCATGTGAAATCTGACAAAAATTTTGACTTGTAAAGTTGCCAGGTCAAAGGTTCGACCAACTTCAAAATGTCATAACTTTGTCAAAACGCAACTGATTTTAAAGTGGAATGTTATTTTGATCATGGCTTGGCTTCTTAATTCATTCTGCATTTAAATTTTTATTAATTTCCATAACTTTTTTTTTATTATATATTAATATCAAAGGGTAAATTCATTCAATCAGTTGGACAATTCAAGATTTAAGTCCTTTCTATGAATGCATCGAAAGTTGTGAATTTGTATGAAAATAATAGAAAAAATAATACAAATAATGATAACAATATAATTATAATTTTAATAAGATTCCTCTGGAGCATGGGGAATTCAACTGCAACTTGAGCTCCAAGCTAATAATATTCACATAATTCCAACTAAGAATATCTTGGGATAACAAAAACAAAAAAAAAAGGTGTAGTGGGAGAAGCAGGGAGAAGCTGAGGTAAGTGAGAAGTTCAACGGAAAAGAGTTGAAGCATATTAAGGACAACTATTCGTAGAACAGGAAGAATACGAGTAAGAAGCGGCAGAAGTTGTTAGGAATGCGACAAGTGACGTAGGAGACAGCGTGGCCAGCACGTGGCAGAGTGGCAAGTGGCACGTGGCACGTGGCAGAGTGTGGCAAGGCTGTGAGGAAAGAGCCCGAAAGGACAAAGGACAAAGGACACTTCACTTGAGTTTGCCATGCGGCATGCAATTTGTTTAGTGTGTGAAAATGAAACATTTTTTTGCGCTGCCGCACACTTTTCTCTTTCCCTCTCTCCACCCCCTCTCCCCCCCTCTCCCCCTCTCTCTCACACTCTCTGCCTATTGCTCTCCCTGTTGCGCTGTAAGACGTCGTACAACACGGCGAATGATTGATGGTTATTCTGAAACGCAGAAGCGCTACAAACAAATGAAACTTTTGTTTCTTGCATAATAAAATAACGTAAGCAGCACTTGGGAAGCAGAGGAAGCAGGAGCAACTAGGATGAGAATGAGCTAGCCAAAGACAACAAGAAAAAAAAAATTGAAGAGATGAAATGTTGAGCAGAAATGTATGAAATTGGAAATGCTCTTTAGGATTGTTCAAAGAGAAGATCTTAAATATATTGCAAGTGTTAGAATATTATATTTATATTATACTTATATTATATTAATTCGAATAAAACATGAAAGGTTATTCCAGCACTTTAAATATAATTAGATTTTTGATATTTGATAATAAAAATAAATCTAAAAAATAAATAAATATAGTTTTCAATCATTAATGCAATTTCTGACCAAATCTTTATATTTTAGCTATTTTTTTGTAGTTATTCAATTTTGATTTTACTTGGTCGGGATGGATAAGATGTTCCAAAATTTGTATTTAATAATATTCATTACGATATATCAACTAACTAAAAAGTTTTCCATATAAGAACTCATTTTCCACCGATTGTTCATATAGAAATAATATTTAATAGTTGTCCTATCTAGTTAATATTTAGTCAGACAATTTAGGATGTTATTGAAAAAGGATTGGACAATTTTATTGTTGGCCTCTGCAATTATAAGAGATTTTTAGTTTCATTAAAAAAAATACAATTTTTTTATAAAACAAATTTTTTTTGATTACTCCTATGGCAGTTATATGATATTAATAGACAGCCGATTTAGTTGCAAATTGGTCTGGTTAGATAAATTGAGTTATATGTTAAGTATGAAAAGTTTTATATTGAAATGCCATCCCACAAAAAATTATATTTCAAGAAATATTTAATTTTTAGCTTTTTTTTTAATATAGTAGTTCTTAAAAAAAAATTAAAAAATTTTTAGAATAAAATGTATGATAAGCAAATGATAATACCTCACTTTTTAGGGTATCAAAGAAAGTGAAGCAGCAACAACAAACGCTTAATTCCTGCAACACAAAAAGAATTTTTCAATTTTACGCCAAAATAAGTTAGTTTCGGCCCAAGCGATGTAATTTTTCAAAATCAGGACAGAGAGTAGAGACAAGAGAGGGAGAAGCAGAAGAGAAGTGACAGAAAAACAGAGAGAAGGAGAGTGTGAGTGGAATGAGAGGGGGCAAGAAGTATATACTTATACCTAAAAATAGCGTAATTACTTGTAATCATTTCAATAAGCAGAATAACAAACATTTTAAAGCCGCGCCAGGACTTGTGTAAGTGTGTGTATGTGTGTGAGTGGGTGTGTGTGTGCGTGTGTTAGACATGTTACCGAAAACCGAAAGTGTCAAAGCTTATAAACGTCAGACATAATTATGCCTGCAGGATAATTGTTTAGACACATGAGCATAATGAAAACATGACATGGCATCCTGCGAGGATCAAATGCGACCTACGACTGCATACATGTGTGTGTGTGTGTGTGTGTGTGTGTGTGCGTTAATGTGTAAATGTTAGCGCCTTTGTGTGTGTGTGTGTGTCTTACTTCCCTTCTCACTCTCTCTCCTACTCTCTTCTCCTGTCAACTGACAACACTTGGGCTTTAGCCAGAAGAAAACGCTGCAGTTGAGCACACTCGACTGCGAGAGAGACCCTGTACTTAATTTTCGTTAAAAAGCGAAATTTGTATGTATTTTCTGATAGTGATTAAATTTTCAAGAAAGAATCTGAAAAATGTATACTACACAATAAAAAATCAGGCAATCCAGGGTTAAATCAATCCAAAGTGGCGGCAGAAGACGCCTATCCCGTATACCCTTAAGCCAAATACAAAAGCACAATTTTTCTCAACAATATTTTGATATTCGGGGCTATGTACAAAGCAATATTTGGGTATACAGAATTTCAAGCTTGTTTTTTTCTTTGATAATAGTTAATATATTAAATTAATTCTACACAAAATTCGATATTAAAAATTTTGAGGCATGCAAGAACTTTCGTCACTAGACTTTTACCTCGTAACCATGTTGTTTTTTTGTAAGATAACCTCTACTAGCTACACTAAACAAAACAACCAGATTTTTCATTCAAGTAAATTAGTTTTTTAGTTTTTAAGATAGTTTTTTTAAGATAAGAAAACTTTAAATGTAAAATAAACTAGAATAAATAAAAAATTAAGTGGTCTTACAGTCGAAATTTCGTGTCTACATTTTTTAAGAACTTATGGCTATCCACGCATTTTTAAGTCAAATGTTCTTCTAATCAAATTTTTTGGCCCTAACCTAAAAGTTTCTTCAAAAAAATGTGTCCAAAAAAAATGTTTATTTGTTATCAGTTAAGGTGTTAATATAGATGGATGATTGTTCATGCTGACCAGGAATATATGTTATTAAATATTTTTTAACAAACTTAATACACCCTTTCTAATTTTTAAGTACAGGGTCTAAGAAGCGCCAAAGGCGTCTGTTATGTGGCATAAGGGAAGCGTAGGCGCAACAGCCTAAACAGGGGAGGGGTTACTGAAGCAGCAGAAGAAGCAACAACAACAACAACGAGAACATTAGCAACAACAACAACCAAAAGACCAACAACTAGGAGAAGCCTCAAGTTAAGCTTAATTTTCACTTGTTGTTGTTGTTGTTGTTTAGCACTCGACACTCCACACACTCAAACACACACACACACACACACACACACACACACATTGTAATTACTGTTATCATTATGAATCGCATACAGCGCTAATTAGTATGTTACACTTTCATCTGTATATGTACTGTTTAGGGAGCACACACACACACACACACACTCCCAACACACACACACACAAATTTGTTAAGTGTTTAACATAATGAACACGCGTATTACATTTGAAATTAACATGACAGTTAACAAATTACAAGCACAACAAGTGCCAAACAAACTCTCAGATACCCTGTACAAAATTAAAAACACCACCAAAGGCAAAGCATGACTTTAACATACTCCATAACTGTTCTAAAAAAATTAAAATTTCAATCAAAAATTAATAATGTATATAATGCTCAAGTGCTTATTTCAAATATACCCTGTTAAGATATTTGTAAGACATCTTATACTGTAAGCAGTGTAAGCAATGTCAAACAATTGTGTTTCTTTCTAGCACATCCATTGATGCTATTTGTTAAATATTTAAGACCCTATAAATAGTGAAAGCATCATCAAACCTCAGAGTAAACTTATCATTTTATTATTATTTATTCATATCATATACCATAATTAGCATAGTTATATCAATAGTGTAATTTACACACTTATAAAGTACAATTTCCGTTGAGTAATTTTTATTTAAAATGTTGAATTAATGGCGCCAATAAGTTGTGTTGATTTTTAATCAAAGCCGCTCACAGTGCACATATCGATATGTTCTATCGATTTGCACAACTTAAACTTGATATTTAAAACGACAGCAACAGTTGGTTGCGACAAGTGCTGTAAAATGACGCGCCAAAACTCAATTTTCAATAACAACTTTAATACATGAAATGTGTTGTTTTAATTAATTTATTAATAATTGTTAAGGACTGCAGAAATAATTTTTAATACTCTTGATTCATTCAATAAATAAAATTCCAATAATATATTCATGATAAATTCTGTACTGTTTTTAAAAATCGATACTTTACATAAATCGATAGGCGAATATCAACCTGCCGCCACAATAAAATAACACCTGCTGCCACGGTTGCCACTTTATAAAAATATTATGTACCAAGTTTTTAATAAGTACTAAATAATAATTTGCGTTATGATAACATAGAAAAAATTAAACTTTAAATAAAGTACAAATTCGCTAAGTTTACAATAAGGTGTACCATTTTGTACAACTTTACAGGGTATAAAATAGCCAATATCTAAGAGCAAATCTCTTGGAATTTTAATTTCAAATACTGAACTTAAAGCGACGCCGTTTCTTTCAGATTTTTGGGTGAGAAAATGTCGACGGGGCCATTTCCGGTTCCGTTGGCAGCAGCACGAGCTAAAGGAAGGGGAAATCTTAAGCTGCAAACAGCTTCAGACAAAGCTTATTACCCTCATTCGCTTTTATTGTAATGCTTATGACCCTATTATACACCCCCTTCCCATTTTTGCCTCCAGCCTTGGCGAAACTTTTTTGGTGGCAAGCTAAAAGTGCAGCCAACTAAGTTGAAGTGCTTGCAACATAGATTCTAAGCACATCCTGGCGACCGCCGCAAGCACTTGTGTTGCCAAGATATGATTTTAAAAAGTGTGCAATAAAATGGACAGATTATCGACCAGAAAGCTTAAGAATATTTTTATTTTTAATAAAATTTGATCAATATGATTGTGTACATTCAAATTCAAAGCATTGGCGCGCTACGATTTGAGCAACAGATGGCGCTTAACACAACTATCGCAGTGCTTGCTCTGTCATATATCGATTACTTGTTGCGCGTGAGCAGGGACAGTTGGCAGGTGCATCGATTTTGCCATCGATATATCGATATATTAAAGCGGCGCTGTTTGCTCGCACTATCTCTTCTGTTGTATTTTGTTTTTGTTCATTTTTATGCTCTTCTTCGCTCGCTTCGGTTCAGTTCGCTGATTTGTTGTCGTTGCTCCGCGCGGGCATTTAATTTCGTTATTTTATTTAACAATATGTTTTAATCAATTGCTGTGCCGCGTTTCGGTTTTTTTAAATGTAAAGAAATATGCAATAATTTAAGTGTAAATTAAACCAGTTAACGAGTGTAAAACAACAAAAACAAAGGCGTTAAATATTGTACGGTTTATTTTGTGTGTTGTGTTTTGTGTTTGTCTTTTTTTTCTCATTTCTTTTGCTGCTATTTACGTGCATGTGTGTGTGTGTGTGTTTACAACGCCGCTGCTTGAATTCATGTGTGATATTTGTATTTGTTAGTTAATAACTAAACCACTTTAAGTAGTTTTTGTTTTTTTTTCTTTATTTTTTGCTACCTGTTGAATTTAACATGAATTCGCGAATAAAAATACAAAGCGACGGCCATTGAAATTTCACCCAAAAAAATTAAAAGCAAAAGAAATACAAAAAAAAGAAAAAGAAAAACAGTTTGTACTAAAAGCATCAACGCAAAACGTGACTAGTTTATTTTATTAATGCAGCAACAAAGGCAGCGACGGCGGCAGCGTCTACGTCAGCGTCGGCAGCAACAGCAACAACTACAACAATTACAAGTGAATTTATCAACGTTTTTTTTCGGTTGTGGGCAGATGACGTCGCCGTCGACGTCGACGTTGCGCCGTCGCATTTCGTGCAATCTATGGGTGTGTGTGTGTGTGTAAAGGGCGGCGACTGTTGTTGTTGTTGGTGCTGTTGAAAGAAATGCGTGCAATTAGCATTAATATAATTACTATTACTAAATGCGGGTGCAAAAATTGAAGAACAGCTACAGCATTAAATCAGCAGCAACAACAACAACAATTGCTTTTAGTAATTTGCCGTTGTGAACGCGCAGTTATTTCGTAATGCAGCAACAAAAAGAAGACCAAGAGGAAGAGGAAGAGAAAGAAGAAGAGACAACAACAGTCAGCAAACTGCGTCGGTTGTAAAGCGCCGTTATTACACGCCATCACACACACACATAATAACACCCATACCTGCATATAATAGCCCAGCAAACATTTAGAAAATCATTTTAATAATTAGCAACAAAATGTCTTTTTCAAGCGGTTTTTGATGATTCAAAATTAGTCGCTTAATTTTAAATAAACAACCGCAATAAATGACCTACAAAAATGAAAAACTTTTAATCATGAAAACGATACAAAAAAAATAGGATTTGTAATAAAAGTACTCGTGTGCTTTGTAATTCAATTTTTAATTTAATTTACATCATATTTTTACATCACCACTTTCGATGATTTACAAGAGCTTAATCTTATTAACGATTTCAAGGCTATAATTTTCTCACGACTAAAATATCATTGATGAACAGAAAACAAGCGCATTTATCACAAGTTTTTATTTTACTAAGTATGATATAATATGAAACATGAAATCTAAAGAGGCACTACCTGTAGTGCAGTACTAGCAACTAATTAAGCCATCAACTTTATCTGTTGTATAATTTAAAATTTAAGTACACAAAAAAGACTCGAATGTGATCAAACGTTAAATAAAAATGTTTGCTGGGTAGCAGTACCTGCCTCTGTCTGCCTTACACATTCACACACACACACGCACGCACTTGTGCGTCGCTGTCGCTGCTCTTGCACCACACTGCTGGCTGCAGGCGCAACAGCGTCGACGTTGACGTCGCCGTCGTCTTCGTTGCTTTTCCGTTTATTCGTTTGCTTTCTACCTGCAGTAACAGCAGCGCAGCAGCAGCGCTTTCGCTTGTTGCTCTCTCGCTCTACCGCTCTCTGGGCTGTTGAAAGAGAGCAGCAATCTGGCGCTCTCATCTGCTCTCAGTGTGACAGTGTCGTTATAATTTTGTTTGGACATTTTGGCATCGATGCATTCCATGAATTGCAGGCGTCGCGTCGCGTCATCATCTCTGCCGCTGCCGCTGTCGCTGCCAACGTTAGCTGCAAAAAAAATAACATTTTTATATGTAATTCTTTGTTTTTGTTGTACAGCCGTCGCTGTTAACCAAGTGCAATATTAATTAAGTGACCACCTCTAGAGTGGGAAAGAGAGAGAAAGAGTGATATTTATTCACGCACTCTAACACACACATAAACATACAGACAAATGATGTTATAACAACAATAACAGCAACTACAACAATAGTCAACAATTTTTGTGGTTTCTACCGAATTCACAATGGACAACGCCATGGAACGGCAGCAGCAACAACAACAACAACCACAAAAACACAACAAGCGAAAAAAGCAACAAAAAGAAAAACAATTTTTACTTGTTTTTATCATTTTGACAATTTGTTGGCCACAGGTGAGTGACGTTATTTATATATTTATTTGAACCCCCTTTTCTTTTCTCTTCCCGCCTTTTTTCTTTTGTTTCCCTTTCCTTTCTTTCCCTTTGCTTTTGTTTCCACCTTCGTCTCGTTTTGGGAATTCCGAAATTCGTAATTCACCGAATCCATCACGCGACTACAGTGAAAATATGCTTAAGTGCACTTTTACTAGACTATAATAAACCAAAAAAACCTCTAAACGAGGTAAAGTCTAGTGACGAGCAATTTCTAGACCCAAAATTTCTGATATCAATTTTGTGACGAACAAAATTCAGTTTAATCTAAAATTTTAAATAAAAATATAAATTAATATAAAAAAAACGAAAATTGGCATTGTGCACTGTGAGTAAAAGGGTGATCTTCTTTGTACATAAAATAACTTTTGCGCAGTGCCGAATGCCAATTTTCGTTTTTTATATAATTATATTTTATTTAAAATTTTAGATTAAACTGAATTTTGTTCGTCACAAAATTGATATCAATCTAGAAATTGCTTCACTAGACTTTACCTCGTTTAGAGGTTTTTTTTGATATCAGAAATTTTGCAATTGCTTTTGCTTTTGACATTGTAACTTTATCATTAATGCAGGCAAATAGTAAAATATAAAAATTTAGTTGTTGAACGTATTTCATATTTAAAAAATTTTTTCTTTAATTATAAAGAAAAAACTAGGGGCCCGCCCTGCTCGCTTTGCTCGCGTTGCTGTGAGCATACTATACTGTCGGAGACCTCGTACTTACTATGAAAAAAAAAGTTTTTCATACTAAGACTTGGATTTCACCCGATCGGTCCTATGACAGCTATATGATATAGTGGTTCCGATTAGAACCAACTTTGTTCAGGATATATAAGTCTTAAATAAATGCATATTCTATTAGTTTGGTTACGATATCTAGTAAAACAAAAAAGTTTTTCATACTAAGACTTAATATTGGACCGATCGGTCCTATGACAGCTATATGATATAGTGGTCCGATTTGAACCAACTTTGGTCAGGATATATAAAACCAAGTTAAATGCATATTGTATTAGTTTGGTTAAGATTTCTCATTAAACAAAAAAGTTTTTCATACTAAAACCTAATTTTGACCCGATCGGTCCTATGACAGCTATATGATATAGTGGTTCGATTTGAACCAACTTTGGTCAGAATATATAAAACCAAGTTAAATGCATATTGTATCATTTTGGTTGAGATATCTCATAAAACCAAAAAATTTTTCGTACTAAAACGTGATTTTCGACCGATGGAAAAATGTATTTATTCACTTAACAGGTAATATCTTCCGAACCCCTCAACCAAAATTTATGTTTCATATACCAAAAAACGCGAAATTGTACGTATTACAACATATTAAAATTTAACAAAAATCGTTAGAGCCGTTTTGTCAGAAATCGCCAAAATGTAAGCTAAAAACTTGATTTCACCTGTAAAATGTTACCTGAGTACTTTAGAAAAAAAGTTTAAAGGTACGCGTAAAAGCCCTCAAACACACCTTTCTAATGATATATAGAACATATCTGTAGCTTCTATGGTTTGGAAACTGTTGAGGTTTCAATTTTAGGATTTAGCGTTTTCCCGCTAAACTAGCAGGAAATTGAAAAGTCGTAAAACAAACATTTCTAGATTTTGAAAAGGAATCAATCCCATCATTACATTTAAGCTTCTTTAGCGCTTTGATGCAAACAGACAAACAGACAAACAGACAAACAGACAAACAGACAAACAGACAAACAAACTGACTTTTCATTTCATTTTGAGAAGTCCACTAAAATTTTCAAATTTATTTATCTTTTGAACCAGTTATCGGATTTGGGTGATTGAGGTATCAATCGACGCGTATTTTTAAGTAGAATTTTTTAAAAATAATAAATTTTACCAAAAAGCCCCAACGGCCCCATAAGCTGCAATTATCAAAATTTTTCCCCTCCCACTTACACCCCCGTATCTCATGACCCAGGTTGGTTAGAAAAAGTTTTAGTACGCCATTTTGTAAGTTAGAACTAAACCTGTCGATCGGTATATAACTCGATCTGATCGGACAGTCGGCGCAAATTTTCCAACTTAGCTGTATATATAGTTAGTCGCCTTTCGCACCCTTCGTGCTGCTTTCGTCACTAACGCGAACTGCCGTCCGCAGTGATGTGTTGCAAATTTGCTAGAGCTATAATATCCATATTTCGATAAATCGATTAATCGTTTTGATCATTATATCTGTTTGCTGTGAATCGGAAAAATTGTACTCAAATATTTTAAATTTTATAGAGTTTTTTGTCCCAAAACTGGAACTTTGACAGATTATTGATATGATATATTTATAATGTTAGAGAACAGATTTCAACTGTCTCAAGCTATAATGTAATGTATGTTATAATCAACAAAAATCATATGAGGTTCATTTTTAAAATATAAATATTTTATTAATTAAAAGATAAATAGTCATACCTTGAATAGTAGAACCAGAATTTTTGAAAAATGTATGTACGTATGATGTTATTTAAACTCTTCAGAAATTGCCACATCTTACGAACGAAACGAAACCAACCGAAAATCTCCCAATCTCCATAAATTTTTGGAAGACTTTCGGTTGGTTTCGATTTTTGTGGCACCCCTGTATGTATATTTTTTAACAAATATTTAATGAATAAAGAAAATGAACTTGAGCTGGGAATGCTTGATTTTATTTTGTGAATCGATTCTATGCAATAATATATATTTTTTGGAAAAAAGTTGCATTAAGCAACAATTTTATATTTAATTTAATTTCATTCTACTTTTTTTTTTATAAACATTTCATTGATACTTCAATTTTCTTACATATATCTCTTAAGTTTTATTTTCTAAAAATTTCTCCATTCCTCCAATACCTCGTCGGTCTAAAAACACAAGCAATCTATACATAACATTTACGCAACATTTAAAATTTTTTAAATCTCGACAACAAATAGTCCTACTTACTTAATACAAATTGATTAAAAATCGAATCGATTGATAGCTCTAAAATGTACTGTTTAATCAAATGGAAATTTTACAGCGTTGCCAAATTTCTTGAATTGCAAATAATTAAATTTCATATGACGTTGAACTTTTATCACATGTCGCAAAAGGAAGCTGGAAATGTCTATATCAGATCTATAAATAAACCGCACGATTTCTTATAAGTTATACAAATACAAATACCAAAGGAAGGAGCGGATGAAGGAGGGGAACTGCAAGTTGTTCTACTTATGCATAAAGTACACGTATTTCGGGATAATTGTTGACGAAATCAACACATACTTCGTATTTGTTCGTCTGTTTAGCGCATTATCATTTGAGGAATGCTCATTAATTGGTAGCTGCTCTCATTCAATATCAATTCAAATTCCAAATCCGATTTCATATCCAGAAACTGCATCTACATGTTCACAAATTCAGTTTTCATTAAGTAAACAATCCTCGTTTCCCTTCATATATGGCTGATACCCTGTTTTTATGTAAATACGGCTTAATAAACTTGTGCTAACTTAAATTATCTGTAGACAACTGCAATATTAAGTAGTTTGGTTTTAAGTTTAGATTTTTTTTTTTTTTTTTTTAAATTCTTTTAATCGTTAAGCTGGAATTTTAGGTGCATTTTGTAAGATACAAATGTGATTTTTAATTTACATGTATATTTGCGCATAATGAACGTATTCTGAAAATTTCATATCGATTGGAATGTTGGAATGTAAATAAAATTGTATAAACAACAGACGTATGCTTGTATGTACAGGGTATTTGTTAGACGCGCCTGTTTAATTGTTTATTCTGGTCTGGCATGTGTCTGGGGTGAACCCATCGTTGGAGTCATTAAATTTCGATTGTTATTGTAATTGTTGTTGTTGTTGTTGTTATTGTTATTGATGTGGCTGTTGCAGGTCAATTGAGGGATTTACTAAGTATATCTCAATCTACGTCTCCCTCTCTCCCATTCTCTATTGCCCACAATTACTTTTTGAAAACAATTTATTCAAATCTCTCGCTTAGCATTGTACATTTTGTGCATTTTTTTTATTATTTTTGTCTTCTTGTTTTTCCCCTCTACTCCTTTTTTTTTTCTTTAGCTGGTGTCATAAACTTTTTAATCACTTGCTCAGCCGGTTTTTGTTATTGTTATTGTTGTTGTTGTTGCTGGTTTGTTGTTATTCGATCATTCCATTTCATTTCGTTCCGTTTCGTTCATTGTTTTATTTAGTATGGGAGTTAAAACCCAAGATTCCGTAACCTTGTAATGTTGTCATAAACTCAACTTTGTTGAGAATTCGTTCTTTAAACCCATCAAAACAACTTGCATCGCAAATATATTACTTTAAACTCGAACTAAACTTTTGAATATTCAATCTACTTGTATAATACCAACATATTTATGGATATCAATTTAAATTTGAACACGATTCGTACAAATCTTTGAATTCTATATACATTTTTGAGTTCTTCAACCTACTTTTATATAAATTGTGTTAAATTTAACTATATTTTAAATTAGTTTCTTTATAACATGTTTAAATTTTGATGAAGGAGCAATTTGGAAATGAATGTGATAGGCAGAAGTAGATATATTCGACTCTATAAGCTATTTAGATCTGTTTACAGGGTATATTTCAAAAGAACTGCATTAACTTCTTTAAGAATTGGCTTCATTTTGCATTCTCTTATGTTCGTGAACAGCAAATACTCTAATATTTTGCATAAAAAAGCTAATAATTAAACTGATTGTTAGTAGTAGTTAACTTATCTTAATTTGTATCTTTATCTTATCTTTGGCTAAGCATATTATCATGCGCGAATTAACTAAAGCAGTCACCTGATGAATTAAAATATTAGTATCAAAAGCATAGACCTTAATATATACACTAATTGCCATGATATAGCTATATAAATAACTAGGTCTTAGGGTTCGGGCTGTGCAATGATCAGTCAGTGAGTCAGGTCAAACAGTTTTATATATACCACATTGTAAAGAGCTGTGTTACGTATTTGCCGATGCCTGCAATATACTCGCTTTAAGGTAGATGCAATTAAACAATAAGTTCGACAAATCTCAAGGTTAATGTTCCTTTCGAGTGACAACTGTCTGCTTGTTTTAAGCCGGCTAAAAGTTGTTCTGTCAGTTCAGTGAATGCTGCTATATCTCTCGCTCATTTGTTTACAAGTAAAACATAAATAAATAAATACAAATGCTTAGCAGTTTTGCAATTAAAGTCACTCGGAATGCGGCCGTTGAATGTTTCATCTTGGGGCTCACGTGCCAGCACAAAAACAACACAAATAATAACATAAACAAGACGTTAAAGATGCAGAAAAATTATAAAAATAAAAATAATAATAATAGTAATTTTTTTAAGAATTATAAAAAGTCTTGAAGTCTTGCCTTGACTTAATCATGATATCAGTCGCATTATTACGTGTCGAGTTTATCTACCCAAAACTTGACAGTACATATGCATTGTACTCGATACTCACTACTCATTACTCACATTATTCACTACTCACTAACGAGTATTCGCCCCATTCTCCCCATACTCAGCAGATTCACGCCTCAAAAATATATATATAAAGAAAGTGCGATGACATCAGCATTTGAAGTTTGCCTTTGTTCTTCTCTTTTTTTTATTATTATGTTACTTTTTTTTTATTCTTTGTTTCATTAAAGATATGTAAATGATGTGTTAAAATTGCCATGTCGATTTTATCTATGTGTTCAAACTGTCTGGCAACGCTGGCAATAATTCAATTTAGAATTTTATTCAGATCAAACACTTAACGCCGAAAGTTCAATTGAAAACTCATCCCTAATTCACTTCTGAAGACCCTACTCCTCCCTACCTCTCTAATTGTGTATACCCTGCAAATAAGATACCTCAAATGGTTTTATCGAGTGCACGACTTTTGCTCATAGATCAACAATACTTATTGGTTTCGAATACACGAGTTAATTATTTTTATGATTTATATTTTGTATACCCTATAAACAGATGTCGGCGTGTGTTTACTTATGCATTTTATAGCTATTGCACAATACTCGTGCTCGTTCGATTTCCCGAATATTAACTAAATATTTCTTCATAACACCGGTTTTCTCTAGTAGCAGCTGTCGGAAGATCTGAACAATGTTTGACCCCCTAGAAATATCTGTCATCGGTTATAAAACGTTCATTTATCATGCAGATTTATAAGCGCAGTTTGTGTATTCTTTATGTAAATACAGGGTATCTTAAGTGGCAATTTGGAGAGTTGAGTTAGTAGTTTGTCTAACTTCTTCAATCTTAATTTCGAGTAATTTTGTTTGACAATGTTTGACCCCCTAGAAATATCTGTCATCGGTTATAAAACGTTCATTTATCATACAGATTTATAAGCGCAGTTTGTGTATTCTTTATGTAAATACAGGGTATCTTGAGTGGCAATTTGGAGAGTTGGGTTAGTAGTTTGTGTGACTTCTTCAATCTTAATTTCGAGTAATTTTGTTTGACAATGTTTGACCCCCTAGAAATATCTGTCATCGGTTATAAAACGTTCATTTATCATACAGATTTATAAGCGCAGTTTGTGTGTTCTTTATGTAAATACAGGGTATCTTGAGTGGCAATTTGGAGAGTTGGGTTAGTAGTTTGTCTGACTTCTTCTTTTTCAATCTTAACTTCGAGTAATTTATGCAATTCTAACTTCAGGGAATTTTTAGTCGATTAATAAAAAATTATATTTTATAATAATTATTGATATGGGAATTTTTGGGTTACTTAAGAACTCGTTATAGAGTATTTTCTTCCGATTATTTTTTTAAGTAATTAAAATTGGGGTAATGAATTTCGAACTATAGGGTAGCTTTAGTCGATATGGTGTCGACTTTCAAGAATTTGTGGTATTTTTAACTATTTACTGGGTATTTTCAACAAGCAGTGACATGAATTGTTTGTGTTCAGCGCCTCAACTCGAAGCAGCGAATTTGCTGTGTTTTCTTTTTCACGATTGCTATAACAATATTTATTTCTTGATAGGAACCAGGAGTATTAGCATTTTTATAATTGTTAAAATTGTAGATATATATTTTTTTACAACAGGGTAACTTCAGTTGTTATCTATAATATTACAATTCCAAAGTTTTTTGTAAGCTAACTGCAGTTTAAAGGGATTTAAGGGTATGCACCTAGTCGATCATTAATGTCATACATATTCACATTGAATTCTTCGCTTGTTTGTAAATTTGGTGCTGTAATTTAAAGTTTTTATTCGTGTTCTCGATCAAGCAGCAAGTTGTTCTTGTTCTTGTTGTTGTTCTTGTTGTTGTTGTTGCTCTCGATTGTTGTTGTGGTTGTTGTTATGAACTTGTTGTGCGATGCACTTGTGATCGTCTGATCTAATTTTAATTAATTAAAACGTAAACGAGCGTAAATTCGGGCAGCGGGTTTCTTGGTTTGTGTTTCTCAGTCTTTAATTTTATTTCAGTTTTGTTTCTTTTTTTTTTTTTTTTTTTTTATGTAGGGTGTGGTCTGCTTTTTGTCGAAAACTTTACGTTGTAAAATCAGTTTTTGTTTACTGGAATGCACTGTGCAACAGAGAGAGAGATAGAGGGAGAGGAAGAGGAAGAGGGAGGAGAGACAATGACAGAGATGGAGTTAGTCAAAGTCGGTCGTATTCAGTGCTAATTGGTATGCATAGCAAGTGTTGTCAAGTTGAAGCTGTACCTTTATGTGAAAACGGTACGGATACGGATTGAGATTCTATGGAGCAACGGTTAATAAGAAGGTGCTTCCCAAAAAAAACTGCACAACAAATCTGGGAGTTAAATTATTGTTGTTGCGTTTTTGTATTGAGTAGAAGCTAGAAAATCCAGCTGGTTTTTGTCCCCAACTTTTTGAGATATGCGAAGAGGAGATAGTCAAGTCCGACTGTCATTTGTCGCTCTTGTCTGAACTTTAAAGATATTCCAACATTCACATATAACATATATATTTATATATATATATATGTCTGTCTCCCTGTGTCTGTGTTCTTCTTGTGTGTGGCATGCAACCATCCGGCATTGCCAGTCGTCACTTGATGGAGTGCCTTTTAAAAATAGCCCACCATTTAGCGGCAAATTATTTCTGCTGTCAGACAGCGAGTGCTGTGTAAAGTAGTGTAAACTAGTGTAAAGAACAGGGCTCGTTTTTCTTTAACTCCAAAGATCACTATGATGCTTCCCTCTCCCCGCTTTCTCTAGTCCCAATGCATTACAAACACCCAAAAAAAAGAAAAGAAAAAACTACGCTTTTCAATGACTGCATTGACAGTGAAATAACTATTTCAGTTATTGATAAGTTTACAGCTTTTTTCCGGCTACTTTGGCAACCCGGAACCTGCACATAAAGATCTCACTTCAGCTTTAGTTAATAGTAATTATCGAATAGTTAACTAGGCAATAACTCTAAGACACAGTTAAAGTTAGGAATTTTGAAGATCAAGTGATGTTCAACTTAAGTTGTATAAATAAACTTAATAAATTATAAAGAAAATAAATAATGAATGTAACAGAAAAAGTTGGTAGCTAAAATATAACTTTAGGTTGGTTATTTTTAAGCTAAAATTATTGCAAAACTATCTCTATAAAATAATAAAATTATTACATTAAAACAATGGTAATTATTATCTACTCAAATAACAGATGATTATTTTAAATGATGAATATTTTACTTGGCAACAAATCACCAAATTGAATATGAAATAATTTTGGGGCTTGAATGTGCTTGCGTCAATAGACTCTTACCTCATGCAGGAAACTAAGTGTATCTTTTAGCTACGCAAGGTCAGCATTTAAATCTCGCATTCAAGTTTAATAAAAGAATGTGAATCTATGAACAAATGTTCTAGCTTATCAAAATGCACAAATGGTAGAAAATTGGATTGAATAGTAAATATTTAACGATTTTATATGTTAAATTACGCAGATTTAATACCATTAAGCTGTGATAAATCGCAAAAAAGTGACGATAACAATTTGCAAAGCTAAACTATCGCAACTATTGTTAATGCATTAACTATCGCATCGCATTTCACATTTTCTAATGACAGTTGGCGACTCTCGCAAGCAAGTGTTGAATGTGGGGCAAGCTGCGCTTAATGCGCCACTTTCTGCAACTCTGCTGACTCCCCTCGTTTCCCTTCCGCTGATTGCTAATGCTTGAGCTATGAACTCAATTCATAAGGTTTGTTTCATTAGCTGCCAATTGGGCCTACATAAATGGCCAACAGCTAATTGGCCAATTGGCTGATCATTCAACAACGGGCGCCAAAAAAATTAAAAAATTACAAAAAAAATAATAACAGCTACAACAAACAACGACACGTGGATTGTTGGTTGTTGTGGTTGTTGTTGTTGTTGTTGTGCTTGGTGTTATATAATTGCAAGTAATGAGAGATCAACTCGGGTGGGGTTTATAGTTTGATAAATATCAGCATATATGGTCTACAACAGCCACCGCAAAACAAGCAAATTTTGCATTAATTAATGTTAATTGCGACGGCCTCTTACAGCAGCCAACAACAACAACAACAAAAGCAGCAACAACTTTTAAACTGGGCCAAGTCAAAACTTTGAGTCTCTTTTGTTGTTGTTGCTGCAACGAATTCAATTGCAAATTATTCACTTACTCAAACACATATTCAGTTATTCATTTTCGAATAGCGCCAATTTGTTGTTTATTCAATTTCAAATATCAAAAAATAAACTACAACAAATATGTGAATTAATAATAATAAAAAAAAAAAGAAATAAAATGCAAAAAACGAAGAAAAAATAAATCAAATCAAATGAAAATAAAAATAAAAATAAAACGTGGTGCTTGCTCACCTAACTGGTTTCGGCGACTGCCATATAAATAATTAGCAAAAAAAAAAAAAAAAAAAACAAAACCAAAACCAACAACGCTGTATAAATCACACACACACACACACACACACACACACATGCACACAGAGAGAACACCAACACAACCGGCCCAGTGCCCCGCACACACTGACAACTAAACTGCCCCCCTCTCGCTCCCACCAACTGAGTTGTGGAGCACCTGCCTCTGTTGTGCCTACAATCAATGCAACAATTTTTAAAATACCCTGCATCTGAAAGGGGCAGTTGAGGGGTATGCCACAGTCAAGCAAAACCAAATGTAGGTAACAGGCAATTACCATAAACTGAAGTTTAATAGTCGAATCGCTTTGGAGTTGTCAATCTGTCAGTCTGTCAGTCTGCCTATCTAACTGCCTTGATCTCTGAGCCTATAACATTTTGAGTAATATGCATTTTGAATAATGTTTTCTAGCTAATAGACACATTTAACTGTGCTCTCTATCTAGCTTTCTATACACTGGTAAAAAAAAAGTTATAAAATTTAGATTTTGCTCAAACAGTTAGAAAACACATCTTGCTGCTAAGAACATTTCAAATAAGACCAAGTTTTTATTAATAAGCTCAGAAATTCTTACATTTTCAAGCCCAAAAACATAAGCATAAGAATAAATAAGGTAGGTTTAAATTTAAAAATAATATTTTAAATTTTATTGTTTGTTTAAATCATTCTAAATTGCATATATTATAATTACATAGAAATTATGTTAATATTCATGTTAACAGGGTATTTGATAGTCGAGTCTACTTATTAAGTTTGCCGGTTTTCTTTTTTTTTTTTTTGCAATTCGAGCTGCGGTTTTTCGAGATTGGCATTTAGCTGTTGTTGTTGTTTGCAAATGGTTTTGTTTAGTTTTGTAATTATTACAAAATATGAAAATTAAAGTAACAGGAAACCGACGCTTTATGGAATATTCCAAGCACCCCTCGCTGCATCCCTCTGAGGTCCGCAGTGGTCATTTTCAACCCTCGCTTGGATCCACATAGAATCGCAGATAATTTT
This sequence comes from Drosophila innubila, assembly GCF_004354385.1. Lineage (NCBI taxonomy): Eukaryota > Metazoa > Arthropoda > Insecta > Diptera > Drosophilidae > Drosophila > Drosophila innubila. The sequence goes on along the minus strand of NC_047626.1, from coordinate 5,175,701 downwards.
ATATTCAACATGATCAAGATCATTATCATATAAAGCGCATGGCATTGGCTTCTTGTTGTTGTTGTCATTTGAGGCATACCCTGTAAATTGATGATAAATGAAACGAGGTATTTTAAATACTTGTAATATTTATATAAAATAATTATTTATAAATATGTCTGATGAGTCTTAAGAATTCCCTACTTTTATTAATGAATTTAATAAGTTGAGAGACTTTAAGTGTAAGAGACAGTACATTTTTAAGTGACATTTTAATGCACAAATACCCTGTTATTTGTTTATTTTGTGTCTGTTCATTTTATAGCCCTCACATGCGTCATACATCATCTGGAAAATGTTTTGAAATTATTGTGAAAATTGTCATTTGATTTGCTTTGAAGTTGGGGGTATCTTCGAGTCGATCAGTTTCAATTAGAGCATTCTTTGATGCATAGGGGTTAGCAGTATTTGGTAAGGGGTCGCTTTGGGTGATTGGTTCATGACCTCGTCTTCGTTTTTGTTTCTGTTTTTGTTTCATTTTGTATTTCTTTTTATGGTTTTATTTAGTTTTGTGGATCGCATCAAAAGCTAATTGCAGCTGCAATTGCCAACGCGGGGCGACAATTGCATTTGTAATGAGCTGACAAGGTCATTGTTTCATTAATGCCAGTCGTCATCGAGTGTCCCGCATGTGTGCTTATTGATAGCTGACAAAAAGCTGACTGCTACTGCTACGCGTACTACATAACTTTCCCGCTGTCCAAAAGTGAAAAACAACAACAAAGATCCAAACGGAAAGTGAAAGGCAAGACTTAAAAACGTTTTGAAAAAAATACAAAAGTAAAAAAAAAGTCAAAAAGAGTGCCGCAATGTCAAACACAAGTGCTTTATAAATAGCCCAGACGCCCACAAAACACTCATAGATACTCACACTCACACTCACATAAACACTCACATTTCAGTATCATAACACTCAACTCGAAAAATGCCTTGGAATCGACACGAATAACTATTTGTTACATTAAATATGAATTTGATCCGAATACTTTCCATTTATAAACACACCCAAAAACAAACATATACAACCCACAGGTGGAAAGAGGCTCAAAAATATTCACAATAAAAATAACCTCAAATCAAATCTTCAAGTTTCTTTCAATATTTTCGCATACCCATGCAAATCAATAAACAAAATGTCAATTTGCCTGACGTTATTCGATAGGGATTAGCACCTAATGAGCTTTTAGAGACAGCGACGTAAATTGAGGAAATACATTTGCGTACCACCGCATTACCATGGTTTATAGTTGTATAAATATTGCGATTATATATTTTGTTTAAATATACAAACACATTCTTAGCTCACGTAGCGAAATCGTCAGGTTTATGTTAATGTATCAGTGGTTCAGGTGTCAATAGCACATTTCAATCCTCCTTTTTCACAGTTATTTTAAGGGTTTTATAGTATGGTTTATTTTCTTTTTTTTTTAGACCAGAACATGTTTTATTTTGTGCACTTAAAAAAAAAAAAGAACAACTTCTAAAATTAAAAACATTCATCTTAAATATTTTGTTCTTAAAATATTCTTATTTTTACTAAAACTAAGATTATTAATCTAAAAATTCTTAATATAAGAATAAATATCTTTAATTGTTAGGAAAGTAAAACAGAATAAAATGTAAATAAATCAAAATTAAAACAAACAAAAAAATTAGAAATATAAAAAATAATTTTTTGTTTTTTTTATTTTTTGATTCTAATTTTAAGAACATTTATTCTTAAAATAAGAACTTGGTCTTATTTAAAATGTTCTTATAATCAAGATGTGTTCTCTTAATTTAAGAATTTTATGTTCTCGAAGCATTTTTTAGACCAAAAATCTTAGTTTTGAGACAAAAATCTTGACTTTAGAACCTTTTTTTTATCAGTGTAAGAAGTTCGTAAATGTCTCACCGGCTGCTTTTGCTTGTGTGTTTATAAACATACACATACTTTTAACTATTTTAAAGTTCCTTGGGTTTGCTATTCTATTTAAATTCGCATTCTTAAATATTTGCAAAATTTCTTAAAGCGATCGCTTCAGATTTGACTTATAAAAACTTACACTGTTTCTCTAAAAATTAAATAAATCACTGTAAACTTCATTTCTTCTTTGTGCGACATCCTTAAAGATTCTTCTGAAAAAATTGTAATTGGAGTAATATCATACCAATTATTTGCAGCTGTTGGCATTCTACTCATCGAACTTAAACAGGGTATTCTCATGGTTAATAATTATTGTTGAGTTAGTCTGTTTAGTTTCAAATTGTAATGCGATTGTGAATCATCATCGAATGGCGCGTTTAGCATTTAAGTGGAAGATTGCTCTTTTATTGAGAATCAAATGGAACCTTAACCACCCACAATCAGTCCGAAATTTCATAATAACTTCCGTACTTTCAATTGTTCGCATGTCACATGCAACAACAACAACAACAACAATAACAATTTGTACAGAATCTCAATTCATATTTCATATTCAAAACAGTGAATTGCTTTTGTGTTTTGTATTTTTGCTTAATTGGAAAGTCGAAAAATCAATTGCGCTTTTCCATTGTGATTTTCCGCTCATTTACTTCAAGCATGGGAAATTAATTCATTCAACATAAAGTTTTTCTACGAAATTGTTACCTTCGAGTTCACTGAGATATCATCAAAACTCATAAATATCACGTGCTTCTCTTTTTTACTTTTTTTTTGTGTAGTACTCTTTGGGTTTTTAGGAATCGTGATGCGCGTCATCAACGGATTCAATATGTTGATCAATATGCAGTAAATTATCGTGTCAGGCTCTTGAAATTTGCTAATCTTCATTAATTATCATTTTAAATGATGACAGAAATTAATATTCATTTGTAGATATATATAAAAAAAAAACTGCGTGTTATTGCAATTTCCACCTACAAAATGCACAGCAAACGACAGCAAATAAGAATACACTCAAAATTGTTGACTCAACATTGACAGATAAAGAAAGAAAAAAAGACTGCTTTATTCTGGCATAGATATTTTCCGGGAATTTAACAAAGGCCACATTTTATTAAAGTACAAGCGGTTGAGTGCTTCATTCACAGATTATGATAGACTTGCTCGTATTTATTCATTATGCATTTGTCATAGCAAAGACACGAACCACAAGTTATCAAAGTGATATTCGATGCTTATCTATGTGCAACCGCAAAAGAATCTTTTTGAGACTTCTATAGAGATGACTTAGCAACAGATTATTTAGCATAAGAAACATTTTTTAGAGGATGAAAAGAATAGTGATCGATCTTTAGTGTGTTTTCTATACGAGAGTCCTACTTTTGTTTCTTATCAAAGTATATTTATCCATAAAAATCTAGATCTGAAAGACTTTAAGAGCTAGAGCAACCCAATTATTCACACAGACTTCTATAAATCCCGCGTAGAACAAGTTTCTAAGTTTCTAATTTTTGCCGTCTAGTACTTAAACTGTTAGGTCTAGAGTCTACAGACCTACAGATATTTTGTTTTTATTTTTTTTTTTAACTCCGCAACTCTTACAGTCTTCAAATTAAACATTTCTCTATATTGTTGTTAATCATTCCACTTAATCGCAGCAAGATCGGATAAATATAATGGCAGTTATGGCTGTTTTGAGTTATTATGAGAAACGCCTGCGCCTAAAAGTATGCAGTCATTTTTTTTTTTAAATCTTTAAATGTGTAATATTCATAGATACAATTTATACGTGTATATTTAAATGAAGTAAAGGGTTTTCTATAGTCGGAAACTTGTTTAAATAGAGAATGAGATGATGAGAGAGATATGTTAAGTGGAAGCACTGTGAGAGTGCTTCCGTTTTTGTACTTCCTCTTGCTCAAATAATGAACACGATAAGCTGAAAGTGTGGGGAAATGCAACATTCATTATATTTTCAGTGTCAACAGCTGTGAAATTTGTGCCTTATGCAACTGACAACTGTCAAATGCATTTCGTTTCACATTTGATGCGACATCCACAGTCATTATCATAATCATTTACTATATATAAAAATTAATGTAAACTCTAATGAGCACGAGATGCAATCTAAGCACACGCGCCGGGTGACTAGAGAGAGAGAGAGAAAGACTAAAGTGAGTGATAGACAGAGACAGAATCGTTTATTGCCATGACATTGTTGTAGATTAGGGTATGCTTGTGTCTGTGTGTAGAGTGAGAGTGTTTAGTGTTGCTTATCGCCATGATTAATGTGTTGGGAAAGAGCATCAGCAGCAATAACAGATTACAAATTTCACAATATAGGTCAGTTATGATTTCGGCTGAGCCACAAATTGATGCAACTCATCAATCCATCCAACTGACCCATCAGTTGACCAATCCATCAAACCATCTATTTGACCCTGACTCAACTCTCCACTCTCTTTCTTTTTGGTTTTTTTTTCATTTCTCTTTTTTTAATAACACTTTCTTGTCATCTGCTTTTCAGGTCGCTAATGGCGCCGATTTGGTCATCAGTGTGCCAAATGCCAGCAGTAATGACAATGCCTTTTACCGTATTGACTACAGTCCGCCATTCGGTTATCCGGAACCGAATACAACCATTCCGGCCAGCGAAATTGGCCAGGACATCAAATTGTCGAGAGTGCTGCCCGGCAGCGAGTACAACTTTTGGTTGTACTACACGAACTCGACGCATCGCGAGCTGCTCACCTGGACGGTGAATATAACGACAGGTGAGAGTGATTGACGATTGGAGTGTGTGATTGATAAAGTGATTGATTTGATGTAATGTCTGATTGACTGAATTAATGCCTAATTTATAGTCTATTAAGACACTGAAAAGTGGAGAATTAATTTAGGAATCTAGTTGACTGATTGATTATTTGATTGAGGAAATTATCTATAAAGTGATTGATTTGATGTAATGTCTGATTAACTGAATTAATGCCTAATAATTCTGATACACTGACGAATTGAGTATTAATTTAGGAATCTAGTTGACTGATTGAGCACTCATCTGATTGATTAACTAATTGAGAGAAAGATCCATAAAGTGATTGATTTGATGTAATGTCTAACTTAAAATAGGAGTAATGATTGACTGAATGAATGCCTAATTGATAGTCTATTACAATTCTGATACACTGAAAAGTTGAGTATTAATTTAGAAATCTAGTTGACTGGTTGAGCACTCAACTGATTAATTAACTGATTGAGGAAAAGATCCATTTTGTATTAAATTATAAATTGAGTAGTTATCTGATTGATTGTCTTATATGGTGACTAAGAATTTTGTGATTAACACCATGATTGAGCAATCGTCTGATTGATGGAGCAAGCTATGAAATTCGGATTGACTGATTAATCAGCTGACTGAGTGATTGATTTAGCGCTAAATGTGAATTGTGACTGATTTAAGAATTGAGTAATCATCTGATTGAATAACCGATTGAGTGAACGATACACTTTTGATTGAGTGATCGATTGAGCAAACATGTGATTGATTGAATTATTAAGTGACTGACTTGCTTGTAATTGACAACATGATTGATCAATCATTTAAGTGGTTGAGCAGATTATCGTATTGTAATTGACTGCTAGATTGATTAACCAATTATTTAAGTGATTGATGTAAATTGTGATTGATTAACAGATTGATTGATGAACTTACTGACCAATTGATTGATTGTGCAACACTAAGCAATACAAATAATTGATTAACTTTAGAACTATTTACTTGATTGACCGATTGATTGACTAATAATTTGAACTTACAGCACCCGATCCGCCTGAAAATCTAAGCGTTCAGCTGCGTTCCAGCAAGAGCGCCTTTATCACATGGAAGCCGCCGGGAACGGGACAGTATTCGGGCTTTAAGATAAAGGTCTTGGGTCTGACGGAGCCACCGCATACTGAATACAATCGCAGCTCTGTGCTGGCTGGCAACGAGACGCTACAGTTGTCGGTCAAGGAGCTGACACCGGGCGGTACCTATCAGGTGCAGGCGTATACCCTGTACCAGGGCAAGGAGTCGGTCGCCTACACCAGTCGCAATTTCACCACAAGTAAGTCCCGGCACGCGGGCACTCGCAGTCCCAACAGCCGCTGCAATTTCTAACTGCCAATCTAATCTCAAAACACTCCGCCAAAAATCTTCGGAAAAAATATTAACATACTCTCAAAACCGATTGAGGCGAGCGATCAATCAACTTGCTTTTGGTGTTGGTGATCTAACTAAATGTTGTCTATATTTCGCAATTCTCCTCTTCCTCTCTCTCCTCTCTCTCTCTCTCTCTCTCTCTTTCTGTCATTTATCTCTTTCTATCTGTTGCTTACTGACACTCACTCGCTTTCTACAGCTGAGCAATGGAGCTTCTCGAGGTAACCATAAGTATTTCTACGTCATTTATTGTTCTCCTTTTGTTTGTTCCAATAAATACGTATACAAGCATAAGAATAGATGCTCATAAGAAACTTCAACGCTTGCCCAGTGATCTTCAATTCGAATTAAGACAATTGTTTAAAAGTTAATATAGATTTTAATTCTTTAAAACCCATCAAAGTCTATTCAAAGAGGCATTTTTAATCGATTTATTTGGGTTATCATTTTTTGAGGGATCCTAATGTCAAATTTTTTGAATTATTATTAAAGAGAGATTTACTTAAAATCTTCTTCTTCATGTTCTTCAGAGAAGAGTTCCTTTTTGAAATGTTTCTCACGAGCTTAGTTTAATTCCTGGCAAGTCCTGAATTTAATGCCAAGTCAGAGTATTTCCTGCAACTAAATTGCCAGGATGATTTCTTAGATAAAAGTTTTTCAATTGGGATTTAGAGTTTTATTTTATTTCTGCTTACTAAGATGATCTTAAAATACACAGTATCCCTTTGACACTTTATTAAGTGCTTAAGATCCTAGTTATACCAAGTTTTCACTAAAATATTTCTGCTTTAATGCTTGATTAAATCGGTTGACTTTCTTGACTTGGGGATCACTGAGGTCGAGTGTGTTGCGTCTTTATTTTCGGCTGTGGCTTTGGCGTTTAACCCGCACCACATTAATGTAACCCTCATTTCGCTGCTAACTCGTTAAACATGTAGTTGTTGTTGTTGTGTAGTGTACATATATATCTTGTAACTCATATCGAATCCAACCCAAACCACGTACCATGCAGAGCCCAATACGCCCGGCAAGTTCATCGTGTGGTTCCGCAATGAGACCACGTTGCTGGTACTCTGGCAGCCGCCTTATCCGGCGGGTCTCTACACCCACTACAAGGTCTCCATAACGCCCAACGATGCCATCGAGAGTGTGCAGAATGTGCAGCGCGAGGGGGAACCTCCCGGTCCGGCACAGGCGGCATTCAAGGGTCTTGTGCCGGGTCGACCCTACAATATATCGGTGCAGACCGTCTCCGAGAATGAGACGTCGGTACCGACGACGGCCCGTTATCTAACCGTACCGGAGCGACCGATAAATGTGACCTTTGATCCGCATTACACCACAACGAGCTCATTCCGAGTGCGCTGGGAGGCGCCTCGGACGTACAGTGAGTACGATAGCTTTCAGGTATCGCTGCAGTCACCGCGTCGGGTGTTTACTGTACCCCGCACCGATGCCAATTCCCGCCACTTTGATTTCCCCGATACTTTGGAGCCGGGCAAGACATACGAAGTGGTTGTCAAGACCATATCGGAGAGTGTGAACTCGTGGCCAGTGAATGGACAGATCACACTGCGTCCAAATCCCGTGCGCAATCTGCGTGCATATCTCGCTGATCGCACCAATACGCTATTTCTCTACTGGGAGCCCGCCGAGAAGGGTACACAGGATAGCTATCGCATCAGGTGAGACTTTCCTTTACACTTTCTTACAGGGAATGCAAATAAAAGTCATGAATTTAAAAAACTTGACTACTAAAAAATTTGTATTATAAAAAATTCTAAATTATATTTAAATTTTTATTATAAAAATCAAAAATAATAATTTATTTAAATTTTTATTATAAAAATTAAAATTAAAATTAAAAAATTACAAATTTTTATTATAAAAATTAAAATTAATTATTTTAAAACTAAAAATTAAATTTAATTAGTATTATCAATTTTTATTTCAATATTATTAAAATTAAAATTAATTATTATTTTCAATTTTTATAATAAATATTGAAATTAATTATTATTTTTATTTTTTATAATAAAAACTGAAATTTATTATTTTATAATTTTTTATAGTAAAACTTTTTAAGTTGTCAATACAAAAATTAAAAATAATTATTAATTTCAATTTTTATTACAAAAATTAAAAATAATTATTAACTTCAATTTTTATTACAAAAATTAAAAATAATAAATTTCAATTTTTATTATAAAAATTACAAATAATAGTTAATTTAAATTTTTATTATAAAAATAAAAAATAATAATTAATTTAAATTTTTATTATAAAAATCAAAGGTAAAAATTATTTGTCAATTTCTATTATAAAAATTGAAGAATAGAAATCCAGTGTAAATATCAATATCCTTATATATCCTTAATATACGTCCTTAAAGGTTGTGTTATGTATCAAATGAAAAGTATTGAGTCACACATTATAAATATTTTTAGATTTTGAAAATACGCCACTTGGCTCAAGGGATATTTACATTCAATTTTTATAATAGAAATTGACAAGTAATTTTTATTTAAGATTTTAATGATAAAAATTTAAATTAAAAATTATATTTAGTTTTTAAATTAAAAATTTATATTAATATTTATTTTTAATTTTGAAAATAAATATTGAAATTAATAATTATATTTAGTTTTTAAATTAAAAATTGAAATTATAATTATTTTTAATTTTTAAAATAAATATCAACTTTATTTTATAAAAATCAGCAAATAATTGTCATTTCATAATTTGTATTTTAAAAATTATAACAGTGCCTGCTTTCTTTGAGTAAACTCATTTATTTTTTTATTCTTTTCGTTAGCTATTACGAGAAGAGCAACGAGACGGATGCGGAGACATCCACACCGCAAGTGGTGGAAACAAAACAGACGGAATTCAAGCTGGATCCAGTGGAGCCTTTGCTGCCCGGTCGACGCTATCAGATCGAGGTGCAGGCTCTGTCCAATGGCATCAGCTCGAATGCCAGCAGTTTGATCCGCAACACACGTCCCGCCGCTCCCATTATCCAGGAACTGCGCAGCATTCCACAGGGATTGAATATTAGTTGGCGCAGCGATGTCAACTCTCGACAGGATCACTATGATGTGCACTATCAACGCAATGGCACCAACGAGGAGCGCACAATCAGCACCAATCACACCAGCCTCATCATCAAGTATCTGCACCCCGGATCCGGATATGAGATCAAGGTCTATGCCATCAGTCACGATATGCGCAGTGAACCGCATTCCTATTTCCAGGCAGTCTGTAAGTAAAAAAAAAGAAATTGATGATGGATTGATCAAGTATGATTGAAGTATTTATAATTTAATGATTGATGAATGATTCTGATCTGTCGAAAGCTCTATAGTAAGCAATAGTTGTAATTACTTTAACTGACAGCCTAATTAATCGACATGTTACTTGATTGACTGATTAATTGATTAATATATAAGTTCCAAATTAAAGTCAACTGCTAGCTGATTGATAGACTGAGTAATTCTATGATTAATCTTGATTTGCTTTAAAATCAAAGCCATTGCAATTAACTCGATAAAATGATTGAAGAATGACTATTGGACTGCTTGAATAAACGACTTATAACTTGATTGAATGCTTGATTGACCAATTTAATGAAGATTTACTAAAATAAAGCATAATTGCACGATTGCTGGTGAAATATTTCAATATAAAAAAATAGACTGTGATTGACCTAATGATTGATTAGTCAACTATTTACCAGTTATTTGATTGATTACTTGAAAAAATTATTTATTGATGGGCTACTCAAACTATTGATTTATCCAGTGATTAAACAATTGTTTAATCTTTTTAAATTAACCTTGATTGATGAGTTATATTGTTGATTGACGGACTAATTAGCTGATTGATTGACCGTCTAATAACTTGTTTGATGAACATTTCGATTATGTGATGACTGACTGAGTGATCAATGACTGAGCTATATCAATGATTGACTGATTCATTTAATTAATTATTTGATTGTCCGATTGATTGTATATTAAGGTATTACTTTAAAAGGAAGCTCCCATAGTAACGTTTATTTTCTCCATTTTGCATCTGCAGTTCCCAAACCACCTCGCAATCTCACCCAGCAGACAGTGAACACGAATCTCGTGCTGCTCCATTGGCAGCCGCCGGAGGGCAGTGACTACAGTGAATACGCGGTACGTTACCGCACAGCTGCCTCGCCGTGGCAACGTCTGCTCAACGTGCACGAACCTCAAGCTCGGATCGAGGACATGCACTATGGAGAACGTTATCTCGTCCAGGTGAACACCGTGAGCTTTGGCGTTGAGAGTCCATCGCCATTGGAGCTGAACATTACAATGCCGCCGCAGCCGGTGTCGAATGTGGTGCCATTGGTGGACTCGAGGAATTTAACACTGGAATGGCCACGACCCGATGGACATGTGGATTACTATACCATCAAATGGTGGGCCACCGATGATTCACAGCAGCTCAAGTACAAGAACGTCTCGCAGCTGCCCGAAGAGCGTGAGTACAATCAAAGATTACGTATATTATATTGTAAAGATGTTTAAATTCGCGCAGAATGAATGTAATAGTCTATTTCCACGAGCACTCACATTTGCCACATTTGCTCACATTTGTCACATTTGCTCACATTTGAATGTGGCTCATATTTGGCCTTCCACGACCAAATACGAAACTGTTGTGAAACAAATGACAAAAAATCTTCACATTCATTACGAATGAGCCAAAATGGTCATTCGGATTTAGTACTGAAATGAAGTCCACATTTGGGCCAAATGATGAAAATGGAGTCGAATTTCGTGCTGTCGCTATAAGACTTTAGCCATTGAATTTCATGTGCTCACTGTTGTGATTTTGATAGAGGAACACATGAAGGTTTTGCAGACCGCAGTTCAAATTCCTTACCAGGCAGATGAATACAGGAATATTTTCAAATTAGTTTCTGTCTATTCCTTAAATCAGCGCCATGATTCATGCTGCTTTCAGTGCTCTTAACGTAAGGTTTTGCGGCGCCAAAGGGACGCACAAGCACTCGAGCACACAATTGCCAAATTTGAGTGAGTTTAACAATTTCAAATAACACATCACTCAATAGGTCCCGAGCATGAAATATAACTGGCGACACAAATAAAAAATCCATATTTTTTTTCCCGAAAGTTTCAGCTTAATTGGATTATTAGTCTGCAGGTAACCTTCACTTAAAAAAGTTCCTTTTTGAAATTTTCAAGCAATGAAAAAAGCTGAAATTTTTGCATTGAAAACATTTTTTTTTGATACTTTTGAACCCAAAAAATTGCTTGATAAAAGTTATGCAGAGTCTGCTCTGTTAAAAATAACGATTTTTGGTTTAATGATGTGGTTAAACGTGGTCGTACAAACACAAATGCTGAAGAACTCTCTAATCATTCAAATTCGGTAGTTGTTCCGGATAATATATAAAATAATCTATAAAATATTTTTTTTTTATCGGAAAATGAAGTTAAGGGTTAAGGTAAGGAATCAAAGGCTTTAGATAAAAGAATTTTCAAAATCAAGCATGAGCATTTGCCTATGAGAAAAAGATACACTTCCATAGTAAAGAGATTTTCCCAAAATGACATTGCATTGATAGAGAAGCGATGGAATCAGGATATAATCTCAGGAAAAATATACCATTGATGAATAAAATTGATTTTTATATAGAAGCTGCTGCTTTATTAGTTAGGCCCGAGACTTAGTGACGCATTTTCGTCGCCAACCAGACGCACAAGCAGCTCTTACCTTATGGACTTATTGGGAAATCAATCGTTCTGTGTTTTTTTCCAAGAAAGTGAAGCATCTTTACAATATAAACTTGTAGTCTGATTGCAACTCATGAATACTGAATGAAAACTCATGCATTTTATTTTTACAGTGAGCTCCAGCAGTGTGCGCATACCAATTGAGGAGCTGTCGCCGGGCAGACAATACAAGTTCGAGGTGCAGGCGAGTTCGAATGGAATACGCTCCGGGATAACGCATCTGTCGACACGGACAATGCCTTTAATACAATCGGATGTATTCATATCAAATGCACAGGATGATATGGACGAGGCAGCAGAGAATGAACAGGAGCAATCGGACACGGAGAAGGAGTCGGATGCGGATTCAAAGTCGAGGCATCCACAGAGCAACAGCATCACATTGAATTACACGCCAACTCCGGCGTCGAGTACACGCTTTGACATCTATCGCTTCTCGTTGGGCGATCCCCTCATCAAGGACAAGGAGAAGCTGGCCAATGATACGGAACGTAAGCTCAGCTTTACGGGACTGACGCCGGGCAGACTGTACAACATTACGGTGTGGACAGTGAGCGGCGGCGTGGCAAGTTTGCCCATACAACGTTTATATCGATTGCATCCGTTGCCCATTAGCGATTTGCAGGCCACGCAGTTGGATGCCCGAGAGATAACGCTGAAATGGACGGCGCCAGTCGGTGAATTCACCGACTTTGAGTTGCAGTATCTGAATGCGGATGAGAATTCGCCGCAGCTGCTGCAGAATGTGACGGGACAAACGCAATTGACGCTGCAACGTCTGCAGCCCTATCACAACTATACATTCACGGTCTCGACGAGATCGGGCAGCGATGCGGGCAGCGCCATGATGCGGACAAGTGCTCCGATCTCGGCCAGCTATCAGACACTGCCAGCTGCCCCCGGACGTGTGGACTTCTTCCAGCCAACGGATGTGCAGCCGGGAGAGATAACGTTCGAGTGGTTGTTGTCGCCACAGGAGCAACATGGCACAATTGAGCATTTTCGCATCAGTTGCGAGAATATCGATGATGCAGCTGATCTGGTCAGCTATGAGCTATCGGCAAATGCAACCCAGGCACGTATCCATAACCTGGTGCCCGGCAATACCTATGTTTTTCGCATTCAAGCGAAATCCTCGCTGGGCTATGGCTACGGAGCGGAGCGTGAGCATCGCCAGCAGATGCCAATCCTGGCGCCACCTGTGCCCCTGGCCCACATCATGCCCATCGAGGTGAGCCGGAGCAGTTCGACAATACAGATACGCTTCCGGCAAAGTTATTTCTCGAATGCACACGGTCTGGTCAGATGGTATACCATCATTGTGGCCGAGGATGTGGGCAAGAATGCGTCCGGACTGGAGATGCCCAGCTGGCAGGATGTGCAATCGTATACGGTGTGGTTGCCCTACCAAGCCATCGAACCGTATAATCCCTTTACAAACACTAGCAATTTAAATGGCGCCATCGAGGACTTCACCATTGGCAGCGATGCCTGCGATAAACATCGCACGGGTTATTGCAATGGACCCCTGAAATCGGCGACCACATATCGCATCAAGGTGCGCGCCTTTACCGAGGAGAACAAATTCACGGACACGGCATACAGTGAACCCATTACGACGGATCGTGATGATGTCCTTTGGCTGGGCATACTGCTGGCATCGGGTCTGTTTGTCGTGTGTGTGGGTTTGGTGTTGGGTTACTATCGCTATCGTTGCAACAGCATGAATCGGCCCAGCAACAAGCTGACCCGCATGCAGGATGAATTGACGGCATTGCCCGAGGGTTACATCGAACCCAATCGTCCTGTGCACGTGAAGGACTTTGCCGAGCATTATCGCCTCATGTCCGCCGATTCGGACTTTCGTTTCAGCGAGGAGTTTGAGGATCTGAAGAATGTGGGACGCGATCAGGCGTGCAGTTTTGCCGATTTACCCTGTAATCGTCCCAAGAATCGTTTCACCAACATTCTGCCCTACGATCATTCCCGCTTTAAGCTGCAGCCCGTCGACGATGACGATGGCTCCGATTACATCAATGCCAACTATATGCCCGGACATAATTCGCCACGGGAATTCATCGTCACCCAGGGACCGTTGCACTCGACGCGCGAGGAATTCTGGCGCATGTGCTGGGAGAGCAATTCCCGGGCGATTGTCATGCTCACTCGCTGCTTTGAGAAGGGCAGAGAGAAGTGCGATCAATACTGGCCCATTGATCCGGTGCCCATCTTTTATGGGGACATCAAGGTGCAATTGATGACGAATTCGCATTTCCTGGACTGGTCCATAGCGGAGTTTATGGTCTCTAGGGTAAGTTATACCAGAGAAGAGAAGATAACTGTAGAAAAAGTGAAAAGAAAAGTTCAGAAAGAAAAAAAGGAAACATAAGTGAGAATTGCATGATTTAAGAAAATTAAATGCAGAATCAATTTAGAAGCCAAATCATGAGCAAAATGACATTCCGTTTGAAAATCGGTTAATTTTTAATAAAGTTATGAGAGATCAAAGTTTTTGAAAAAATGTCAAGGGGTATGTATGGAAAATTCGATGATAAATGGCTTAGAATCGAAAAAATATTAAATTTTCTAGATGAACAAAATTTAAATGCAGAATCAATTTAGAAGCCAAATCATGATCAAAATGACATTCCGTTTGAAAATCGGTTAATTTTTAATGAAGTTATGAGGGATCAAAGTTTTTAAAAAAATGTCAAGGGGTATGTATGGAAAATTCGATGATAAATGGCTTAGAATCGAAAAAATATCAAATTTTCTAGATGATACAAATTTGAATGCAGAATCAATTTAGAAGCCAAATCATGATCAAAATGACATTCCGCTTGAAAATCGGTTAGTTTTTAATGAAGTTATGAGAGATCAAAATTTTTTTAAAAATGTATATGTATTGAAAATTCGATGATAAATGGCTTAGAATCGAAAAAATATTAAATTTTCTAGATGAACAAAATTTAAATGCAGAATCAATTTAGAAGCCAAATCATGATCAAAATGACATTCCGTTTGAAAATCGGTTAATTTTAATAAAGTTATGAGAGATCAAAGTTTTGAAAAAATGTCAAGGGGTATGTATGGAAAATTCGATGATAAATGGCTTAGAATCGAAAAATATTAAATTTTCTAGATGAACAAAATTTAAATGCAGAATCAATTTAGAAGCCAAATCATGATCAAAATGACATTCCGTTTGAAAATCGGTTAATTTTTAATGAAGTTATGAGGATCAAAGTTTTTAAAAAAATGTCAAGGGGTATGTATGGAAAATTCGATGATAAATGGCTTAGAATCGAAAAAATATCAAATTTTCTAGATGATAAAAATTTGAATGCAGAATCAATTTAGAAGCCAAATCATGAGCAAAATGACATTCCGCTTGAAAATCGGTTAATTTTTAATGAAGTTATGAGAGATCAAAGTTTTTGAAAAAATGTCAAGGGGTATGTATGGAAAATTCGATGATAAATGGCTTAGAATCGAAAAAATATTAAATTTTCTAGATGAACAAAATTTAAATGCAGAATCAATTTAGAAGCCAAATCATGATCAAAATGACATTCCGTTTGAAAATCGGTTAATTTTAATGAAGTTATGAGGGATCAAAGTTTTTAAAAAAAATGTCAAGGGTATGTATGGAAAATTCGATGATAAATGGCTTAGAATCGAAAAAATATCAAATTTTCTAGATGATACAAATTTGAATGCAGAATCAATTTAGAAGCCAAATCATGATCAAAATGACATTCCGCTTGAAAATCGGTTAGTTTTTAATGAAGTTATGAGAGATCAAAATTTTTTTAAAAATGTATATGTATTGAAAATTCGATGATAAATGGCTTAGAATCGAAAAAATATTAAATTTTCTAGATGAACAAAATTTAAATGCAGAATCTATTTAGAAGCCAAATCATGAGCAAAATGACATTCCGTTTGAAAATCGGTTAATTTTTAATCAAGTTATGAGGGATCAAAGTTTTTAAAAAAATGTCAAGGGGTATGTATGGAAAATTCGATGATAAATGGCTTAGAATCGAAAAAATATCAAATTTTCTAGATGATAAAAATTTGAATGCAGAATCAATTATGAAGCCAAATCATGAGCAAAATGACATTCCGTTTGAAAATCGGTTTAGTTTTGATCAAGTTATGACAGTTCAAAGTTGCTCAAGCCTCTGACCTAGCAACTTTACAAGTCAAAATTTTTCTTAATTTTGACATGATTTTTTACAAGAAAATGAAAGGTCCCAGAATCAAATTTAAAAGGTTATTTTATACTAATAACGATATAAGGAGTTGATTAAAGATGAAAACTTGAGTTTTAAAATTTTGAATTTTCGAAATTTCAAAGGGGGGACCCTTACCATCAAAATCGAGTCTTGGTCGAAAATTTTAAAATTTTTTAAATGAACAAAATTTGAATGCAGAATGAATTTAGATGTTAAACCATGATCATAATGACATTCCGCTTGATAATCGGATCAGTTTTCTTCAAGTTATGACTGTTGAAAGTTTGTAAACTCTTTAACCTAGCAATTTTACCACAACCGTAACGGTACGAGCGTTTCGGTTTTCGGTCCTTGTAAGAGAATAAATTCCGGTTACGGTTTTAGTTTCGGTACTAAAAATTAAACGGTTAGATTCGGTTAACGGTTCCGATACCGGGTACGGTGTTATTCCCTGTTAAAAAGGTTTAAGGGACTTTTGACTGAAAGGAGAAAAGAGAAGTGATATTGGAGAGAAACAAAGTAAAGTAAGAAGAGCTTAAGAATTCATTGATAAAAGGGTACAATTTTTTAAGCAAATATAAATGAAATGAAGAGAGAAGTTAGGGAAGAAAATTTAAGAAGAAATATGAGGAATGTGAGAAGTAAATGGTTACAGCTATAAAAGCGAGATCGAAAGATCTCTGAAAGAAAAAGAGAGAAGTGATGATGAGTAGAAGCAAAGTGATAAGAGAAGTAAAGTGAGCAGCTTTGTAATGATGTAAAATGAAGTAAAGGCAGAGAAAATTTAGAAGTTAAGGTGGAGTAGAGGTAGTAGGTAGAGTAGGTAGGTAGTAGGTAGAGTAGGTAGGTAGTAGGTAGAGTATATTATTATAAAAAATACATCTTATTAAATAAGAGAGAAGCGACGAAAAGTAAAAATAGACTGGAGAGTTGAATGATGAAAGACGTTGACAGATTGCTGATCTTTTTAACTTCTCTCTGTGATTTTTATTGTCTAAAATGAGTAATATTGAATGAATTCATCGTTATAATTTAGTAGAGTTTTCTAAAACTAATTTACTATTTTTGAAAGTGTTATTTTAATTAATTTTGTGTCTCTTTTTAGAACTGCGAGTCGCGCATTATGCGTCACTTTCACTTCACGACGTGGCCGGACTTTGGAGTGCCCGAACCTCCGCAGTCTCTGGTGAGATTCGTGCGTGCTTTTAGGGATCGCATTGGGACGGATATGCGTCCCATAATCGTGCATTGTAGTGCGGGAGTTGGAAGATCGGGCACATTTATAGCGTTGGATCGAATATTGCAGCACATTAACAAGTCCGACTATGTGGATATCTTTGGCATTGTGTTTGCCATGCGCAAGGGTAGGCAATCAATCAGTCAATCAATCAATCAGTCAATCAATCAATCAATCATATAAATATCTGTTCTAACAATATAAATTCCCTCATTTTAGAGCGCGTTTTCATGGTGCAAACGGAGCAACAATATGTGTGCATACATCAATGCCTGTTGGCGGTGCTCGAGGGTAAGGAGTATCTGTTAGCCGAGTCGCATGAGCTGCATGAGAACGATGGCTATGAGGGTGAGTATCTTTGCAATCAATCAAGTCAATCAGTCAATCAATCAAAAACAGTTAGACAACACCTTGCCGCTTCTTGCCTCAATTCTTGAATCTTATTTGTATAATTTTACAAATTAATTGCAATTACAACTACAATTATGATTGTTATTAATTGAAACTTTTGACTAACAACTTACTAATAAATATATATGAAAATATACTTTAACTACATTTACACCAACAACAGTATTAACAACAACAACAACTATTTATTTTTATGGCTGCGGTGTTTAAATGTTTCTTCTGTTTTCAACTTGAACTTCAAAACTAACCAAATAATTTGTGATAATTTTAATGATTTTCTTCTCTCTTTTTACACATTCCACACACACACATACACACACGCTCATTCATACACATTGTAAATCACACATAATTAATAAAAAAATGCACACATACTACACACACACACACACACACACTGCTCAACTGCTGCGCCTTCAAAAAAAAAAAAAAAAAAAAAAATTACGAAAATTGTTTGCAACTCTCGAAATTTAGTGACTAAAATTTACTTAGAACGCTCCAAGGCAACGCCCACATTGCAAGCCACGCCCATGCGCGCCTCACTGGCGCTGGCCGAGGAGCTGGACAGAGAGCTGGAGCTGCAATTGGAGCTGGAAGAAGCGGAGAATGAAGACCAAGATGATTTAGATGATGATGATGATGATCAGCAGCCGTTGAATAATGAGACAACGGCAACATTGTCAAGCGACAGCAGCAGCAACAGTTGCAGTCAGGAGCAGCTAACACAGCAGCAACAACAACCAGTACAACAACAACAACAACAGCAGGCAGCTAACATTTGCACTAGCACTGAAACAGACACTGACACTGAGGATGAGGATGGTGATGGTATTGATAAGAGTCCGCTTTTAGGTTTGTACCATATACAACAACATCCAAACAAACAAACAAACAACAACAGCAAGTGCATCCCATAAACAACAACAACAACAACAAACAGCAACAACTACAAATGCATTAATTCTATGTATATTTCTAGTGTATTCGCCGAATTGGGTAGTTGTTCCTCTTTTTTTTTATTAACACTTGGCAATTGGCTTAAACCCCAAGCCCACCCCACCCCCAAAAAAAAAAAGAATAAACCCTGCTAACCCAGCTGTAACTATTTGTAGTATTAATGTTATTAATCACGCCCCCTAACACATAAAAAGTTGCTTACAAAATTAACGCTTGGCATGCAAAAAAGTACAACAATTAATTTAAAAATTGTATACAAATTGTAGAATATATTTATAGAAAAAATGCTTTATAAATTTGTAAATAATTAAAATGCATTCAATTTTTGTTCACAGATGACGAAGGCATTGCGGAAACAGGCATCTGAGAGAGATGGAGAGAGAGAGCGAGAGCGAGTGTACGAACGAGAGAGAGATAGCAACATGTAGCTAAAGAGTTGCTGCTGATATTTATATATATAATACTTATCTGTTATGATAAGCATACACACATATATACATTATGTATATATACATTTAATTGTATGTTTAAAAAAAATCTGCCTGTGATGTGCTGGATGTGATTTGTCTATTAATGCAATGCACGTTGCAAAAAAAAAAAAAAATTAAATAAAAATAAAACAGCCACAAGAGTCGAAAGAGTCCCCCAAAACCCCCCCTTTTGTCACCCCCCCCCCACCCTTTTTTTTATAAATCTCCGTTTCCCAAATTCCAACCCCACCTTATCATTCATGCAACCCGCGCGTGCAACCGCCAATTAGACCAAACAAACAGAGCGTAATCTTAAGTTTCAGGTATACTTAGTTATATTATATATATACATATATATAATTACTTAAAATGTGCATCCGAATATATTTTACATATATGTATTATCCTATGCCTAAAATTAATCAATTTTTTGCTCCTATATATAGTTAATAATATTATATATTTTTAACATAAATGTACTTATTACTTGATTCACATTTTTTTATTCGTTTTTAATTCGCTTATTGTAAATTTTGTGTGCCCATCAAACTTTTGTATTATCAAAACGAATATATATATATAATTATGTATTGATATTGTTTTAGTTGTTTACATTTAGATATTTTTTTTTTTTGTTAAATTTTAATTGCATATTTTATGAAATATGTTGTTGTTGTCTTAGGAACTGTTCAATGATCTTTCATTTTTGCCATGTGATCAATCGATTTAAATGTAGTTACGTGTAGTCAATCAATCAATCGAATCAATCAATTTGTTAAGTCTCGATTCTCATTTATAGAGTGAGTGCAATAATTTGCGTAATTTTACTAAAAACCATAACAGCAATGACAACAACAACCAAATACAATAAGCATAGCATTTATTTTTGAAATACACAATACAAATTAAACAACAAAGTGCAACAAAAAGAAAGAAAACAATAAACATTTAGATTGAAAAAATGAGTAAAAGTTTGCGTTTTTATGGGTAAAGTGAAGGGACTTTAATCAATATATTAATTTTGTTATAAGCATAACAATATAATGATTATTTTTAATTCCTAAACACTTGTTGATTACTTTTGAGTTATACTTTAGAACTCGTAAAAACAATCATTATTTTTGAGCAAAATAAAACTCTGGATATTATCAATAGTTAATGAGTTTTATTATTTTGCGCAAGAATAATGATTATTGCTAATTGGTTTTAAGTATAACTCAAAATTAATCATTATTTTGTGAGTAAATCAATAAAAATTAAAAATAATAATTTAGTAATTTTTATTATAGTCATTAAAATTTAAAGAAATAAACAAAATAATCTGTACTTACCGTCCCTTTAAGTGATGTAGAATCTAAAGGGTGGTTACAGTCGAGCACGCTCGACAGTAGAATACCCTGTGCCCAATTACTCTGTACTGAAAGTTGATTTTCGACCAATTGTTCCTATGGCAGCTATATGATATAGTGGACCGATTTAAGCCAAATGTGGCCAGGATATATAATACCAGCCCAGATGCATATTCTATCAGTTGGGTTTTGATTTCTCAACAAACAAAAAAATTTTTCATACTAAAACTTAATTTTCGATGTATCGTTCCTATGGCAGCTATATGATACAGTAATCTGATCCAAAAATACAAACAAACTTGATCTGCCTATGGTATTCAGGAACCTACATATCAAGTTTGAAGTCTCTAGCTCTTATGGTATCTGAGATCGACGCGTTCAAACAGACGGACGGACAGACAGACGGACATGGCTCAATCGACTCGGCTGTTGATCCTGGTCAAGAATATATATGGGGGGTCTGCCACGTCTGTTACATACATTCTGAGCAATTTAATAAATACCTGTAAAGAAATAAAGAAAGCATCATTATTAAAAAATATTTTGAAAAAAAATATATATCGCATATGATAAAGATATATGTTTTGTAATACTGGAACACACCAATACTTGAGTTCAGGAGGTAATTAAAAATGCCCGCCTGAAAGTATGCAGCAACCAAACAACAAGATTAATATTGTTTGACATAAGCGGCCGCAGAATTTGAATAGCGGCGCCACTGAGCAATGCTATGATGAATGTTATGAACTTATTGGCAAAAATTATGAAAGGCGATTGAACGATTTAAAATATTGATGAACGATTGGCATGCGGACAAATGCTAAAATGTGCAGCTGCAATGTTGTTGCTGTTGTTGTTGTTGTAGTGCTGAGAGAAGCATTTGAGAAATCTTAATAAGCTGCACAAACCAAATACAGTGGAAATAATCTAGGCAATTATAAGGCTGCCAACTGACACCACAAACAGAAGGCCAAGAAGAGACGACCGACTGCCAAGTTCCAAGGAAAATCTGTGGATATATGTGTATGTGTGTGGTGTGTGTGTGGTGTGTGTGTGTGTGTATGTGTGTGGTGTGTGTCGGCATTCGCTTAAACAAATAAAGCTTGAGACTAATTGCATTTGCACTTGTTGTGCGATATTTCTATGTTGAAATTATATGGCCACGAGATGAGCGACGAGTCACGAATGCCAAATGGATTTTACTTCATTGTTTTTGTAGTTGTTGTTACTCTTGTTGTTGTTGTTATTACTACTCTCAGTGTCTTTACTCGATTTTTGCTAAAAGGAAGACACGTCATTTGTCATTTATCTGCGGCCTTTTAGCGTTTGGCTTAATTGACTTCTTCAACAGTCTTTTTCAGTCTTTCGACTTGAGTCTGAAATTGTTGTGGCCATAGAATAGAACTCTGAATGCATATAGAGTTAGAGAACATGCCAGCCATCATATGTACACTCAGAAAAAAAAATATGCTGCTCAAAAATTAATTATTTCCGTATTCTAAAATTTTTTAATTAAGTATGTAACGATTTTGAATTTAAAAGATTCTGACGAACCTTTTCTATGACAGGTATATGATATAAAATTCCGATTTGAAGCAAACTTAGTCAGAATATATAAGAACGTGTCAAATATAAAATCTCTGCCATAACTACAGAAACAATAGTGTTTTTTTTACTAAATTAGTTTAAGATTATTTTGCACTTACATCAGTTTGTTTCAAAATTTAAATTTACTGAAAAATTAACATGTTTAGTAGTGTGTTTAAAGATTAAAATCAAATTAAATATGAATATGTTTTGCAACACTGAGAACAAGTACATTTAAGGATTAGCTTAACAGTTTTTTTTTACCCTAAATAGCAGGCATTAATCGCTTACAAACTTGAATTAATCCCAAAACGTACTAAAAATATTCCAGAAATTATTGCAAAAAGCAATTTCTGTACTGAGTTTCGTAAATGTCCAACTTATTCAGGTTTTGATATCGTTGCTACTTGAATATTCTCAGTTAAAGTAGGAAAAACATTCAGGTGTGTTACAGAAATCTCTAGAGATTTTAAAAAGAGAAATGAAAACAGCCGTTTGATTTGTTGGTGTTCCACAAATCTCTAGAGATTTTAAAGAGAAATGTTTTAAAAAAAAACCGTTTGAAATGTTGGTGTTCCAGAAATATCTAAAGATTTTAAAGAGAAATGTTTTTGAAAAGAACCGTTCGAAATGTTGGTGTTCCTAAAATGTCAAAGAGTTAATATTTTCGAACATATTTTTTTTGCATTGTTATTCAATTTAAAGATATTTTAATTCAATTTAACAAGATTTAATTTTGTCAAAACTCTAAAAAAAATTTCCTAATATTTTAAAGATATGGGTTTTTTTTTTAGGAACACCAACAATTGCTTTTGGGTTGCTTCAGCGCTGTTATAAATTTGTAGAATACACTTGAATAATATTTTTCTGAGTGTTCTGACTCTTCTTCTCGATGCTTTGTCTTCTTGTTCTTATTGTTGTTGTTGTTGTTGCTGCTGCTGCTTCTAGCCACATCCATTTGTTATGGCCAATACCAATTGGCCATAGCGCGGAACATTTAGCTTCATTACGTCAAACCATTTCAAGTGTACGGCCATGGAGAGCGCACTGCAGAACCGTTTTAATTAGATGTAACCATAATAAATCAACAACAACTACACACACACACACACACTCAGAGTGTATGCATGTGTGTGTGTGTGTGTGTGTGTGTGTGTGTGTGTCGCTGTGTGTTGAGCGTGAGCGCAGGACACTGTTTTTGTTCCCATAAGCCACAAGACAAATGACGAGACCAAGTCCAAAACTAGCCAAGCAACAACAACAACTACAACAACTACAACTACACCAAGAACAACAACAACAACACTTAACTCTCTTTGCTGCAGTTGATGGCACATTTTACATAATCACAGCAGCTGCACAACAGCTGAGCAACCGTTGAGCAGCAGCAGCCGTCGATGAATCCAAATGAGCAATTGACATGCAAGGCGGCACTTTGATGCAAAACTCTCCGATTCTCCAATTCTCCAGCAATTCTCTACAATTTGCCACAACGCTACAGGTCTAAAATTTTGCACTGCCGCTAATAGCATAATCTTTGGCATTTCTTGAACAGCAAATTAAGAAATTAGCCAACATTTTTTATATACACATAGCAACCCATTGGAAAAATTATTTATTAAAAATAGGGAATTAAACCGAAAAAAAAAGGTTACGGTTTCGGTTCCGGTACGTCCCGAAATAACTATTTCGGTTAAAGGTTCTATTTCAGTTTTTTTCTTTCGGTTCAGGTATCAGTATCAATATCTAGTAGAATCTGGAAGAAAATATTTTTTTTAAGAATTTAATAAAATTTAAATGCAGAATGAATTAAAATGCGAAATAATGAATAAAATGACATTCCGCTTGAAAATCGGTTCAGTTTTGATCAAGTTATGACAGTTTGAAGTTGGTCATACTTTGGATCTGACAACTTAACAAGTCCAAATTTTTGTCCAATTCCTCATGATTTTTTACCAAAAAATGAAAGGTCTAAGAATCAAGTTTAAAGTGTTGTTTTATACTAATTACGATATGGGGAGTTGATCAAAAGTGAAAACTTGAGATTTAAAATTTTAAACTTTCAAAATTTCAAAGGGGGGACCCTTAGCATCGAACCCAAGATTTAGAGTAAAATATTTTTTTTTAAGAATTTAATAAAAATTTAAATGCAGAATGAATTAAAATGCCAAACCATGATCAAAATGACATTCCGCTTGAAAATCGGCTCAGTTTTGATCAAGTTATGACAGTTTGAAATTGGTCATACTTTGGATCTGACAACTTTACAAGTCAAAATTCTTGTCCAATTTCTCATAATTATTTACCAAAAAATTAAAGGTATCAGAATCAAGTTTGAAGTGTTGTTTTTAGTAAATATTGGCCAAGCAATAAAATTCCAGGGGTAATTCTATTAAAATATTCATTTTAGAAAAAAAATAATCGAAATGGCTTGAATATCGCCTCCACGAAAATCAAATTGTCGATATTTTAATGTATGTTTACATCACCATTTAATAGCATATACTTTTGTACTCTTTTCTACTATGTTTACCTTTTTTCTTGAATATATCTTCTATGTGCTTGCTTATTTGTTTTTTCTTCAATAACCCAAGAAATTTGATACTTTCGTTAGACCACAACAGCAGCAGTGGGAATCAGAATCTGTTTGTCTTCCGTTTCCCATCTATATATCTTCTCTCTCCTCTTTTATGTCTGAAAAATGATTTCTCTTTAGGTAAATAATAATATTTTTTTAAGGATGTTTGCGTTGTGATTGAACGACAACGTTCAGTTTTCCTATAAACTATAATTATCTAATTTTAAATTAATAAAAACAGTAAAATGGGCTGCCCAAAATTTCATAACGCTCACAGATTTTAAAACTATCCAAGTCTAATTTTTTTTATGAATAAAAACCATCTATTTACTATCTATAACAATTATCAACAAGTTATCTCTACACGTCTAATTTTGTTTGTCTGTGTTCTTAAAGATGTGATATATTTAATTTTCCGAATACATTTTCGAAAACACGAAAACCAGTTGCCATAAACTTATTTTACATTTCAAAAATATTATCATTTATTGGCATATTTTAAGGAATAAATCTTTGTGTCAATCAAGTCAAGTCAGCTAACGTATTCAAATTAATTTTAAGCAATATATAGATTTATTTGAAATACATTTTATGTCTGTTTTATTAAATTATAAACAGGCATTTATTCTAATTTAATAATTTTTGATTTTTATAAAATCTCTTAACAAATCTTTTGGTATTTTTAGATTAATTTGGAATGCATTTTATGACTTTTTTAAATTTTAAACAGTCATTTATTTAAACTTAATACTTTTCGAATTTTATGTAATCTCTTAACAAATTTTTTGGTATAAGGAACACTATAAATTGCTTTTGCTTTGCTTTAGGTTGTTAGAGACTTGTATAACATGTCTGATAAACTGTTTAGATAAGAAATAAGAGAAATACTTAGTGTCAAATCTGTACACAAAAACTCAAATATCTTTGTAATAGATCAACAAATTCTTGTCCATATGTAATAAGAGCTGAATAAAACTGCGACCAATTCTTTAGTTATGGCCAAGAGTTGCAAGTAGGCTTTTGATCTTATTGCTAATGACCACCCACGACCCCGAGGCGCCACTTAAAGTTTTTGGGGCAAGTTGATCATCATCTAATGTTGGGCAATTGCAATTTGATTTGATTTGATTTGCTTGCGACTAAAGACAGAGATTAAACTTGGTTAAGATTATTGCCACGATACGCGTATCGATTGATCAGTTTATGTACATATGTTGGCCAGATTCTATTCGACTCTCTTCTGTTCTTTGGGCCACTTGGTTTTGAGTCGAGTTTTTTTTTTTTTGGCTTAAAGCTCAGTTTAACCCACATTCGCTTCTCTTGGCTGGCAATCAAGCCACTTCACTCCCTCCCAACAACAACAACCGTTGCTGCCATTTGACAAACGCCTTGGCGAAATGCAAATTGCATGCATTCTCTATCCACCTCTTTCGCTCCCTCTCTGTCTCTCCCCTCAACTTTCCTCCTTTTCCCCTTTTTTTTTACCAAGTGCATTAAATGTGCGCTGCACATGCGATTTTGACGAAGGCGACCCTACAACTTGGACTTGAACTTGCGAATTTGCTAGACGACGAATCAAGCCAACACCAACACCAACAACAATACTAACACCATCAGCAACAACACCATCAGCAGCAGCAGCAGCAGCAACAACAACAACAGCAACGCCAGCAGCAAATCAGCGGCAAGTGAATGAGCTTAAATTGTCCATGGCTGCAACGGGGGAAAGGAGAGCGGAATGTGGGAGGTTGGCAGCATTGCAGCTGCAGCAGATAGAAGACAGAACACAGAAGACAGTGCACAGCGCACAGTGGTGCAAGAGTGTGACAAACAGAGACCCAAAAAACAAAAACAAGTAAAGCTATAGTCGAGATCCCGTCCGTTACTTATTGAATATATACAAAAGTACTTTAAAGAAATTACTACTGCATACTTTTAGGTGATTGTATTGAAATAAGAACTTTATTTATAACTTTGGTTAGCTATTACTCCCGTTCTACTTGTCCGATCTTGCTGCGGTTAAGTGAGATTATAGATAATATTAATAGATAACGTTAATTACCATAAAAACTGTATTATCTTAAGAACTGTGGTTGTGGTGGGTTTTCGCGTGTCTATAGAAATCTGTGTGTCAAATATGGTATTTCTATCTCCTATAGTCTCTGAGATCTAGGCGCTCACACAGACGGGCGGACGGACAAACGGACATGGCTATATCGACTCGGCTGTTGATGCTGATCAAGAATTTATATACTTTATGGGTTCGAAAATATAATATATACCCTTTTACTTATTTTTTAAGTAACGAGTATAAAAATGTAAGTAGATACCGGTACTAAAATAAGGACGTTTATAAGCTTGCTACAAATTTACATCAATGCTTTGAATACTAAATAAATAAATTTAAATTCATTTTAATTTTAAATTAATCTAGTCTGCAAACAGCTTAAATTTAGAAGGTTCGCTTCGATTTTGTTTACCAAAGAAAAGATTTAAAATATACATTGAATCAAGTAATAATACCTTATCGATAACAATAGAAAAATTTGTGAATGAGCAGTGTTCCGAAAATACAAGACCATAAAAATTTTATTGGTTTGCACCCATTAATAAAATATATTTAAATTAATCGAATAATTGGGTCCAATGCATTGACTATTTTACGAAATTTACCAGCAATATTAGTTGATTACTTTGTAAGTAAAGATATATATTAAATGTATATCGATCCACTGACCATTTGGCTTAAGACAATGTATTCATCAATTGATCATATTTAATATCATACAATATTTAATGTAATTTTTCTATGAATGCTTAGCAATAATTTATTTGAATTAATTAAGAAATCGAATAAATATTTTAAACAATATATTTGTATCGGTAATAGTTATCGATAATATTTAAAATCAGTTGTTTAAGGTAATATTTGTTTTCCTAGATAGAAATGTTTTGAATATTTTTAACAATATATTTGTTTTGGTAATAGTTATCGATAATATTTTAAATCAGTTTTTTTAGGTAATATTTGTTTTCCATTTATTTTCTGATGGCATAAAACATTGTCACACTGTGCGGCGTCTAGGCAAAAAGCAAAGCCGCAGAGCTTAGATGATGATGACTGCGCTGTCTTCTCTCCATTCCCCAATCTCCACTCCCCTCTCTTGAACCCCTCTTTGTTGCCTGCCTAACTTACAGAAGTCTCCTTGGCTGACTGGTTACCTGGCTTACCAGCCTGTTGCATGTTGTTGCCTCAACGCCCTCAGTACGTTATTATGTGGCAGTTGTTGTTGTTGTAGTTGCTGTTGTTGTTGTCTGGTCGGTCGTCTGTGGAGCATCAAGGCACTGGGGCAGCGAGGCATCAAGTTCGCAACGGGCGACAGGAGCCAGCGACAAACAGAGACAGAGACAGAGAGAGTAAGAGAGAGCCACAGATAGAAAAAGGTACACAGGAAAAAACAATTATTCTAAAATTCAAAATTAAAATTCTTGATTTAAGCACGTATTTTCATACCCATTACTTAGAAGATAAGTAAAAAAAAAATATATTTTGTTTGTTGGAATGTATGTAACAGGTAGAAGAAGGCATGTCCGACCCTATAAAGTATATATGTTATAGTCTTGATCAGCATCCACAGTCGAGTCGATATGGCCATTTGTGTCCGGCTACATCTCAGAGATTGTAAGAGCTAGAGCATCCAAATTTGACACACTGACTTTTGTAAACCCCACGCACATCAAGTTTGTTTTAAATCAAATCAAAAATCGCGAAAAACCACACCAACCACTTTATTTAAGATACAACGTAATTTTTTGTTAATTAATCTATTATTATTTTCTATCATCCCACTTAATCGCAACCAGATCGGTTATATAAAAAGTCAGTAATGGCTATTTTATTTTTAAAAGGCAATACAAGCGTCTAAAAGTATGTAACAAGTATTTCTATAATCGGGGTTGACTAATTAAGTATGTATTTAAGATATTAAATTAAATTAATTATAATAAAATAATTAATTAAATTAAGACAATATGCGAAGTCAAATAAGCCTAAAATATTTGATTTAACTAAAAAATATCTCAAAAAAAACCCCGAAAATTAAAATACTGCGAATAAAATAGTGCTTGTATCAATTTTTTTGTGCTGGGTTTAAGAAACTACGGAATTTTTGATTGATTATAATCAATTATATACCAAAAAATTTCAAATTTTATTCTCTGTGTAGACTTGAAGACTAAGACGAATGCAGAGCAACCGCAGTTACTTTGCCTAGGCACAACACACACACACACAAGCACACACACACACATACTGTCACACACACACACACAGACATTAGGTTGCATAGACAAGCCTCAATTAAGTTGCAATTGCAGTTGTTGTTGCTGTTGTCGTTGTTGTTGTTGTTATTGTTATTATTGTTTGCTGCGTTGGCGGCGTAGGAATTTCGCTCGCTGCTGCTGCTGCCCACGCGCTGCTGCCTCAAGTTGCTGCCACCAGTTGCAAGTTGCAAGTCGCAAGTTGCTGCTGTTGCTGCTGCTGATAAAGTCCAAAATGATGTACTACCTGGTGCTGGTGGTTTGTTGTTTGCGTCTTAGTTTTAAGCAGAGGCACATCACACACACAACAGGAGCGCACTGCGGGTACATTCAAGGGCCCAAATATTATTATACTAGGTACTGAACCCAGCGGCTGACCAAATACTGCTGAACTGTTGTAAATGAAAATAAGTGCGAGCTTTGACCACGATTTTAACGCACTTGCAGGTCGAATTTTTCAAAACGCCTTCTTATCTCAAGATGCAATTATCTTGGGTATATTGTGTTCAAATTTCAAATATGTAACTTTGGCGGCTTGGCCTGTCCAATGCTAAATCACTGATTGAATAAATGAATGGAGGTCAAGCTGTTTTATATATATAGATATTCAAATCCCTAGAGTAAGTCAGCAAATAATAAGAGAATTTCAGACTAGGCAGAAATTGTAATCTATGCTAAAATTGTCTATTAAACTTTTTAAACAAATACTTTTATGTTTCTTGAACTATTTTAAACTAAAACCAGTTGAGATTAGTAAGAAAAAAGCTATTTCATCTACTTAAAATTGTAAAAATTGTACCCATAATTAAATTTTCTTTAATTAACCAAATAATTTGTACTTTTAACTCATGTCTTCCTTCTCCAAGGACTTCAGCTGACTGGAGTTGCTCTCGACGAGAGAATGTGTCAATGCCGAATCATTTTCGATGCTTGTAAAGCGTCGCATCATCTCCTGGCATAAATCATCAGCATATTCCGTCAGCTCATCGATTTCCGCATGAAATTCACGCAGATCGAAGCGCAATTGACGCGTACAGAGGAAGGACTTACTGCGTCTATAGGCCTTGGCAATATTGGCCTTGATGACACGAGCCGCCTCCTCTTTGGTCAGCTTTTTGTCGAGCAGACGCTGATAACGCTCCTTGCAAACGGGCAACTCTTTGGCGACCTCTTCACTCCACTCCTTGAACTGCACTATTTGGGCGCCCAATTGACGACAACGTCTATTCTCCTGGCACATTTGAGCGCGTAGTTTCTTCAGCAGCTCACGTAAAAGTCGATAATTGCAAATCATCTCATTGATTTCACATTGAAGACGATGATGTCCGTGCTGTAGATCACGAACTTCCATTAGTTCCACACAACTCAGTTCATCATTTGCCGAAACTTTGAGCTTTTTCTGTTCGTCCTTTTGTTTCTCTACAGGTTTTTCCGTCTGCTTTTTCAACTGCTCGGTGGAGGCTTCAGTTACTCCACTTTCCAAATCCTGTTGCTTTTTGCGCTCCTTGATCACAATCTGCATTTGCTCGATGCGTCGTATTAAACAGTCCAAATCCTTGACCAATTGTAGCGTTCGATCCTCATCATCTGTGTGATCCTCACTGAACATTGGACCGTAGCTCATTTCCTGCTCCTCCTCCTCATCGTTGGGTGTGAAGCTCACTTCGTCGTCATAGTGAAATATCTCAATCTTTCGACAGCGTATTCTGTGACTTAACAAATCCATATAATCAACGGCCACATCACAATCGCCCAGTCTCTCAATGATCTTATCCTCCGAATCTTGAAGCGGCTCCGATGCAAACATCTTGAATCTTTTAGTTTACTTAACTCTCTGTATATAACTATCTATATGTGTGTTCTTAATGATATTTATCTGTATAAATTATGATTCTTACTAAAATTTGTATTTATTGTGTGCCTGATCAACTTGAAAATCCAAACACAAGTATTCGACATGGGTTAAAGGACTACTTTGATGACTTTAATAATTATTTAATATTATAATATTAAATAAATTTAAAATTTTATATTTTATGCACAAACTGTTTGAATCAGTTGAGAATTATAAATGCAATTTGCTTAAAAGCTTGTCTGTCGATTGACTGATTAAAATTTATTAAAAGTAGCCTGAGTTTTCGACTAAAAGACTGTCTTCCGACTGAATATAAACAGAAAAATGTAAGCTCTTAGCTAATATTTTTTATTTATTTTATTTTTTTATTTATTTAAATTTTTTTTAATTAAACTGTATATTTATAAAATGTTAACTTTAATATGGGAAATACAGTTTCAGTAAGTGCTTATATTTTGTATTTTATTATCGTACCATTTAATTTACTTGACGTTTCTATTCATTTTGTAAACTTAATTCATTTCATTATTATATAATATTATTTATAGATTAGTTTTAAAGAGAAACTTTAGAATCAAAGCAAGAATTTAGAAACGGAACAATTTTTTTTTTTTAATTGATGTATTCACGAATTGCGTGTATTTTCTAATGTTCTAATGAACTTTAAAACACATTCAGAATAAAAAATCATAATATTTTTACATTTTTACATTAAAACTAAGGTTTTTATAGATGACAGGTTGATCAATTTAATTGGTCTACAATTTAGTTTTATTTATGCTTTAACTGCTTGAGAATTGTAAATTAAATCCTATATTATTTAAACTATGTAGTCTGTAATTCTTGGTAGTTTTTCTGTGCTCTAGATCCGCGCCTGTTGCCAAAGTCTGATAAGAAAATTTATGGTTAGCCAGTTGCTGTGGCGGCATAATTGCGCACCCACATAAAGAAACACATACAGACTTATTCACAGAGATATTCACATGGGCAATGCCACGGGCCGTGGGCTTTGGCGTGTGTCTCACAACTTGAGTGGAGTCCATGTGTCTTCTGTCTTCTGTCTTCTGTGCTTCTACCCTGCCCCCCTCCCTCTCACAACTTCTCTTTCGGAAGAATCTATGTAGTTGAAGTCGTAGTCGGAGTACGAACTGAGCTTGTCTGAAGCAGTTGACTTTGTTTACCCGCAAGTTGTAATTTTCTGCGAAACCATCAGCCGCAGAATTGCTTTCTGCTGCCGCCGCCACTGATAAGTCCCGCTTCTGTCTTTCTTCTACTACTTCTTCTACTTTACATCGTTTTCTTTTTTATACCCTGTGACATAGGGTATACTAAATTTGATGGCGAAATGTGTAACGCAGTAAAGAAGACTTGACAGATCACATAAATTACTTGCCAAGTTTTGACTTTGACCCCCTTGCAATTTGAATTTCGCAAAACGCCGTCTTATTGCACGATAAAATTGTGTCAGCTTTGTTGTGTGAAAATTTCAGCCTCCTAGTTCTTATGGTTTGGGCTGTGCAATGATCATTAAGTCAGTCAGTCAGGACAAAGAAATTTATATATATATAGATATATATTCACTGACTACTTTGAATATACTATAAGTATTGAAACTATGCTGATAAAACCGATAGAATTAAGTTTGTAAAATATATGATCAGTCAGTGAGTTAGTGAGTAAATGAGTCAGGACAAAGAGTTTTATATATATAGACAGTCGAAAATAAATGTTCCTGATATTTTAATTCAAAATTTGCTCAATTTTGGTAA
Organism: Drosophila innubila; assembly: GCF_004354385.1. Classification (NCBI taxonomy): domain Eukaryota; kingdom Metazoa; phylum Arthropoda; class Insecta; order Diptera; family Drosophilidae; genus Drosophila; species Drosophila innubila. Next base: position 5,142,989 of record NC_047626.1, on the reverse strand, counting down.
AAATCGGTCGATGATATATGATACAATGGTCATAGAAAATTGTTTATTTTGTATGAAAAATTTTATTGTTTTTAGAGGTATTTTAATAAAATTAAATGTAAACTACTTTTCGTTATGCTTTTAAGTCTTTTTGTTTTATTACAATTATTCTGAAAATAATCAGTGATCTGCAAGGGTATCAAATCTTCAGCGTGCCAAAGATAAACTATGTTTCTGGTATTATTTTTTCTTGGGTTTTTTTTGCTTGGTTTCTTCGAGTAGAGTCTACTGAGCACTTGTGGCATTGCAATTGGGCATCGTCTGCGGTTTTTGAATATACTTTGCTAATTGCTTTTACCAGATTTCGGGTGCTAGGGCATTACGAGTATGTGCATCTATTCCTTGGGCCACTGTCTAACCGAGAGTTCTTAGAGTCTTTCAGTGGCTGTTGCAACTGTTGACAGGCTTTTAAGCGCTGTCACATTGTGGAATTTCACAGGCTACTATTAAGTCGATGCTAGATGGATGAACACTGACCAGTCTTCAAATAGGGGTCAGTTGACACCCGCCACTCCCTCTTCACTCTCCACTCTCCACTCAAGGGAAATGACCGGTAGCAGTAAGTGAGTGTTTGTCTCTGTTTGTTGCATTTGAAATACTTTTTAGCTAGCTACTTACTACAGATTTTTGGCAAGTCTGCCAACTAATGAATTAGGATACCTTAGTAGGTTGAAAGAATTGACTTAAATAATAGCTTGAATAATGGAGAATTTAATGAGGAATCCCGGGAGAAGTCTAAGAATCACTTAGTGTAATGTATTTCAAATCTAGTTAGTTTTCGCAATTAATAATTAATAGTTCCAAGTGCTTTTCTATAAATATTTCGATACATAATACTCAAAATATCCAAATATTCAAACAAAAATTAGGAAAAACAAAGAAAGCTTATATATTTTTTTTTAATAAAAATTTTCAAACCCAAATAAGGTATAATGTTTAAAGAAAACTAAAATTATATAATTAAGGCACAAATTAGAAAAAACTGAAATAAAAATATGTAAATGGTATATATTTAAAAAGCGCAATTTCTAGAAAAATATTTTTAACATCAAGTCTTTATCTTATTATTGTTTTAAATGGTAAGTTTTAGAAATTCTCTTAAAGTGGAAACAGTCAAAATACATATAATATATTATTCCATAAATTTAGATTTAAAATTTATCGAATTTGTAAACCCTACATAAATCTAAATATTGTTTAGTTTTTTAATTAGTCTTAGTTCGTACAAAAATATTCTAAATCCTTATGAGGTAAGTGTTCAAAGCTATGTGGCAATGGGACTAGCTAACTGAAAATAGGAACTAGCTAACAGATAAAAGGACTAGATAAAAAAGTGATATATAAATAAATAAAAAAATTATACCTGGCGCCAGCGATGTCACGATGAATTTCTACTCAAGCTCTTAACAACATTTATTACATTTAGTCAGAAAACTAAGGTCAGTGATGATTTATTATGTGATGTGTAAATTGAATAAACAACTGGCTTTAAGCTATGGTATTTGCAGTCTCACACTCTGGCAGTGGCAAGCTGTACATTCTATTTTTTTTTTTTCGGGTTCTCACTAATCTGCTGAGAGTTGCTGCGTTTTAATGCCATTTCGTGGGTAAAAGAGCAAATGACAAGAAGAGAGGCGCGAGAAGAGGTAGAGAAAAGAAAAAGAACTGTACCGCTAAAGCGCCTAATCACATCATGAGCGTGGAACTGCCAAGATGACCATATCGGACCCCACCTAGACCTCAGAGCTTACGGATCAAAAACTTATGGTTCATCATTGTGAGCTTGTGAACTCTCAGAAGATTCAGCTGCAGCTTCAGCTTCAGCTGGAGCAGCTGCTGGTCATGCAGGAAGTTCAAGTGCGAGAGAAATGCCCATGACATGTGCGATTGTGAGTTATGCACTCACTGACTGAGTTTCTACACTGAAAAAAAATAAGATCAACTTCTAAAATAATAAGAAAAAATTTTTCTAACACATTTTGTTCTTAAAATCAGACAATTTTAAGACCAAATTACTAACTTTACTAACATTACAATACTTGATCCGTGGCGCTTTGGTTAGAGTCGCTACTTCAGTTTGCAAACGAGCGCGGGTTCGAACCCCACTCTTGTCAAGAAAAAAATATATTAAAGATTAGACAATTTTAAGACCAAATTACTAACATTACTAATTACATTGCATTGAAAACATTGAAATGTTATATCTTCATGTAATATCAATACTTGATCCGTGGCGCTTTGGTTAGAGTCGCCGCTTTAGCTTGCAAACAAGCGCGGGTTCGAACCCCACTCTTGTCAAGGACAAATATATTAAAGAAATGATTTTCAAAATTCCCAGCTTAAACTTAAAAACATACATTCTTATACTTATTTTTGTGGTCTTAAAAAATACAAGAATTGTTGATGTTATTAATACTCATTTTTATAACTTTTTTTTTATCAGTGTAGAGAAGACAGTAGATAGAGAAGCAGAAGCGGAGTTCAGCTGGGCAGATAGAATAGAGAAAAAAATAAAACGAGTAGCAAAATGCAATATACATTAGATATACTTAGAACGAGGCTATAGAAAATTACGATTTATGTAACAAGTTAAAGAATCTGAGCGCATTTATTTCCGCATCTATCATCAGCAAAAAAAAAGAAAAAAAAAAAATGATGAAGAAAAAACAAACCAACAAGAAGTGCAACGTTAATGGGCTGCAGGGAAAGGGGGGAAGAGGTGGTAAAGGTGGGAATGCTGATGATCTAAAGATGCAATACAACACAGTTGTCGTTATAGTAGACAGTAAGTCAGTCATTCATTCAGACAGATTGACTGAAAGACGAATAGACAGTCCGAGTTCGAGTCAGTTATTAAATGTGACCAGAAGAAAATAGCAAGAGACAGATAGTTAGAAAAAAAGAGAGACAGAGAAACAGAGCGAGAGAGAGGGAGAGAGAAAGATAGCAATGCTGTCCAAGTTATTACATAAGAGCCAAAGACGACAAACGCCGACAGAGGATAGATGAGTTAAGATGGCTTGCACAAAGAGAGAGACTTATAAAAATCATAGCGTAAAAGCAAAAGAATTATAATTTTCCAATCAACTGATAAATTTTTAATGATGCGACGGCGACGATTGCGAGACCTGAGGAAAATGTTGTCCAAAGTGCATGCTGGAATTTAGACGCTGTGCCTCATCGACAGCCAACATTGGCATCGACATTGGCATCGACATTGGCATCGGACATGTGTAAGAAACATTCCCATAGGTGTGATTGCTGGCGCGCAAGAACAAGTAAAACACCAAATTACTGTTACTGGGCAAAGTGTATAACAGTGTGTGTGTATAACAGTGTGCGTGTGTGACTGTGTGTGTGTGACTGTGTGTGTGTCTCTGTATGGCATTAGAGTTAGGACAAGTCAAGGGGCTAAGACGCTATCAAAGTTAGATGCTAAGGGGAATAAGACGCAAAGGTAAGGGGAATACCTCTAATGCACTTGGCTGCACTGTGTTATAGAAGCATAGCAACTAAGGGGTTAAAACTAGTGATGCCAAAACACATTGAAGCATCGATTAATCGATGATTGCGTAAGCAGCCTTTAAACTGCCTATTTCCCATGCAAATTTGATTTAATATAAACATATAATAAATAAAATGTTTTGTTTTCTGTTACTACTCATTATTACAATAAGAAAAACAAAAATAATTTAAGCAATTCCATTCATTTTTTATGATATTCATTTAAAATTTAAGACCACTTAATATTCATTTTTCCTGAGGTATTTTCATTTAATTTCTTTTAGCGATAAATCGTGTGAAAAAAATCGAAGATTACTAAAAATTTGCCTCTTTGGAATTCGTTAGAGTTCTTGCTTTCATTGTTATATTTGTCTGCTGCCTAGTGATGTAAATCTAAATTTAAGATCAAGTTTGATATCGAAATAGAAAATCGCCAAAAATTGTCGATATATCGGAAAATAGTAGATCGAGTTGCAAATATCGAGTTTTTTCAAAAGAAATTTATTATTTATTCAAAAACGCAATTGTATTCACAAACACACGGGTTCACGGTAGATCGTCAAAAAAATCATCGAGTTAAAGGACTCGATAATCGCTTCAGCGAAAGTCAAGTTGTTGATTTTTCGCAATATTTTTACATCACATAAAAAAAATCAAACAAAATAAACCAACACAAAATTTTTTTTGTATGTAAAAATCAATGAATCGATGCATCAAAAAATCGATGATTTCATTGGAAATGATTAAATTCAATTTTGAAATTCATGTTATGTTGGGATTTACACCCCTATTAAATGGGACTTAAAAATGGCATTTAAATGATATCAATAAATAAACTCAAGAATTAAGAACAACTTGCTACCTATTATTTGTATTGAAAAATTGATAAATCGATCAATTTGTATAATTTTTCTTGATGAATCGACAAATCGATTTTATCATATAATATTAAAATCGATGTTTGGTTTAGACTTACATCCCTATTTCATTAACTTTATGTTGTCATTTAAATAGGTTCCTTAAATAAACCCTAGAATTAAGTACCATTTTCTACTATATACATATTTGTAACGGAAAATCATATAAATCGATGAAACTGTCTAATTTTCTTCGATTAATCGACAATTCGATGTTTTCATTTAATTTTAAATTTAATATTCTATTTGGATTTACATCACTAGCAAAGAGAGAACCGACATTAGATGCCAAGGGGGTTAAGACAGGGCAGTACCGGGCTGAGAGGGGAATACCTCTAATGCACTTGGCTACAGGCCATTGACAGTGGGACTTTTGTTGGTTGCGGACCACAGCGTCGCCGTGATCGATGATGAGCTGATGATGCGGTTGACTGCCTTCAGTTCTCGGATGTACAGAGTTTGTTCATGCTGAGATGCTGTACCTCTGGCTGATGTCGATGCAACCCGTCCACCTTGTCCAACTGTCTGTCTGTCCGTCTGTCCGTCCGTCTGTCCGTCTGTCTAACTGTCAGTTGTCAGTTGTCGCTTTCGCACTTGCTTTGCAGCCAAAGCACGACACATTTCTCATGCAAATAACAAACGTTGCCTTGCAAGTTGTTTCGTGTACTCAGCGAGGCATTGAGTTGTTCCAATCCATCGACTCACTTTGAGAGTACTCTGAATATGCAAGAAATGTGCTCGATGTGCTTGACTCTCACCATATCTACTACATTATGCATTAGTTAGCTAAAGGGAAGTTGCGAAATGATTTCCGTATTGCCAGACAGTTGACAATTAAATGCATTACTACAGTTGAAATTCTCTATGACAATTGATCAACCTATGAGGTGGTTCCTGTTGTCCCGTGATCGATCAAAAAAAAGGCGATATTGTGATGGAAATTTTGTGTTTTTTGTGTGCAAACTAAACTACTGACTGCCCAAAAAAAAAATCCTTTACTATTGATTCGCATAATTATGTTACTTTATTTACAAAAATTGCATTTTTTTATACAACAATTTTTATTTATTTAAAAATCATTAATATACTGAAAAGAATAATTTGTATGTATAAAATTGAAGCAAGGTTCGAACTATGTTTTTAGGTTCAGTAGGTATATAAACCGGTTCGCAAACCGAACTCGCTTTATAGATCGAACAAACTAACTAACTAACTAAATTTAATACTTAATCTCATTTTAGTTTATGATTTAATTTAATATTTATTTTAATTTTTAATTCTTTATATAGCTTTTAGTCTTATTTTATTATCTAAATAATTTTTTCTTTTATTACCGACAGCTTTTAGTAGAGTATTAATAAATTAATAAATAAATATAAACTGATTCTTTTTTAAAATTTTTGTGGTTTGCTGCTAGATTTTAAATACATAGCTTTTTCGTTCAATGTATTCTGTACAATTAAGTGATTTTCTGCGTCTCTGCGAATTCATTGTAGCGAAGTTCTACTGTAGTTGTCAGTGGACTGGCGCTTAAGGAGTGAGCATGGGTTACTTTCAAAGTTTTCACTACCAGATTGCATTTAAACAAATATGCTCTTGGTGAAACTTTAACTACATTAAGCATAAGGTGCGCTTAACAAGTAAGCATGCTCTAGTCGTTAGTTTTTGACTACAGGGTAGCACCAAGGCTTCTGCATACTCTACTTTATAAGCCTTCTTCTTCCTTCTTTAGTTTGATGCTATTTAAAAAAGTTGAACAACTTTACTACTTTATAGGCAATCCTGTCAAAATTTAACTAAAGAAACAAAGTATTTAGTTTGTTAATTGCATACATTTTAAAAGTACTCTAATATTCATTTTTTCATATTTTAAATGTGTGTAGGATATTCAAAAGAAAATTGTTGAGTTATGTTAAATAATGTGAATCAAGTTTAAAGTTTATAATAATGTTTTATTGAATTAATAGGAATTAATTAGTCAGAATACTAATTTAGATAGTTTGTGTCTTGTAAATTATGATCCCTTTTTACAATGTCCAATAAAGGATTTAGTTAACTAGCTGATAGATATTTTTCGACGGTTTATGTGTGTATGGAAATTAATTTTAAATAACAAAATAATTTCAATTCGAAAAATATATAATAATTCTCATATAAATTGCAATTTGTCTATTTTATTTTTATAGAATATTGGCTTTGAAATTTATTTGATTAGAAATTTGAGCTATGACTTGTCGCTATCCAACAATTATCGATAGTTTCTCACTGCAGATACTTGATCATTTTGCCAGAGGAAAAGGGGAAAATCCAGAGAATCCAACAAACAGAGAAAATGCAATACAATATGGGAAAAAGCACCTGCTCCTGAGCTGAGTTGACTTGAGTTTTTCATGAGTGAATCGCATGCAGAGACGTGTGTAAAGTATTTATGCATCTACATACATACGAGTCGAGTTGAGTCTACCAAGAGAGTTTACGTTTACTCGTATACTATAGTATTTTCTTATGCATGCCGCTTTGGCGACCGTTATTTAATAAGGAAATTTAAAGTTTATATTTTCATTTGGTCGATCGTGAGTTGTCTGGCTTTGTGCTTGGCCAGGGGCCACTCCAAAGACTTCAGAGCTTCGACTTGCGCCGCGGCGTCTCAGGTGTCTGTGCGAGGCGCCAAATGGACAACGCGTATTTCATGCAGCAAAAAAAAAAAAAAAAAAAAAAAGAAGAAAAAAATACTAAAAATAAACTCCACGCTGCACGCATACAAATTGCAAAATGCAAAACACTCTTGGCCAAGTCGCGCCGAGGCGGTTTTTGTAGTTCTGAGTTCTGTTCTGGCCAAAAGGCGCAACGAATCGATGCGATGCGACGACGCGATGCGATGACCAAATTGTTCGCACGCTTCGGCCCCTTGCATGATGGCGGCTAATGCGTTGCGATTTTTGCGCATTTTCTTTTATTTTTCAATTACTTACAACAGCCACAGACCCCCCTCCACTTGATACCCTTTACATTGCAGAGGGTATTCAACTTTTTTCATCTATATATATAGTGAGTGAGTGAATCAGTGAGTAGTTAGGTCAAAGAATATTTTATATTTATATATTTATCTTTAGTCTCTCAATTCACCTTATAATATTAACATTTTTAAATGTTTATAATTATTTTATATAATAAAAAAATAAATCTATATATATAAATCTTTGACCTTACTACTCACTGATCATTGCACAGCCCAAACCATAAGAACTAGGAGTCTGGAATTTTTACACAACATAGTTGAGACAACTTTATAGTATAATAAGCAGGTTTAATAGTTTAAGCCAATGGATCTTGCTTCTATTTTTTTTTTTTATTTATAAGCATCAGCAAAAATTTCAAGTCATTATTTTGTTTTTTGTTTTTAAAAAAAAATGATTTTGTAAATTTGTTCACATAGTAACTTGACTAACTGTATATCAAAGAGACTCTCAAATTAAGCTTATAATAATTTTTATTTGTAATAACATAAGACTGTCATTGGAGCGATCTGGCAAAAATTGAATTGTTGTATAAGGAAACAAATTTTAATTTTAATAATATAATAAAAATCAGTTTTTATTTTACTTTTTATTTCAAATGTATTTCAAATATCTTCATAGGAACATCCGCTTAAAATTTATTTGCTGTACAAGCAAAAAAATTAAAAAAAGGGTTTTCTTATACTTTTTATTTAAAGTATTTCTCAAAAATACCCGCAAGGGTATTAAATCTTCAGTGTGATAAACATAATTTGTCTAGCTTGTTTCAACTTGTTGTTACTATAAAAAGTTGTTCAGGTATTGCCGGAGGATTCGCGTTGAATTCCCCCCATTAATGATCTTTTGTCAATTAATTGATTGCGCTTCAACGATTTCCAATACAACAACAATAATAACTGTCGTATTTGCGCTTAAATATGTGCAGCTCAATTGGCCATCGCGATGGCTCGTGAGTTGGCCAAGATCATCATTCAAGCCAAGTTCCCCCCCTGCACCTTTAGCCACATCTCTCATCGTTTAGTTGATTGTCTCAACGGTGTCTCTTCACAGCCGTAAAAGTTGTTCCTTTTTTTTCTTAGCTCCTTCTTCTTCTTCTATAATTTTTTTTCACAACGCCCGAGGGTTGTCGGCCATTGGCGAATGCCTTGTGTCCAAGTCTCATCAATTGATTTATCATATTTGGAGCTATAATGACTTTTCCTCTGGTCTTCTTAATACCGTAAGACCGCTTGACCCATATGCAATTAATTCAACCTAACAATCACTTGCAATATGCAATAGCATTGATGGTAATTCGAGAATATATTTTTGGGGGTAACTGACGCCTTCTGCATTGTCTATATATCCTATATATAAAATCCTAGCAAAGACAAACAACACACAGCACATGTGCTGCTTCGAGTCGAGTCGCTGAACACAAATAATTATTTGTATAAATTATAATTTATTGAATTGCTCATATTGTTGTAAATTTATTTGGAGAGCTCACTTGTATAATTTTGCATCCTTATATAAATATATACACGTATACACTGATAAAAAAATGTTTTAAAATCAAGATTTTTGTCTTAAAACTAAGAATTTTGGTCTAAAAAAAGCGGCGAGAACACAAAATTCGTAAATTAAATTAAATTTGTTAAAAGAACATTTCAAATAGGACCAAGTTCTTTTTTTAAGAATAAAAGTTCTAGAAATTTAAATCAAAAAATTAAAAATAATTTTTAAATTTATAATTTTTTATTTTTTTTTAAATTTTAATTTTTATTCTGTCTTGGTAATTTTATAATAGTAATTTTATTTTGTTACGAATATCATATTTTATCATATATTAGTACATATTTATATACGTACTTTCCTAACAATTTAAGATTTTTATTCTTGTATCAAGCACATTGATTTTTTAGATGCATATTCTTAGTATTATTAATATTGTCTTATAATGTTCTTATTTTAAGATCAAAATTATTAAGATGAATGTTCTTGATTTTAGAAGTTGGTCTTTTTTTCAGTGTAAATATATATAATTCTAAAACTCAGCCTTTAATTTTTCTTATAATTCTACAATTCGGTTTATCTTTAAATCCACTTTTAACTCAATCTATAACTTTACGATCAGCTCAGCCTTAAGTTCTGTCTTTAGCTCTATCTTGTGCTCTCTACGCAAAACAATTCTAAAATTCGCATAAAAATAAAGATAGGGCTTCGACTATTATAGAACCCCAATTTACATGATTGCCCAAACTATTAAATTAAATGTTAAACCCTGTCCCTTAATTTACATTATTTGCGGAATTTGCAAGTTCAACAGAAGCCAATCAAAACTAAAAAAAAAAATTGAAATGAATCTCTAGACGAGCCTAAACTGAAACCTAAAAGAAAGCGAGCACTCGGTTGAGTTCTATGGTTAAATTCGTATGCAAATTAGAGGTGGCTCAATAAAGAATACACCTTTTTAAATGTCGTTCAGTCAAGGGCTGGCGACCTTGCTATGGCTTTACAGCTAAACAAAAGCTTCAATAAAACAAAAACAAAAAATAAAATAACCAGAGAAAACAACAACAAGAAGAAAACTAGCTTAAAAGCTACAACTTACATTTGGACCAATTAAAAATCTATAAAAATACTTTAACAATATATCAGAGACAATGCAGCAGCAACAACAATGAATTTTGAATTTTAGGGTAATGGAATCGGAATCGAATTCAGACTTTAAACTGGCTTCATAATAGCTTAAATAAAAAGAAAGAAAGAGAGGAATGGAGGGGGGAAGAACTGCATTCATTAAAAGCCAATCAAGTAAAATAAACTCATTGGCTTTCTATAGAGAATCCTAATTGGGCAACAAAAAGACAGTTAAAAAATGAATTCAATTAAGTTTAAAGAAAAGAAAAGCAACCAAAAACACAATAGAAAATATATATAAATAAATAAATTAAAAAAATACACAGCAGAAAAAAAATCAACTAAAGAATTTATTGAGTATCAGTAGAGCCACATTGTCTATATTATTGAATGACGCATGCAACTACTCTCTCTGCCATAAAACTAATCAATTTACATATTTCTCTAAACTAGGAACAACATAAAATTCTTTAGTTTGAATTTTCGTTGAGGCTGAAACCCGATTAAAGAGATATATATATACGAAATTAGTTGAAAAGCTGAACTAATGTTAAACAATAGAATAAACGTAAAAATGTGCTTTGAATTAAGTTATTATTGTAAGAATATTATAAAGTTGTTGCAGAAAACAGAATTTATTTGATAATTCTTTTAAGTAGAACAGTTTAATGTGTTAATTTTCAGGAAATTAAAATTTTAAGATTTAAGTTAATTAAGATTTTTGCATGTTTTTTTTTGAGTATGTATTAAGAATATTATTGTTTAATTAATTGTGAAATTATGTGTACAAAAGGCAATGACTCAATCTTAAAAAAAGTCAAAAAAAGCCTAAGATAATTGATCTAACTAAAAAAAATTCTACAGAGTCCCGAAAATCAAAATATTGCATGGAAAAATCGTGTCTAAATAAGTATTTTGTATTTTGTATTTTGTTTAAGATAAATTCGGAATTACCGTACTTCGGACACCACATTAGTTTAATTTTATTCCGAAATTCTGTATTTGTTTTCCTACAATTCCAATTTAAAATAAATCCAAATCTATTTGACTTTATTGCGTATCTTAGCTAAGATACACATCAAAATGATACTTGGTATTACAACATTTTCTTTCATGCGATTCCCTCCTAGGTCTATATTAAAATACAACAGTTAGGTATTAAAAAAGAGTTGTAATGGAATACAACCCAACACTTTTTCCCAACAAATCCACGCTTCTTTCTATGCTTCCTCTTCAGTAAACAGTTTGTTTTGAACTTCCGTTTCCCATAGCGGATTACTTTGATTATTCAAGGTATTCAAGGATTCAGTTTTATAAGCAACTGCGGAAGCGCCGCGCAGTCTTCTTCTGTTCAAACTTCTACTTCTTTTTTGGAGTTTTTCGAACCCAAAACGAGCAGCATAAAATATATAATATATAGACACGCCCCGATCCGACCTTCTTCAGCTGAGACAATGGGCAAGTGAAGAGTGCTTGTCAGGTTCCCACCACAGAGCAACCCTTTGGCATTTTGTGGATGTTGCACCCTTAAAACTGTCAGTCTGTTGGTTGATCTATCAGAAATCTGTCACGTTGTTTTGCAGGTAGCAGGTAGGTCTCTCTTCTGTAGCTTGCCACATCCTCCAACCCCTGCGATTTGTGTGGAAATGCAATGCAAAGTGAAAAATGCTCGCATATCGATCAACATGCATTTGATTCGCATTTTCCCAACGTGGGAAACCAACACAGGTGCTGTTTCCAATAGAGCAGCGAGCATTGGGAAAGCGAAGGGCGAGAAATTTGATACTTCAGCGAATTCAGCTGCCACATGTTGCAAATAAATATTTGACGAGAATTTGAGTTTCCTTCTTCTTCTTTGGTGTTGTATAATTTTTCATCTGCTGGCAAATGGGATTTACCTGCTTTGCAATTAACCAAAATGATATGAGAGAACGCATGTTATGTGAGCAGACCAACAACCATAAAGACAACAACAACTACTACCATAACTACAACAACAACTACTACTACCATAACTACAACAACAACCGCAATAATGACAGTCGCACAAAAATCAACAAATCACGATCACAAAACTCACGATTTCTTGTATCCCAAAAAAAAAATAATCAAAAAACAAAAAAAAAACTTAAGCGAAAGACAAAAACCAAAAAAATTAAAAAAAAAAAAAAAAGAGACAAGAATTTTTCGGTAGCTAATGTTGCAGCAGAACAAGACCATGCCGCATGTAGTAAGTGCCTGTCACATCGACAACAACAACAACAAGTAAGAAAGCTCTAGACGAGTGGGCTCGACTATTAGATACTCTAGCATGTAAGAATTTTTCACAAAAAAATGGTAACCCAAATTCAAACTCTACGCTCAATTCTAAAATGTTTTCAACCAGAAAAAAAACAATTCCTAGTGCAGTTTTTAATTTAAAAAATTTGGTGTTTTTAAATTAAAAAAATTAAAATTAAGTTTTAAGGACAATGTGTCCTTTATTCTCCTTACAAAACTTTTGATATCAATCTTGTCGTCAGGAGCGGAATTAAAATAATAAAGATGTGCTAATAATTACAAAATTTCAATTAAATGGATTTTTTTAAATTTCTTTATATAGTATATAGTAGTATTCATTATATAGTAGTATTCATCATATACTTTAACATTCTTAAAAAAATTCGGCTAACAGTTAAAGATGACCCTAGCAAAAATAAACAATACACAGCCGAATCGCTGCTTCGAGTCGAGACGCTGAACACAAGCCATTTATAAGCCTGCTAGCAGTTCGAAAATTGATAATGTTCTTATGAATATTATTGCTGAATTTGGCTGAAAAAAGCAGACCTTATAGTTTTTTCTGTCTGAAGAAAGCTTTAACAACCTTTTCTGAAATGCACAGGGTATACAAAAATCGATTGCAAAAACTGTGATCAGTTTGCTTCAATGAGCAGCAAAAAAAAGAAAGAAAAAAATAACAAAAACCAAAAGACAAGTGAGTCAGTTAGGCAGTTGGTCAGTTCAGCAGTTCATCAGTCCATCAGTCAGTCAGTCAGTCAGTCAAGCAGTCTATTTTTATGTCTAGCTCCCTCTCTCCTTCTTTCTTTCTCTCTCGCTCTCCTCGATTTGTCTAATTGTCAATTTGTGGCATTGCAAAGTTGGTTGTTGTCAACATTTGATCATGGCGCATGCTTCAGTAGCTAACAGGTAAAATTGTGGCCAAAATGTGTAGGCAATTTGTCAATATGTTATGACAACGACAGCAGCAACAACTACAGCAGCAACAACTACAGTAGCAACAGCAGCAACAACCACAGCAGCAACATTATTGACATTAGGGCACCTGTTTGTTTGCCAACTTAAAACTATGATTACCGTTGTTGTTGTTGCTGTTGTTGCTGTTGCTATTGTCATAGTTGCCGGCAGCACGCGTATGTACAACACACACACACACACACACACACACATGATCACAACTCGTGACTGACTCGAAAGACGCTAGACCACGTTAATCACAGACAAAATAAACCACGGGGCCCGGCTAAGAGAAAAAAATACAAAAAAAAAAAAAGTACAGAGGCAAGTGAAAGAGCCAAATGCTATGCCAAGGCGCATTTGCAATGCTCTTGTTGTTGCTGTTGCTGTTGTTGTTGCTATTAATGTTGTTGTTGCTTTTGGGTTTTTGGTCAATGAACAAGAAAAATGGGTTTTCACGGTTACATGCGTCGATGAGTTGACTTGCTGGATGTGAGTTCTTTAGACAACACACACATATGTACATAGCACACACACACACACACACACACACACACACACACACACAGACAGCGAGACATGTGCACAACATAAGTACAAACAACATGCATATGACATGTTGTCCATAAGCAACAACGACAACAGCAACAATAACTACAAGTACAACAACAGCCGCAAAAACAACAACAACAACAACTAGAACAACAACCACAACAATAAAAACAACTGCAAAATCAACAACAACATGACATTACTAGCATATTAGTATTGGGCAAGTTCGTTGCCTAAGTCTTTCGTTTTGCAGAGCTTGAGTAAAACAACAAAAAGAACCACCGCGTCGTGTATTGTCGTTTGTTCCGGTTTCTAAAAAACAAAAACACAGCTTAAGCGGAGTTTTCGGAAATAAAATTGTCAAGTGTTGGGCCTTAGAGGTTTAGAGGAATTTAACTTTAATTTAAATTAATTTAGGTTAATTTAAAAAATATAACGAATTTAAAATCTAATTAAACCCATTTAAGCTGATGCTCAAATTCTAGAATTACTGAAAAGCTGCATTAAAAAAAAATCTGAGTCAAAGAGAATATCTGTTCATTAAAAAGCAGCATTAAGATATCCAAAAGGAAGTATAGTTTTTCTATTATTAAGTTTTAGAGTTGAACTCAATTAAAGTCAGATTATTATTACTATAATTTTATCTGCACCACGACAAAGTTAGATGAATTTAGAAAAATTAAGTCAAACTTAAGAAAATTATAAAAAGATGTTACTTCTTAAAATTCGTATATTCGAAAAAAATATAAATGAAAAATGAAGCCAACATATATTTTATAACTAAGCTAAACTTCTATTTAGATACTAAATCATTTATACAGCAGAGCTGATCTTTTCATTTTAAGAAAAGAACAGTTGAGTCTCGCATTATAATTTTCCATTTATCTGCTTAAAGAGATTATGTTTATTAGAAGCCGTTTTGTGGATTTCACCCCAAGGTTTTGACATGGCACAGGTTCGAAAACGCGCAGGAAACATAATAACAATCGCATGAAGCAGAGCCAAGTAAACGCACTTCCTTTTCTTTCCATTCTTCCTTTTCTTCTGCTATATTTCAAACACACATCCTGAAGCGCCTACAAATTCCCACGCCATCCTGTTGTTGTTCCTGGACAAAGAGGGGCGTTAATAGACATGCCTATTTTGCTAAAGAGAAAACTATTGAGTATTATTTATATTCAGAAATGTCGACAACAGAGGCAGGTAGAAATAAAAATACTGCAGGTAGTTTGACAGTTGAGATAATGCTCTGTCTACTTTTTCTGTCTACTCTATCTGTCTGTCATTTGCGTTGGCTCGCTTATCAATGTATCCTTGTCCTTGATCCTTGATCCTTAAACTGTCACCTTTATTTTCGCCACTTTCACTTTCACTTTTACTAGTGCTTATCGACAGATCCTTCAGCCTCTTTAATCCCTAAGCGTTAATCGTAATTGTTTGCGTCCTAATGAGCCCATCAGCAATTTCTAATGTGCTCAAAATAATCATATAAGACCTCTCTAAGACCCCCCACAGTTTTATTCTTTGGTTCGGCTTCGTTGAGCGGAAGAAGCTTCTGCTGTTGAGTGAGAAATGGAAATATTATTTGAAGGTGGAGGCGGAACAATCAACATCCACCGCATATGGTAATCAACAACAGCTTTTCAACGAAATATTACACGGCTCAGCGATTGCTGTAACCTCACACCCCTCAACTTATAACCCCTTCTCCCAGCACCTTTAACAGGTGGAAGTCAGGTGGCTAAAACAAAGTTGTTAATTCTTGGAAGCAACTCAAAATGCGTTTAGCATAAATGAAAAAATAAACTATTGACGCGTCTTTAATTAAGCCGTAGATTTTGGTATAGCTCGTTAGAAAGACGTGAGCTTAAATTAATGTGTTGTAGATTTGATATGGTTTATTTTGAAATGATTAAAAATGGGACGAAGTTTTTTTTTTTATTTTTTTTATTTATTTATTTATTTATTTATTTATTTATTTATGCACGACTAAAAGCAGTTGGCAAAGAAAAAATTAGCAAGTATAAAAATTAAGTTAAAGATTAAAAATACAAATACAATTAAAAATAAATTATGAGCTGTAAAGAAAAAAATTAAAGTTAGATCTGGGGTAAGCAAAAATTATAAATGATCCAACATTTGTTGCTAGGATTGGGGAAAACCCAATCAGATCAATTAAGATTAGTATTGTTAATAACAATAGTATGAATGTTAGACTAGTATAAAGTAACATAACAAGATATTAGTATTAGTAAGGTCAGGGAATGGATTATGATTAGAGAAAAGCAGCTCTAAGTGATTGACAAACCATCATAATTAAAAGCTTTTGCAATGTTATGCTTTTGCTAAGAATAGTTTCAAATTTATAAGAAATATTTTACAAAATCGATAGAGTTTTGTAAAACACATTTGAAAAATATAAATTCCAAATTCAAGAATATGCCGATATATGTTAAAAAAAAAGCTTAAACGCTAAAATCAGAAATATATTAAAAATCAAGCAAAATTGTGCAATTTTTTTTATAAAACTTGTTGATTTTTTGATTTTTATAATTTTGATTATTTTTGTTTTATTTTTTGAAATTTGTTTAGTTTATCCTGTATTTTTATTGCATATTTTTTTTATTTTCAGCGTTAGTGATGACCTTTATTTGCTCGCTTATCGATGCTAGCACATCTCTAATGCACAAACAAATTCGATCACTTTTAGCCCCCTTTTAAAATCTCTGTCTTCAGTTGTTTTGACCCAGTGAATACAAAAGTCAGTTGACAACTTTGTGTGCATAATTAATGTACTTGAACCACAATACCAATAACAACAATAAAATCAAGAAAAAGGCATGCAATTTAAGGCATTCATATTTAATAACTTGTTTACAGACATATTCATTTAGAATACGATTATACTCATGAGTATTCATCAAAGTGACCACAAAGCTTAATAGGGCACGTGCCCTGCTTGTTAAGCCAAGCGACCAAATGGCCGCCTTTTCTTGTGGTTGCAGCATACACAGAAAAAAAAACAAATCATTCTAAAACTAAAACTTAAAAAACTTTAAGATATTATTACATAAAGACAATATGCGTATAAAATGGCAACGATTCAACATTAAGAAAATCAAAGAAGCTTCAAATATTTGAATTTACTACAAAAAAAATCTAACAGCACAAATCATTCTAAAATTAATACTTAAAAAACTTTAAGATATTATTACATAAAGACAATATGCGTAGAAAATGGCAACGATTCAACATTAAGAAAATCAAAGAAGCTACAAATATTTGAATTTACTACAAAAAAAATCTAAAAGCACACAGATAATCAAAATATTTGCATAAAAAAATCTCGCTTAAATAAAGTGTTTTTTATTTCATTAAAAAAAATGCGGAATTAGCGTGTTTTTGACTATGATTTTGGTTGATTTTATCATGAAAGTCATGCATTTTTTTTTTGCTGTGTACGCATGTTGTTGCAAGTTGCTGTTGCAAGTTGTTGTTGCACTGTTGAATGGTCAATCATTGCACGCAGCTTGCCGTTAAGCGTGCAGTCTCAACTGTACCCTGAACTTGGCCCAGAGAGCGTCGACGATTGTGGTTGGTTTTGGCCCAAAGTTGAAGGCGCCAGCAGATGAAGTTATTATTAAAACTTGTTGCATGTGCATGTGGCAAGTTGTTGTTGTTGCTGCTGCTGTTGTTGCTGTTGCAAGACGGCAGTTAAAAATCAAAACAAGATGCGATGCCAAAACATAGAAATGCAATTGCTAATGTTGCAGATGTTGCAGCTGCTGTTGCTGCTGTTGCTGCTGCAACTTGTGGCAATTGCATGTGGAGCAGCTGCAGTTGCCGCTGTTGGACTCTTGGCTGCCTTCACGTTGTCTCTCAAGTATTTGTCAATTAGATTTTTAATTGCTGAAATATGAATGTAGGCGCAACAGCAACAGCAGCAACGCATTTGCCATGACTTTGACGTTGACAGCAGCAGCAGCAACAACAACAACAACAACAATACCCGCTGTCTGCTTTTTTTTAGCCTGTTTTGCCTGTTGCAAACTTGTTGAAGCTGCAACAGACAACGATGACGACGACGACGATTATTAAATGCAACTTAGATCAGATCTGCAATAGAAGCAACAACAACAGAATCAACAGCAGCAGCAGCAGCAACGACAGCGACAGCGACAGCAGCGAGAACTCGATTAAATCGAAATGCAATGCTTCTTAGCTGCCTGCTTGCCACGCCTCCCCTCGCCCCACGCCACACGCTTGCTGCTTGACAGTGTTGCCAACTTTTGACCAGCAAAATATAGCTGTTTTTAGTAGAAATAAGTTAAAAAATTAAGCGAAATTTGCAATCAAAAAAATCTAGAAAAATTCTAATGTTTTTTTCAGGTCCTATAATATCTATAAATATTTTCTACAAAGCCCTACACCCAAAAAGAATCATTATAAAATTCGAATTTTAAGTAAGTATTCAATACATTATTTAAAAGTTAAGACAATATTCGAATCAAATGCAAGAAGAAATAAAAGAAAAGTAAGTAAATTCTATAAAACCCTACATAAAAAAAAAATCATTATAAAACTCAAGTGTTAAGTAAGCATTCAATACATTATTTAAAAGTTAAGACAATGTTCGGATAAAACACAAAAAATAAAAGAAAAAAAATTCCAACATTAAAAAAATCAAAGAAGCCGAAAATATTTGATTCAACGAAAAAAAAAGATCTTACAAAACGCTAAAAATCATAATATTGCTGACAAAAATCGTGCTTGAATCAAGGACTTTGGTTTAAAAAAAAAACCGGAATTAATATGCTTTTGATACTGTTCTAAATGTTCTGTTATTATCAAGAAGAAACAAAACTGAAACAACGCAAAAAAGTTTGTCCTTTTTTGTGAAAACTATCAAAATATTTTTTAGGCGATTAAAATACAAATTTTTATACAATTTCAATAATATTTCAAATCACAAAAGATCAACATTGATGTAATGAGTGAAAAATATTTTTTTAAATGGTTTTAACATTTCATTTTAAGAAACTTAAAATCACGCATTATAATAATCTCATTATTATTTATCAATATTAATTTTGACATTTTATGTTCTATTAAAAAATGTTTATTTATTTTAGTAAGGGTAAAAAATTGAAAAATAGCAAAAAAAAAAACATTTAAAAAAATTCATTATTTTTGCTGCTATTTTCAAAGAAATAGCCAGATTTGAGAGGAAAATAGCTGTGCTGAACACAACACTGGAGTCAAGATGAATCGCGTGCCAGGCAACTGCGACTAGCTGAAATATTATTATTATGCTTTGGCTAAAAGTGAATGATTGCCGTGTGGGGCGCAGCTGCAACAGCAGCAGCAGCAACTGCAACTGCGGCAGCAACTGTAACGCACAGGCACTTGCAACATTGGCCACATGATGCGCTTTGATAGACGACGATAGATTATCAGACAGCAAAAAGCGAAACAGAGTAAAAAGCAAACATTTTGCTGTCGCTTCGCTAATTTACGAGCCAAAATCAGATGAAGAAGAGAAGAGCCAAGAAATGGAGATAAGTAGAAGAGATCTAAAGAGGTGGCAGGTGGAGCAAAAGATATAAAAATAGCAAGAAGAAGACACAAGGGGAAGTAGAAAGGTCGGCACCAAGACCTGAATTGATCGAAATTAATATAACTTTTCATTGGCAGGAAATATAAACAAAAATTGAAGGGATAAACTGATAATAAATATTTAAACTTAAATCATAAAAATGTCAATGTATTTTGAATTAAAAATAATGTGTTAATTAAGCAATAATAATAATAGCAAAACATAGTTAAAAATACAATGTGACTTCTTCTGTACACTGATAAAAAAAATGTTCTAAAATCAAGATTTTGGTTTCAGAACTCAGATTTTTGGTCTAAAAAATGCGTCGAGAACATTAAATGCTTAAATTAAGAGAACACATCTTGATTTTAAGAACATTTTAAATAAGACCAAGTTCTTATTTTAAGAATAAATGTTCTTAAAATTAAAATCAAAAAAAAAATTAATAAAAATTATTTTTTTTTATATATTTTTTTATTTTTTAATTTTGATTAATTTACATTTTATTCTGTTTATTTTAGTAATTTTATAAATATTATTTTAATTTGTTACGAGTGGGTTTCGAACCGCCGTCTACTGCTTCACAACTGAAGCGGCTTCTCTAACCAGATACTTTTGATAGGAAATAGTACCTATTTATACTTTCCTACCAATTTAAGATTTTTATTCTTATAATAAGAGTTTAAGATTTTTTAGATTAATAATATTAGTTTAAGTAATTTGGTCTTGAAATAATCTTATTTTAAGAACAATATATTTTAGATGAATGTTCTTGATTTTAGAAGTTGGTCTTTTTTTTCAGTGTATGCTACACAAAAATTCCATCGAGTTATAATACGCTTCTAGACCTCTGAGTTCTCGTTATAAAAAAGTGGAAGCAACCGCTGCAACAGCAGCAATTGTCCATGTTGCCAACAGTCTAATTAGCGGCATAGACATTGCGCATACGCCACGTGTGCTTTTGGGCGCAGACAAAAAGGCAACAGCAGCAGAAACAGCAGCATATTAGCCTTATATGTTTGCATAGTTAACTGTTAGTCAGACACAGAGACACACGCACACATAAACATACACATGTGTGTGTGTTTATTTGCCGCACGGGCGATTCGCTGGCAACGTGCCTCGTTAGTTGCAGTTGCATGCTGCGATCAACAGCAGCAGCAGCAACAACAGTTGCAGTTGCTCTTGTGCCAAAGACATAGACCTTGGCCATGGCCAACTGGCCAGAGCAGCACTTGCCACTTCTTTGCCTCAACTTGAGGCAGCCAGTTGTTGGCCTTGCTTTGGACAGCTTGTTGCATATGTCAAGTCAAGCAACAACTGCAACAGCAACAACAACAACAACAGCAACACCTGCAAACATTTTAGCCAAGCTGAAAATAACAATCATCCATCTATCTATCTGCAAAAACTATCCAACTATCTAAGCATCCATCTATCTGCATATCTTTTATGATTTGATTTTATTATTAACTGAGATTCCTTTCTCTTTTTCGGCCAACATAGTTAACTCGATATATAACCATCAAGAATAGAAACAGCATCAGCAAATTAAAAAGTCCACAATCAAATACATATTCTTTGCAGCTTATTCGATTGAATATTCCATATATATTTATTTGTAAAAAGTAGCAAAAAGACTATTTATTTAAGAAATGAAGAAATGCTAACTATTTATAATTTTTTAAGCCAAAGTTTTGGTTTGAATTTTGAATCAGTTTGAAAAAATAATATAATTTTCTAAAATTGTTTTTCTATTTGCTTGATTTGAAAACCAATCAAATTTTTTAATAAATTAAAGCAATTGTTTTAAAGAATTTAGCTTAAAATATTCATTTCATTATAATGTTTCCACTGATTCAACATCAACATCATTCGAATTCAATTGCAGTTAGTTAAATATTATAAGGAATTAAATTAATAGAATTATTTACGTTTCAAATGAAATCTAAATTTTAAAAAATTTAACTATTTGGCTCAGATTCAAATTTACAGCCTTCAGTCTAGATATAAAACGTATACTAATATATTTCCCATTTTATACAATCTTTTAATAAGTAACAACTAATTAATATAAAATTACTAGAATAGCAGATGTTATAAAAATTAAATTTCATTTTAACTCTGAGATTAAACGAATTATAAAATAAAATTAAACTTAAATTTATATTTATAAATAATATTTAACTCTGAGATTACACAAATAATGCAAAAAAATTAAACTTAAATTTTTATATATAAATAAAAATATATCATTTACTTTAAGTTTTTGTTAAAAAAATCAAAAATAAAAGATATTTTTCAATTCACAAAATAAAAATTAAATATAAAAAATAAAACATATTTTTCAATTCACAAAATAAAAATTAAATATAAAAAATAAAAGATATTTTTCAATTCACAAAATAAAAATTAAATATAAAAAATAAAAGATATTTTTCAATTCACAAAATAAAAATTAAATATAAAAAATAAAAGATATTTTTCACTTCACAAAATAAAAATTAAATATAAAAAATAAAACATGTTTTTCAATTCACAAAATAAAAATTAAATATAAAAAATAAAAGATATTTTTTAATTCACAAATTAAAAATCAAATATGAAAATTATTTTCCAATATGTTGAATTGTATTTTATTTTATAATTTTTATATTTAAAATTGTTATCATTAAAATCCCTGATTGCTATCATTTCTTAACTCACATCGTTGACAATTCAAAGCACTTTATGGTATGTGCAATTCTAACAAAACTCTTTGGAGTAAAATCCCATCAAGGAACTACTGAGCTCAAAATTAATGAATGTATTCAGTTTTCGAGTCTGAAATAAATATTGCTAGAGCTTAAGTGGAGGGAGGGAAGCTAGAGTTGTGCATGCCGTTCATAATTCAACGATTTGTCATTTTGTATTCAAATATTTCTATTCGTAGATATTCATTCGATTCGATTCGACTGCTGCGATATTTGCATTTCAATTGATTCATCTGCCTTGCGACGACGAGTGTTGAACTTTAGCGCGCGCCAATGAGTCGAGTCGAATTGAGAATGAAGAATCGTTTACATTCACATATATTCACATATTCATATGGTGTGTTGTGGCTTTTCACACCTTCCACTGTCTAATAAGTTTGTTGGTTGGGGGAAGGGAAAGGGGAGAAAGAGGGAACCTATTGCTAACGAGACGCACGACAGATAAAGATATCAGTTTCAGAGACAACACTTGTTCCACCTCCTGCCCCCATTGGGGCCTTTCCAACATTCTATACGATTCCACAAAAAAAAACAAAAATAAAAATAAAGAAGACAGAGTCCATTGGGCAAGTTCTTAGTGCTTTTGACACTTTCGAAAATTTGTTAGCAACGATTTGCATAATTTCACAGTAAATTCCTAATTCTAATCTATGCCGCAGCAGTTGAAGTATCAATTCTGACTTCAACTCAACTCAACTCCATTCCATTTCCATTTTCATCCAGAACAAACCGGACCCTTTCCCCATATACCAAATACCAAATACTCATACTCATATGTATATTTATGTTTGATACTTAATCGCTAATAAATACACGTTCGTATTTCAAAACTCACATCATTTGAATATTTTTGAAAGGGCCACAGAACGAGTGATGTTAAAGGGAGGGGAGGGTTGGGAGGGTACTGTGGAGTAGGGTCAACCCGAATAAGTTATTCAGCTGCTGTGCGACTCCTGTGGCGTTTGTTTGTTCTAAATCAAAACATTTCTCCTTCCCAGTTCTCTCTTCAGTTCAACTTTGGAACACATTTTTCACACCTAACAAAGATTTTAAATTGTTGACTTTCTGTCCAGCACTCAAACTCAATCGTAAACCAAGTAAACTTTTCTAATCTTCAATCTGAATGGAACTTTAATCGTTACATATCGCACTTTGGTTTGTTTTACATTATTCTAAGTGTTACGTTGTCATCTGATAAATGTGATCTTAAGTCAAATAATTGATACTTTTAAAGACCAGAAATTTTTACTTTTATTAGTGATGTAAATTCAAACATAAATCGAGTTTAAAATCAAAATGTGAAGAATTAGGTTGTCAATCCATCAGCAAATAATAATAATAATACATCGATTCACACTTCTTTTTTGAAAAAGTGTCATGGGAAAAATGGAACATGAAAAAGAATTCAATATTTAATTTTGATGCAGAATCAAATAATAACCTATTTCCACGATAGCACATTTGGCACATTCGACGCCATTTTCATCATTCGACCCGAATGTGGCCTTCATTTCAGTACAAAATCCGAATGATCATTTTGGCTCATTCATAATGAATGTTAAGATTTTTTGCCATTCACCCCGGCGAATTTCAGTAGTTTTCTGCACAGAAATCGAACTATTGATTTATTTCGGGTGAATGGAAAATGTTTTAACAGTTTCACATTTGGTCGTGGAAAGTAAAAAATCTGACACATTCAAATGTGAGCAAATGTGGCAAATGTGAGTGGTCGTGGAAATAGCCTATAAGAGTCCAAATAATGATAAAATTAAATGCAATTGATTGACATTTAACAAAGTTTTGATTGTTTGTAGTTGTCGAAAAAGGGAAAAGAATGGGAAAAATGGACAGTGACTGAAAAAAATCGAATTTTCCAAATTTGATGCAGAATCAACAATGTGGTCATTACTAAAAAAAAAAAAAAGAAATTTTAATTAAAATACAATTAATATATATATTGAATCAAAATTTACAATCTTATATCACTAGTTGTTATAAGATTGTAAATTTTGATTAAATATTTGTACCCATTATAAAAAAAAAAAAAATTAAAAAAATATATATTAAATTGCATACAATTTATTTATTTGCACATACTGTGAAAAACTTGAAACTTTCTTCACCACATATAATGTAATTTTCAATTACTATATATACTTTTCCTTACCTTATTTTCAATCATTTTTGAATGCATAAAATATGAATTTTAGACCCAGAAACGCTTTAACATTAAGAAACATAATCGCTTACCATTCAATCAAATGTCTATACAAAGGTAGACTAAAATGTCTCACATATGATTAAAAAATTCCCAAACTTTCCAGCTATTGCAACTAAATCAAAATTGTATTGACACCTTTCAGTTCCACCTTCAATTCCTGTTTAAACTCGCAAGTATCTGGTTTAGTCTGAGTTCACACTCCGCCTCCAACATGAATATGAATGGCAGTCCATTTGCGAGTCTGTCATGAATGTTTGAATATCGAATACGGAATACGTATAAATAGATATATTTACAGCAATTTATGTATCTTAATTGTGCCCCAAAGCGACCCATTCGGAGTGTGAATGAAAGAACCTTTTCTTTTTGGCCATATATTTCAACTTCATTTTTGTGGGCCGAGTCAAGTGATAACTGCAGTCGATTGTCAGCTTCGTTTGGAGGTTGAGTTTTTGGTTGGTATTCTTTCACTGTTTCGAATATGATCTGGAAATGTCGAAACTGCACTCGTATATCAATGAACTGAGTAGTCTTGGGCTTGGCTTCGTTACGTTCCTTTCTCACGATCATTTTCATTTTGGGCTACTTTAAACACTTGCTTTATTGATATTGATATTTATGGCTGATAATTTCAGTTCATGTCGTTCTCTGACGTTTTGTCTAACCGCCAAGTGAAAGGTGCCGTCGAAAAGATCATCAAAAAGCTATATCCACTTAAATGCCATAATCATAGAAAGTTTTTCTTCTTTTTATTTTGTACAAATTAACTATGCAAATGAGCTGCTTGATTTTAGGATAGTTTGCAGCTCCTTAATATGTTTTTATTGTAAAAATTACTTTTGGATGAACCTTAATAATTTTAATCTACTGAAATCCACTTAAACAAATTTTTTATAATAGTTTGAAAACTAGTTGAAGTTTTAAAGTTGCAATATTATAGCTATCTTTCATCTATTTAGTGAACTATTATTATTAATTAATATATTCCTAATGCTTAAAGTATATAGACTTATTAAATATTGCATTATATTTCATTACAGCTTGATACATTCGTTATTAAATTATTCTGAGAAAATCTGTGATTTAAGACTTTCTTTAATTTTAACACAACTTTTTAAACTTGATTTGCTTTATTTAAATTATATTTCATTACAGCTTGATACATTCGTGATTAAATTTTTCTGAGAAAATCTGTGTTTTAAGACCTTCTAGAATTTTAACACAACTTTTTAAACCATTACATAGTTTATTTCAATCTTTTTTTGTGCGAAGAACCTTTTGTAAATATTTTTAATATTTTTACTTTAAATATAACCTTTTTTTTTGTGTTCAATTATTCTACAAATCATATAAATTGTTTTATCGTTTTATGCTGTACATTAAATCAAAAATGAACCAATTTTGTTTTAGGACTAGTTAAGTGATTTTTTCATTTTTTTTTTTTTTTTTTTTTTTTTTTTTTGCTTTTGATGAGCCAGTTCTTGTCGCTTCTTTCTAATTCTCAAGTTTGTATCTCTAAGAGCTCAAGAAGTTGTGGCTGCTGTTAAGGCAACAACAAAAGTTGAAGACGTGCTTGTTAACATTTTTATTAACTTCTTTGACGCATATTTAAGACTTAGCGACAGACAGCGACAACACTTTTGATTCTTTATCGTTTTGCTAAATCTCCATCTCTCTTTCTCTTCTTCTACATCATTCGCGCTCTTTTACTCATAATGTGTTTGCTTCTTTATTGAAAAATATTTCAAAATTCTTAATGCTTTTCATTCGCATACAATTTCAACAACCAGTCGACTCTCTGTCTGTCCATCTGTCCGTCTGTCCGTGTGTCGGACTGTCATCGTCAACGGCATTAACTTCACGCCGTATCCAAGTCCGGCTAAATTTGTATTGGCATCTCTCTGACAGTCGATGCTAATATTTGGCCCAATAAATTAGCCACTCTTTAGTATTTGGCTGGCATTATGCAAAGCTTCTTCTTTCTCAGCCAGTTTGAATTCTTCTACAGTTTATAGCGCGCTTGATAAATCGATATGTGACATCTTTAGTTTATCTATTTAATCTGTCAAATATTCTTGTAAATTAAATGATTTTTATCGCTTTTAATCTACGCTTTAAGTTACAGAAGCTCCAGCTCTTAAAGAGCTGAATTTTAATGTTTTATTGGATTTAATTGTTAGCTGATTATTAATAATTTTTTAGAGAATCTTATTTAAATTTCTTGAAATGTTAAGTAAGAAGGCAATTGTTATCATAATAATACTAATACCTATATTAATTACAATACTTACTCATAATTGACTTCTGTCTATATAAAAACACATACTAGTACTTCAACCAATACTAATCTTAATACTAATACGTATTGATCTGATTGGGTTTTCTTGGGTTTTCCATAATCTTTGCAACAGATGTTGGTTCATTCCAATTTTTTTAATACCCCATTTAATTTATACTTTTGTTTTTCGTTTACTTTATTTTAGTTTAAAATTTAAATTATGTATTAAATTCATTTAGTTCATTTGTAATATTATTTCATCTTTTGGTTATTTATTTTTCTAACGTTAACTTAAATACATAACTGCATAAATAAAAAATTAATTCCTCTTGGCACATATTTATCCTGAAATATAAATGCTTCTCTCTTCTTATATAGATACTTTTATTTTGTCAATAATACTATATCTTTAAAAATAAATCTCTTCTTCATTTGTTTGATTCTTTTAAAAATTGTCTTTTAGTTGATAAAAAAGGCTATAATTTCTTTTTTAATTTAAAAATATATTTACTCAGGCTTTAATATTTACACATAATTTTAGTGGAATGTAAAGACTTAGATTAAAATCAAATATTTCACTCTAATTTTATATGAATGCCATTATCATAATTATATGTATATCACATAGATGTAACTGTCGCTATAATAAGCATTACGTATGATATATTCATAGGCCACTTAAGTTGCGAGATCATTTTGTATAATTGCAATAGTTTTAGCTTTATCTAATCTTTATCATATATATATTTTTTTTTTTTTTGAACTGACTTTCTCGGTATCTGTTGATAATGAAGTCAAATGCAAATTAATTCACAGCAACAAGAGCGAAAATTGCTATCATTTATTTGCAAATTTAAAAAAAAGATGTATAAAAATAAATAAATAAATGCTTGAACAAAAGGTTTTTTATTTTTGTGTGCGTTGATCGAAAAACTAGTCAAGTATTTGGTAACGGTTTTAATTGTCAACGTGTGGCACACACACAAAACACACACACAAAGCATAGTCAGGTTTATTTCTGTATATTTTTGTGGTTGGTATTTCTTCAGGTTTTTGGCCTATTGTGTGATGGGTGTATTGACTTAGATTGCCAGACAATAGTCCTGATTTTTATTGTTCAAGTCGGCAGAGACAGATGCGGAGTCAACACTCAAAATCCAAATTAAAATCTAAATATTCGTCAAGAAAATAATAATAGCAATAAAATGAACAAAAGCTTGTCATCAAATTTATTATGTTTATGTTTTTTTTTTTTTGTATTTTACCGATATTTTTGGGCTTCAGTTTAAGTGGCAACCGAAGCTGTCTTTCTATCTTTATCGCCATCTCTTTTAATCGCATCTAGCTGCCCATCTAGCTATTTCTATTTCTCTTCATCTCTTCATTATTTATGTATCATTTTGCAAATGTTCTGCAAACACATTTCAATAATTGTTGCATACAAAACTTGTTCATGTGTTTGTATTTTGTTTATAATATGCTGAAATGATAGCATGCGAATTGTTAACTTGGCTAACTTCTAGCTTAGGTTGTTGAACCTCAGCTTCTACCTTTCTCTCTTTATCACATTGTGTATATTTTAGTGCGCTTTTAATTAATTTTACGAGCGTTACATTATAAAATCCATCACAGTCTATAATTATTATAATGGCTATAAAAAAAATTTCGTTTTTACTTTTAGCCGTTGATCTTGACGATAAATTCAATTTGCCAAGTTCTTAGCCAGAGATTTTAAACTGGGACGTCTAGTTGCAACACACAGACACACACACACATAGAGGCACAACAAATGTTAGACAGGGTGACAAATAGCAAACACGTGTATCCAATTGGCGACCAAAGACATCCCAAATCCTTAGCTCTGGAACTACAGCAAAAGAGTCAAATAAACTGGCAGATGGTAAAAGAAACTTGTCGTGTACGATAGTTAAAGAAGAACTTTGATACTTAGATACTTGTACTAGCATTAAAACTAACTATGATTTTATATTCAAATTTTAAATTATTTTTATTTAAGCTGATTTCAATTTTATTCACATTGTTAAGTAGGCTTTTTTTTAGATTCTGTTTAATCTTGAAACAAATATCCTATGAAAAAAAAATGAACACTAAGGAAAAAAAAAAATTTATTCGTCAATTTTGATGCAGAATAAAAATAGAGGTCAAATATTGATCAAATTGACATTTCGCAAAGAAATCGATTAAGATTACACAAAGTTATGGCATGGTTAAAATTTTTGAAAAAGAGGAAAATATGAAAAAAAAAAAAAAAATGTAATAAAAAGGAAAAATGGAACTAACCAATTTTAATGCAAAATCAAACAACAGTTGAGTTGTCGATTTTTCATGAATCGTCAAAAAAAAAACAATCAAGCAAAAAAAGAGTTAAATATTTTTTTATCAAAGCTTTAAAGAAAGCACTTTAAGCCTGGATATAATTTGGTTTCAATAAAGACAATTATCTTAAGCTTAGCTTAAACAATATTTTGAAAGATCATCATTTTAAGATTGATTTCGAATGGGAGTAGTTTCCCAATCAATGTTTATAAGAAAGGCTAAGTGGTATAAGCTTGTTTTTTTAATGCAACATCGACGGAAACTTATGCTATACTAAATATATTGTAGTATATGGTTTGTCATATCTCATTCTAGTCTTTTAGAATTTACGAGTCTACGGGGCAACAGACAAAAAGAAGAAGACTACATATTTAAAATCTCTTACAAGCTACATATATTTACACAACTTTATGACACACTCTCATCTTATATTTATGAGTTTCTATATGTTTTCTGATTTATGGAAAACACTTCGATAATTTGTTGTAATTTATATTGTGTCTGTGACTTTAAAATCGTAGTAACAAGACCATCTCTAGAAGAAGAAGTGGAAGAGGGGGGAAGAAAAGGTACAGAAAACCGAAACTAAATCGTGGTGCAATCGTCGCAACAGTGTTGCATATTTGAGCTTGTCTCTTGGCCAGCAAATTAACGCTTGATTAAGAACGAACCAGGTAAGCAACCACTTAGCCACACCGCAAAGATGAATACGAGTGAGTGAGTGTTTGAGTGTGAGTGTGAGTGTTTGAGTGTGACTGTGAGTGTGAGTGTTTGAGTGTGAGTACATGTACTTGTAGTTCTGGTTCTGGCTGTCGACTCTGCCTAAGTGAATGTCCCTCAGTCTGTTTGTCTTCTGTTACAACTGTCTGTCTGTCCGTCTGTCCGTCCGTCTGTCCGTCTGTCTGTCTAGACTGTCTGCTGTCTTCTCTCTGCTGTCTTCTGGCTGACTCGTCGCTTGCTTTCGACTTGCCTCTTCTGTCTGTGGCACTTTGGCGAAAATGTGTTGCTAATTGTTGCACTAAACTGTTGTTGGCATGCGTTTGACAGTCAGTCCGAGTAATGGCCATCAAATTGGCACCAGCTTCAGCTTCAGCTTCTAGCTCTACCCCAGCAACCAACTTGCAACCAGCTACCTGCAACGTGCGACTTGCAACCTGCAACTGTCCAAGTCACTGTTTGGGTCTGGCCAAATTGCCATCATTTGCTGTAAATTCTCTTTTATATATTTGTGAAATACTCTCAAAGCTTTTCGAGTAGCTCAAATGTGTAAGAAATTCTGTCACTTTGGCATTCTATATTTATTTATATCTATTTATATGGAAAATTGTTTTTAGCCTTCTTAAACTGATTTTTACAGACAAATATGAATCGCGCAGTTTCCACAATTGGGCTAAAAATTCAACCCCAAGGTGTTAAAAAGATAGTTAGATATAAAATTGTCTGAAAAAATTTTAATATTATTTTATAGAACAATAACAGTAATTTACGAACGTGAAAATTGCATCCTATGGGAAATAAATTAATTCAGATAGAAAAAAAGACTTCGATTTATGTTTTAGACTCAGGCGCAAGAGTTTGGCGCTTCAAATCCCTGGCTCAAAATGATTTATGTTAAAACTTATTTTTTTATTATTATTGTCTTTAGTTATAAAAAACTGCATAACAGAGTAGAAAACAAAACTAACCTAGATATTGATATTATAGCTGATATCTATATTTTAAGCTTGTTAAAAATACCAAGTAAAAATAATTTTATTTTCATGTCGAAATATTAAAGATAATTGAAATTGACTTTTATAAATATGGAAATGTGAAAAGCACGATTTATCTAAAAAAATATTTATATTATACATATTTAAAATTTATATTTTTATTTTGTCAAAATTATCAATGTAAATAAATTTTTATAAATATCAGCATTAGTTTTTCAATTATAAATATCGAAATGTGAAAAGCACAATTTACCTAAACATTAATATTATACATATTTAATATTTATATTTTTGTTTTGTCAAAATTATCAATGTAAATAAATTTTGGAATTTTGTAAATAAATTTTTATAAATATCAGCATTAGTAAGTTGACATTAAAAATTCTGTGCTCCAGGTTTTTTAATTATAAATATGGAAATGTGAAAAGCACAATTTACCTAAACATTAATACTGTACATATTTAAATTATCAATGCATAATATCAGCATTAGTAATTTGACATCAAAAATCGGTGCTGCAGGTTTTTCAATAGAAATCTACACTGTTTGGTAGGGTATTTCAGTAGTCCGCACTCGAAAAATGTCATTGCTTTTCAGTTTTTGTTTTCAATTATTTTTTCATTTTTTGCTGTTGAGCCTGTTGTCAATTTATGTTGATTGAGTTATTAAAATTCTTGTTTACACAAAACCAAATGCGCCACTTGCATAATCAATTAACGAGGAACCGCATCGTTGCTGCAGCTTCTTCCTTCAGCTGTTGCCTTCTTCCCCCTTCTCAGCTGTCCTCTCCCCCTTCCCTGTTGCCCCCTTCTCATGCTGCTTTTCTCCCTTGGAAGAACAAGTGACAGATTCCTCATTTGTTTATAATTTAAAGCTGTTGTTTTGTTTTTTTTTTTAATATTAATTGCATTTTAATTTCGCATATTGCAACACTTGCGCACTTCCGTTGCAAGCGCATGTGTGTGGCAGCTGTTGCTTCCGCAAATTGTGGCAGGATGCCTTTGAAATTGCCACAATTTCAATTTAATGCACACATTTTTCCATCATTTTATTATAATTTTTTTTTATGCGCTCATTTAAGTGCAAAGTGCCACAGGATGGGGCAAGGGGCAAGTGGCAAGGGGGCTACTTGCCGCATCTCATTGAAGCTGGGCGACACATTTGCATGATTATGCGCTCAGTTCCGGTGTGTTTATATAAGCTCAATTGCAAATCAATTTTGTATTTCATTGCATCTCATTTTGTATCTTTGCATCTTTGCATCTTGTTGCTGCAGCGTTGATTATAACTACAGGTGCTACATTTTAATTTGCTTGTTATTTTAATTTGCAATTGACATTCGCATTTTTGCTAAAAACTTAACTTTGCTTAACTGTTGTTAATCGATCTTAATGCAACTGAGTCAAGTGGCAAGTTGCATGCAAATCGCTGGCCACAATCACTTATATCACACTAATGTTATGTATTGTATATAGTATGTTTATTAAAATTCAAGTACTTCAGCTTGAATCTGTTATGACGACTTTATGACCTCAACTGTTTTATAAAACTCTCGGGAATTTCTAATGCTGCCCCTGACTGATGCAACAATCTTGTTGCACAATTAATTTGTAAAACTAATAAGAATCGTTTATTTGAATGAATCAATTAGAAAAATATTTCAAATAAAAAAAGTTTATACACAAACTATTTTGATAATATAGTCTTATTTAATTATATACCATATATATATAACATATATTAATTCTCTGTCTTCATCTTGAATCTGTTATGACGACTTTATGACCTCAACTATTTTATAAAACTCTCAGGAATTTCTAATGCTGCCCCTGACTGATGCAACAATCTTGTTGCACAATTAATTTGTAAAACTAATAAGAATTGTTTATTTAAATGAATCAATTTGAGAAATATTTCAAATAAAAAAAATTTATACACAAACTATTTTGATAATATAGTCTTATTTAATTAATTACCATTTATATATAACATATATTAATTATCTGTATACCAAAATAATTTTTGCAAGCTTTCTTTTTGCCAAATATTGCTGCGAAATTTTATTAATTTTTTAATTGATTGCGTTTATGAGTAAAGTGAGAATTAATCTATCAAAGCTACAGCTATATGAATAATGTCTTTATTTTCGTTAATTTTGGTATTCTAAATGTTGTTGTAATTGCTGAACAAAATGACTATATTATGGAAACTGGAAGCTGGTGAAATAAACGATCTCAAACTGTCAACTTTATATTTATCAGCGTAGTTTTTGTTTCAGATTTTTTTTATTTTTGGGAAGTTAAGATCAGATTGTCAGTTGACATTTTTTCATGTCCTTCGCCGCGTCAACATTGAGCAGAAGAAACAAGAAGAGCGGGATAAAGAGAGGGAGAGAGAGAGAGAGAAGAAACTGAGACCTTAAGTTATCATACCTTAACTGTTTAAACTGCACTACATGACATGAGGTTGGGCTTTGTTTTATCTCCAAAGAGATCGATGCGATTCGAATCGAATCAATGGGATTTTCTTGCTGCTTGATTCGTTTTTTTACTGTCTGATTTAGCAAACAATAAAGCAATAAATCAATCAATTATCAGTTAAACGCTCGAAAACGGACAGCGCCAGGCTAAAACTGCAATATGAAAATTGCTCAAAACCTTTTTGGGCAACGCTTTTTTTTTTCATATATGTTTAAACAGGCAAAGAAAGACAGAGAGAGAGAGATATGTCGTATTATAATTTGTCAGTGTGGCATCAAAACAAAAAACCGAAAACATTAAAAGATACAAAAAGAAATCTATACATATATATATAAATCTGCCAGATACATAAGTATATAAACTGCAGCGCATTGCGTTGACTGTTTTTGGATTTTGGCCAAAAGCGCACTGGCGCCAAAGTAGGTCAGCTCCTCCAGCCACAATAGCTGCCAATTTGGGCGCACAAATTCCTGGACTGACAGGCAACAGACGACGACAACAACAACAACAACAACGAGAACAACAACAATAACAACGACGACGACGACTCAGTCGACGCATGCCAATTAGCCACAAGTCGGGCTGTTGGCCAGGCCCGGGGGACACATTGTTGTTGGGCCCAGTCTCCAACTAACTTGGCCAACGCCTGTTGGTATGCAATGTCGGGCCCAAAAGTAAGACGCCCCCGTCTTCCCACTGTTCCACATACAATTAGATACTATACACAGAAAAAAAAAAATGTTCTAAAATCATGAATTTGGTCTCAGAACTATTGATGTAAGTCCAAATTTAAGATCGAGTTTTATATCGAAATAAATAATCGCCACAAATAAGTATCGAGCTGTCGATAAATCGATAAAAAATAGATCGAGTTGCAAAAATCTAGTTTTCTTTACAAATTTTTATTTTTAATTTGAAAACGCAATTGTATACAAAAAAAATTTAAGCATACTTTTGTTAAAAATCGAATTCTTCTTGTATCGTTTTTATGCCTTAGTCAAACAATGACAATTTTGTAAGTTATTTATTACGCTCGTTCATGAAAAATTTATCGACCAAACTCAATTCAACAAATTACTTAAGATGAACAAACCCCAGTGAGTTGTTGATTTTTTTTTTTTAAATCGATTTAATCAACTCGATAGATCGTCAAAAAAATCATCGAGTTGAAGTACTTCGCTAAAATCGAGTTGTCGATATTTCGATGTATTTTTACCTCACTACTCAGAACCTAGAATTTGGGTTTAAAAAATGTGTCGAGAAAATTCCTGAAGCTAGAAAATAAATCTCGATTTTAAGAACAATTCAAATTAGACCAAGTTTTAATTAATAACATCAAAAACTCTTTTATTTTCTTAACCACAAAAATAAGTATAAGAATAAATACTAATAAATAATCAAGACAACATATAAAAAAAAAAATAGTCAAGTTTAGAAGTATAATATTTTTATTCTTTTTCCAACAACGAATTTTTTAAATATTCCTTTAATATGGGTTTCCTTGGCTAGAGTGGGATTCAAACCCGCTTTTGTTTTGGTTTTTAATTTGGTTTCATATAAAAATTTTACACTTTCATATTTTCCTTAAGACTTAAGACAATTTAAGACTTTTATTCTTACATTAAAAACTGCGATTCTTTAGATTAATATGATTAGTATTAGAAATTTGGTCTTAAAATGGTCTTATATTAAGAAAAAAAAATATATATGAAAGATTCACGTTCTTGACTTAAGAAGTTGTTTTTTTTATTCCCTAGCTACGAATTGAAACATGCATATTCATATCTCTTGGATAATTTAGTTCGGTTTACAGTTGTCCAAACAATTCCCAATTATAAACAATATTAACTTAAATATTTTCAATATAAAAATTCATTTTTTTCTAATCTTTGCTTTGTTCTAGTTAATTTATGCTACATTTTTTCGCATGCATATTTATAATGTTCAAAAATTGTTAGATTAGTTTTCTAGCTCAACGTATTAACATTTTATGGTGTCATATTATGTAGATTCGGCATTTTTGCGAAGTTAATGCCAAATTAATGGATCTACGCAGAGTGTTTATAGATGACTATGTTAATCTTTGATTAAGAAATAGAGAGAGAGAGAGAGATATCTTCTAGGTAGCGCAGTTCTTCTAATCGTGTAATCTAATCATGTAAATTGTACCGTTCGTTCTTCTTCATCTCTTTTGATTAGCGTGACACTATCTTAAATCAGTAGGCAGCAGAGTATTAAACTGCAGACAAATTAGGTATTATATTATGTGGAGAGCACAAATATAATAATGAGAATTAATGAAGTTGCTATGTCAAAAGTCGGATCAACTTAGCTTTATTTAAACTGAACCAATTTTCACGTCATTTTATTTATGGTTTGGCATCTTAATTTATTTAACATTCAAATTTAATAATTTTCGTGAAAAAAAATTCTGACTTGTAAAGTTGTCAGATCCAAGGTCTGACCAACTTCAAACTGCCATAACTTGATCAAAACTGAACCGATTTTCAAGTGGAATGCCATTTTGATAATGGTTTAGTCTCTAAATTCATTCTGCATTTAAATTTTGTTCATTTAGAAAATTTAATTATTTTTGGCCAAGATTCGATATCGATGCTAAGGGTCCCCCCTTTGAAATTTCGAAAATTCAAAATTTTAAATCTCAAGTTTTTACTTTTAATCAACTCCTTATATCGTTATTAGTATAAAACAACACTTTATACTTGATTCTGGGACCTTTCATTTTTTGGTAAAAAATCATGAGAAATTGGACAAAAAATTTGACTTGTAAAGTTGTCAGATCCAAAGTCTAGCCAACTTCAAACTGCCATAACTTGATTAAAACTCAACCGATTTTCAAGCGGAATGTCATTTTGATTATGGTTTAGTCTCTTAATTCTTTCTGCATTTAAATTTTGTTCATTTAAAAAATTAAATATTTTTCGACCTTCATTGCTATGGCTCGATTTCGAATTGTAATTGAAATTTTCGAAAATTAAAAATTTTAGATCTCAAGTTTTCACTTTTAATCAACTCCTTATATCGAAATTAATATAAAACAACACTTTAAACTTGATTCTGGGACGTTTCATTTCATTTCGTTGAAAAATAATATTCTTCTAGATCTACTAACAAATAAATAGTAAAAGAGGAAGAAATGCAAAAGAAGTGACATTGAAGAACAGACGAGTATAATTCAGTAGAAATTGAATCTTATAAAAAAGAAGAAAAGAAGAACAATAACTGACCTACCGCTTGCTGAAAAGGATTTCTGTGTTAATAAATAATTATAAAATTGTAACATTAGAAAAAAATGTTATTATTAGTTGAACCCCATAGAGTTGACCTTAGCGCGAACTATGTTGTTATTAGAAGAGAAATATCATTAAACCCGAGGCCAGTTTCACAGCTCAAATGATCGGTGCGAATAGATTTATATAACGGCTTTCGATGGTTTTGTCAGCGTCAACTGGGGAGGTCTCTTCTCTCTCCCTCTCTCTGTCTCTCTATCTCTGTCACCTTCTCTGAGTCTATGGTAAAACATACATCATCAGAGGGCCGCCACTTAGAGTTGCCTTGGGGGTTGCCCCAAAGGGGAGCATTAATTAGTTGCAAGAAGTAAAATATTTGCCTGAGCTTTAGCTAATGAACTGTTAATTTCGCCACAGTGCAAATGAGACAAACAGAGCGATAGAGCGAGATAGAAAAACACAGGGAAATGCTGAAAACTTAATTGTATTTAATGGTTTAAGGCCCATTTTTTTGTTGACTTTTTTTTGGCACTTGATTATGCAAAGTCTTAATTTGACAAAAAAAAAAAAAGAAAATAAGAAAAATAACTTAAGTTGAACCGCTCAACGTGTTGGCAGTTGGGCCACATTAATTGTCTTACACAAATATGAGAAAAGCGAGCCAAAATTTTGAAAAAAAAAACATGGCAAGAATAAGTTAAGTTATAGATGCCGTAGAAGCAAATACTCTTTCAGGGGAATTCCGTATCATTCCAAAACATATACACTATTTTTAAAACTAAAACTCTTTTTGCTAACTGACTTAATATTAATTTAGATGAAATATGTGCAAATTAATTAATTACGATTTTTTTTATTTATCTATTTTTTAAGATTAAGATTAAAAATTACAAATAAAATTAATATTTAATATAAATTATGAACTGTAAACAAAAAAATTTA
Source organism: Drosophila innubila (assembly GCF_004354385.1). Taxonomy (NCBI): domain Eukaryota; kingdom Metazoa; phylum Arthropoda; class Insecta; order Diptera; family Drosophilidae; genus Drosophila; species Drosophila innubila. The sequence goes on along the minus strand of NC_047626.1, from coordinate 5,105,531 downwards.
AAATTAGGTCAGCTGTAAAAATATGCTTATCAATATCTTTGTCAAAAATAAATAGACAAATATTTCAGCGATTTTTAGAAAAAGGTACGCTGTCGTCTGTTTAATTTTCTTCAGCATTTTACTTAAAAACTTCAATTGAAAGCTTTAACGAACTCGAAAAAATACTGTACCTTAGGATGGAAAATGTTGAAAAATAAAATATATCATTATAATCAACTAACTTTATTCTTACTAGGAATTTTTATCTATATAATGATATTGTTTGTAATAAATTTTGAAAAAACAATTTGACTATATAAAATCTCAAATATAGTATAAATTAATTATATTTTTTAATATTATATAAATATTTTATTTATTTGATTCCATTGATAAGACAGCCATAAACAACTGTACCAACTTTCATAAGTTTAACTTAACACATGGTTAGTTAAAGTCTAGAGACTCAGTTTGTAGGAAGGGTATACAACATTGTAGATAGAGTATCACCCTGGGGACACGCGAGCTGCTCGCGCCAAATATTTGGACAAGGTTTATTATGGGGCTGGCTTTCTATGAAATGTGCAGAAACAAAAAAAAAATGTGAAATATGAAATATGATGATGTGTGGTAAAACTATGATGATATATGAAATACTGAAATATATATTCAATAATTGCGATTGCCGTTGGGACAGCTGCTCATGCTGATGTTGCACCGCTCTAATGGAATTTTAATAATACATTTCGATGATGGCGACGACAGCAGCCCAAACTGATGAGCTGACGAAGAGCCCCAAGACAAATAAGTGTGTGTGTATGTTGTGTGTGACAGTTGACAGTTAGAAAGCACAGTCTGAGAATCTACGAATCTTCAACTATTTGCATAATTAAACTCTAATACAAATTGGCCATGGAATAACAACATCCGTAAGCGGCCAAAATAGTACATAGAAAAAAGCAATCATTTTGAATTTTGGGACAAACTAAAAAATAATTCTGAGAGATACTACTACATAAAATATAATTACAACAAAAAAAACAAAAGTAACAGAAACTAAAAACAATTAAAAACACAAAAAAAATAGTAATAATAATAATAATAGCAATAGTAATAGTAATATATATAATACAAATGAAATCACAAATATCAAAATAATCTATTTTGAATAAGAAATGTGAAAGGAAATAAGGAAATCCTTGTAGCGCTAGGATGTAGGATAGTAAAATTAATTTAATTAAATTCAAGTTAAAAATTCTTGACTTTAGTATGTACTTTTTAAGTAGGTATTCAGAATATAATTGTTAAATTAAGCCGATGTGCGAATAAAATGCCAACGACACAACATTAAAATTGTCAAAGAAGCCTAAAATATTTGATCCAACTTGGAAAAAACTTACAGAGCAAAAAATCAAAATATTGCTGAGGAAAATTCTGTTTAAATAAATTATTTTGTGTTTGATTTAACCAAATCTGGGATTAGCGTACTTCTATTACAGCATTAGATTTGTTTTATTCAAGAATCTCGAATATATATTTTTTTCTGTGTAGGAAAAAGAAATGAAAAAGGTTGCCACAAGGGAAACTAAAAACAGACTTTGTCTGAGAACTTGGTTCATTGCCACTTTGTTGGCTAATCATGCGCATGATCGGCTAGAGAGATGAGCAAATAGATGAAAAGCCAAGGGGAAGCACAAGAGTCTGAGAGTCTGTGAGTCTCTCACACTTGACTGCAACTCAACAGCCTCAATAGAGATGCCAATGGGCCCACATTGTGCCACAATGTTGCATCCACGTCGTGCGTGCTTCGTGCGGGTCATAAGCAAACTCGTATCACGAGATATTACGATTAGATTGCAGTCAAGCAGCTCTATAATAAACCGCACGAGGGGATGCAGGGAAAGCGCTACAGAATTTAGTGAATAATAAAATTAGATTGCTTAACGAGAGAACAAGTTCGTTATAGAGCAGCTCCACTGTTGTTAATTATAATATTTCTAATTCTCAATAGTAATAATTCATTTCGTTTGATTATCAATTTCATGCTTTTTGAATACGGCAAGCAGATGCAGTCTTACTTCCTTATCGTAACTGTTCCGTCTCATTAGTTGATATTTCTTGCGAATAATTAACGAATTGTTATTATAACACATTCTCTAGTTTACTTGGAAGATTCTGTTCAAGCTGTTACTCTTTTGTAAAATCTTACTACACAATTTCATAATTTTGTAGGTCCATTTAAGAAAAAGTAATTAACACATGCTGCTTTAATAGATACCAAGATTGATAGTATTCAAAATAGAAAAAAAACACACTTTGAGGTAATAGTCTTGGGACGAAAGCATCTTCAAGCCCCAAAATTTTTTTTTTTATATCCAATTTCGTGAGAAACAATATTAAATTTAATATATAAATGATTTAAAATTTCAAGCTGTTACTCTTTTGTAAGTTCTTAATACACAATTTTATATTTTTGTAGGTCCATTTAAGAAAAAGTACTTTACGCATGCTGCTTTAATAGATACCAAGATTGATAGTATTCAAAAAAAAAAAAAAACCACAGTTTGAGGTAATAGTCTAGGAACAAAATTTTATCCAAGCCCCAAAATTTTTTTTTTATATTCAATTTCGCGAGAAACAATACTAAATTTAGTATATAAATATATTGCCCTTATTCAACTGGTGGTATTTTTTATTGGTATTTACTTAACTGTTGGTATCTTTTTGGTATTTACAAAATGTTTTCAGTTTGACTCGAAAATATTAAAGCAATTTGATTGTGATTTTTTCGAATAGATACTAAAATATATGCTTTACTTTGATGACTGATTTGATATACCCTCGAGTAAATGTCGTGCATCGTGTTGTTTTTGTTTTTCGACTGATATGCAAGTCGGGCTCAACTCGGTTCGTTGTCTCAGTAAACTGTGTTATGTGGTGCTACACTGATAAAAAAAAAAAAATATTTTCTAAAATAAAGATTTTGGTCTCAGCACAAAAAATGTTGGTCTAAAAAATTCGATAGTATTATTAAATTGGTCTGAAAATGGTTTTGCTTTTTGAAAAGGTGAATGTTCTTGATTTTAGAAGCTGGAGCTTTCTTTTTCAGTGTATGTGTTGCAGTGTGTTGCTGTGGACTTTGTGCTGGGCAAATGGCACAATAAATTCCCATGACAACTAATTTAGCTGGCGGTGATCGGAGCGCGAGTTGCGAGTTGCTTTCTCATCTTTGCCGCCAACGTTTGAGTTGCAGTTGCAACTCGGCAACGTTTGCAACGTTTTATTGACTCTCTCGACTTTGACTTAGACTTCGACTTTGACTTTGAACTAGCTGTGCAGTATGTTGGAGCATGTGGTTGTTGTGTTGGGCAGTGCAATGCAACCGTTTTTGGTCAAATTATGTGGCAGTGCCTAATGATTGTCTCCATGGACGGAGGCGAATAAATACCAGGCATTAAGTATACGCCACCGTCAACTGTACACTGTACAGAGCTCAGAGCGTGCCACAATCGCCAGTTGCAAAGTGTCAAAGTGCCTGAGCAGCCCACTTGCAACGCCCACTTGCAACGTCGGCAAAATACAATTATTAACTGCTTGAAGAAGGCGGGCGAACTCAACCCGGTTGCAACAAGATACCGCCTGCCTTGCCCGCCTGCGCACAGTGGTTCTTTTCATACATTTTTGCACAATTTTATTCAAATTTTCCATTTTTACACAAAGCTGCAGATAAACAAAATATTGGAGTAGTTTCCTTTCTAAGGTTCTAATCTAAGGAATTAGTTCGCACCTTGGTTCAATTTAATATAACAAGTATTTCGATTGCTAAAATTGACTATTTTAGCCACTTTTTCCCCCTTTTCATACAAAACTTTTCTGAGATCATCCCTATTTAAAAATCATAAAAAACATAAGCAAAAAGATTTTTTGAAAATTCTTTTTGCAGTCACTTTAAGAATTGTTTGAAGAAACTTTTTGCATCAAAACATTTTTTGTTTAAGCCATAGGAAAACAGTCAAAAAAGTAGATTATTACATAAATTCAAAATATTCAATGGGTACTTAATGGGTTAAGGAAAATTTTGTATCATTTAAACTGGATTTAAATGACCTTTCATTGTTGCTAAAATCTTCATAAAGTTGGTTTAAATTATGAGTAGTTTTAACTTTTCGTTTTCTCAAAATAAATATGCCGACTACTGTATTTATGCAGCCCAAACAGTTGGACCAAGCAGGCTGAAATTTTGACACAATATAGCTAAGACAATTAATAAAGTCTTGATTTGATGTGTTTTGGAATTTTTGTTAACTGAGAAAATTAAAAATGTCTTGATTTTATGTGTTTTGGAATTTTTGTTTGACTCGTATTTATTTAAAGTTGTATATTAGATGTACTTTGTACGTACTTATACTTATACAAGAAATGTATGTATTAATTTTATTAAATTATTTTATTTAGTGTTCAAAAATTTTTAAATTTATTATTCAATGGATATAAACAAAATTAACTTTTTTAGGCACGATGGAGTTCGCCTTCATTTAAAAAATTCTAAATTTAATATATCAAAATATTTTATTTTTATTCAAAAAGCAAGATCCGAGAAAGAACCACTGTGCTGCGGCCTGGGGGTTAATGTGGCTGCCTTGTGTTTGTTGCAACTTGCATCTTGATGACATTGACGCGCGAATGTTGCCGTCCATCAGCGCCAAGTGGCAACTGCAACTGCAACTGGAGCTGCAGCAGGAGCTGTCAGTGTGAGGCCAATGTCAAGCCTTTGGCTATAATTTAACACCCACGCGGCATGCAACAGAATGTGGCATGGCCTCAAATTGCTTTAGCATACGTTTATTATCAGGTGTCGTCACTTTTCAATCATGTCACATGCCAAACGAATTTGCAGCACAATTTGTCAAAGAGCGGCAAGTTCGATAAACGATAGACGATAGACGATTAACGATAGAGCATAGACACACAGTCAATAACAAGCAAAACTGAACAACTATTGTTATAAAGCTCAACATTTTATGAGCACATTGTCAGCGAGTTGTCAGGCATTGTAAAGTTGCATAACTGCAGTTTAGAGCACGCGACATTTTGTCGCAAGTTTACGGTCGTTGCCCCAGCTGACAGTCTTGCAACATTGCCACAATGCCACAATGCCACATTGCCATTGGGATGCGGCCACCAGAAACGAAACTAGAGATGCACATGAATGCGATAAGAAGCTAAATTATGATTGGATGATGCACATATCTATCGCTATATACGACTTTGTCTCGCCCAACATTATTGGGTGGGGCAAGCACGGTCGACGCGGCGGCGAGTGAGGGGCAAGAGAATTCTCTAGTTTGTGGAATTGCTGCCATGAGAGTCAAACTCTCTCACAGCAGGCAAATTTGAAGGCAATTTAATTGCACAAATTGGCAATTGATGAATGCGAAGAACAAATCGAAAGTACGGGGAAAAAGAAGAGAAAGAGGGAGACAGAAAAAGGAAATTAAAGACTATCTAGAATTTGTGGTAGTATATAATGCGATTTTGACAGCTTTGAAGTTTGTGCTCTGAAAAATCGATATCCATAAAACTGTTTGTCCTGACTGACTGACCGAGCATTCTGCAGACCGTAACATAACGCGTAGAAAGTTAAAATTTTAACACAACATAGACGAGTCAACTTTATCAAGAGATAAGACGACGGGTCAAGTTCGAGGTCAAAGTTTGCATATATTAAATTATTTTTTTTTATTTATTTTAATTTTATTTTTATTTTTTTCTAACTACCTTAAAGTTGCCTCAATTTTAAGACCAAGCAATAAGAACTAATTACAATGAATTTGTCATGGAATCAACATTTCTTTAGTTTATAAGCTTTACCAAAAAATAAATGATAACATACCTCAATTTAGTAACTTATTTATCGTCAACAAACGGCAGCCGGCAAAAGAAATTTCTGAAACATAGATTTAAAAAAAAAATAAGTTTAAAAATAAGTTTTCAGATAAACAAACTGTAGAAATTAATATTTAAAAATTAAAAAATAATAATTCACAAAAAAATTTACAAAATGATTATCATTAAATTTAATACTTAAATGCTTATACCTTTCACGATATCCTTTCCCTAACTTAATTAAAAAATTCAATATTTTCCATCAGTGTCCACTTTTTATACTTTCCCCCGACACCTTATTAAAAATTTCAAATTGTCATAACTTTGTTAAATCTTAATCGATTTCCTTGCAAAATTTAAATTTGTATCATTACTTGACCTCTATTTTGATTCTGCAATAAAATTGGAATAAAATATTTCTTTCATCACTGCTTATTTTTTTAAATTGTCATAACTTTGTTAAATTTTAACCGATTTCCTTGCAAAATTTAAATTATTATCATTAATTGATCTCTATTTTGATTCTGCATACTTTCTGCATACTTTCCCTTTGGTACTGTTTGAAAAACTTCAAAGTGTCATAACTTTATCAAAATTTAACCGATTGCAGCACAGAATTTTGACCTTGATGTTATAAAGTTCCATACCAACTCTTTTGTTATTATCAACAAATATTCAGCAGAGATTATCTCTTTCTCCCTGTTTTTCTACTCTTCACATTTTATTTGCATAAGTTTGATTCTTAGAACAATTTATATTGTAAGTATGTATCTGTTATCTGAGTTCATATTTAAAAGATACATAAAACTAAATATATTCTTTTGGTTTTATTGACTGCACACACTCTGCGCTTATATAGTTGTAATTGTTGTTGTTGCTGTTGTTGTTGCTGTTTCTGGTGTTTATCAGCATTGGACGCAACATTTTGGACGCTTGGCTGCATTTTCATCATTTTCTTAATCAGTCAAAAACCAAAGAATAAAAGAAAAGCAAAAAAATAGGAAAAAAAAATAAGAACTGTGGCAAGTTCTTGTGGCATATGAGGAGTTGCCTGTGGTAATTATAAAGTACACAATTATGAGGCCGAGTGAGTGAGAGCGAAAGAGAGAGACTGATTCTCAGTTGGGTAATTAAGTCAGCGAGCATGGCAAGTGCGCAATTCTAATGCCTGCCCCTTCCTCTTGCCATTTTATCGTCTCCTTAACTCTTCCTCCACGATTAACCAAAAAAAAAAAAAAAAATTATACTAAAATTGTTATATAAGTTAAGCAGTGTCTTCGGTCTTTAGTCGTTTGGTTTTTCGGTTTCTTCTATGATTTATGATGCTTGAAAGATAAATTTCCTAAAGCGCTTGTTAACTGCGCCTGTCAATAGTCGCTCAGAGACCCCCGTCCCTCTCTCTCTCTCTCTTTAGCCACCCCTCACCACTTTATAGTCAGTCTCTGATAATGTTAATGATGATAGTGTCAATGCTCTGTAGCGGTGAATTTGTTACAGCTTGTTCTGCCTAAAAGAAGTTTTAATACATCGTTTCCCCCTTCAGACCGATCATGTTGGTGAATATTACGCATACGCTCTGTGGTCCATGCATATCATAAGACATTTCATTTGTGGCATCCACTCAACACTGCACTGCAAAGCTTAATCCACTCCCAATACCAATACCAATCCCAATCGCAGTCTCAGCCTCCGTTGATAGTCTTATGCCGCTTGTCCATTTGGCAACTTTGATGTTGCCGCCTGCGCATAAATCAATACAAATGCAACTGCAACGTCGTACGCTGTACAGTGGTCAAATTCGATTGAAATAATTCACATTATACATGTTTAACACCAGGGACCATAACAGTTATAATTTTTAAAATAAAAATTATGAAATTAAAATTATTTGCTGATATTTAATATTTATAAAAAAACTGAAAAGTAACTATTAATTTCAATTTTTATTTTAAAAATAAAAAATAATTATTAATTCAATTTTTAATTTAAAATAATTATTCATTTCAATTTTTAATTTAAAAATTAAAGATAATTATTTGTTTATATTTTTATTAAAAAAATGGAATATAAAAATTACTTGTCAATTTCCATTATAAAAATTGAATAAAAATTGAATGTAAATATCCTTTGAACAAAGTGGCGTATTTCCAAAATCTAATGATATTTATATTGTGTGACTCAATACTTTTCATACGATACATTACACAACCTTAAAGGACGTGTATTAAGGTTATTTAATGTTCACACTGGATTTTTATTCTTAAATTTTTATAATAGAAATCGACAAATAATTTTTTTTTTATTATGAAAATTGAAATAACTAATTATTTTTCATTTTTAATCGACAAATAATTTTTTTTTTATTATGAAAATTAAAATAATTAATTATTTTTCATTTTTACAATACAAATTGAAATTAACTATTATATTTAATGTTTTATAAAAATATTTTATAATATTTGTCAATTTTTCTATAAACATTTTTACGCTTTACATTTTTTTAAATTCATTACTATTATTTGCACTCCCTGTTCAATAAAACAAACTTGTTGCTAGTACTCAATTAAATCTGTAAAGTCCCATTATATTCTATATCTCGTATTATATATAATTTAGTTAACTTAAAAAAAATTAAATAAATATGTTACATCATGTGTAAATTATTTGTCTATTCAGTTTCAATTTAAAATATTTCAAATTTTACATTTATGTTACTATTGAGACAACTATACCTAATGTTATATAAAAATTTTAAATTACTTTCAATGAATTTACCTAAGTAGACATTAAATAAATATTTAAATATATTTGTGTATTTTTCAAGTATTAAGAATGATCTGATATAAAAATATTTAATTGTATGTTTTTAGTAATTTATCAAATATAAACATTTTTTGACAAAGTTTTTAATTAATTTGAGCTAAGAGAACCACTGTACGTTGGCGTTGCCACTGCGACAATCGCTTTTGCTGGCATTTCTTGTGCTCCTCAATGTTCTCATACATTTCCTCCTTCTGCCATTGGCAACAAATTAAGTTTGCCGCAACTATGTGCGGCAATCGGTTGCACAATGAGCACATATCGGCCTTCAACTGGTCAAATGCACAAATTTGATGATCATCGATACACAAGACAGCAAAACGATCAAAGAGAAAGAGAGACAGAGAGAGAGAGAGAGATGCAGAGAGATTTGGTTGATATCTGCATAGTTATTGTGGCAAGCTTCTGCGGATTAATATTCTTATCTTGAAGCCGAATAGCCAGAAGTTGATAATTATGATGATATTCGGTGATAAGTTATCGAATGCTATCGATTTGAAGCTTGCTGATAATAATTCATATATGTAATATTATTAAGTAATGCCGATTAGACGGAATAGCAGACTATTGAAATTATGTGCAAGTTTGAAGAATCATAAAAATTAAATTTTCTTGATAAATTTCAATTGCTATATAAAATTCTATTGATATCTTTTCGAAAAGAATTTAAATACATATTTGCTAGATTGATATTCGAAAAATAATTATTTAAATATCATGAAATTTGCTTAAAATTCAAAATCTAAATGTTAAAATCGGGTTGTATGGTTTTATTAAATCAAAGTATAAAAGGGAAACTATGGAAAAATGGAAGTGATGTTAAAAAATGTATTTTTTTCAATTTAATATTTATTTTTATTTATTTATTTATACACGACTTAAAGCAGTCGGCAAAGAAAAAATTACCAAGTATAAAAATTAAGTTAAAGATAACAAATAAAAATATAATTAAATATAAACTGTAAAGAAAAAAATTAAAGTTCGATCTGGGGTATGCAAAAATAATAAATGATCCAACATTTGTTGCAAGGATTGAGGAAAACTTAGAAATATAACTTATATAACTAAGTTAAATAAAGACGTATTTTTAGTTAAGCTTGACACAGTTATGTCTAAAAATTTGTATGACCCTTGGGATTTGACATATATATCGACTCTCTTTCTCTCTCTCTCTCTCTCTGCCTCTCTATTCTCAAACTTTTCCCGCTGATCGAATAATTTGAGCCTGTTGTGAACGATTACAATCTATAAATAAATTTTGACTTGATCACAGTTTGGGGTCGCACAACAACAATGTCTAGACAACAACGTCGTCGCATGCTTTTTCACACGCACTGTGGCCACATTATGCAACCAACCAACCAACCAACCAACCATCAGCAGCAACAGAACAAACAGATTTAATATGATATGATGGCTAAGACAAGTGCCACAGCGGGGTCGAGTCGGGTCGATAAAATCGATAAAAAGTGGAATTGAAAAATGGAAATGAAAAACATGTTGTGACAAGTTTTAGTAGCAGGAAATTTCAAACGAATTTCATTAATTCAGCTGCACAAAAGTTCTTCTCTTTTCTTCCAGCTCGAATAACATAAATTTTAATTAGACATTTGAAAATGTTTGGTTTTTTTCTCTCTTTTATTTAAATCAAAATGCAAAATTTAGCTTTGATTTTTTTTTTTGGGTCTTTTCTAATTGCAAATTGATCGAAATCGAAAAGATATTTGAATATTTATATGGAAATCTAGCGAGTATTATTTGTTGATGTGAACCTCAATGTGTGTAAGTGTAAGTGTGTGCGTGTGTTGGATTTTTCTTCTGGTTTTTCAATGCTTTTGCCGTGAGCATTCGTGCTACCGTTAGAATATTAAAAAACAGGGGGAAAAAATACAAACGAACTCATCAGTGGCGTCAACGGCAGCGCCGCCGTCGCTTTTGAAAAACATTAATTAAATTAATTAACCAACTCGTGCCAAGAAATTCATACAATAACAACAACAACAACCACATTGAAGAGCATCTCTGCACGCCAAAAACAACAATAACAACAATAACGAAAAAATTGTTTTGCTGCTTGAAAACGCATAATTAATGCGCTCAGCGCCCAGAACCAGATTAAAGTGCGACTGTGCTCAGTCTAAGGTCTACATAGATATCGTAGTACCCATACCAATCTTTCAATTCTTGTGGATGTTGTTGTTGTTGTAGGTGCTTGGGCAGTCAGCTAATCGGTTAGTTAGTCAGCCTCATAGACCATATACTATACTACTTACAAATGCACTCAGAAAAATATGCCATTCTAAAATGAGTTATGTCCATACTTGAATTGTACAATTTGTCCTTACATTTTAAAGATTGCTGTGTACTAAAATTTTTAAATTTAAATTCTAAGCTTAAGGAATATACCAAAAAAATAAATTTAAAAATCAAATAGTTTCTTTCAATATTAAAATAAACTTAAAATTTAAACTTGAAACTGGATTTCTGCATCCAAACTCAGCCAGCTTTTAATATCGTGTATACTTGACTATGACCTGTTTAATTACGAACATCTTGATTATATTCCAAGTGCATGTTCAAACATAGATTCGACTTTAACTCAACTTAACTTTCGTCTCGTCTCATCTCCCGTGTATGTTTGTATGCATATGATAATTCAACAGTTGCTGCAGTTGCAGTTGCAACCGCTTGTGGCACTCGACTCTGTTGATTCGGTAGCATAGATAGAGATTTCAGTTATTTATGACTCGACTGCGGCATGCTGCAGTGCAGCCTTTCAACTTGACCATGCAACAGCAACAGCAACAGGTGCAAGGCTCTATGCCTTGTCAGACCAAATGCTAAAGCGTTTTTTCTTCAAATGGCAGCAAAAAAAAAAAAAACAAGTGGTTTCCTGGTGTGGTAGTTGAAGTAAAGCTGAAAGTTGGTGAAAAACGGTTTCCTATTTCCAATTGATGCAAGTTCGTTGCCTAAGTCTTTCGTTTGGTTGCGCTTACTTACAAGTTTATTGAATTGATAATACTTTGAGGTCAGTTGATGCTCGTATCTCTCTTTAGTATCATATCAAATTCTTTCTTAATTCTTCATTTTCAATCTCTCTGTCTTTCTCTCTGTCTCTCTTTCTATATCCTTATTCCTTTTCCCCATTGTTTTAAAATTAGAAAAAAAATTATAAATCCTTTAAAGTCTTTTTAGTACAATGTTCAAGTGCAAGTTCGTTGCCTAAGTCTTTCGTTTGCTTGCGCTTACTTACAAGTTTATTGAATTGATAATACTTTGAGGTCAGTTGATGCTCGTATCTCTCTTTAGTATCATATCAAATTCTTTCTTAATTCTTCATTTTCAATCTCTCTGTCTTTCTCTCTCTATATCTCCTTATTCCTTTTCCTCATTGTCTTGAAATTAGAAATAATATTATACAACCTTTAAAGTCTTTTTAGTATAATGTTCAAGTGCAAGTTCGTTGCCTAAGTCTTTTGTTTGAGCAGACTATTTACAAAAGTAAATATTATTAACTTATTAAATAACACTCGTATATACCTAGTATTTTGAACCTTAATACTATCTTGATTTTTATCTTTTTTTTTTCTTTAACTCCTTTTCTATTCTTAAAAAAAACTATAATAAAAATATATAAATTATATTTATAAATTTTGCTTAAGACTTTCAGTGTCTCCTTAAGTTTTCTCTAGCTATATCTTTATGTATTCCTATAGCTCATGTATTTCTATAACTTTCTTTTCTTTAACTCCTTTTCTATTCTTAAAAAAACTATAATAAAAATATATAAATTATATATATAAATTTAGCTTAAGACTTTCAGAGTCTCCTTGTAATTTTCTCTAGCTATATCTATATGTATTCCTATAATTTATGTATTTCTATAATTGTATTTGGATGTATTGATATCTAAATCTATAAATATATATTTATACATGCATAACCCTTTCTCCAATTCTAGATAAATTCAAATAAATTGCAGCATTTATCTGTCAACTTTTCGATTTCCAATCACGTGCTATGACTATCCCTATTTCTCACAATAGTCTGACCAACTTTGGCCAGCTTAGTTCAATGTGAAACCAGCAATCCGAGATGTTCCACAATGAACACGTGCCGCAGACAGGCAACAAATCAAACAAACACGCCACAAAGGGATACAAAAGTGTTGCTACGATGACAAACAATGAAAAGCGAATGTATCAATAGCAACAACAACAACAGCAACAGCGACAATAACAACAGCGACAACAAATAGATAGTGTGAATTTAAAATAAAGTGCCGCTTAATTGCGACCGATTAATGAGGCAAGAATTTCGACAAAAATACCAACAAAAAAAAAAAAGGGCCGCAGGGTCGCCATCAAAAAAAGTCAGCGGTGTCAGATGTCAGGTGTCAAAAGTCAAATGTCAAAGCAATGGCAAAAGTTTAACGGTGTTTTCAACAGTTTCGCCGTATTAATCATACGAAAATATATATTAACACCAATCAGCCGACGGCAGCTGAACAACGAACTCAACGACAGTCGGAAGGTCGCACGAATTTGCCAAACGAAAATCTAAGCATATGAAAATCATAGCGATAAGTGAGAGTAATTGACTAAAAGATACCCTAGAGTTGAACATAATTAAAAAAATGTCAGAGTCTAAAAATAAGTCCGATTTCTAAAGTAAGGAATATTTATAAAAAATATTTGACTTTTATAAAAATAAATAAAAAAATATTTGTCTGGTAAAAAATCTACACATTTATATTTATTAAATATTTCCAGCTTTATTTTGGGACAAAACATCCACAGCTAAGATAATTGTCTAAGAAACTAAAAACTAACCTCTAAAAAATATACAATAAATTCAAAAATTACAGGGTGTTCTTCAAAAAAAACTCAAGTGCAATAAGCAATAAATAATAACAATGAGTAAAAAGTCAGACTGCAAAAGGGAACTTAAATTTAAGTGGCACAATGTGTGCATATTGAATGCGTTTGCAACATTGCCAACTCCGACTTTAATTCCGATTCTGATTCCTATTCCGAATTCGGACAACGCTTCGAGTATTGAGTTTTGAGTTAAGTTTTGCGCACTGATTTTGATACGCGTCGCGTGACACAATTTCCAAGTGTCTGCGAGAACTGCAAGACGAGGCAAATGAAGGAGGGGGCCAGGGGGCGGGACAAGGTGAATTAACCAGAGGCACAGGAAGTGCACAGACTTGGAGCGGCTTCTGGCAACAAGCAAACAAACGTAAAAACAAAACGTTAACAAAAACCAAAATACAAAAAAAAAAAAAAAAAAATTACAATGCATAATTAATATGGAGAACGTTGACAGTTGACGTAAATGGTGAAGCAACTTCCGATCGACAGTGCTAATCAAATTTGGCAGAGGTAGCCCTGCGTTCCCCTTACACACAAAAGCGCCCCCTACCATCAAGTAGGTGACAAAGGGCGGCGAGGTGGCAAGGCGACTGCAGGTGATTGCCTGCCTGGAAATTGTGGATGTGCATGGCAATTGCCACCTGTGGCAAGGGCATAACAAACAAACAAACAAAACGACAGCAGAGAAAGAGAAAGAGACAGAGAAAGAGAAAGAGGGAGACAAGCAAAGAGAAATGGGGAGTTTGGGCGACAATCAAACAAGAATTAAAATGAAAATAAAATAAATAAAAGCCGTCGCATGTATACACTTTATGATATTTATAAGCTAAAAAAAATTATCTAGATAATTGTGAAATATTATGTATACATACAAAATATTTTTAAATGATCTTTTTTTTATTATATATGAGAATCAAGACTTTATTTGTATTTTTCTCGTTTACTAAATTTTTTATCCTATTTAAATATGCTTTCCAAGCAAATTTATTTCCTTAACTTTATCATTTTTTTTTTATATTTTTAAATTTTATTCTTATTTCCTTGTATATTCTTATTCTTATTTTTATTTTCTTCTAATTTTACTTAATTTTACAAAAAATTTAAATTAATTTATTTTTTAAAAATTAAAATCATAAAATGCTGATAATAATAATATAAATAACAGCTATAAGCTTAGATTTATTAATCAGTTTATAGATACAGAATATAGAACATATTCAAATTTAGATCTGCAGAACATTGTTAAACTTGTCAACTAAGCGCTTATACCCTGCAATCTACACTACAAACACTTGACTGAAAAAATTGACAGTCAAAATAAAACGAAATGAAAACAAAATGTTCGTTGGAAGGAAATCCCATAAATGACAAAATCGATAAATTAATTTGTTTTCATCGACTAAATGCATAAATTAATGTAAATAAACAAACACACACACACACACACACAAAGTGCCGTTAAGTTAAATATTGTCGTCTTGTGCTGTTGTTTTTGTTGTTGTTGTTATTGCTGCTGTCGAATTTTAAATACAATATTAATTAAGATCCATCCAATTCTCCAACAGAACCAATAACTTAACAAATTGTTTAATAAAATGCGCGCACAAACGCAACGGGTGGCATCGTCTACTGACATCGTTGTTTCCACTGAATGAAACCTCATTTGTCAGATAAATCAATAAAATTTACTATAAACTTAACGACTCATCGAATGCAGCCAAAAGATTAATGTAACATACATCTATAGGTATAATTTTTAAATAGAAAAAAAATTCTTTTTAGTAGTAGAACTGCATTTAAAAGTCACTTGTCTGAGTTTTAAATCCTACTTTGGACATTAACACATTTGTAATACTTATAGTTATTTATTTTTTATATTTTTATATTTTTTCTTCATATTTTGGCTTTCAATTAATATTATTAAATTTTTCCTTAAAATTATTTTTAAATGTTTTTATGATTTTTGATTATTTCTTACATTATTCTGAATGTAATTTCTACTCTCTTCTTACCAGATTTATTTTGTTTATCTATTCCCTTTTTTTATTTCTTTTCTACATTTTGGTTTTTTTATTCCATTTTGAATAACAATATTCCTGTTTCCTTTATTTTTATTAATGTTTCTTATTTCTGTATCCATCTTTAGACATTTCTGTTATTTTCGAATTCTACAAATCAAATTCAAAGCAAAAATTGCAGCTAGAAAGTCTGTGATAAACAACTCAAATATAGCACACCCCTTAATACAGTCTTCAGTCTCGATTGTTTACGTTTTTTCTTTATACAATTGCATCTTCATATCAAAGTGCAACTGTAAATGGCATTAAGTCAACTTGGAAGTTGCATAGTCAATGTGACAAGCGGATTACGCAATCATATTCACAGTGATACGAAGCGTGTCCAAAGCATAAGATTGGGGAGGGGGACTGCAACTGACTGAGATCCATCAATTGGCACTGTTGATGCCCGGAAAAGTCAATCTGAGAAGACTGAACTGAGAACTGAGTAAAGAGAACTTGGGAACTCGGGCTGACAATTTACCACATTGATATTTAAATATGCCGTTGTATTAATCATGGAATTACTTGCAACAGTCGTAGACCATTTAAAAGCATATTAACAACAGATACAACAAGTATAAGAAAGAGAGGAATGAGGAGAGTGCATAGTGACAGAGAGCAAGAAATAGATAGAGATTAAACATAATTGCTGCAGAGCGAAGACTTAATACCCTAGCAAGAAATTAAAATCAACTTCAGGAGGTCAAAAATCGTAGAGTTGAATAAGAAAATAGTTATATTTCCTTTGGAAAATATATATTAAATAATAAAAAAATAAAATAAAAATAATAATAATAACAATAATAATAATGGGGAAGGTAAGGAGAAAAAAACGGACAATAATGAAAAATATAAATTTTTCAATTTTTATGCAGAATCAATAGAGGAGCCAAATAACGATAACATTTATTTTCCCAAACGAAATCGGTTAAGATTTAGCAAAGTTATGACGATTTGAAGTTTGTGAAAAAGTGTCAAGGCAAATATGGAGAAAATGAACAGTGATCGTATGGAAAAAATGAAGACTGATGGAAAAAAATTATGTTCTCACATTTGAATGCAGAATCAAAATAGAGGTTAAATAATGATGAAATTGAGATTCCGCATGTGAATCGGTTAAGATTTGACAAAGTTATGACAGTTTGAAGTTATCGAAATACTGGCAAGAAAAAAGTATGGGACAAATGGACATTGATTAAAACAATGGAAAAAATGGACACTGATGGAAAAAATGAGGCTTTCACATTTTGATGCAGAATCAAAATAGAGGCCGATTAATTAATTAAATTGACATTCCGAATGTAAATCGGTTAAGATTTGACAAAGTTATGACAGTTTGAAGTTATCGAAATACTGGCAAGAAAAAAGTATGGGACAAATGGACATTGATGGAAAAAAATAAGGTATTCACATTTTGATGCAGAGTCAAATAATGATTAAACTGACATTCCGAATGTAAATCGGTTAAGATTTGAAGTTATGTCATTTTAAAGTTCTATCGATGAATTTTTACCTCACTATCTTTAGAAAATCCTCCTATAATATAAACATATCTTGTCGTCCTATAATATAAAATTCTTAAAATTAAAAATAAAACTATAAATAAATAACGTTAATTTCCTCAAAGTTATCATACCCATCCTAAAGCCATTTTCAAGAGCATCAAAGTAAAGTGGAAGTTGATTTAGTTGCTGCACTTGGCCATGTCATGTCGTGTCAGGTGTCTGCTCGTGACACTCATTAGCCTGGCCAAAACAGAGGCCAGAGGTAGAGCAGTAACAGTGTGTCAATGGAAGAACTTGAACTACATTGAGTTAGAATCTATGGAAATCTATGGAATGATTTGAACAGCTGAATGTTGAAATTGAAATAATTTTCTATAATTAAACAATTAAATCAGCAAATCAAGTGAAATCAACACTTGGGTGAGTAATTTCGCAAATGTTGAAATCTTTTCAAGTCACGAACTCTGAGTCAAAATTTTGTTTGTAACTGAACTGAAAGTGTCAGTTGAATGAAATGTGAAATAAGTCAGAGCAATCCGGAGCTATGAAATCTATTTGCTTCCCTCACAAATTCAGTGTAAATTCATTGTGTGCATCATCATTAACATCATCATCATCATCATGTTGGCGTTGAGGTTGTTATTATTTTCAATTGTAATGCATCTTTTAAGCGAAGGAAATGCATACCAGAAGCAGGAATTTGAATTGCCCGAACGTTGCAAGTATCTGAAGGAGTCCAAGGAGATGTTGCACCAAAAGTGCAAGGGTAAATTTCCCCTTGTGGCATATACGAAATTTCGTGATACATTCATGAAACAGGACGATCGAATGGCGCTTTATATGCCCGACTCGCTGGATTATGTGATGGTTGCTCTCAAGGAATCGGAACTTCATCGTTGCGAAAGTATTCAACTGATCGAATTGAAGGAATACGTCTGTTACGATGGCGATGGTGGCAGACGAACTATAAAATTCAAAGATGTGCGCATGTATTGCTTTCCCTTTCACATCCAAATCACCGATGATCTCACCCATGAATGTGTCCTCGAGCGAGACGGCGACTCGGAGTCGAAGCTTGAGAGGGATATGCTGAAAACCAAAGGCGGAATTATACACTATATCTTTGATAATGATGCGACGGGACGATTAATGCCTTTTCAACGAGTTGTCTTTGTATTTACGTCAATATTAGCGTTGGCTAATTCAGCTCGCCAATTGTAAAGCAACGAGTTGTAAGTAAAGATTGTCTGAATAGCGAGTGTCTAAGCAGCGAGTTGTTAGTAACGAGTAGCGAGTAATGAATTATCGTTGATAATTTTTCTATAAAGAGTAACAAGCAACGAGTAGCGAGTAATGAAATGTGGTTGGCGAGCTGTAAGCAACGAGTAACGATCAACAAGTAGCGAGTGAGTTTTTGTGGTTGGCAAGTTTCATATAACGAGTAACAAGCAACGAGTAGCGACTAATGAAATGTGTTTGGCGAGTTGTAAATAACGAGTAGCGAGTAATGATTTATCGTTGATAATTTTTATATAAAGAGTAACAAGCAACGAGTAGCGAGTAATGAAATGTGGTTGGCGAGCTGTAAGCAACGAGTGAAGATCAAAAAGTAGCGAGTGAGTTTTTGTGGTTGGCAAGTTTCATATAACGAGTGATAAGCAACGAGTAGCGACTAATGAATTGTGTTTGGCGAGTTGTAAATAACGAGTAGCGAGTCATGAATTATCGTTGATAATTTTTATGTAAAGAGTAACAAGCAACGAGTCGCGAGTAATGAAATGTGGTTGGCGAGCTGTAAACAACGAGTAACGATCAACGAGTAGCGACTAATGAATTGTGTCTGGCGAGTTGTATATAACGAGCAATTAATAATTTTTATATAAAGATTAACAAGTAGCGAGTAATGAAATGTAATTGGCGAGCTGCAAACAACGAGTAACGATCACGAGTAGCGAGTAGAGATATGTGGTTGGCAAGTTTCATATAATGAGTATAAGCAACGAGTAGCGGCTTATGAATTGTGTTTGGCGAGTTGTAAATAACCAGAAGCGATTACTGATTTGTGATTGGAGAGATGTAAATAACGGTGAACAAGCAACGAGTAGAAAGTAACGAATTGTCTCTACCGAGTACAAATTAAAAAGCAGCGGCTTGCAACTTACAATAACAAATTTAATTGATTTATTTAGTCGAATAAATAGTAAGGATTGACACGACTATGAGTCTAAACATCGAATTGCGAAGCAGCGATAAGTAGCCACTAACGAGTGGTAAGCAACGAGTTACAGAGTAACTAGTTTCGATTCTAAAAATCTCTTCACTCTTTCTTGGTGGCCGGCGCCCGACTCTTGACTCTCGACCTGCTGCGTTTCACTAATTGAAGCTCGTAAATTTTTATATGCATCTCGCCCATTGAGAGCCATAAAGATTGATCAAAACCGAAGTACACAGAATCATTAAAAAGCATAAGAAGCCACCATAGTCATCAGTCCTCTTCAGAGTCTACGCAGATGTGAAGTCAATTCTTATTTTTATATTTTTTTAAAGCTTCTTTTTTTACATTGTTTTTTATCCAAATTGAATCTGCCATGTTGTGCGATGTTAAATATTTATTTTATAAACATTAAAATGCATTTCGTTGTGTGCTACGCCCCATGTGAAAAAAGAAAACAACTACAACGAGATCGAGAACGCAAAGACAATGCAACGTTTTTGTAAATTCTTCTCTTGGTCGGAGGGGAAGATTGTTGGGCGGGGGGGGAAGGCCTTTAGCTATTTCTCATATCACGTTGCATTTTTGGAGTCGGTCACCTGCGCGCGCCTGGCGTGCGTATCATTTCCATCCATCAGCTCCATTTCCATGCCCCATTCATCCGGTGCTTTTCAATCTAGCGGTTCGTGTTCCAAGGAAACGCCTTGGAACGTTCATTGCCCTAAGGGTTACCATCAAACCGAACCGATTGAATGCGGTGGCGAATCGAAGGCGAATTGCCAAAGCTCGAATCTCAATTTGAATGCAAACATCGAGATGTTGACACTTCACTTCGCTAATTTGCATCTTGGACATTAGCCTGAACACGAAATGCCGTTGCCTGGCCTCGCACAGTGGTGCCAATAAAAATATTTTTATTATGTTAGTTCAAATCACTAACTCCTAAAAACTTGACTTTGAAAGAAAATCAAATAAGTTCGGCTGTTAAAAATGCTTGTAAAATTGAAAATTGCTGACAAAAAATTTAATTCCGACAATTCAATAAAATATAATAATATAAAAATGTATTATAAATTAAATAAAATTTTTTATATTCACTACTTGAGTGAAACTGATTTCTTGAACAGATTCCAAGCAAATCGCTTAAATTAATCCATTACTAATCAATTCAAGCTGCACCACTGTAAAGCGTAGAGTGTATACAAAACAACACCCACAATTAGTTAAGTTGTTGAGTTCTACTTTTTTTTGTATACTCTTTAGTTAAGAATTTTATATAGGGAGTATATGGTATACATATATACTTATATACAATTAAAATTTTCTAAAAAATTATAAAAATAAAATTATCCTTATATAGTATACATATATATACAATTAAAATTTTCTTAAAAATTACAAAAATAAAATTATCCTTAATTGGGGGGATGCTTAAATTAAATTAGAAAGCTTATTTATGTTGTATAGCTTTGTATACGATTTGATTTATTCCATTGACAAGCCAATTCTTATAAATTCATTTGATATCTTATTTATTAATGAACGTAGAGACCAAAAAGATTTCTAAGAATTAAAAAATTCCAATTTATATAAACCACAAAAATTATTTTATTAAAAATATAAATCCAAGCTGAAGAGAAAATGTTGTAAAATGCAAAAAACTCAAGTTGTGGACTACAGGGTATTTGGCAGTGCGTCTAGCGAGAAATTTGGAGCAACTTTACATTGTCAGATGGTGCTCTAGTGCAGGCACATTTCAAATGCAATCGCTTTTCAATTTCTATTTTGAATGCCCCACCCGCTGTGGCATGCGTCACGTGTCTGTGCGTCACCTCCGTCCGGTTTACCTCCTGTCGGCGTAACTGGCACACTTGAGTTCAATCGAATGCCACAGCAGGTGAGACGCCGCAACGCGTTGCCTCCACCGTTGTTGACCATTTCGGTGGTCGGGTAATTGCGCAAAAAAAAATTACAAAAATACAAAAAAAAAAAACAGAATCGAATCGTTAACCATTTGCATAAATTTCACTTGCATGGGGGAAGTGCGCACTGGGAGATATGTTGGAAATTGAGGGGGGAAAAAGAGTCTGCACTTAACACTCGGCAACGTCTCAGGTGCGTAATGCTACTTGCTACTTGCAACTTGCTACTTGCCACTTGCCACAGTTGGAGGCTGAAGATGCCTGCTTAGACGTCATAAACATAAACAAAGATTAGGCGGCTGCGGCTGCGGCTGCTGCTGTTGAGTTTGATGGCTCATTAAAACGGTTTCCAGGCTTCAAACTACGTCCAATTGTGGCATCAATGGAGGGGGGAGGGGAGCGGGGAGCTGGACTGTTGAAATTGCAATTGTGTTATCAATTCATTAGTCAGATTGCGACACAACTGTACCAGGCCACCTGCTACCAATTCGACGACTGCAATTCAATAAGAATTCAAATGCTCTTCAACTGTGCTCCTAATCGTAATCTCCATAAAACATTACGATTTAAGCCATAAGCAAGTTTCTTTTTATGACTAATTTTAGATTGAATTCTGTGCTTTTTATGTCCAATTTTGGCAATTAAAACTCACTTTTAGACAAAATTAGTTGACAATTTTTTATGGCTGCATCTTTTTACTACATTTTCCCAAGCAACCTCTTAGATTAATGGATTTATGTGGGATTTGACTTTAACAAAGCTGTACAACATTATTCTTGTTCAATTTTTTTTTTTTTTTTGGAATCGTATATAGAAAATATCCTTTTTTTTTCGCAATTTTTAGCATTGTTTTGTCGAGCTTCATAAATTTAACATTATATTTAATTAAACAGCATCTAGCTACCAAATTTTAAAGCTCTAACTTATATGTTCTCTGAGTTCTTTGAGATAGCTTTCAGTAGCTGACAATTCAAATGAATTTATTCTAGTTCATTTGATTTTTTCAAGGATTGTCTATAGAAAATAACCATATATTTTCCCAGTAAACAACTTTTTTTTAAGCCATTTTAAGGAAGGTTTTTTTAAGTTTTATTTTATTTTATTCTATGATTCATTTTGGAGCATCTAGTTACCAAATTTCAATAGCTCTAGCTCTAATAATTTCTGAGTTATTTGGGAGAGGGTCTTAAAAAAAAACTGATGTTGACTTTTCAAATATAAATTAGAGCTAAATATAGGCTTTATCTTAATTATCTATGTTAAGACTGCTCCATATATTTATACGATACAATTTCTTTAAGCAATTGTTAAGCACATTTTATGGAACTTTCTAAATTTAATGCACTTTTTACTAAATATAAAACTAAGCTGCACCTACAAACTAAATTTTCAAACTGCAGCTCATAAAGTTTCTTAGTTACTTTGAGTAGATCATTTAATATAAGTTGACAATAAATAGCTTTATATCTTAAGATTTTATCACGTTTATTCTCGCTTTATTCCACAATTTGCGATCATTTCAACAAATTTAAAAATTAAAACACAACCTATAAATAACGCAGAATAATCTGTATAACAAATTTCCCAATTTAATAACTATCAGTTCTCAAGTTAGCTCAGACTGGACTTTGAGTAATATGCAGAGCATATATTAATATGTATTAACTGCTAATCGCTCAACTTTCCGGCTCATTACGGACCATTCTTTGTGGCTCATTTGACTCTATTTGTGGAACAAAGGTGTGTATAATATTAATTACTTGTAAGTAGTATGGCAAATTAACTAAAAAGGTGCTGCAAAGCTGTCAGCCAAATCGAATGTCATCTAACGACTGTCTCTTCTGGCTATAATTAAAACATTGAGGGGGTTATTGGTAGAAAAAAAATAAAACAAATCATTTGAAAGATCAACTAAAACAATAAGCGCCAATAAGCAGACAAAGCAAATGTGCAGTTAGCTTAACGGTGAAGCGTGAAGAAAAACATAAATAAAAGTCCCACCAAAAATAACATCAAAAAACCAAAAGAAAAGGTCGACACAAATCAACAAAAAAAAAAAAAAAAAAAAAAACTGCCAGTTCTATAACCTTCTCCAACCCCAACGATTCCATCTTCAAATTGTGTTGGCCAATCGATTTTTTGGTGTTTTCCAAACTGACACCTGAACTTTGGGCCAAAACTTCTTTTGCCTTTTGGGCTCTTCTTGGTTTATAAATTTTAAACTTAAAGTACCGTACGACTTTGATAAAGACGCGACAGGTCTCTGCCCTCTCTCTATCTCTATCTCTTTCTCTCGCTCGCTCTCCCTTTCTTTTGCTCAGTCTCCGTCTCTTTCAACTTTTGTTGTTACCAAAAAAAAAAAAAAATATATATTTGTAACAATACAATTTTCGAATGTCTTGTCTATTGTTTGACTCGAAGTTTTTTTTTTTTTTTTTTGGGGCGGCAATCTGGCCGTTGACATTTGTCAACCTTTTCCCAATCCAATTCCAATCAGATACCATGGCATATCATATCATATTATATTATATGATACATTCTATCACATTCGCTGCGGTATTACATTTTGCGCTATGATTTAGAGTTATTTAAACCTATTTGCCAATATATTTAGAAACATCTTAAGTATGTTCATCAACAACATCATTATGATCATTATCATTTGCTGCTTCTTTTTTTGTTATCGCTTTGCCCTTTTGTTGTCAACATTTTGTGAATTATATCATCGTTGTTTTTTGTTTGGAAAGAGACAAGTTAAAAATGAAGGGCGAAGCAGATTGCGTTTTTTTTTTTTTAAATTGTTTTCATTTTGATATTTTTATCATACATTTGTTTTGTTTTTTTTTTGCGCAAGTCTGGCTTTGACAACTATTTTTGGATCATTGTCTAGACCTGAGCAAAATTTGATATGCAAATCCTATAGAGCTGGATACACTTTACAAAATATTCAACAAAAGGATTTGGCATTTGTATTAGATTCTCTTCTTATTGTAGACACATTCCGAATTAGTTCCTATAATATGTCTAACAAGAAGAAAGACTAGGAAAGAAAGGCCTTAAGGCGATTGTCTGAAGATTTATAACGAATTATGTAGTTATGTTTATGCGCTTTTGGAAATCTTAAAGATTCTTGTAAGAAAACTAACCAAAAAAAGAAAGCACTCAAATTCTAAAAAAAATTATAATTTAATATTCTAGATTATTTCCTGCAAAAAAAATATTAATATATTGTATTCCTTCATATAATATATGACTAGAAGTATTTACCTTGCATATATTCAAGTTAAAATTGATTTCTAAGATCATGATTCAATATAATTTATGCCTGAAGATTTAAAACGAACTATGAAAATATGTTTATACGTTTTTAGAAATCTTAAAGATTCGTTTGGGAAAACTAACCAAATATAAAAGCCACTCAAATTAAAAAGAAATAATAATTTAATATTCCAGATTATTTCCTGCAATGGAAAATACATATTAATATAATGCATTCCTTCATATCATATATGACTAGAAGTATTTACCTTGCATATATTCAAGTTAAAATTGATCTCTAAGATCATGATTCCTTATAAATTATACCAGAATCAATTGCTTATTTATCAAAGCCATCTGCTTTTAGAACCCGTTGCCCGTAATTTACCAACCCAGGTAATTGAAGAATCTTTAGTATAATACTTGTGCGATAAATTGCAGTCAAGTTAAAACAGCCTCAGAACTACATGTGGAATGTACATGGAAGAATTGGATGCTAAATAACATGCTTAAGCTTCTACACAGTGTTTTCAATTCGAATTCGAATTCGAAGTTTATGTGTGCTTCATCAATAAATTCCTCTTAAATGTAATCACAAATCTGTTAAGTAATTGCAGATAACTAGATGCAGATACCCTGCAGTTCACACTATAACAGCGGGGTATCTATATCTTGTTATCTGAAATTATAGACAAGGCAGGGTATTATATAAATATTGGGAAACTTAAAGATATCAGAGAAGGGAAATTAATGAGATAATTGTTAAGAAATATATAAAGTCCTTAATTTAAGTTTAAAGTATTCAACTCTTAGAAGAGATTAACATAAAGTCAACAAATTAAATTTAGATTTTCAATTTATTTTTAGACCCCGTACTTAAAAAAAGTACAGAGCTCTATTTAGGTTGGTTTTTTTTAATGACAAACAGATAAGGAAATTTGTCTGGATTTCTTTAAGCCTTTTATTTTTAAATATAAAGGGATTTAGCTTCAGATAATCAAGTTTGATTCGTTTATTTTTATTTTTTAAGAATATTTGGATATTTTATTATAATAATTTAGTTTTCCAAATAAAATCTATAGCATAATAGAAATATAAATAATCCTTCACATAATTCCAAAAAAATTATTTCAATCTTAGATTATTTCAATCTTTTTTTTCCAAAAATAAAAAGAGTTTAAGTGCCAGGATATCAAGTTTAGAGTTTTTTGATTCTCTTGTTCAAAAAGTCAGAGTTAGCTTATTATAATAACATCATTTTTTAAGTATTCTCTGTTGAATGAACTCAAGAAACTCTGCTTTTAATAAAGTTAGAGACAGCTAATAGATCTCAGCTTTTTCAATTCTTATATTTTTGGTACATTTTTGAGCACACTACAGGGTATGTGCTAGTCGGGCTTATGGCTACACAGTATTGCTGCTTTCTGTCTTATTTATGTGAGGGTGGGTTGAGGGTCCTCAAACAGATGTGGCAGCCACTCACAAAGCTGATGAAGAAGCCAACGATGACAGAGAAGAGAGAAGGAAAAAACAGAAGAGCAAGAAGAATCAAGAAGACAAAAAAGAAGGGTGTGACGAGTAGAAGGAGTGCGGGGGGTGGGGGGGGGAGTAAACACGCCCCCAAAGATAGCCACAGTTGATTGCAATTTGAAGAAAGTTCAAATCAGGCAAAAAGGGGCGTGGCAGCGCCTTATAGATAGTGCACTAACAAAGTGTTAAGAGCTCTATGTGTGTATGTGTGTGTGTGAGTGTCTGACTGTGTGTGTGTGTGTTTGTTGTACTTGTTAGCAGCGCCACCTGCGTCATTAATTAAGCAGCCAATAACTAGGCGCAGACTGCGGCAACTTGGAATGCCACAGATTGTTGCAGATTGCAGTCGATGCTTATCGCAACAGCGGCAGAGCAGCGGCAGAGCAGCGGCAGCACAAGATAAAGTTATAAACGGCATATATGGCGATTAAGTTGATTGTCAAAAAATTTGCAAACAAATGAAATATTTCAGCTTTTCAGCAATTTTTTATTTTTTTTTTTTTATTATTATTATGTTTTTTTTTTTTTTTTTGTTGGTGATTTAGTGCAACTCGCGTAATTGCAAACGCCAGCGGTGGCATGCAACACACAAGACCAAGTGCAAGTCCAATATCAAGAGCAAGTTGCAAGCAGCTTGGTAGCCCGGTTATGGCTACCTGTTTGGCCATTGGCCATTGCTGTTGTTGCTGTTGCTGTTGCTGCTATTGCAGCTGATGTTGCATGCAACGCCTTCTTAATGGCATTTGGAAATTTGTCAATCGCTGTTGGGCTGTGTCTGAGCCAATTGCTGGCGGAAGTGTAAAAAATAGCCAAAGCGGTTCTATGCCACACACACACACACACACACACAAACACACACACACACAATTGCCACACGGCTGCAATGCTGCAACATGAGCAACTGTTGCCACACATTGAATGCTGCCCATCTAACGAAGCAATTAATTTGGCTTGGCACGTTCCTCGCCCGTTGCCACTCGTTGTTCCGCTCACGCTGCATAGTGGACAAAATTCATCAGAAAAATCTTATATTTATTCAAAATATCGATTTTTTTTTTTTTTGCTAACCTATTCGATTACCAATACTTTAAGGAGCTTGTCGTTAAATCGTAATTTTAAAATTCATATAACTCAATTGTTTTAAAGGCCAAGCACAGCGGCAAAGTTATATATATAAAAAAAATACATGTCCTGACTCACTCACTGATATAAAAAAATGTTCTAATATCAACAATTTGTTCTCAGAACTAAGATTTTTGGTCTAAAAAATGCGTCGAGAACATAAAATTCTTAAATTAAGAGAGCACATCTTGATTTTAAGAACATTTTAAATAAGACCAAGTTTTTATTTTAAGAATAAATGTTCTTAAAATTTAAATCAAAAAATAAAATAAATAAAAGTTACTTTTTATATTTATAATTTTTTTATTTTTAAATTTTGATTTATTTACATTTTATTCTGTATTAGTAATTTTTTAAATTTTATTTTAATTTTTTACGAGTGGGACTCGAACCACCGCCTACTGCTTCACAACTGAAGCGGCCTCTCTAACCAGAGCGCCACGGTTCCACCATTTGTTTGATACGAAATAGTACCTATTTATACTTTCCTAACAATTTAAGATTCTTATTCTTATATTAAGAGTTTAATATTTTTTAGATTAAAAATCTTAGTTTTAGTAATTTGGTCTTAAAATAATTTTATTTTAAAAACCAAATATTTAAAATGAAAGTTCTTGATTTTAGAAATTGGTCTTGTCTTTCAGTGTAATAATTAAAAATCTTACTTAATAATATTCAAATAAATTAGTTTGCTTAAGTTAGTTGTACATATTTTAAGAAAAGAAATAGTATTTTATAAAACATATAAAAAAAACAGACAGACAATTAATATTTAGTTTTGATGATATTTATTAATACAAGCCAATTCGTTGCTTTGTTCCACAGTGCGCTCTGCTGCTGCCACTGTTGCTGCCTGGACTGTTGCAGTTGCAATTTGAGTTGATGTTGCGCTAAGTGCTGCTGCATCATTTAAATGACGAATTGAGTCAAGTCCAACCGGCCGGCAATTTAACCAGAGGCTGCCACGCGCCGTCTATGCAACATTGTATGTAAGTGCATATATTGACAGTTGCCTGTTGTCTGTTGTCTGTATTCTGTATTTTGTATTCTGTTGCATGTGGCATGTGACATGCCACAGCCAATCAGCTGTTTAGCCGCTCATTGCAACATATATCAACATATACACCTATTTAATATGTTATTTCCTTGCAATTAAAAGTTTACCTGCAGGACACAAACGTTTGACAGCTTAATTTCACTTAGATCACTGCATCTCAAGATATTTTCTATTTGTTGAAAGAAAACAAGATGTCGATAAATCATTTAACTATTTAACTTTTTTATGATAAACAGTTGTGCGTTTGAGTCACCTACGAGTATAGTTTGACCTATATTTGCAGAAGTATTGAAAATATGAGGCAGTTTTTTTATATCGGGTCCTACACTGAAAAAAAGACCAACTTCTAAAGTCCATAACATTCATCTTAAATATTTTGTTCTTAAAATAGGATTATTTTAACACCAAATTACTAAAACTAAGATCATTAATCTAAAAAATCTTAAAATCTTAATATAAGAATAAAAATCTTAAATTGTTAGGAAAGTATAAACAGGTACTATTTATAAAATTATACTAAAACTGAATAATATGTAAATAAATCATAATTTAAGAATAAAAATATTATAACTATAAAAAATAATTTTTATTTATTTTATTTTTTGATTATAATTTTAAGAACATTTATTCTTAAAATAAGAACTTGGTCTTATTTAAAATATTCTTAAAATCAAGATGTGTGCTCTTAATTTAAGAATTTTATTTTCTCGACGCATTTTTTAGACCAAAAATCTTTGTTCCGAGACCAAAATCTTGATTTTAGAACATTTTTTTTTATCAGTGTAGGAATCGAACTGCATTATTAACTTATTGGGTTTTAATCAGCGTTTCATACAAATATTTTCTTTATATTTTTATGTGAGGCTTCCTTTTCCCATGGTCTATAATTCGTAAGGCAATGATTTTTTTTTTGTCTAAACTTTCTGTGGAAAATAAAGTATTTTAAATTTTTTTGGAAATATTAACTTAAAAGACCACTAAGAACTTTTTTTATATTTTATAACATAACAGCAACATAACATAACCATGTTAAAAGTTCTGCATTGTTACATTATTGACAGTGAGTTATGTCATTTTTTTTTATGTTGTTGTTCTTCTTATGCAATTTCTTAGCGCATTGTAAGAAATAGAGCAGAAGAGAGTGAGCAAGACAGTTAAAAATGCAGAATAAAAAGACAGAGAGAGAGAGAGTGAGTGAGAGATAAGAAGACTGAACGAGAGAGAGAGAGGGGGACAAACAGCTGAGAATTACGCTAAATAATGTGTAAATAAAAGTGCTGAAGCTAAACAACAAACAGTAAGAAACAAACACCGAGACAAAGAAAACAAATGGTTACCTGTCTACGCATAGCTGTAACGTGAGTATACACACACACACTCAGACACACACACACACACACACACACACCAAAGGTGGCAATGAGACTGACAACGCTTGACGCATAGACGTCACTTTATTACGCCATATAAGCGCGGCTTGAGCTCAGAGACCTCCAGTTAAAGCCCCATATGCAATTACCAGGCATTACCCTCTCCAAAAAAGCTCCTGGAACCTTACCATATATAGAGAGAAAGAGACAGCATGCAAGTGTAAGAGAGAGAGATTGATAGAAATGGTCGTGTTAATTGTCATAAAATGAAACGACGCATAGAGAACATTTTGGTCGATGACAGAGACAGAGTGCAAAAGAGGAAAGGGAGAGAGAAGAGAGGGGAGAGGGAAGAGTGTGAAGAGTGCAAAGGAGCGAACATACCTGTCGCTAGTTGGGCGCATGTTTGGCATGTTCATTCTCTAGCCATTGTCACATTCCTTTGCAAATGCCTACACTGAAAGAAAACAAAAACACTCCAAAATTCAAAATTAAAATTCTTGATTTAAGCATTTATTTTTAAGTATATATTCAGAATATTATTGTTAAATTTAAACAAAAAGCGAATAAAATGGGAGCCCGTCAACATTAAAAAAATCAAAGAAGCCTAAAATAAACAGATCTTACAAAACTCGAAAACTAAAAATATTTGCTATGAAATATCGTTCTTTAATAAAGTATTCTGTACTTGGCTTAAGAAAATTTGGAATTTTCGTAATTCTGTCACAGCTTTGACTATTTTGACTTGTTAAGTGGTTAAATCCGAAGTTTGACCAACTTCAAACTGTCATAGCTTGATCAAATCTGAACCGATTTTCAAGTGGAATGTCATTATGATCATTATTTGGCATTTTAATTCATGCTGCATTTAAATTTTATTTAATTCTTTAAAAAAAAATATTTTCCTCAAGATTCTACCAGATATTGATTTCGAGGCTAAGGGTCCCCCCTTGTGATTTTCAAAAATTCAAATTTTTAAATCTCAAGTTTTTGCTTTTAATCAACTCCTTATATCGTAATTAGTATAAAACAACACTTTAAACTTAATTCTGAAACCTTTAATTTATTGGTAAAAAATCATGAGAAATTGGACAAAAATTTTGACTTGTAAAGTGGTTAAGTCCTAAGTTTGACCAACTTCAAACTGTCATAACTTGATCAAATCTGAACCGATTTTCAAGCGGAATGTCATTTTGATCATGATTTGACCTCTATATTCATTCTGCATTTAAATTTTGTTCATTTAGAAAATTTAATTATTTTTGGCCAAGATTCGATATCGATGCTAAGGGTCCCCCCTTTGAAATTTCGAAAATTCAAAATTTTAAATCTCAAGTTTTCACTTTTAATCAACTCCCTATATCGTTATTTGTATAAAATAACACTTTAAATTTGATTCTGGGACCTTTCATTTTCTTGTAAAAAAATCATGTCAAAATTTGGAAAAATTTTGACTTGTAAAGTTGCTAGGTCAGAGGCTTGAGCAACTTTGAACTGTCATAACTTGATCAAAACTAAACCGATTTTCAAGCGGAATGCCATATTAATCATGATTTGGCATCTTAATTTATTTTGCATTCAAATTTTTATCATCTAGAAAATTTGATATTTTTTCGATTCTAAGCCATTTATCATCGAATTTTCCATACATACCCCTTGACATTTTTTCAAAAACTTTGATCTCTCATAACTTCATTAAAAATTAACCGATTTTTAAGCAGAATCTCATTTTGATCATGATATTTGTGTCGGTTTGATTTCCTGGTTTTCCCCAATTATTTTTTTCTGTGTATATACCTTTTCTCCCCCCATTTGCACCTTACCAACACTCCTCTGCTTTATGGCATCATTATGCTAATGGGAAATTGTGCATTGTTTTTCGTTTATTTTCTATTTTTTTCAACAAAAAATTCTTTTTGATTATTGTACAACATTTACAGTTGAACGTTGAACGTTCATTCAATTCAATTTAATTTGATTTAATTCTCTAGAAATGGACACGCATATTTGATTAGCATATTCCCAATAGAATACACATACATAGCATACAGATAGATACAAGTATATAGTTAGATAGCTAGACAGGTAGATACATAGACAGATAGATAGATATATTATTTTCGATATCTATATGGATAGTATTACGTGGTGTTCCGGCCATTGTCGCCATTCACTTGACCCAATTTTTTGCGCAAATATTATTGTTCATCAACTTTAATACTATCATCATTATAAACAGTCAATAACATTATGATGATTAGCTTTCTATATTTGATTTGTTATTATTGTGAATAATTCTAGGTAACTCTTAAAACTTATTTTTGTTGTATTTTAGTAACAAAAACAAAGTGAATTTTATCAAATTTACGATAACATATTAATATGCAAAATTAAAACTAAATAAAGAAGGGATACTTATAAATTACTAACACCAAAAAATTATTAATTGATAGATAGAGAGGAATAAAGAGTATGTGCTTCTGTGATGTCATGTGGAAGTCGCAATGCAAATTGTGTGGAGGAAGCGCAACACAAAGCACTTCAAAGCACAAAGGAACTGAGAACAGGCGAGATGTAGAGGAGTCTGGCAGGAAGAAGCAGCAGTTAAAGGAGATATATAAAAAATAAAAGTAAAAATAAAAGAATTCAACGCAAATTCCAAAAAGGAAAATGAAGTTGAGTTTGCAAACGAAAAACAAAGAACGTAAGGATGAGCCAAGAAAGAAGAGAATAAACATGAAAGAAGTGCTTATCTTTGTCGAGACGAATATTTGATACTCTATGAGAGCTATATGATTTGATTTTGATGATTTTGGCTTACCGCAGATCTAACTATAATTTTTAATAAATTATAGTGGACCGAATTGATCAAAATTTGGTCGGTTTGTATAAAACAATATCAAATGTACAATCTGTAAAAACGGTTTATTTAAACCGGAAAAAAAAAAAACAAAAAAGATTTCCATACTAAAGTTTGATTTTTAGTCGGTGGTTACTATGACAGCTATATGATATAGTGAACCGATTTCAACCAAATTTGGGGAGAATTTACGAGACAATATGAAATGCACATTCTGTGAGATTGGTTGAGATTTCAAAAAAAAAAAAAAAAAAAAAAAAAAAAAAAAAAAAAAACAAAAAAAAAAAAACAACCATCGACCGTTCCTATGAAAGCTATATGATATAGTGATCTAAATCAGTTTGCTTTCTTAACAGACGGACAGACAAACATGACTTAATCGGCTCAACTTGTCGACCTGATCAAGAATCTATATATACTTTATGGGGCCTGTCACATATTTCTTGACAAAATTATAATACTCGTAGCCTCTGCAAGAGTGTATACATAAAACTGAAAACTGAAAACTGGTTTCTCCCTTTTCCTTTTCAAATACAGTTGCTTTTCGCGCCGCTAGAGGGCGGGCTGGTGCTGAGGGAGCTGTGACTGGGGAGGGCACATGCAGCAAAAGTTAGTTCTCCACCAAAACAGGCAACATTTTGCGGCATGCCTCGCATGCAAACGGTAAGAACGAGGCAGACGCCAAAAAAAAAAAAAAAAAAAAAAAGGGGCAATAACATAAAGGGCGTGAAGAAGACGACAAGGGAAGTACAAAGAGTAAAGGAGACAAGGCAGACGAGACGCCAGACAGTCGATTGCGTCTTCTTTTGGCTGCTCTCTTCTTCTTCTTCTTCTTCTTCTTCTTCTATTCTTTTGCTGCTGCTGTGTCTTCTTCTCATTTATTTATTATGAACATCAACATCGGTCGTCTGTGAATTCTTTCAGCGTTTTTTTTTTTGGGGCGTGTTCGAAAAATATTTGAAAATTGCATTTTAGAAGAAGCAGAAGAAGCTGAAGACGAAGAAGAAGCAGCTTAAGAAGATTTGCTGTTAGTGTTGATGCCATTTCTAATTTTGTTGATTTATGGCCCTGAGCCTGGGCCGAAAAAAATAAGCAGAAGAATCTGAAGACGAGCCAGAAGATTCGGTTAGAGCACAGAGCATACAGCAGACTTGCTGGTAGGATCTCTTTGCTGAGTCACATGACCTGCCTGAACTTGCCTTAATGGCTTTTTATTAGTCTCTTCGTCTTTCACATCCTTCGAATTTGGTTTCCCTCTTTCTTCCTTTTTCCATCATTTGTTGTAGGCCCATAAAATATGATTCTGAATGCCTGAACTCAGTCTAACACCTCGTCTCTTCTCTTCTCCTCTCTTTTTCTTTTTCTTTTTTTTTAAGCCGAAACTTCATAAAAACGCACTCAAAATGCAATTCATGCTTTTGGTTTTTTTTTTTTTTGATTTTTTTTGACAGGTTTATTTTTCTTTTGACAAAAAAAAAACAACAACAACTGGCCAATATCTTCGTTTTCATTTGAATAACAGTTAAACACAAAAGTATGTGTACACATACTTACGATATATGTATGATAATTTCCATATTCCATGTGCAAATTCAATTTGTTAACAGATTCTGACGCATGCGAAGCGTCTTCTGTTTTGATGGTTTCTTCCTCTTTCTCTCTTAATTCTTATCTGAAATTGTTTTTTGTTTGCACGCAAATATTTACAACGTAATTTGCAAAGCAACAAGAGCGAGAGCGAGAGAGATAAAAATGTACTCTTAGACAATTGTTTAAATATAAATAAACATAGAAACCGGCGCAGAGACAGATAAGAAGTATATATAGATAATGAATGTTCCAAGTCGACTGTTAAGTAAAATATTAAAAAAGTTGCAGATATTACAAGATCTTTTAAAAGGGTTACGTGAGAAAGTCTTTAAAAATGTAAATGACAAATCTTTGAAAGAATAAAGATGATTCAAAGAAGAGTCTGAAAATAAAAACCATCCCCAAAGATTAAAGATCTCTTAAATTCATTGGCTAAACTATTGGAAATTATACTATAAGACATTCATGAAAGCTCAGATAAATATTTAGAATAATTTTTTTTAAGGTTTCTACAAATATATTAAATAATAATATGTCTATAGAGAGGAATACTAATGGTCTTTCAAAAGTCCTTTCAAAGTTTTCTTTTATATGCGATTTCTGAAACTTAATACAAGATTTTTAGGAAGATCGATAATAAAGTCTCAAGAACGGTGCTTAGAAAGGTACATTTATTTCAAAATGATAAGTTAATTTTTCTTAGAAAATTTGAAAATAATTTTTTTTAAGTATGAAAAAACTTTGGTTTCTCAGAGGTTTAAAAATTAAGAAAGTTTTGTATAAATTTAAAAAAAACCTTGACTCCTCAGAGTCTTTTAAAAATGGCTTTTAAAAGGCAATTGTAAGGTTCTTTAGCAGCGTTAAAAATTTGCTGAGAAAGGTCAGTAAAAGATAGCTTTAATGTCTTTCATAAATAATTTTAAGAATATATTTGAAAAAGTCATAAGACATTAATTAATGACATTTTAAAAGTATATTTTTGAGTTTCTTTTTGTGCCTTTCACAAAGATATTTATAAAAGTATGATAAGAAAGACTATGCTTAATAATATAAATATATCTTTATATAATTAAGTTCTCTGCCTTAGAAATGCTTTCCAAACTATTACGTACATATTTTTGACAAGTTTATGATTAATCTAATTGTGAGCTAAGTGTAATAAACAATTTCCTTAGATCGAGCTGGACATGTGTGGATTAATGGATCTAGCTTTAATTAGCATTGGGTGGGTATATTGTACAGTTGTGTTAATCAAATGTTAAATGCAATCAAATTGATTGATTACCCAACTGAAAAGTGCGGAATCGTCGAACGAGTTGGTTGTAATTGTGATATTATGAGATTATAAAGTGCCGGCAGTTAAACGGATGATGCGATAGAATTCTTCAACTTGCTACTTGCAACTGGCAACTGGCAACTTGCCACTTACAAACTTGCAACTTCAACATGAGCCACCAACTGAGTGAGTGCGAGTTGAATGATGATCGAGACGTTGCTCAAGTTGTCATTCACAATCGGGCAATTCACACCGATGCCAGGAGGCAGCAACAGCACGTGGCATGTGGCAGGTGGCAGGTTGCAGGCGGAAGGTGGCAGTTAGACAATTATGCGAGATGAGAAATGATGGCAAAAGCCGGTAGGAAAAGCACAAGTTTCTCAACATCATAATATTAATTGCATTCACATTGCCGGGCCAATTAATCTGCATGATAATCGTCTTAATTGACGACGCAGCTGCCGCTGCTGCCGCTGCTGCTGCTGATGACGCCAACGCCGACGTCAACGCTGACGCCGAAGCCGACGCCGACGCAGCTGCTAAATCATCATCAAATCACGTTGATTGAATAGATTAACAGACGATGAGCAGTCGGCAAAGTATGCAGTTAGTTGCAAATCAATTGCAATCATTCAAGCAGAGCATGCTCGACAGGCAAACACCCTGTAGAACATTATATGCTTAAACAAAAACTTTACTTTAAGTTACTCCTCTTTCGACTATACATTGAAAAATCTAATACTCGATTTTTGCAGAAGCGATTTTCCAATTCATTAACTGGACTATTTTTGCGTACGAATTGTCGAACACATTTGATCGATTTTCATAAAAAATCGATAGCTTTGCTCTAATTTGAAACTGCATCAAAATTGGATATTTCATTTCTCTTCCATCACTGTCTATTTTTTCCGATACTATCGATCACTGTCTATTTTTTTCTATTTTTTTTATCGAAAATTGTATTATCATTTCACTGTCATAACTTTGTCAAATTTCAATCGATTTCCTTGCAAAAAGTCAATTTTTTCTTTATATGGCTTCAATTTTGATATTGCATCAAATTTTATTTTTTTTTTTCATCACTTTTAATTTTCATTTATATTTACTAATACCCTATAACTTATTTCGTTTTTTTCTAACTCGCTTTGTGGTCAATGACATCATAAAACTTTAAATTATAACAAAAAAAAAAAGCTGCCCATTTCCACTCCATACATTATTTTACATCTGCACTCCTGCTCTCATGCATTTACAGGGTATTACAAGCAATTAGTATGTAACTACAATATCCTGACAACAGCTGTAAAGTTTTATGCAAAGCAGAATCTTGGCCAAAAACCACTGCGAAAGCGAAAAGGGGCAACAAACAATAAACGGACCCAGTGACAACCTCAACATAAACGGAAAGAAAACAGAAAAAAAAAAAAAATAACCAAACCCAATGCCTTACATAGACCTCGGCAGGCGTTGAGTTCTGTTAGCCGAAGAACCAAACCCAAAGCACGTCTGCGGCAAGCAAACTTTACAAAACAGAGAAAATAAAATAATAAAAAAAAAGGAAAAAAACAGCAAAGGAATCACAGTTGGGCCACAGACAACAGGATCAGGAAATTCCGGTTTGCAATTCTTTTTCTTCATTATTATTATTATTACAATTTTTCTTTTTTTTTTTTTTTCTTTTTGCTGTTTATTTTCCTTTTACTGTCGCTGTGGTTTGCAATACCCGTTGCTCATCTGCTTTTAAAGGGTATATTACGTATTCCAGATAGACCATAAATTCTTATTAATGTAGTTGCAGACTTAATTTGTAGATTTCATTAATTAATTTTTAATCGTTAGGAATTTTGCAGCTGTTATTGTATTTATTAAAAAGATTAGAAACACATTTCGATTTATATTTTAATAAGAATATTTGTATTGCAGATGTTATGCAAATATTTTGCGGATGCAAGACAAATTTATTAGACATTACAGACACCATTTGTATTCTGTTATTGAATTTAACATAAATCACTCAAATGTTAGTAACAGCTTAACATAATTTAATAATTCTTTAGCATATAAATAGATTACATCTTTATGATTAGGTGTTTGAATAGCCAGAGCTCTATGTTATTGAAATAGGTATATAAAAACCAAGGCTGCAAACCTCCAAAGTTTGGTTAAAGGTTCGGTTCGGCGGTTCGAACCATAGAGCAAGACATCGGTTCGGTTCGCGAATTGGTTTACATAGCTCCTGAACCCAAGGTTTGGGTTTGAGCCTTGGTTCACTTTTATACAAAAAAATATTTTTATTGTTATACATTTTTCTCTAAATTTTGAACTAATTAATTTTTTTTTTTTTTAAGAAATTAAATTTTGACGATAATTTAAATTTATTTGAAGATTTAAATGCGTAATATTAGAAAACCATAAAATGTATGCAATTATTTTATCTTCGAACCGAACCTTTTGTTTTAGAAAGCGGTTCGGTTTAGGTTCGGGTTCGTAAGGTAAATAATTTCAAGGGTTCGGTTCATGAATCGGTTCAGGCTGCTAAAGAACCCGAACCGAACCGGTTTTACGTGGTTCGGTTCAGAACCGGTTTGCAAACATGATAAAAAAAACTTTATTCCAACAGTTAGAAAAAATAATATTAAGTCACAGCCTTGAAAAATGTTATGACAACTTTTGATTGCGCGAAAATTGTTCTTGAGAAAACATATTCTTATCTTAATATCTCATTAAATAGAGAACATCTCATCTATGATTACAGTGTTGAGTTTGCACATCTGCTTATTTGTTTTTTCTATTTCTATTTGTATTTGTTTTTTATTTTTTGTTTTTCAATCAACGTCATTCGATGCTTCTAATGCCCCGAACTGGCCCAAAGAAACAGGAATTTTTTGTTTTTTTGCAGATAAAACA
Organism: Drosophila innubila; assembly: GCF_004354385.1. NCBI lineage: Eukaryota > Metazoa > Arthropoda > Insecta > Diptera > Drosophilidae > Drosophila > Drosophila innubila. The sequence goes on along the minus strand of NC_047626.1, from coordinate 5,067,300 downwards.
TTGAAAGCCGATTGCAACATTCCTATATTCCCCCCTCTGCCATCTCTCTCTATCATTCACTAGCTTAGTGTATGTCTATCTCTTTCAGCCTCTAAGTGCTGCTTGCTTTGGCCTGGGCCATGATTCTGGCCGTGACTTGTTTGTTTGTTGGGTCTGTGGCTATTTTTAAAGCCGCAACCGCGGCATCTTATTCTTCTCCTTCTCCTTCTCCTTCTGCTGTTGCTTCTCTTGTTGCCTCTCCTTTTCCTGCTGCTGCTGCTGCTGCTGTTACTCTTGACTCTATGTGCGTTCAAAAGGATACCACACTGTCCAAGTCTTTGGCTGCTTGGTCGCCTAATGTGCGGCCCGTTGGGTGGAACATTGTGGAACAGGTTTTAATACACTAACAAAGGGTATTCTAATTTTTCATCAAAAGCTTTATATTAAAGACCATAAAATTTATATTTTCTTGATTAGTGCCGATTTGATACAGCCATGTCTGTTTGTTTTTATTTAAACTACATGTTTCGTCTATAAAGTTTTTATAAAACACCAACATTTTGGGTATTTTAAAACGAACACGAAATTTCCAATTGTTACATAGAACAGGACTTGACAAGTAAAAGGCTTATAATATAAAATATAATATAATATAATATAAAATGTATAATATTTTTAATATACAATATAATATAAAATATAAAATATAATATTAAATATAATATAAAATATAATATAAATAGAAAATTTTCCTATTTACGTAAAAACAAAAGTATATATATAATATTTGAAATATTTTTACCAACTAAAATAAAATCGGATATTTTTCTTTATATTTTCCGGTACACAGAAAATACAAAAGTCATTCAAAAATTAAAGTTTAAAATTCCTAATTTAATCTTGAATTTTTTAAGTATAATTTCAGGATATTATTGTTAAATTAGACTAAAAAAGTCAAAAAGGCCAACTAAAAAAAATCTTATTTAAAATATTGCTGAAAAAATCGTTTTTAAATTAAGTATTTTGTATTTTGTATTTTTTTTTTTTTTATGTTTGCTTTGTGGACTTATTTGGCTGACCAGTAATCTGGAAATCGCAAAGACAAGTTAGAATATATTTTTGTATACGATTTATAGTATGTATTCAGAATATTATTCTTAAATTAAACTAAAAAAGTCAAGAAGGCAAACTAAAAAAAATCTAATTAAAAATATTGCTGGTTTTTTACTGCCGAATTTCTTCTAGTCTGAGGAACTCGTTGAAATCGTGATATTTCAGTAGTGTTGGGTAAAGTCTGCAGCTGTGTTAATAAAGTCTGTGTTTTTTTTATTTTTTTATTTTTTTTTGTAGTAATTTTTTTTTTAATTTTAAGGTATTTAAATTTCGTTCTTCCGAAAACTACAATTCTTTCCTGTTGGCCATTCCCATTGCTATCTCTAAACAGGCGGCTGCTGTTGGATTTTAGAATTATTGATTGCTCTGGGTCTCTGGGCGAACGTGTATGTGTGTGTGTGTGTGTGTGTGTGCTGACCCCCTTCCCCCACCCAGCCTGCCGCATTCAACAGCCACCTTGCAACTTTGGCATTTGCATTTGTCGCCGTGGCAAGTACACACACGACGCTGCCTGAGTACTTGAAACATTTACGTTATTTGCTCTACCAGTTTTTTTCTTTGCCATTGCCATTGCCATCGAATTATTATTTATTGGGCCCCGCATCTGGTTGTAACCTGCAAAAAAAAAACAACAAAAATAAAAATAAAGGCCACAACTGCCTGCGGGCAATTGATGTCTTTGTTTATTGCTCCGGTTTCTCGCAGCATTTTCGCAATTTTCGCCAATTTTCTTTTACGCTTTTTCGGAGCAGAACTCCAGAAGTGAGTGAGAACGGGAGAGAGATTCTGTGAGTAGTCTAGCTATGCTAATTAGTGGGGTCGCTTCTTTTTAGACCCTGTACTTAAAAAATGAATTGGAAAAAAATTGTTATCCCTATTTTTTTTTTAGTTATCAAAACTTGTATATTTTTTATTATCATGCCGTTTTTGCATTTTCTAAAAAATAAGAACAGGATTACAGCAAGTGTACACGACTCATAGACAATTTGTAAAAGCAAAATTTCAAACAAAAACAAAATTTTCTGTAATTTTTTAAAATTATATATGCATTATTTCTATAATATTTATTTCAGTAATATTTCAGTTGCATTTTTTACATAAGAAGTACGCGGTAATTTCAAGACGTGCTTAAGCTCATAGACAGTCCCAAAAAAATAAAAAAAATATATATATTTATAAATTTAATTGGTAATATTTATTTTTAAAATAATAATTAAATATTTTTTATATAAAAGTTGCATTTATTACGCAATAAGTACAGGGTTTTTTAATTTCGTGAGACAGTTCCAAAAAATGTTAAGAATATAACATATACGATTTTTTGAATATATTCAATCTTGAAGTATATTTTTTTAATATTTCTAATATTTTTATTTTTATAATTTACTTGCATTTTCTACACACTAAGCACAGGGTCATTTCAAGTCGTGTTTGCTCGGTTGTTATCTTTCCCACTCGATTTTTTTTTTTTGGTCAGCCGCCATTGGCAAGCGGCTGACTTAATTGACAGCTCAGCCGAACTCAGTTGGGGCAAGTCTCTCTAACGGATGGCAATTCGATTCCTTGGCATTGCTAAAATAAATGAACCAGATGCCAATGGCATCGACAAAAGCTGATGGCTAACAGGCAAATCTAATTAAAGCCAATAAGTCCAAGATGCAGCTCCTTTTCCTGCTGCTGATGCTGCACGCCAGATGGCGCTCTTTGATCAGCAGAAATTGTTTGCAATTCAAACGAATTCAATTTGCATTCAATTCAACTCAAATGATGTGCAACTTTTAATTTAATTACTCAATTCAAAGTACAATTCAATTGCTTAGCTTGTAATTTGAAAAGTCGAAATATTTATATATTTATTTTATTCATTATTTTTCGAGTATTTCAATGCATTACTTAATGCATTACTTGCGTTAAGTTGTTAAAAAATTAAGCAGTCAGTCAATCAACACTTTTAATATTGATTGATCATTTAATGAACCATCAAGTCACTCACTCTTTATATGAACAAGCTTACTTTAGTTCGTGTCAAGCAGTCAATCAATCAGTCTTCAAACTATTTAATTATTTATTCAATCAATCAGCTTATCAATCATTCAACATATAATCATAAGACCCTTTGAAATAAATCAACTAAATCTTGTGTCTTGCAGACAGTTTATTAGTAAGTCAATCATTCATCAATCATCAGTCAATCCGCTTATCAATCACTCAAAATATAAACATGATAAAGGATAAAATAAAACCAACTAAAACTTTTTTCAGACAAACAATCATTCAGTCAATCACTCAATCAATTAGCTTATCAATCATGCACGAAAAAAAAACTGGAAGCAGAATGAAATAAACCATTTAAAACGGGAGTCAAGCAGATAAACATTCAATCAATCAGTTAATTAATCAATCAATCCATCAATCACTTAATAGTTACACAATATATAAACATGGCATCATAAAAATATATGAACTTTAAATACAATTAATGTCAATCTGTCGATAATTTAGTCAGTTGAACTTTAACTGTACACAGAAAAAAAATTTGCATAATTTAAGGTAATATTTTCTTATTTTTGCATGTTTTTTTTTAAATAATTATGCTTTTATAATTATAAAGACAAAATTGTCATAAGTCTTAAAAAAGTCTTAGAAGTCTAAAATATTTTATCTAAATTTAAAATTCCTACAGAACGTTAAAAATCAAAATATTGCTCAGAAAATTTGTGTTTGAATCAAGTTTAAGAAAATCCGGAGTTAGTTAACTGCATGTGGGGGCTCAGTTATGTAATGGGAGCAACCAGCTGGCGGCTGGGAAAGAAAGAAAGAAAGAATAACGCTTGGCGGCAATCTCAAGGCTACTGAAACGGTGGCAAGAGGAAGAGCAGAAGGAAGAACAGGAGGCAGGGAGCAAGAGCAAGAGCAAGAGAAAGATCAAGGCGTGCGGCTGGGCGAACACTTTAAGCCGCTTTATGATGTGTTAAAACTGTTGCAAGACCAACAGCAACAACTAAAAAAAAACAACATGTTGTGCTAGGCAATGACAAGCAGCGATGATGAGAATGAGAATGAGAAAGAAGACGAACGATGACGATGACGATGACGATAATGATTATTTTAATGCATTCGTTGCATTGGCAAAGTCATTGTGGACTTTGCTTTGACTTTGTATCAAGTGCGGCGACTTTATGTTGCAACATGACTTGACTTCGTTTAGTTTGGAATTGGAATTGGAATTGGGACTTTTCTTCTACTGGCTGATCTTCTTGTACAACTTGGCCGATAATTGATCATCATCAGTCGCTTTTTAATTGATCGTTTTGGCTGCATTTCGATTGTAATCAATCACTTTCGTGGAATTGTCCGACTCCTGTTGCCTCAATGAACTATGTGGAGCTATGTCTACTGACTTCGATATGGCAACTGGCAACTGGCAACGGGCGTTGTCAACGGATCACAACATTATTGTTGTTGTTGTTGTTGTTGCCTTTCAGAATGATCGCATAGCCGAATGGTATTTTTTCTTTCGTTTCCAATCATCAAAGCAATTGCGTACGTGAGCTGACGCACCAAGTTGTCATTGTCATTGTCATTGTTGCATCCATCTTTCCATCTTTCCATCCATCCATTTATCCATCCATCTATCTATCCATTTGTGCGTACATCTATCGCCTAGTTTTAAGTCGTGTATAATTGTTGCCACAATATCGTGTATCATGCTGCGTCAATAAGTCACTCGTTGGCATTTCTAAAATGCTGTGCAGCAACTGTTGCCATTGTGACAGCATCCAAGAAACCAACAACAACAACAACAACCACAACCATAATAATAATGACAACAAAAGTTCGCACAACAACTGCAACTTTAATGTATGCAAATTATGAAAACAGTTTTTAATTGACAGGAAAAATTATATCAGAAAGCAATTAAATCAATTTTTATAAAGATACTTTGTTAGATTCTGCAGTCGAACCGATTTTAAACAGTAAATAATTTTTATTTTTTAATTAAAACAAATCAGAAACTTATACAGGCCAGTTCCGCTTTTCTTGAGTATTATTTTTTGCTCAAAAATAATGAAGCTTTTATTGTGTTGTAAAGTGTATATTAAAATTTATCATTATACAGCAGAAGAAAAGAAAAATATTAAAACATTCTAATAATTTTTATATTGTAAGCTTTTAATTATTACGGTCGCTGTACTTAACACATATCCTGAGATTATATAAGATCTATGCTGACAATTAATCTGATTGGGTTTTTCTGGGTTTTTCCCAATCCTTGCAACAAATGTTGGATCATTTATAATTTTTGCCTACCCCAGATCAAACTTTAATTTTTTTTCTTTACAGTTCATAATTTATATTTAATTTTATTTGTTTTTGTAATCTTTAACTTAATTTTTATACTTGGTAGTTTTTTCTTTGCCGACTGCTTTTAATTGTGCACAAATAAATAAATAAATTAAATAAATAAAATAAAAAAAATATACAACTAATCTTTAGCTGATTGAAAAGAATTCCAAAAATAAGTGGGCTATTTAAGCTTCTATAGATGATAAAAGGCAGTGCACTTTTATTATATTTTTTTTTTTTTTAAATAAAATACGTATGGATAAAAGACAAAATTTTTGTTCTAAATAAATACTAAGATTGTTTAGCTTAGGACATTCTACAGAGCTATTTAAAGAGTTATTATAATGAAAAACGTACGCTTACCATTTGCTTAACCAGCTACCATTTTAATCTGTAAAGTAAACATACAATAAATATGTTACTTTTTAGTTAATTATTAAACTTAGATTTAAAACCAAGAAAAATTACATTACATACTAAAGAATTAAAAAACAGACTAAATTTAACAATCTTTACTAATTTTACTCATAATAAAACGTTTGTGACAATAATATATATTTGAGCGTTAGGATTTGAATAAATAAAATATTTACATTAAGGATCAAAGTGGTCCCATTCAGAAAATATGCATAAATCGAGATATATAAATGATTTGCTTTATTTGTTGCAGTAACATTAACCAAAGCTTTTAAATTGCCTTGCAATTTCTTCTTTCTTAACTTTTATCCCACAAGAATGCAAATAGAAAACCTACACATATTCTTTTTCTCGCTCACACATGCTAGCTCCGTCTCACACACACTCAGACGGATAACATAAATTTGGTTAGCTTTTATGCTGCGGCTGAGTTTGAATGCTTTATGACAAATGTCATGACTAATTGTATGGCACTTAAACAATTTTATGATCGTCCCATCAAATGGCCACCGGGGGCAAAGCCAAGATCATTTTAATGTCCATGTGCACATGGCTGATATGTCCAGACATATAAACCCATTATGCATATATGGTCATAGGCCCAAGCACGAATTTTATGATCGAAAAACGTTGTCAACTCTAAGAAAAGTTAACTTGCAATGATTGGTTGATTCGACTTGGTAGATATCCTGGAATAAGTTAAAAATTTTTGTTACTTTATAATATAAGGAATTACTGAAGATACCACATTTGAATTCTGATTATTTATCTAGGAATTATTAAAAAGGTTGAAAAAAAGGGAGTCATAAATTAAGAAACTTACCTAAAAAATATCTGAGTAATAAGAATAAGAAAAATTTTAATTTTTTGGATTTATCTAATATTTGTCGCTAAAAATAATTTTTCTTCCAAATTTTGTTATTTCAATTTTTATTTTCTAATAACATTTTTCCTAATTCTAGTATTAAATGCATTCAAATTTTGTTCTTTTTTTCGGCAATCTGAATTTATAAATAAAGCATATATTTTAAAGAAATTTTCTAATAATTTTAGAGTATATATCTAATCATACCGTCATATTTTCGGCTTCAACATTTCGACTACAACTCAATTTTGGGGTATTGTATAGAAATTCATGTGTTTGTGTGTGGTTTATTATTATTTTATTATGTTGTTTTTTTCTCTCTTTGGCAATAAATCAATAATTTGTTAAAAGGCGCTATATCTGTGCGTGTGCAAGTGTGTGTGTGTGGCACATGTGTTGTGAAAGCAAGTTCGTTGCCTAAGTCTTTTGTTTGGCTGGCAAGGAAATTCAAAGGCTTTTTTGCGCTAATATTACAATAAATCTTTGAGTGAATCTTTAGAGCGTATTTATGTGTGTGTGTGTAGAATGGTTATATATGTGTATCTGAGTGTATGCGTGCGTTTTGTGCGTTGCTCGCAATTTGAAAGTTCCAGGCTTTGTTTTTGTGAAAGGAAGCTTTTTTTTTTTTTGAGTCATATGCAAATTGTTTTATGCTGACTTTTGGATGGTCGCAGCAAACAAACAGCGACAACGACAATAAGTAGACAGCCAGACAACAACAAACAAACGGATAAACAACAAACACGACAACAAACAAACAAACAGCAAGCGGAAAAAGCGTAAATCACGGCATGTGGCACAGCTGCAAAAAAAAATACAAAAAATCAAGAGAAGACATTTGTGAGTCCCCCCAAGCGAAGAAGAAGCAACAGCAGCAGCTGTACACTAAAAAAAAAGAACATCTACTGAAATCAAGAACATTCATCTAACATTTTTTGTTTTTAAAATAAAACCAAATTACTACTACTAAGAATATTAAACTTAAAGTTCGCAGTTCTTAATATATAATGAAAAATCTTACATTGTTTGGATAGTCTTAATATGTTATATTTTTTATGTTAAACCAAAAGTTCGGAGGTTCAGGAATATTTTTAAAAATTATATCAAACCTGCTTTATTTTTCTTTTTTTCAATGTGTTGTCTAGTATTGAAGAACATTTATTCTAGTATTCCCTAAAATCCGCAATTTTCCAATACGTTCATACTATTGTTATTAACAATACTAATCTTAATTGATCTGATTGGGTTTTTCTGGGTTTTCCCCAATCCTAGCAACAAATGTTGGATCATTTATAATTTTTGCTTACCCCAGATCTAACTATAATTTTTTTTTTCGTTACAGTTCATAATTTATTTTTAATTGTATTTGTATTTTTAATCTTTAACTTAATTTTTATACTTGGTAGTTTTTTGTTTGCCGACTGCTTTTAGTCGTGCATAAATAAATAAATAAAATAAAAATAAATTTATATTTTTTTTTTTATATTTGTGTTTTTAGCAATGAAAAAATGTTTGATCTTTTTGATATGAACTTGATATTAATTGAAATTTTTTTTAAAACCATGATGTGTTTTCTAACTCACAGAATTTTATTTTTAGCTCTGACACCAAATTCTTGACTTAAGAACCTTTATTTTTGTAGCAGTGTAGCTGCATAGATTTGTGAGATTTGTGAGATTTGTAAGATTCGCCAAAGATTTGTGAGATCTGCAAACTAGAAGAATAAGTTGCCAGCAAAACGTTGTCAAATCGTTCAGTGATTTGTCTTGGCAACGCGTGTGCATTCAATCAGCTCAGCTTGCAAGCTTGCAACTAGCCAACTTGCAACTTGGCGGCCCAATTGACACTTGAGGCGTTGGCCAAGTCAAAAAAAAAAAAAATAAGAAGAAGAAGAGAGTTGGCCAGCAGCTGCTGCTGCAGAGACACTAGCCTGTTGCTTGAGGCGGAGGCAATTTATAAACGAAATAAATTCAATTGACTTGTTTGCCGCAGCATTTACAGTTGGCAACAATTGCAGCAATGCCATAAATCGTTGGCCAAAACGCTGCTTTTTACCCCGATCTGCAGCTACCAACTCTCAGTTACCAAGTTGCAACTGGCAACTTGCAACTGGCAACTTCATCTTCATCTCCATCTCCGTTCATTGCAGTGGCCAAACTGCGTAACAATAAATTTTCAATGCAAACAAGTTGCAAGCTCGCAGCTTACAGAAATCGGAGAGTCGACATTGCCAGCGCCATCGCCATTGCCAATGGTCCAAACGTTGTCGTCTCTGCTTCCAGCACTTCCACTGTTTCCACTGCTGCTGCTGCATTTGTTATTTGAATTTCGAAAATTATGGGCACAAATTTGTTTTATTGCCAAAGTCAAGGCGTGCAATCATTAAATGCAACAGCATGCGGTCCCGACTCCGGTCGTGCCCCAGCAGCACCTGAAAGAGCCACCACACCTGAGCAGCCGAGTCAGCCGAGTCAGCAGAATGCGACAGTTATTGCAGCTGTGACTCACAGATACCCTGTAAGTCCTCACTTGTCAGGCAATTTTATTAAAAATTTCAACATACCCAGCAATCAACTAATATGGCATTAGTTATTATATCAGTTTTTAATTTAAATTTAATATTATTTATTTTAAAATAAATTTTAATAAATAAAATTATGAAAAATGACTACAAAATAAAATTTTAAAATTACAACAGAAATAATAAACAAAAAAATTCAAAAAAATTAATTTAAACAGAAAAAAAGGCATAAAATGGTAATTAAATAAATTATCACTTAAAATTTGGTTTGTTTCAAGATACCCTGTATATTGTTGTGATACACCTAAAACCAGTTGCTATTATTTAAAAAACTTTTTTAGATCACTTTTTAATTTTGTCTTAAATCTTTCACAAATTTTTTTAATTTTTTAAAACTAGCCAATGTAAATGCTCTATTTGTTTTATAGTAAATTTTAAGTTACCCTGTAATAAAATGTTCACTAAAAAACTTTACACTTTACCAGCACAATTTTATCAAACTGTCCAAGCATGTTAAAAATATGCTACTTAATTTTCAAATGTCAGATCTAGAAACATAATAAATAATAATGATATGATAAAAACAAATAAAGCAAAATTTAAAACTGAAACCGAAAACTTTTATATTTTTTTTTCACCTCCAAAAAAAAAACTATCAGAGAATTTTATTAAGAAGCTATAAAGCTTTTCAATCAAAAATCATATGTATAACTCTAATACATTGCCTACAATACATTAAAAAAATTCAAAGATTAAAAGTAAATTTTTTAATAAGAAATAAAATTAAATTAAGCATTGTATATGTTACTTTTTTACAGAAAGCAGCATAACAATTTTTTTTTTGTAAATAGCTCAAATAATTGACAGTTTAGCTGACTGAGTTGGAAGTTGATTAATTTTATTTATATTTAATTTTTCTTCTGCTGTTTGGAGTATGGAACAAGTTTATACTATCTGTTGAACAATAGTTTTAACATTTTTATAGGGTATATTGAGAAGTTGTTGAGCTGTCTTGTCTGCTCAGCGCTTGAATTATGCTTTGCACTAGAAGCGCTTCAACTAACTTAAATATGAGCACATCATTAGCCTAAAATTGTTACTTAGCCATGCAACATGTCTGTCTGATTGTCTGTCTGTCTGTCTGGCTGACTGTCTGTCTGGCTGACTGTCTGTTTTTGGCATGTGGTAGAAATTCAGTGAGGCTGCAACTTGCAACTTGGCATCGCTTTAATCGAGTGCAGCACAATGTCTGATTAACACGTGCGCAAATTATAAGATTTTATGCATTTGCCACAGATATCTAAAATGTTCTACGCTCGCTGTGGAGATAAAAGCAAAAATGATCAAGCTGCCGACAACAAAAAAAAATATAAAAAAAAGAGGAGAAAAAAAATGCAGACAAGTGAACTCGACACGACTGAAGGCGGCGCGGCATCGACTGTTGTTGCAACTTGCAACACACAGCACTCATCATTCAAGCAGAGTTATGCCTGCATATTTATGCATCAGTTGCACGCACACACACACACACAAACGCAAGCACACACACCTGTGTGCCTTGGCTTAGGCGCACTTTTGAGCACTTTATTAGCGCATCGGTCCGCCTAAATATATGGCTAACGAAAATGGCCAAAATGGATGGCCATTCATGGCATGTTAAACGTTCAAAGCGTGCAGCCACAAAAGCTGGCCCAAGGTGAAGTGTGTGTGTGTGTGTGTGTGTGTGTATTGGGCGTGTGGAGCGGATCCTAAGTGAAATGACCTATTTCTGGACTTGGCTTTTGCCTCAAAGCATTCAACAATGTTGAAAGACGCATTAAACTCGAGTTCACTTTTTCATATTTAACATATTTATGCTATTGAGTTCAAAATGTTAATCCACATATGCTAAAAACAAAGCATAACTACATTTATTCCACGTGCATGTAATTGCACAATAATTTTATAAAAATTAATTATAATAATAAAGTGTCAATTGGAAAAATTTGAAAAACTTGAACACTAATAGAAAAAAAATTTAATTTCAAATTTTTAAGGCACAATTATACTGATAAAATTGACTTTTAGCTAGAAAATCGGTTAAGATTTGACAAAGTTTGACAGTTTAAATTTTATAAAAAAAACCTCAACCAGAAAAAAAGTCTTCAAAAAGTGGACATTAACATTTAATTTTACCACCACAAAAAAAATATACATAAATGTAATTGATATAAAATATGAAAAAACGTCAAGAGGAAAGAAAGTATTAAAAAAGTGGACATTAACAGTTAATTTTACCAACCCAAAAATATATAAAAATATAAATTAATTGAAAATAAAAACATAAGCTGCTTTAAGTAATTCATTAAGCGCTTCACAGAAAAAAAAAGTCGTTTCGCGCTTATTTAAATTCGGTTATTTAGAAGTATAGATATAAGTAAATGTAAGCAATTAATTTAAAATGTTAAATTACTAGATAATTTTATTATACTTATTACGTTTATTATATTTTTAATAATGAATTTGTGTAATTGTGTAATATCATTTGTTTAACAATATTAGCTGCCTTTAAATATATAAATAAATATTTAAATACAGCAAATACTATTTAGATCTTAAGTAAATCTTCTATTAACTCTTTCAGCTTCTTCTGCATATATTGTAAAGAGTTTGTTAACACTAAAAACACTATTTAGACTTCCGTTTGCCCACACACACATACACACACACACACAGCATACAACAGTTCCCAGTTTTGTACTTTGATTTGTATCTAGCTCTTTCTTATCGACATATCAATTTGACAAACTCTTATGATTGGCTACTCCTCTCGATAGTTTTTGTAGTGAAAAGTTGCTAAATTGCGTTGGCATCCTCAACATCGACATAAAATGCTGGCGATTTGTTGCTGCCTCAGCTTTTTCCACTTCCCACTTCCCAGTCAAGTGCCACGCCCACAACTAAAAGCCTCCATAGCCCGTGGCGAAATACCAAACTAAAGCAAAACAAATGCCAAACAACAACAGCATCACAACAACGAACCACTTAGAATAGAGCAGCTTGCAAAATTTAGAGCCGAATATTAAATGCTTTAAATTTTAAGAAAAAAAAAACTGAAACAGTCAATTTTCCTGCTCGGGTTGTGAATCTTTTTAACATTTTTTTAGACGAGTGTAGAGTACATTTTTCACATTAACCGACGATAATTATTGCTAAATTATAATTTTCATTATCATAATCATATATTTAAAGCAGATTGAATGACAAATATTATTTTAAATGAATTTTATAAATTTAAAAAATTGTAATTGTAAATAAAATAAAATAAGAATTTAAAAATGATCGTTTTTCACTTCAACAGACTTAAATTTACAAACTCAATGTGAATTCAATAGACAAAGTGTAATGCAATGAATGAATGCAATTATTAATGATAAAAATGAATACAGAAAGTTTGTATATTTTTGGCAGGTCAATATATATTTTAAAACTTTTGAAAAATCACATATTACTCTCCTTCATATTATTTCACCTCAATGTTACATCTTGTATGACATATTTACAGATACCCTCTGTATAAAGCGCACAAATAAAACGCACAAATCTTAAAGTGAGTATTTACCCAATGCGTACGCTAATTTTAGTGCTTCAAGTTGAAGCTGAAGCTGAAGCTGAATTCGCTTGCGGTGTGTTATCCGCATGCCGTAATTACTTGCCATCATTCCCGCTCCGTGTCCTGTCGCCGTTCTGACCTGGCTTATGGAGGGCAGTAGAAGCAACTAAGCGCATGCAACGAAGCATGCAACCAACAACAACAACAACTTTGGCAACTTTTCTCCAGTCACTACTCTCAGACAACTTCTTAACCTTACTTTTAGATTATTGCTATTTTTTGTTGTCTACTTTTTCAATTACATTCCTATACACAGGAAAAAAATCAGCTGGCATTTCAGAATAAAATCAATTCAACACAAAATTAGTGCCAAATGTCAAAAGTTCAGTTTTTAATTTTCTAAAACTGAGAACAAAATACTGAGTTATAAATCTTTAATTTTGATATGTTCCATTATTATTATCTATTTACTTTTTTTTTTTCAAACTTTAGCTGTTTTCTGAAGTTGTATCTTTAAATTATTTTTAAATATTGAAACGCTATTAATTTATTTTAGTACACTGAAAAAAAAGACCAACTTCTAAAGTCAAGAGCATTCATCTTAATAAAACTAAGATTATTAATCAAAAAAATCTTAAACTCTTAATATAAGAATAAAATTCTTAAATTGTTAGGAAAGTATAAAAAGGTTCGAGTCCCACTCATAACAAATTAAATTTGCATTTATGAAATTACTAAAACATAATTGAATATAAATAAATTCAAATTTAAAAATAAAAAAATATTATAAATATGAAAATTAATTTTTATTTATTTTATATTTTAAGAACATTTATTCTTAAAATAAGAACTTGGTCTTATTTAAAATGTTCTTAAAATCAAGATGTGTTCCCATATTTTAAGAATTTAATGTTCTCGACGCATTTTTTAGACCAAAAATCTTAGTTCTGAGATCAAAATCTTGATTTTAGAACCTTTATTTTTGTATCATTTTAAGTATTTTCATTTCAGCAATTAGTTTAATAATTTTAAAAGAATTTTGTGCTTGAAGAAAAGACTTTATATGCTAATTTTAACACTGATTCAATGCCTTTTGATCCGTTTTAAGTAAACAATTATATGCTGCATTCATTATTTAAAAAAAAAAAGTAATTTTAAACTTGAATTTAAAATTGTTTATATTTTTTTCTGTGTAAATTTTCAGATATGTATAAGTATTTTATTTGAAACCAAAAGCAAGACCAAGACAATAATTTATATATAGCAAAAACCTCAACTTTTTGTGCCATACGGTCAGTGAAAGAGAGAGAGAGAGTGGGAGGAGAGAAAGAATTCGAGGGTGAGAAAGAGAAAGAGAGGGGAAGATATGTGTGGTGAGCATGTTTGGTGGCGTTGCGTGTCTCTTGGCATGTGTCCACACGAAATTGATATCGAACATAATTTTAGCAGCAAGCACACAAACACAAACACACACACACTCACACACACAAAGCATACAAATACACATAGTATTTTTGCAAAAAGGAAATGACTAAAAAATGCTAACAAGATTTGCGCGGTCGTTTGGTGGGTTGCTCTGTTCGTTTGGTGGTTTTGTTGGTTGGTTGCAGCGGTTGCATCGGTTGTCCAGCTGCCACAACCTCTGCAAGATGATGATGACAAGGCTGCAAGGTTACAAGTTTTTCCAGATCGTCGACGAGGACGGCACAGAGCCCCACTGACTGCCAATTCAAGTTGCCAACAAATGGCCACAGAGATGTTGTTGCAACAACAGCAGCAGCAACAACAGCAACAACAACAACAGCCTGTGGTTGCAATTCCAAGCACCACACTAAACAGATCGTAAACACTTTAGTTTTATCTATGTAGCCTGACTGACTGACTGTCTGACTGTCTGTCCGTCTGTCCGTCCGTCTCTTGATATTGTTGTTATTGTTGTTGTTGCTGTTGCAGCTGATAACGTGCCGCAGACAATTGCAATTGTTGTTGCTATAGATTTCGTTCATGTTCAAATCAATTTGATGTTTAAATTTGCACAACAAGCGTGCCAGACAACAGACTAGTTAAATACGAGTACCCATTAACGTATACTACTCGTGTATTCACTCGTTACTTGTACGCGTAAATACATTTAACAGCTTCTCCATAATTGTTGCATTTCAGCCATTTTTCACAGCATGTTTTTTATGGTTTGCAAAGACAACAAAACAACCATAAATATTTTTTGGCAAGCCTTTTTTATTTAAGAAATTTCTAGGAAAATGTAATATTATTAGCTATAATTTAGTAACACTTTAATTTTTCATTTTCAGCACATATATTTTTGCTGTATATTAAAAAAAAAGTTTTGAAGAACTTCAAACTGTCATAGCTTTATCAAAACTCAACCGATTTTCAAGCAAAAAGTCATTTTAATCATTGGTTAGCCTCTTAAATTAATCTGCATGCAAATTTGATTAATTTCTTAAATAAAATTAATTTTCGTCAGATTTCGTCTGAAATCGATTTTAATGCTAAGGGTCCCCCCTTTGATATTTTGAAAATTCAAAATTTTAAATCTCAAGTTTTCACTTTTAATCAACTCCTTATATCGTAATTAGTATAAACCAACTTTAAACTTGATTCTGAGACCTTTCTTTTTTTTGTAAAAAATCATGAGAAATTTGACAAAAATTTTGACTTGTAAAGTTGTCAGATCCAAAGTCTGACTAACTTCAAACTGCCATAACTTGATCAAAACTCAACCGATTTTCGAGCGGAATGTCATTTTGATAATGGTTTGGCCTCTTTATTCATTCCGCATTTAAATTTTATTAGATTTAAAAAAAAATATTTTCCTGTAGATTCTATTAGATATTGATTTCGAGGCTAAGGGTCCCCCCTTTGAAATTTCGAAAATTCAAAATTTTAAATCTCAAGTTTTTACTTTTAATCAACTCCCTATATCGTAATTAGTATAAAACAACACTTTAAACTTGATTCTGAGACCTTTCATTTTTTTGTAAAAAATCATGTGAAATTGAACAAAAATTTTGACTTGTAAAGTTGTTGATCCAAAGTCTGACCAACTTCAAACTGCCATAACTTGATCAAAACCCAACCGAATTTCAAGCGGAATGTCATTTTGATCATGGTTTGGTCTTTAAAATCATTCTGCATTTAAATTTTGTTCATTTAGAAAATTTAATATTTTTCGACCATCATTGCTAAGATTCGATTTCGATGGTAAGGGTCCTCCCTTGTGATTTTCGAAAATCAAAAATTGTAATAACTTAATGCTTTAGCTATAACTTTTCTTCAAGAAATATCAAACTTAACAGTTAGACTACCTTCTTACATAGCTTTTACAAATCGAAATCGAATTTTGTATAATATACCATTCTGATCACAACATCATCATCGGTTTGATTATGCATATATATTTTTCATGATAAATAAAATAAATGGATTATTTACAATAGGTGCAACATTGTATAGCAATATTTGCCGATAAGCCTTATACTATTTTGTATCCCAAACAATTCTCAACCAACTATTTGGTATGCTTCAATCATAGACTCTTCTCTCGACGCTCCACACGAACAATAGAAATGCTGAAGCAACTTTAAAAGTACGTGTCGTGCATGTTAAACAAACAAATGAATATAAAGACGATTGAATATATTCGTATATGTAATACATATGAAAAGAATTGTATATATATATATATATAGAATCGTTATGTGCCTGTCTATAGAGCAGAGTGCAAGTTATCTTATGCATATGTAAATGACAAATTCAACTTCAGCATTGGCCAGGCCAACTCCTTTCTGGCATTCTGGTCAACGTTCTGGCAAAGAACATTGTTGATGGCAAATTTGCATTTATCGATTGCCGTTAGAAGCACTCGCCACAAATTGGAGCACAAGTTTTCGATTATGCTAAATTGATTGTATGTTTTCATTTTTTTTTTGTCGCCTGTCGATTGTGTCTACAATAAATTGCTTAATTTTATGCCGAAGTTCTTTTAACTGTCGCTTATCTATATGGAAAACGTCTGCATAATGTATCGATCACAAGTTATCGTCAGCGCAGTAAGAAGTCGAACTGTAACAGAACGATCACAAGCTATCGACATCGCAATAAGAACTCGAATCCAATGTTAAAAGAACGATCACAATTTATCAACAGCGCAATAAAAAGCGAATAAATTGGTTAGAAACGGTTGACAGTTTTCACGTTAGTATTTGCGTTACTTATTCATTACTGACAGTTATCGAAAACATTATCGAAATATTACCAACAACAATAATTGCGATCTATATGTCTACTTTTATCATTCATCATGAAATTTAAAAAAAAAATGTATCGATAACTAATATAAGTATGTGCTCTCGATTACTTTTATTTAAATTCCTGCCAATCCAACACTTAAAGCAGTAAAAGTATCTTAAATTGTTAACATTTATGATCGATATTTATCGATAATACTAATTGCCAATAATAGCTATGGCTTTAATACTCCCAATAATAAATACAATCAATTAGTAAAAATAATAATAAGAAAATCTATAAATTCATGTCTATAAATTTTAAATCTTTGATCGATAACATGCAGTCAATTAGATATTATCGATAAACACCAACTATAAATGCTGAGGATAAATCTAGACAACGATTTGTTAGACGACAATGCTTGTTATAATCGATAACAATAAATAAAGGATATATTATTGATTCGATTCGAGACAGTTCAATGAACTGATAATAATTAAATTTGCCTCATGATTCTCGATTTAATGAGCGAACGCAACGAGAGTGCATGTCAAATCGATAACTAATGCTACTCATAAATAGTCAAATATTGTATGCATACTCTGTGAATTTGGCTTATCTATTTGGTTAACTGGCTAGCCAGGTTGGCCAATAGGTTCAACGTTTTTAGTGCGTGCAAATGGATTGCGAGGTTTTTGGGCTATCTTTTGAATACTGAGTTCTGAGTTCTTTGATTCTCTTGGCTAATAGAAACATATCATTTGGTTGGCACAACGCATTGCAAGTTGCTGTCCCGGTTGGGCAACATTTTGACTAATTAACTGCAATGCTTAATGCGTTGTATTCCCAGTTGGCCAAGACCAGACGAGACAAGGCAACACAACACAACAGAGAACGGGTTATTGGGCCCAGCTCGGACATTGGCTTGCATTTCCTGGCCATAATATATTGCAGCCAGGGCGACGACAATCATAATCGCCAATGACAAATGCACACATGAAGCGAAGATGCAAAGATGCAAAGATCTATTGAATACTCGGTACACCTCTCCCATGGGAGGGGTATATTGGTTGGGTATTGGTAATGGTATTGAAAGGTAACTGGTATTACAACCCGACCATATATATTCAACTAACAAACAACTGCAATGCCAATTGGCCAACACTGGCAGCTGTTTTGCCTGTCTGCTTATTAACGGCTGACTCTTGGCCGCATCTGCTACACTGAAAAAAAAACCAGCTTCTAAAATCAAAAATATTTATATTACACATTTTGTTCCTCAAATAAGACCATTTTAAAATTAAATTAGTTATACTGAGAATATTTATCTAAGCATTTGCTGTTCTTAATATAAGAATAAGTATCTTAAACTGTTAGGAAAATAACAATATCTAAGTTTTTTGTATGGAACAATTAGCGGTGTAAAAATGAACGCGGGTTCGAGTCCCACTCTTGCCAAGGAAATACATATTAAAGGTAGATTTATAAAAATACCAACTCATAAAAATATTTAAGTTTAATATTATATTTTAAAAATTTAAAGTCTGCCTTATTTTATAATTTATTTCATTTCTTGGACCATATTTCCTAGTTCTTAGACCAAAATCTTAATTTACGAATCATATTTTTTTTATCAGTGTAGCAGCTTCAGTCGCAGTCACAGTTTCAGCCCATGTCTCGCCTTTGCAGTTGCAGTTGCAGGTCCACAAGTCAAGACAAGTTCTGTTTGCCAAACTTGGCTGCATATGATTTAGCCTTGGCATTCAAATGCTCAAACAACAAACAACAAAACAACTAACCAAAAGTGCACACTCAATAAAGTTGTTATTGAATCGACCATTTATATACATTGTTAAGTATTTCTCTTGCAGTTCCGATTCTCTTTAAAATTAATCTATTGATTTAGTTTATTGATATGTAATTAGTTTTTATGATAGCTTATATTGTAAATTTTTTAAAATCAGTACAAAACTTTTGCATACTAAAACTTGATTTTTTACCGATCGTTCCTGTGGCAGCTATGATATAGTGGTCCGATCCAAAAATAAAAACAAACTTGATCTGCCTATGGTATCCAGGAACCTACATACCAAGTTTGAAGTCTCTAGCTTTTATGGTTTCTGAGATCGACGCGATCAAACAGACGGACGGACGGACGGACAGACGGACAGACGGACAGACGGACAGACGGACGGACGGACAGACGGACAGACGGACAGACGGACGGACGGACAGACATACGGACAGACAGACTGGCATGGCTAAATCGACTTGGCTGTTGATCCTGATCAAGATATATATATTTTGGAAATAAATACTTTAAAGACTAAAGCTCAAAAGAAAAAAACTAAAAACCTAATGTGTTATTAGTATTTTAAATTAAATTAAAAGTATGCTAAAAAAAATGCATTTAATTAGTCAGTCAGTCGGTCAGGACAAAATATAAAAACTAGCTAAACTCAACAAAAATATTCTTTTTCAATATCAAATTACAAAAACTCTATTCTAAGATTAAATACGTGATCCAACACATATTAAAACAAAAAGTAAGTTAAATAAATACCAGGTATTTCAATTTTGCTTTCTCAATCAGTCAAGTTTAACATTTTATATGTCAATTATCATGTCCAATTACAAATTCTTTAAATTAAATATCGTAGAACATGTGAAACTTTATCAGCGACATGTCTCGATTGCAGCTTAAGCAAAGCTACAATGGAATTTTAGAAGAATTAGTAAAGACTGCCACCTGTTCCCAGACTGCCCACCTGCCCGACTCTCCAACTGTTCAACTGTCCGCCCGTTGTGTCAAATTGATTGCCAAGGGCGTTTATAGAAACAAAATATAGTAAAAAAAAAAGACAACAAAGACAAATTGATTGTTTCAAGCAATTGATATGCATATCTAAAGCTGCTCAAGTTGTCTTGTCTTGTCACTTGACTCACTTCAATTACGGGGCCCAAAAGCGCAAAAGGCAGAGTTGGATACGAGATACAAGATACAAAATACATGGGAAATAAAGCAAACAAATAAAATGCCAGTTGAAACGTTCAAAGTATGGGCACAATATAATATCGAAAAAAGATTTATTAAGTTCGCACATTCGAAAAGCACTTGAGGCTGACAATTAAAAAGCACTCGGCATCAAATTTGGAAAGGGTATATGCGGTATATTGGGAAACATACTGAGTTTGCCATTTTGCGTTGGCCCAAAGCAACAGCTGTACGAAAAATATTTCATTTTTATATAAATCGCGATTTGTCAATACTCTATGAACCATTTAAAAAAAGTGTTTCCACATTTCTCAGCGTTCCTTAAAAAAAAATTTTCTAAAATCAAGATTTTGATCTCAGAACTAAGATTTTTGGTCTAAAAAATGCGTCGAGAACATAAAATTCTTAAATTAAGAGAACACATCTTGATTTTAAGAACATTTTAAATAAGACCAAGTTCTTATTTTATGATTAAATGTTCTTAAAATTAAAATCAAAAAATAAAATAAATAAAAATTACTTTTTATATTTATAATTTTTTTATTTTTAAATTTTAATTTATTTATATTGTTTCTGTTTTAGTAATTTAATAAATGTTATTTTAATTTATCACGAAGATTTTAAGATTTTTTAGGTTAATAATCTTAGTTTTAGTAACTTGGTCTTAAAATAATCTTATTTTAAGAACAAAACACTTAAGATGAATGTTCTTGATTTTAGACGTTGGTCTTTTTTTTCAGTGTACAGAATTTTAATCGAAATGTCACTGAAAAAGTCTACTAAAAAACATAAATAAAATTTTTTTTTAATAGTATAGTCAAAGACTGTTCCCAAAATTTTTTGGAAGGTTTCTTAAGGTGAATCCCATCGAAAAACTGCACGTAAATATTAAATATATGTAATTAAGGTTAATACTGACAAATAAAAAGCCTTGAAGACATGATAGAAAAATAGAATCCAGCTAAAAAACGTTCTTCAGCAGCAGAAAAACATCTACCATTTTTGGAAAACAATCGATGAAACAATCGAATTTTGCTGCAAATTTTCCGATGACGATCGTTGAATAATCGTGAGTTTAGATAATCCTCTTTGTCGGGTACAATAATTTCTGCGTTCGATTGTCGTAGTGACCTTCGATAATGTTCCCTTAATCGCAGCAATTTCTGCCTCTTCCAAACATGCAACTGATAAAATTGATAAGCTCCAAGTCGCCGTGTCCATTTTACCTGAAAGTGCAGCTCGGACTTTAGTTCCCGTTGCTCTTCCTCTGACATCCAAAACACACGATGATGACGTCGTGCCTCCAATTGTGGCATTATCTGTTGATAGTTTAAAGGCTCTCCTGATGTATCCATTGCTGTTGACGTCTCATCCGACACATCACAATTCATATTCTTATTACAATCCTCTTGATTCATATTTTTCTGCTTCTCTTTCAATTTAATAAATTCAAAATTAAATTAATAAAAAATTGTATAATTTTAACTCAAGTAATATAATTTTATGATTTATGCAAATATATAGAGCAAACTTTTCCGTTTGGAAATATTAACTAGAATGTTTGAAGTATTGCTAGAAAATTCCAGTTTATTTATTTTTGAAAGCAATACACACTTTGATCTGTACGACCTTTAAAATGGAATACTTTTAAAATATCAGTAAAAATGACTGATTCCAGCTTTGCAATTATTTGAAGGTGTTTATTCTCTTCTAAAAAATAAGATATTTATAAGTGTTATCTTAAGATTAGATGCGTATTTAATACGGTTTAAAACAACCCTAACTTCATTTAACTTAATTTTGAGTACATTCCAGAGTCTGACTAAGAACTTTCTAGACTTAACTAATAAATAACTTCATTGTTTATTATATTAATAACATAATAGTGTATACAAAAAAATATATTTAAATTGTTTGTTTAAATATTAATATTTAATTTTAAATTTTCTTACTACTATATTTTAATTGGGACAGCTTTATAAAATTCTTTTTTTGGATTTTATAAACCAGCAACTGATTACTTGTGAAAATTTAAAAAATATATAATATATATAATATTTTTACCAAATTTTGGAAAAAAAAAAAAAAACTGTATTTTTTAAAGAAACTGTTTTATTTATTCAGTTCAAAAGATTCGCAAGATTCCTTAAAGTTGACGACTAGAACTTTTCAGTCTTGTTAGATATATTAATTTAAAAATTTTTAGCAAAAACCTTAAAAACAATTTGGCATATCTATTGTGTGAATATTTTACAGGGTATTTAAAAAAAGCTGAAGGCGCCACATGTGTGCATTTTTGCATAGAGTGTGTTGTTTTTAACGCCTATGCTATACCAGATTGTTCAGGTTGTATTAGTTTATTTCGGGTTATTTTGTTATTTCTTTAATTGTGCGCTTTATTGTGAAAAAGCTACAACAACAACAACATTTACAAAGACAACAGGCAAGCAAAAATAATGCGCATAATGAAAATGTATCTTATAGCTATAGATATGAATCTGTATCTGAATCTGTAACTGTGCTCAAGTGCAGTTCTCAATTGAAATCAAATGCGCAGGCAGCTGCTTTTGTTAATGTCGTTATAATTATTATTCGTTGATTGTAATTTTTTTTTGCATTTAAATCATTAATTAAATTGCTGCCACAGATTGTGGCATGTTTGTGTGGGCGTCTTTGTCATGTGAATAAAGCAAAAAAATATTGTTAAACGTTTAATTAAATTGTATTTAACAACTTGAATATCAAGATCGTATTCAAATTATTGCGATAAATACATTTGTGAAAACAATTTCAAATGCAATTCACTTAAGTATATTTCACACAGTTCTTGACATGCTTTAAACGGTTAAAAGAAAGTGGCAATCAGTGTTGAAATAAATAAAAATAAAAGATAGTCCGTGTTGGATGAGAGCAACAACTTGTGGCAACAGAAGATCAGAAGATCATCGTCAGATCAGGCAATTGTCAACAAACATTTTGGCCACAAAATGTTGCACAAATTAAAATTCAACACAATAATCAGCGCAACATGTTATTGTTGTTATTGTTGTCGATTGCAGTTGCTGCTTGTTGCACTTGTTATTTTGTTCTTCTCTCCTGCTCACTCCTCTTTTCTCTCACTGCTGTCTGTTGCCTGTCTTCACTGTCTTCACTGTCTTGAGCGTCTGTGGCAGCCGCCTGTTGCACATGGCCAAAGCAAATGACTTTATTATAGGTTTTTAAATTTATAAACGCAACATTTACCCGGCTAAACACTAAAATTTCAGCTGGCCCGCAGGCCACTTACAATAACAACAACAAAGCAGTTTTGAATTTAATTTTCGAATCGTTGATCATACAGTTTGTATACCCTGTATCAGAGATAACTATTATACAAGAGCTAGAGTCACCAAATTCAAAAATTCATAAGAGCTAGAGACTCAAAATTCTGTATTCTTAAGGACAACACAGCAATTTTTTGTCGCAAACCTTTCTGTTCAACAAATTGGTAAAAACTCCCTCACACAACCAAATTACACTACTTAATCCCATTAATATCTTTTAAATTCATCGCTTTATATGGCTGTTTGAATTTTTAAAGCAATACAATATTTAATAGACAGTTGGAGTTTAAAGTAGTAAAGGAATAATTTAAAAAAATTACTTGTCATTCGGCACATTAAAAAAAAAATAAAAATTATTCCTTATACCCAAAAAAAACTTTTTTTCCGCTGTGCTTAATGCCAAAAACTATTTCTTTTTTAATATTATTCATGTACTAATTTAAATCTTGGTCGTCACAAAATTGGATAACTGAAATTTTTGGGCATGAACTGACTGTTCTTACTAGACTATTACCTCGCATAGTTTTTTTTTGTAATTTTATAAAAAAAAAAGTTAAAGCTTTAAATTTATAGGTTATTGTTATTGTAATTATAATAATAATCAATTAATGTAAAATAGTTTATAAAGCCAGGCGTTCTTACTTATTAATAAAATAATTTTTATAAAAACTGATACAGGGTATCATACTGTCGCGTGCGCTGAACTGCTAACATTCCGACTTTTTTTACTATAATTTGTAGCAATTCCATATGTTGTCGGGGTTTTTGGAATGCCAAGGATTCAGAGTTCATCAGTGCTTTAAAACTACATAAGCTTACGGATACTTCACTCTGGATAAAAACTTTCTGCATAAATTGGAATAAACTTAGTATAGGTGAACATTTAATTTTCATTTACAATTTTAAAAATATATAACAAATTTATATAGCCATCACTTATCCGTAACATAATTGATAAGGGAACTATAATTGATGCCAACACTTGAAAAATAGAAAAAAGATTATACTAAGAGTCACTGTAATCGGAGTCACTGCCATCGAGCCACTCGGGCAGCAATGGTCCTGAAATTGTTAAAGTTGCTACAGTGGAATCTGCATACGAATTTGCATTGAAATCTGCTTGCGAATTTGCATCGAAAGTTGCATCGAATTCCCCGCTAGAGAAATCATTAGAATCATCATTAGAATCATCATTAGAATTATCATTAGAATCATCAGAATTTTCTTCAGAGTTCCCTTGTGAACATTCCTGCAATTGTTCTTGTGGATACTCCTGCAATTGTCCCTGTTGATGCCCCTGCAAGTGTCCCTGCGGATAGCCATGTGAATTCTCTATATTAGCCACTTCCTGGCAGCAACTGGACGTATTTTGGAGCCCTGCCATTCCCAAATTGGGTGGGTAGGTTCCCTCAGGGAGCATCTTAAATGATTTTATTATTGGTGTCCGCAGAAATCCAGGACATTGTAACAGACTCCTGACTCTGTTTTTTCTCGGAATGGGTCGCCCCTTAAGGACTTCACACAACTCCAATAGGTCATCGAGATTCCTTCCAGCAATCCAGTCTGCAAATTTATGTCCCTTTCTCTTTTCTAGCAATTTTTGCAAATACTTTTTCTGCTCTTCCTTCTCCTTTTGCTCCCTGAGTTTGGCTCGCATTAATAGCTGCTTCCCAATGCGATAAAAATCTCTTTGTTTTCTCGACATCTGTGAATTTTCTGAATTTTCGTCTGGGTTCATATTTGTAAAAGGTTTGTAAAAGATTATAACAATTTAAAAAAAATTTTATTTTTTAATTTCAGTACAAATACTTCGTTATTATTTTTAGAAAAAATATAGACCGATGTGCTCGGTTTGGAATTGTGAAGTGGAATGAATGAAACACTGCCTGAAAAACCTTAGGTTCGATATTTTCATACCTACTTAGATCTACAAAATAAACAAGTTTAAAACATGTCTATTAAGTTCATAAAAATCTACAATCGATAGTTTCTGCTATGTCTGTAGGACAATTTTTAATGGATCTCATCCCTTCGATATTTTCCTACAACATATAAATATTTTATAGTTGTACTTTTGGTAAAAAATTTGTGATATAATTAGAAAGAAGAACAAAGGATACAGGGAGAATAAAATATTATTTAAATTATATACGATTATGCATTTTCAGAATATATTTGGAATTAAAGGATACTGGGAGTAGAGCTTTTGATGTTATTTTTTCTGAGATATTCAAATATGTGCAATTGTTACAAGTATTAAATGGTTTTACCAGTCACAAACACAGTTGGCTAAACAATGAAAATAATTTCAAGCGTATTACTTATTTTGAAATTTTGTATACACATTTCTTAGTTTGAAATAGTTGAAAACGTAGAAAAAAAATGTATAACAATAAAAATATTTTTTTTTTATGAAATTAAACCAAGGTTCAAACCCAGGGCTCAGGGTTTATATAAACCAGGGACCGCAAATAAGAGTTATGAATGCTAATATCAACTAAAAAAAATCAATGTGAAGGAAACATGCTACAGTAAAATGGTAAACACCAAAATTCTTATTTTAACTGAAACTATTGATATCAGCAAAATACTTCTATTTTCAATTTATTAAATATAAATCAAATTTAATTCTTATTTTTAATTTTTATTATAAACCAATTTGCGAGCTGAACCGATGTCTTGCTTTGTGGCTTGAGCCGCCGAACCAAACCTTTAACAAAATTTTGAAGGTTTGCAGCCTTGGTTTTTATATTTAAATTATAACAATCGCAAATCATATAAATCCTCACTTCGTATTGAGTTCTTTGGAGGCGACTTAATTGAAGTGCTTGGGTGTGATCCACAATAGAAACGTTTAGAATTTAAATCAGCTTAGTGCCCACTAAAGTTTATGCCACCCAAATGGCAAAGTTGCAACTGCAACTCGCTGGCAAACAAATCTATCGCTCTCTCTCATTCTTTCTCTTCAACTAAGTCTAAATTTATATCTTAAAATGGCCTACGCACAACTTCAATGTTGAAAAATTGGGCGTGGATTTTGTTTGTTCTTGAGAATCATCATGTTTTATGATATCGCCGCTTCGTTTGATACCATTTCAATTGATAACTCACGATTGTTGGAGCTAAGCTCGTGTGGCATGCACATAATTTGTAGGCTTAGCTTTGGCTCATTATAATCGGAAGATGGGGAGAACAGAATTAACAAATCAAGTAAATAAAAAAATCTTGGCTCGAAAGTTCGGAAGTCAAAAAAGGGAAGAAGAATATAAATGAGAGAATCAGTGCTGCCACTTGTTGTCAGTTTTTACGAGTTGTCGCTGGATTTTTCTCCATTGGTTTTTTCTTTTTATTTTGTTTTTTGAGCATCTGCCATCAATTCGCATCATAGTTCATAATTTTTTTCTTTTTACCAAAGTCATCAAATAAAGAACACAACCTACAAAATGCGATGATGACTACTTACAACAGGTTTGCTTTGCTTACAATCGGTTCGCTTAGCATTTTCATCAGTTTCATCTTCCTCTTGTCCATCTAATATTTTATTCTATATTCATTTTTTTTTTTTTTGTAGCTTTTCGTGGGTTTTGTTTTTTATTGCCGACTGCTTCTGTTGCTTCCGACCGAAGTTCACTGTGGCTTACCACGATTGCTGTTATTCCCACAAGACCAGAAAACAGCCACAATCAACGAAAACCTACGATACTCTTCACAAGGAAATTTTCTTTGGCTTATGATGCAGGCGAAAAGAGAAATTTTAAAAGAAAAATAAAAATAATGAAAATAGTCCATATTTATCGAAAGTACCGAAAATTGCATACATTTTCGTAAGTTACGAAGCAAACTATAGATTAGTTAGAACCAGATTATCAACATAATTTCAATGTAAAGGGTTCCCGCTTTGGAATTTTCGAAAATTGAAAATTTTAAATCTTAAATTTTCACTTTTAATCAACTCTTTATATCGTTATAGACAACAACAACACTTAAAAGTTGACTATGAGACCTTTCATTTTTTGGTAAAAAATCATGGGAAATCGGAAAAAAATTTTGACTTGTAAAGTTGTCAGATCCAAAGTCTGACCAACTTCAAACTGCCATAACTTGATCAAAACTGAATCGATTTTCAAGCGGAATGCCATTTTGATCATGATTCGGCCTCTTTATTCATTCTGCATTTAAATTTTGTTCATTTAGAAAATTTGATATTTTTCGACCATCATTGCTAAGATTCGATTTTGATGCTAAGGGTCCCCCCTTTGATATTTTGAAAATTTTAAATTTTAAATCTCAAGTTTTCACTTTTAATCAAATCCTTATATCGTAATTAGTATAAAACAACACTTTAAACTTGATTCTGGAACCTTTCATTTTTTGGAAAAATTTCATGGAAAATTTGACAAAAATTTTGACTTGTAAAGTTGTCAGATCCAAAGTCTGACCAACTTCAAACTGCCATAACTTGATCAAAACTGAATCGATTTTCAAGCGGAATGGCATTTTGATCTTGATTTGGCCTCTAAATTCATTCTGCATTTAAATTTTGTTCATTTAGAAAATTTAATATTTTTCGACCATAAGATTCGATTTCGATGCTAAGGGTCCCCCCTTTGATATTTTGAAAATTTTTAATTTTAAATCTCAAGCTTTCACTTTTAATCAGCTTCTTATATCCAAATTAGTATAAAACAACACTTTAAACTTGATTCGGAGGCATTACATTTTCTTGTAAAAAATCATGGGAAATTGAACAAAAATTTTGACTTGTAAAGTGGATGGATCCATAGTCTGACCAACTTCAAAATTTCCTAACTTTGTCATGACTTAAGCGTTTTTCAAGTGTAATGACATTCTGATGATTGGTTGGCCTGTAACATTAGTCTGAATTCAAATTTAATTACACATTTTCAATTGCTGTAAATAAATTTCTCATTTCCAGCTTATCTTTTATATGTATCAACTTTGCATTATTTTCTTATCGTGTCAAACCGCAGCTTAAAAGCCGTCTCACCCATTCGATTGTTAGAGTATTTAACTCTAGTCTGAACGCATTAACTTTATATCTCACTTGAGGAACAAGTGCGGCGCTTTATATTTAATTTTTGTATATTTTTTTCAGTTGGATTGCCCCCGACTCAGTCCCTTGTTTAGGTCCCAGCAAAAATTTATGCGAAATTCTCGTGCTTCTCATGGTTGATGGTTGTAGTTATAGTCGTAGTTGCTGCTGTTGTAGTTGTTGGTAGTTGTTGTTGTTGCAAGCGTATATTAATATAGATACATCTATATAGTTATACATATGTATTAGTCTAGGTAAGTGGCCAGTTAGTTCAGCTCATCGTCTGCGGCTGCGATAGTTGATGTTATTTTTGCTGCTTTTAGACAAGCTTGCGTGCCAGGGCTGCGACTCTGTCTCGATTTGGGTGAGGGTCAATGGGGAAGGCTCTTGAGCTTGGCCAAAGGGGCGGCGTTTTAGTTTTATGATCGTTAAATTATGCGCTCTCATAAAAACTAGCGTTAAAATAATACAACTGACTGAGAATCATATATGTCCATAGTTTATAAATTAAATCGTCGCTGCACGTGTTTTTAATCATACAAATTAAACGAGACACAATCAAAAAAAAACAAGCTGCATTTAATAATTGTCCAAAAAAAAAAATTATCCTAACCTATGAAATATGTTTTTTATTATATTTGAGTTAAAAAAGTTACTTCTTTAATCTTAAGGAGTAAATATTGGTGAAACTGAGTTTGATATACAAAAAACTTTAATCACAAACAATGGAAGTAGACTTTTTGGATAACAGAAAAGCATTTCATAAATTTTATGTTGAAATTTCATTTAAAGCTGATGCGGTTAAGAAAAAGATTTGAATAGCATTTTAACAGCAATTATAAATCGATTCTTTTTTATTTGAATTATAACTATGAAATTTATAATAATTTTTTTTCACCAAAACCTTTGTATAAAATTATTCGGAATAGATTTAGTAAAAAAAAAAATTCCATGGGATTTTGGTTTTAAAAACCAATGCGAATAATAGGAATTGAAAACAAAAAAACCTTTTCCGACTAGATACAACCGTTTTTAAACAACACACAATAAAATGGAGTTTTAAAATTGACAATTGGAACAAGTTTGATTTTAGTTTCAGTGGAAAATTAAAAAATGTTGAATTCCAAAGTTATGATGCTGCTGGGGGAGCGATTTTCGGATAGATGTTAGGCAAGTTCCACAAAATTGGCGTCGTTAGCAGACCCTCAGCATATCGATATACAAATATAACGAGCTGTATTTGTGTATAAATGCAGTCATATACATTGCCCATAACAGTTGGCATACTCACGGGCCTCGTGGGTTTCGTAATGGGCGCATTGTTGCAACAGGATGCATCATATCGTGGCATACAGACGGCCATGGCAAGTGATCCCTATATCTATCAAAGTCGTCAACAAATCTATGGTGCAGTATGTCAAGGATACAATCTTTTTTATATGATTAAAATTAAACAATTAATACCCTGTTTTTAAAGTTGAGACTTGTGGGACAACAACGAACTGTTCCATTGAGTGGTGAAGATCTCAACGATGAGGAGACGCCAAACGATGAATCAGCTGTGAATGCTATTCAGTCGAGTGGGGATCATTCGTGTGAATCACAGAGTACGGAGGATTCCGTTTTTGCCAATTATGTACGCTGGTTTCAGACCAACATGCAAGCGGTGGTAAGTTGTCCAATTGATAACTTAAAACCATATAAATCGATAACAATATCGAAAAAAAGTTATCGTATAATAATTTTATTCAATTACAGTTATTGACCTGTGTGCCTAAATATTACTTAAGATTCATTTCATTCTACAAAAGTTCTTTAGATTTCGATAACACAGGTTCCAACTCTAGTTCTGTTTTTTTTTTCTCTTGATTGGAGAAGTTATCATTGAAATAATCCAATTTAATTAAAGTTGTTCAATTGATAACTTACAACCATATAAATCGATAACAATATCGAAAAAAGTTATCGTATAATAATTTTATTCAATTACAGTTATTGACCCGTGTGCCTAAATTTTACTTAAGATTCATTTCATTCTATAAAAGTTCATTAGATTTCGATAACACAGGTCCCACCACTAGTTCTGTTTTTATTTTCTCTTGATTAGAGAAGTTATCATTGAAATAATCCAATAAATTTTTGATTTCGATATTTTCGTTGTCTACTTTATTTATCTACCTGCAATAAATCACCTATCTTGTATGTATGGAAAATAGTTTTCGATTTAGATAGCACAGTTATCATAAGTCTATTGCTAATATAATTCTTATCTATTTTAGAAAAGTATTTTCAATTTTGATAACACAACTCCCATCTCTAGTTTTGGTTTCTTTTCTCGTTCACTCGCTTAAAACAATGTTTAAATTATCACATACCCATTACAATTTGAGCTTTCAAAATATATGTTCATATTTCAGCCGATATTTATCAGAATTTCCAAATACTCTTAAAGTTTCGATAACACAGCTATCATCTCTAATGGATTACCCAATGCTATTACCCTCTTTTCTCCTTCTAGACCATGTTCTTCACCTTCTCGCTGGGTGATGAGCCACTGTTGGAGAACGAACCCGCCACCCATGTTGCCACACTCATGAAATATGGCTTTCCAGGCCTGGACGATATACACGTTTATCGAAATTTCGTATTATCGTACGATCGACGTAATCGTATTGCCCATTGGGTGTGTGAGCATCTAAATGGCGATAGCCTGGCAAGTGATGAGGTGAATGTTGAACAAAATCTGCTCGAATTCAATGTCGATTCGAGTATACCGCTCATGTTTCGGGCAACTCCGAGGGATTATCGTAATACCGATTGGGTGGCCGGTCATATGGCATCGCCGCAGAACTACAAATGTGATGAACTCGACTATATCGAGACATATCTAATGTCAAACATAGCGCCATTGAGTCGTGGACTCAAGACAAATATCTGGGCACAACTGGAGAAATATGTAAGGGAATTGGCTGTCAAATGTGGTTCAGTCTATGTTTACACGGGTCCATTATTTATGCCGCAACGTATTACATTCCGTAATTGGGCCATACGTCATCAGGTCATTGGCATGAACACGGTTGCAGTGCCCACCCATTTCTTTAAAGTCATTATCGCTGAGGGCAAGAATAACAAACAATATCCCTATGTTGAGGGCTATGTGGTACCCAATGTGGATCTCGATAAGAACATCGATTTGAGCTCATTCCTATCCGACATCCGTGACATTGAACATTTTGCCGGACTCAAGTTCTTTGATGGTATACGCGGACCGCACTTTCATAACAACAATTGAACAAATTCGATCATATCATTAATTGTTTTCAGCTCCCACAATTGGTATTCCAGATTGTTAACAAATTTTCAGTATATATTCAATGAATTTATTGAAATACATGAAAAAAGCACAGATAATATTAAGAATTAAAATTGATTTTGTTTACAACTTCCTACCGTTTCTAAGCCAATTTTTTAATTAATCCATTTAAGAGAGAGAGTTGCATCAATTAATTCGTTGCTTATGAATAAAAATTGATGTTATTTTTCTTCTTCTATGAACATTTTTTTTTTATCATTATTTTATTAAAAATGTATAAATATAACACATTCAGAAAAACAAAGAAATGATTTATTAATTTGCTTAATAATTAAACAAAAATATGTGTATATAATTTTCATGTTTTTTTATACGCATAAAATATACACATTTCTTAAGAATATGCTGAATAATTAAATAAAATAAAGTAATTAAGAGTTAAGAAAAATCTACAAATTCTTTATTAATTTGCTTTAAATTATGAATAAAAAAATACTTTAAAATCATTTTCATAATTTTTAGATGGCTTTTCAATAATTATATTGTGTTTTATATATTTTGCCGTCTAATAAATACTTCCTTTATACCTTTGCCCATTTAATTAAAATATTTAAATCATTAGAAGTTCTCTGCAATTCTTTTTTTTTTTAAGCACTGTTGAGACTAAATTTATGGCTTAGTATCCAGCTTCTCTTTCCAATTGAAACCCTTTTTATTTCTCTTTTTTTTTCTATTCCTCTCCCTATTCTGCGACTTTTTGTCTGCGTCTTGACTTGTTGTTCTAGCCAAAAATCTGTGCATGTTTAATTTTCATTATAATTCAAGTTTTTACTTGTTCTCGTTGTTGTTGTTGTCGTTTTGTTGTTTTTATGCTCATGTAATTAAAGTATCATTCACACCGTGTGTTCGCACAAAACTAACGGCATTTTGCTAAAATAATATTTAAAAAACAGAAACAATAGTAAGGCAGCAAGAGAGGGAGAGATGGAGTATAGAAAGAGATGAAAAGCCATAACAAAGCACACACCAAAAAAAAAAAAAAAGAACAAAAAAGTTGTCGTTTGTTGCTTCCGCCGTGCGACAAAACCAACAAAAGGCGGCCGCTTCAATGACTCAACTTTAGATACCACTCAACCTGTCCCCCGCCCCTTCTTCTGTCCTTCCTCTTGCTCTTCCCCTTGACATTAGCCTATACCAACCCATATCAGCCCTGGCTTGTCCACGCTTGACAATTCTCTTAGTCTTTGACCTTTTCGGGGCATAATTGTTGTGCGTGTGTGTGTGCATGTGTGTGTGTGTACCTGCTCAACTTGTGGCTGGACAATTAACATGAACTTTTAGCTTTGCTTAATTACTTCAAGTCGTTGTCGTCGTTCTTAAAATGACGCAAAAAAAAAAGGTCGAAAAAAATATACAAATGCTCAGAGACTTGAGGTTAATTACATTTTGAAGAGCTTCAGCAACAACAACAACAACAATAACAACAAATAACTAAAGCAAGGCAAATTGAAATGTTGCTGCTTGTGGCAGGGGCAACAGTGCCTGCAGTAAGTTAATGGCACAGACATCAACAGTCCGTGTGACAATTATGTAAATGGATGAACCGCACTTGACGACACTTCTCTATCTCTCTCTCTGCATCAGCCTGCTCTTTTACTCGCCGTGTGAGAATTGTTGTTATTTTGGAATAAGTGAATTTGGTTTGCTGAAGGTCACACACACTCACACGCAAGCAGAGAGGCCTCAAGTTACCGTTAAGTGCTGCTTGGGGGTCAATTGCAGCTAGTTTGTGTCTTAAGTCATTTGTTTGGTAAATGAAGCTGTTAGCTAAATTCTGGGCAAGCGACGGGGGGAGAAGGGGACATCATTGTGTGGGGAGAAGGGCGAAACGGAAGAACGTATTGTGTACTTCAAAACACGTCAATTGTTTCTTCTGACAGAGAAGAATGGAAGGGCAAATTGTTGATATCTAAAAAAACAAGGAAGCCAAAAAACAAAATTGTATGCTAACAAAATAATTTGAATTAATATTCACACTTTTTGCAATAAAAAAAAAAAAATAATAATAATTAGGAAAAACCAGGGACCGTAAAAGTTATAATTATTAAAATAAAAATTATGAAATAACAATTATTTGCAGATTTTTTTTTATAATGGAAATTGACAAACAATTTGAATTTTTGATTTTTATAAAAAAAATTTAAATTAACAATTATTTTCTAATTTTTTTTTAATAATAGAAATTGACAAATAATTTGTATTTTTGAATTTTATAATAAGAATTTTAATTAATAATTATTTTTAATTTTTATAATGAAAATTTTAATTAATTATTGTTTTTAATTTACTATAATAAAAATCTAAAATAATATTTATTATTCAATTTTTATATAAAATTTAATACGTTGTTAATTTTTATTTTTGACTTTTATAATAAAAATTGAAGTTAATAATTATATTTAATTTTTATAATAAAAATTGAAATGAATTATTATTTTTAATTTATTATAATAAAAATCTAAAATAATATTAATAATTTCATTTTTATGCAAAAACTAATAAAAAAAAAAAATTTTAAAATCATTATTAATCTATTATTTGCAGTCCCTGGGAAAAACCAAAACCGACTTTTATTTATTTAGCTTAACAGAGGAGATATTAACGTATTTTTAAAATAAAAATGTGTTTAAAAGCAGCTTTTTAAATCGGAAAATAATAAAAGTCAAAAAGGGGGAAAAAAAACAATTAAAATTATGACACCAAAAAGGAGTCCAAGCTGAAGAAGCCAAAGGGAAGAAAGTAAATTAAGAAGAAGATTGCCGAGCATCGAGCTATTCGTAAAGCACATAATTATAAATACTTCAGATAATTTGTGAGTCATCATCAATAATGCGTATACATTATGTGCGTATGTACATGTGGCATGCAACGATATCTAAATGTGTCTCGGCTCTCAACGCTCAAGCGAATGCAAATGAATGAAATTTACACATCTGCAGCGACTCATTAGGCGAAGAATAAGAAAACAAACAAATAAACAGCCGTTAGAAACAAAGCGCCGATCATTTAGATTTACTTTTTTTTTTCTTTTTTTTTTTTTTGATTTTTCTTTTGTTTTAGTTTAAATTTATTTAGTTTTAAAGTTATTTGATCAATCCGCTTGCTCTTATCGAACATTTGAAAGCACCAGCATTTAAAAGCTCATCTGTCTCGCAACGTGCAACGGAGGCCGCTGATGAGCGGCGTTATCGAGGCACGAGTTGGCTACCGAAAATTAAACTAATTTTTCTTTTTTTAAAATGGAAACCAAAAACAACAACAACAATAACAAAAAAAGCCGAGTCAAATCAAGTTGGAGCAACTTGAACTATGCATAAATATTTACATTAATTTTCAATTAAGTTAATTTGCATTACATTTAACTCACTAACACAGACACCCTATATAAGAATGTACCGTAAACTGAGCACAGCAGCCGCTTCCTAAATCAGCTGTCCAATGCACAACGAATAGGTAATTACCCTTATATTGTTGTACGTTACTTATAAAAATATTATGTGTTGTGTAACAGAGGAAAATGCAACTCTTAAATTCACAAATTCAAAAACTTTTGGTCAACATTTGAAGGAGTGGAAAATCATAATAAATCATAAATATATATGTTCATAAATATTTATTTTAAATCTAAATTTAAATTTGTAGAATAAAAATTTAAGATTTTTTAAGTTTCTGTTACTTGCAACCATTTTAAAAACTGTTAACTTTTTATTTATTATTATTATTAGTAAATAAATTTGACAACCCCTTATATGTTCTTCGACATAGGCTACGAAAACTAAATTAGATAAATTTTTGAATTTTTGGTATTAAAATAAAAAAAGGTTAAAGGTTCGGTTCGGCGGTTCGAACCATAGAGCAGGACATCGTTTTGGTTCGCGAATTGGTTTATGTACCCCCTAAACCCAAGGTTTGGGTTCGAACCTTGGTTCAATTTCATACAAAAAAATTATTTTAATTGATTTACATTTTTCTCTACATTTTTAACTAATTAAATTTTTTTTTTTAAATGAAATAAAATTTTGATGATCATTTAAATTAATTTGAATATAATTTAATATGACTTATATTAATCCGAATTCTTAAAAAAAATTACGTAGTATTAGAAAGCCATATAATTTAAATAATTTTTTTTTTTCGAACCAAACCCTTTATTTTAAAAAGCGGTTCGGCTTAGGTTCGGATTCTCAAAGTGTATAATTTCAAAGGTTCAATTCATGATCCGGATCAGGCGGCTTAAAAACGCGAACCGAACCGGTTCTACGAAATTCGGTTCAGAATTAGTTTGCAGCCTTAAAAAAAAAGAAAACTGAAATTGAAAATGTGGGCATTTCTGCTCATTCATACCATTTTTTTTCGGGTTTGATTTTTTTGAACTCAACATTCCTATCCCTGCTCAAAATGGGCAAACGAAATGCCATAGCTAATAGACCCAGAGCTGCAAAAGTTGTTAAAATCAATACAATTTATCGACACGTATCTAGGATATTAAATAGGAGAAAATGAAACTGCAGCTGCTGTTGGAGTTGGAGTTGGGGCTAAAACTAAAGTCGTAGCTGCTGCTAATGCTGAGATGCATCAAAGTGCCAGCGATAGACAACAACAACAACAACAATAATGACAACAATAACAACAACGACAACAACGACGACGACACAAGGCAATTAATCAACGAAATGAGTTTTATGCATTTTAAATGGTTTGTTGCTCGGGAATAGGCGTCTCACACAGTCTCACAATAACAACAACAACAACAACACTAACAACACCAACAACAACAACAACATTGCAATCCACACCGTTAGCTGTCGTTTGTCGTCGTCATCGAGCCACAAGCTCGCCTCTGGCCACACTTGGGCAGTCAATCAACATTGGATTTTAATGCCAAAACTTACTCCATACTCCTCGTGTTGCGGGCGAGACGAAGACGACAAAGA
Source organism: Drosophila innubila (assembly GCF_004354385.1). NCBI lineage: Eukaryota > Metazoa > Arthropoda > Insecta > Diptera > Drosophilidae > Drosophila > Drosophila innubila. Next base: position 5,030,534 of record NC_047626.1, on the reverse strand, counting down.
GAGTGGGAAGAGGGGAGCAAGAAGAGCAAGAGAAGCAAGAGATTTAAGTCTCCAAAGACACTGAAGACTCCACGCTGGCGTTCTGGGCGTATGCAATTTTCAAATCAAATTCGCTTTCATGCCATTTGGCTACAATGTGAAAAAATAAAAATCAAGTAAGAATGATTCTAAGTAGTATGCTTAACATGTAGATATCCTGTAAAGATAGAGAGACTCGTTAATCTAATCAATCATACATACTTTATGCATTAAATATTACTATATTATTAATACCTTCTTATAGCTTTTTGCTATTTATTCCTAGACTTATCTACAGGGTATGTACACTATTTATAGACATTTAAAGTTATCGTTTTTACTATTTACACAGTTATATTCTCCAATATTTAACATTTTGGTTCATTTATGACTCTCACAAACACAAAAAACAATGCACAGCCAATTCTGTGCTTCGAGTCGAGACGCTGAACACAAATAAATTATGACTGCAGCAATAACTATAAATACGAGCACTACTCGCACCCAAAAATTCATTTTTTATCAAAAAAAAATATACTTAGAAGTACTTAAAGTTTAGATGAATATTTTTTACTACACCCGTCACATTTATTACAGAATATTTGTATACGTATAATTGACATTTGTCTACACTGGTAAAAAAATGTTCTAAAATCAAGATTTTGGTCTCAGAACTAAGATTTTTGGTCTAAAAAATGCATCAAGAACATAAAATTCCTAAATTAAGAGAACACATCTTGATTTTAAGAACATTTTTAAAATGACAAAGTTCTTATTTGAAGAATGAATGTTCTTAAAATTTTAAAATAAAAAAAATAAAATAAATAAAAGTTACTTTCTTAATTTATAATTTTTATTATTTTTAAATTTTAATTTATTTACATTTTTTTCTGTTTTAGTAATTTTTTAAATGTTATTTTAAGTTGTTACGAGTGGGATTCGAACCGCCGCCTACTGCTTCACATCTAAAGCGGTTTCTCTAGTTAGATACGTTTGATAGGAAATAGTACCTATTTATACTTTCCTAACAATTTAAGATTTGTAATCTTATATTAAGATTTTAAGATTTTTTAGATTAATAATCTTAGTTTTAGTAATTTGGTCTTAGAATTGTCGTATTTAAAGAACAAAATATTTAAGATGAATGTTCTTGATTTTAGAAATTGTTCTTTTTTTTTCTTTTATAAAACAAACAACAACAATTGAAGCTATAATTTCAATTCAACTCTCGAAAAACCAAGCTGTTACTTTTGAGTCTATACCACCCACTTTCTATATAAGTGTACAGGGTATATTAAAGCTAATTTTTTGCGCACGGCTGCCGCACATAAATTTAATAAAAGGCTGTGCGGACTGCAGTTTTGACCAACTGCTTATCGATGCTGGGGGCAAAGCACATAAAAAAAACACACAGATGCACTTAATGTGCACCCACCTTCCCCCTGCTCTCTCACTCTCTCGCTCACGCTCTTCTCCTGCGCCTCCGCCTTTCTCTGTGAGATCCACAAAGCCGACTAATGGGGTGTGGCATTGGTCAGTGCAAATAAATTAAAGAGCAACGCGCGAAAAACACACACAAAATCCACAAACTCCACAAAAATCACAATCAAAAGAAAGAGGGGAAGAAAGAGGGGAAAGAAGTAGTGAGGGGGGGCAGAATGAGTAGGGGCAGGTCAAAGTTAGGTGGTCATTTTGATTGCATTTCATTTGAAGACGGACGCGTCGCATTTCAACAATTTGGCTTTTGTTTGCCTTGCAAATTGCGCTCAAGTGGGGTTCAACTAGAGGGTAGAGAGCCGGAAAAAAGGGTTATAAGATTAAAGCAGAATTTAGCAGTAAAGTACAAAATAAAGCTGAGTTTGAAAATGACTTAAACAGAGAATGGGAATATCTTCAAGAGTGAGATAAAAGCTAAGGCTAAAGATGAAAATGGAAATGGAAATTGGTCTGAGAATGCAGTCGAGAGTAAAGTTGAAAGTTCTAGCTGGTGTTGAGGAAGAAGCTTTGGAACAAGCTGAGGGAACTGAGGAAAAAGCTAAGAAAGAAGCTAAGAAGGAAACTAATAAAGTTTTCAGGAAGTAGACCTATTAAATTAAGGAATCTGTAAAAAATTTGAGCAGAAAAATTAGGAAAAAAAAAAACTAAAATGAAAGCTAGAAAAGAGACCGAGGAAGGGACTTGGGAGTATACTGAAAGAAACTGAAAGAAACTGGGAAAGGTGTGACGAAAATCTGAGGGTAAAATACTAAGGAAGAAACGACGGGCTAAAGTAAGGACGAGAAAGGGGAAGAGACTGAGGTAGAAAATTAAAAGGGCACTGGGAAAAAACTGCAGAAGCTAAGGAGAAGACTGAGAATAAAAAAAAAAGATTGAAGAACAAGTTGAAGGCAAAGCTTCAAAGAAAACTGAGAAAGAGTCTATGAAAGAGGTTGACAAAAGCGCTGAGGAAAGGACTAAGGAAAAGGCTGAAAATGGTAAAGGGCAAAACTGCAAACCGGTTCTGAACCGAACCTTGTAGAACCATTTTGGTTCGGGTTTTTAAGCAACCTAAACCGCATCATAAACCGAACTCTTTAATGTATTTACTTTGCGAACCCGAACCTAAACCTAAATAAATGGTTCGGTTCGAAAAAAAATAATTACATAAATATGGTTTTTTTATGTTACGCAATTATTTGAAACTTCAGATTAAAATAAGTCATATTTAAATCTTCAAATAAATTTAAATTATCATCAAAATTTGATTTATTTAAAAAAAAAAAAAAAAAAAAAATTTATCAATTCAAAATGTAGAGGAAAATGTATAACAATAAAAATATGTTTTTGTATGAAATGGAACCAAGGTTCGAACCCCAACCTTGGGTTCAGGAGGTACATAAACCAATTCACGAATCGAAACGATGTCCTGCTCTATGGTTCGAACCGCCGAACCGAACCTTTAACAACATTTTTGAAGTTTGCAGCCTTGGTAAAGAGAAAAATCAAAAGATTAAGGAAAAGGCTGAAGGGAACAAAAAAAAAGGGGGTTCGGAACCACATTGACATTGACGAAGAGGCGAACACACAAGCTGGGAAAAGGAACCAAAAGATGGAATTTCGAAAAGAACCTTATGTTAAGTGTGAGTACAAGGATGCAGCTAAGGTCCAGTTTAAAATTGAGACTGCGAATTAAATTGAAATTTGTTTCCCTGAGGATGACGCCCTGTGCTTTATGATTTGTTATCTGTGCAGCTGCCGCCACTCTGAAGCTCGTGTGTGTCATTCCTTGAGCAAATAATGGCAACAATTACCAGAATGCAGAAGGCAGAAAAATAACAACACGAATGCAGCCAACTGATTCCATTGGGTGATTATGCAATTTAGCAGCTTGTAAGTGATTGTTTGTGGGGCGTTCTGTACGCGAACCCGAATCAGTACCCAAAAAAAAAAGAAGAATATACAAACCCCTAAAACCCAAACCCAAACCCAAACCCGGACTTTCAGTTGCAAGGTGCAACCTGGTGGCAGCTGTGCGCCAACAAATTGTGAATTCTGCTGCACATTGCATTGCCTGGGCATTAAGCCAATTTTCAAAGTTTTTTTTTATGCTTTTCGCTTTTTCCTTTATATATCTTTCAATTTTTTTTTTTCTTACGTTCTTACTACGCTGATTGTTACAATTTTTGTGCAGCAGTTGAAATTTTTTTTTTTTTTTTTTTTGATGAGTCCTGCAAATTATAAGAGAAGCAATGCAACTTCAAACAAAAAATGCAAAGAGACTTTGAGATGCTCTGTACAGAGTAACAGGTGAGTTAAAAGTATAGATATTGCAGAAAAGAGCAACTTAATTCTACAAGTCTACAAAAATCTTAGCAATTTTAATTATTTGTGTTCAGCACCTCAACTCGAAGCAGTGCATTTGCTGTGCATTATTATTTTACTACAAATTTAGCAGCATTTTAAATTTTTGTTATTGTAACGAAATTATTTGTGTTCAACGTCTCGACCCGAAGCAGTGCGTTTGCTGTGCATTATGATGCAAATCCATCAGTAATTTAAATTTTGGTAATGGTAGTAAAATTATTTGTGTTCAGCACCTCGACTCGAAGCAGTGCATTTGCTGTGCATTATTATTTTACTACAAATTCATCAGCAATTTAAATTTTTGTAAAAATTATTTATTTGTGTTCAGCACCTCGACTCGAAGCAGTGCATTTGCTGTGCATTATTATTTTACTACAAATCCATCAGCATTTTAAATTTTTGTAATTGTAGCGAAATTATTTGTGTTCAACGTCTCGACTCGAAGCAGCAAATTTGCTGTGCATTGTTCTTTTTTTTTGTCTAAAGTTAAATTTTATAAATTTCAACAGCAAAGACTCAATCAACAAATGTATCTGACAGATACAAATCTGTAAGGGTATTTGAAAGTGAACAAAATGATGAGCTGCCAAATGAACCACACGTACTTTTTAATTTAACAGCTGTCGACCAAAAAGAGACCAGCCAACAACAACAACAACAACAATCACATTGAGTACAGAAAGCAACAAATGAAATCATTTCAAGGTCAAGTAATAAAAATGCTCAAAGAAATTCAATGAACTGCGTACACAACATTCGACAAATTGTGACAACGCCCAGCACGACAATTTCGATGACGATGACAACAACAACAACAACAACAAATAAACGATATCGATGACGATGACAAAAAGATTTAGATGAGCTACCCTCTAATAAGCAAACTGAACCCGTTTCCCGTTTTCATTCCCGTTGTGACCACAAATTTATTTCACACAATTGAGTCGAAGAATTGGAAAACAAAATGTTGCAGAATCAAGAGTCTGAGTTGTACGAGTTGATCCTGCTCTGCGGTTCACCAGGGGGCGCTGTCCTTGTCACACTTGCGGTCTGGGTAGAGAACGCCCTCATTATCAACCCGAAACCAATATGTATACGCCTTAAAACAAGACGAGAGCACGTTATTCGAGGGGAAGAATACAAAGAAAGACAAAAGCAACACTGATCAAATAAAATGGTTCAAGAATTTAGTCTCAAAAATGAGTAAAAAACATAAAATTCTTAAAGTTAAAAAACACAACTTGGTTTTAATAACTTTTCAAATAAGACCAAGTTCTTATGAATAGGCTCAGAAATTATTATTTAAGTGGTCTTATTTAAAAACAAAATATAAAACATGAATGTTCTTAAATTTAGAAGTTGGTGTTTTTTTTTTTCAGTGCAGTCATGAAGACAGTAGAATACTGAGAGACTACGGCTCTTCATTAATCATATGACAAACGTTTTTCTTTGTTTCGCTTCGCCAACAGATTTATAAAATTTATGCGCAATACGAGGCGATTTTAACAACGGTCTCCTTTACAAAAAAAAAAAAAAAAAAAAAAAAAAAAAAAAAACAAAAATAAGGCTCTCTCCCCGAGAGGCCACCAATTTGGTTTCAGATTCAGATTTTGGGGCAACATTTCGATACGATATTTGTCCACTGCCAGACTGCATTAAGCTCGTTTTTTATAAGCGACAGCAACGACAATAAAAACAACAACAACAACGCGAACGAACTGTCCACTGATTCATTGAAGCTGAAATTTGAAGAAAACGTTGCAAAAGTGGCAAAAAAAAAAAAAACACAAAGTCAAATCGAGGCGTAAAAGCAATTAAAAGGTTTTGGCATGATTCAAAAGATTTACACGGATTGAAAGCTACAGCACAGTGTCCACTAACATCTTTTAAGCGTAAACTAATTTTACAATATTCACTTAAGAGAATTTTTGATCAAATTAGGGACTAAAAGATTTTAGAAAATTTTGGAAAAATGGCCAGACTAAAAGCTTATTAAAATTTGAATACTTCAGGAATTTTAAATGATAAAAATTTTTAATATTGGTATAATTTGAATACTTTTCTATAAAAACTCTATTTTTATTATGATAACTCAAATTATCAAACTTTAAAATTCTTTTTGAAATAATATAAGGACTCAATCAAATTTAAAGCAAAATTAAATCAAAGAAATAATCGAATTATAGCAATCTAAAAATTTTAATTTAATTTTAGATAATATAATCAAATAAAAATGCTGCATAAATATACTATACATAAAAATTTTATCATTTTTAGAAACCACATAACAAGTTTCCTAACTCTAACTTTTCTTTTATTATTAAAAATAATGCTAGAATTTCTAACCAAATTTTCTGTAGGTTATAGTTTTTTTTTTATTTATTTTTATCCAATTTCTAGTGTTCTTTCGAGTAATTTCAACTCTTCTGTTACACCTGCAACTGCTGTTGGCCAAAGGAATTTGAAATTTCGACACGAATAAGGACCTTAACTTATGCCATTCTTAGCCATACAATGTTGCATGCTACATTTGGTGGCAAGCATATTCTTAGCATTTATGATTAGTTTTGCTTTTGTCAGCTGCTTTTCAATGCAAGTTATTGGAAAATTTTGCATGCAAGAATAATAATTGCATAAATAATGTACAATATACAAAAGATGATGACGATGTGGACAAGGGGGGGGACAAGAGGCAGGAAGTGGATGGGGAAAAAAGATAGAAGACGAGGCATTCCATCATCAGCGTGGCACAAAGAAAACCGCATCCAAAACCAAAACCAAAACCAAATCTGAATCCGAATCCGAATACAAACTTAATGCCCTGAGCTGTGTCTGTTTCGGATTTCTGGATTACAACATACTACAACATAATGGTAGATATATACACTCACTTACACACACACACCACACACACACACACCACACTTGAAATGCTACACATAATTTTGCATAGTTTTATTGCACAAGAATGTGCAAAAAGCTGCAGCTAACTTGGCTAACTGGCTGAGGGCCAAGTGGAGTGCTCGACATTTATATGCGCATCACTTAGGAGTTGTAGCTCTCCCGACTCTATTCTACAGTCTTCAGCCAACAGTCTACAGTCGAAAGTCTTCAGTTTTCAAGTCTTCTAGCTGCCCGCTTTTGTAAAGACCAAATTCCAAATTCTGAAAACAACAAAACAGCTGAGCGGAATTCATAAGAGCAAACATTGTCGTGAGACCCTGAGAAAATTTCAGTAGCTGCCCTATCTATTTATTGTATTCTCTCCAGCTAGCTAGCTGTCTATCCAATAACTAGTCATACCCTACAATTATTTTTAATAGCTAGTGTTGATGCATTTTTAAAAATTTGTGATTATTGCATATCACAGATTTTTATAAATTTTGCAAATTTGATTTAAATTTGTATCTGTTATGAAATTAATTTATATTTTAGTAACACATATTTTAATTATTATTTTTTATGTTATTTAAAGTTAAAAAGCTATATATTTCCTACAGATGTTTATTAATTTAAATTTATTTATTTTTTTACAGGGTATTTATTTAGTGCGTATACTTTTTTCGCTTAGCTCATTCTGTCTGCTTGAATTAGCTGAAATATTCTGACTAACTAAAAACCTTCAACAGCCTGGCTATGACATAAGAAAATGCCTTTTAAATGCAACATTTTCATGGCGTAATTGCAAAGAAGCAACCAGCAACAACAACAACAACAACCACAATAGAAACAACAACAACAACAACGAGTGAAATTCACTTGAGCGCAAAAACAAAAGCGGAAGCTTTGGCAATGATCATGCAAACTGCTCATTCATAGGATAATTATTCCATGAGTTCATCATGAACACCACAAAAACACACACACACACACATACACAAACAATAGCTGGTGTTGTTGTTGCTATTATTATTATTATTATTGTTGTTGTTATTGTTGTTGTGGCACTTTTTGATGCATTCATTGCGATATTCTCCACACCAAACCAATGGCGTGGGAGTCGCAACACAAGCTCCTCTCTCTCTTCCCCTTCCATCCTCTTGAAACAGATCACACCGTCACACACACACCCCTATTTACACCCTTGCCCTTCCCCTTCGTTGAATGCATTGCATTTTTAATGTTTTCATCGCTTAAAATGCATAAATAATTAATACAAAGAAATTGCATTGAATGCTTCAAAAGTACCCCAACAAAACTATACTCTACAAGGAACAAGAATAATCCTTAGAACTATATATATATATATTTGACTTGAAAGAACTTCAGTGATGTGCTTTTATGTAAGATACTAAATCTACAGACCTAAGCTTATTATAAATACTTGAAAGAATCTAATAATCTGCAATATGTTCCTAACAATTAAATAACTTTTAAAAAATAAAGTGTCCTTCTCCTTCTTTATAAGGATAAGACGCAAAAATAAACAGTTTAAAAATGGTGAAGAATGAGGAGTTAGAGAACAGGTTAATAGGAAAGCATACTTAATAAATATACAAATCAATTTCAATCTTAATATAGATAAGTTACATAAAAATAAAATTAATACAGCACTGACACCAAATCATTTGTAGAAATTTATCTGGATTATTCAGAAAGCTCGTAAAATTAGGTACGTATTTTACAATAAAATTACTAAAAGAAATTATCAGCTAAAAACAAATGTTTCTTTTTCAAAATTGAAATAAAAATACCTAAATTTTAATTAAATATATACAATAATTTGCAGTGCATAATTCATTAGAAAAAAAGCAAATTCTCTGGCTAATTAAATGATTTCCCTACACCCAAAATGTAGGTTTAGCTTAGATTAATACCTTAAGTTAGAGTAAGTCCACATGGAGACAAAGGTCTTAATCACGAAATTGTCTGATTGGATTACAAATACACTTACTTATATGTGCATTAAATAGACATTTCATGACACAGTTTTTAATTAAAGAATGAACAGCGAATTGCATTGTTTTGATTTTGCTTGAGAGATTCGACCAAGATACGGACATTATTGGCGGTCTCAACATAAACAGACTACTTAAGTTACTCATCAGAGAAAAATATTGAGACAAGAGAGAGTAAGAGAGAGAGAGGAGACACGGAGACGCCTATATTTCTCACAGTTAACCAGTTTTTGTGTACATATGTACGTATATCCTAAAGTAAATAAGCCAAAAATAAAATTCTTTGACAATGACAATGACTGAGTGGTCCACATACTCGAATCAACTCAACTCCAGCTGAATCAAAACCAACTCACACATATAGATAAAAAGAAAAAAACATACGTACTATATTTTTATATTTATTTGTTTTTATTTTTGGCCAATTTGTTTTTGTTTGCACAGCAAATTATGCGCTAAGAACAACAGTGTATATACCTAGCGGGTGTTAGACGGCATGTTCCGAGGTTTTAGAAACTCACAAAGATCAAAAACGCATACTAAAAAAAAAGCATAAAAAATAAGTATAAAACAAATAAATTATAAAATAATAAAATATAAAAAATAATGTATAAAAAAATAATATATAAAAAAATTAAATATATAAGAAAATAAATTATAAAAAAATAAAATAAAAAAAAATAAACTTAAAAAAAATAAAATATAAAAAATCAAAATATAAAAAAATAAAATATAAAAAAATAAAATTTAAAAAAATAAATAAATAATATAATAAACTACGTTCCACAAGGTGTGTCATTTTAAAAAATTTGAAAGCAAATTAATTTCCACTTTTAGGGGTGAATTTATCTACTACCAATTTAGAGTTCCCCGAATCTGCGCAGTAGAGAGAATACATATATGTATATATATTTTCTTATACTTATTACTGTTCAATCTTCTCCTCTGTTTTTGCATCATATTCGTGTTTATATCTTCCTTTCGCTGAAAACGGTAAAAAAGTAAATTTTAATTCAATACAACAACAAAGGCATACGCTTGTTTACAATTCATTTGGTTGTTGTTTTCTTTTTTTTTTTTTTTGCTGCTGTTTACTCGCTTTTTATGGCTTTTGCGCTGCTTCTGTTGTTGTCGGAATTTCTGCGAATTTTTATTGACAAATTTCATTAGAACTTGTACTTTGTATGTATGTGTGTATGCGTGTGTGTGTGTGTTTGCCGCCCAACGGGCAACTAAAGTGTATGTAGAGTGTAGGTCAAAGGGGCAAGCGATGGAGGGGGGGTCATCTGGCACCTGGTGCCTAACTGTAGTGAACTGAGGTGAACCGCAAAGAGTTGTCAAAAAAAAAAAATATATTAATATACAAAATAAAAAGGAAACAACAAAAAGGCGGCAATCAGCTGTGACACAAACAAAAGACTTAGGCAACGAACTTGAATTCAAGTGATTGAGTGAGTAAGTGAGTGTGTGTGTGACCAGCCAGCGTATTGTGAGCATGTTAAACAAAGAGTTCTAGTTATGAATTTCGCATAAATGTTTTGCAAAAAAAAAAAAAAAAAAAAAAATTGATCGTACAGTGGAAACTTTACATAAGTAAACAGGTTGTAAAACTCTCTTATATATAAAAAGCTGTAAAAGCTTATAATTAAAAAATGTTTGGTTAGCAAATATTCTTAGAAAATAAATTGAACGAATTATGGAAACATTTCTTATTAATTGCTAGCCTAATATTTATAATTTAAAAGAGTCCACATATTGTATTGTAATTGTAGTTTATCCCAATTTTAATATAATTTCTACAACACTTGTCTCAGAGATTGTTTAAAATAAATTGAATCCCATTTCATCAATTTATTTAGCTCTTCTCTTTGTTCTTCTCACAGTTTACTTAAAAAGAGTATTTATGTTTCAACATTAAACTTCAGGCGAGTTTGTGGTATGCAAATCAAATGACTGGCATGTGCCTTAACACAAATTCAACTTGACTGATTCCTTAGCTCAACTTAACTCTTAATTAACCTGCATACCAAGCCGAGGTTCATTAATCTAAAGTGGTAAACAAAGCGACAAGTTTGTCGTCTGGAGAACAAACTCATTAGCTATGAACAGCATCAGCACAAACAGCATTAGATCAAGCGACTAGCTAAGATGCTTTTCTTCACCTAGACTAAGTAAAGATCTAAAGTAAAAAAAAAATGCAAAAAGAAATTAAATGAATTTTCTTTAAAGATATTGATTGAATTTAAAAAATTAAGTAGTGTGCACAAGGCATAAAAAAAAAATTTTTTAAAATCAACGGAATTGCTAATTTTCATAGCTATCTCTTTCTCTATATTTTGTCTCTCTCTTTCTCTCTGATTGTGCAGAGCAGCGTGACAAGAACAAACAAATGCAAAGTAGAAAAAAATAAAATACAGAATTTTGCTACGTATTGAAATGGAAATAGATTTCAATGTGTGTGTTGTTGTTGTTGTTTGTTGTGCAGCGTCTATTGTACAAGATTTGCAATAACAACAATAACAACAACAACAATGTATTTGTTGCTGCTTCAAGTGTTAAAGTTCGTGTGAATGTTGTTATTGCTGCAGAAAAGGCATTTGGCATCGGCAATGGTGTTGGTGTTGGTGTCGCTGAACATCATTATCATGCCAGAATAAACACACACACACACACTGCCACCACCACCACCACAACACCAACCTCAACAACAACATGTTTGGCCATTGTTTTGCTTTTGTTATTACAATGAAAGCTCTTTGTATAACAATTGCAATCAAATGGGCAACAAGTGTTTTAGCTTTTTTTTTTTTTGTAAGTATTCTCTGCTCTCCCCTCGGCTTCCACACTCACTCACACACACACACACAATATCCACAACAACAAAAGTAAGAACAAGAACAACAATGACGCCAACAACTTGTCCATTTTTGGCCACAAGTGCCCCATTAAAAGTTACATTGTAATTCTTAATACCCTGCCAAAAGGGGGAATTTTTTTTCTGATTACAAAACAGTTGGCCACACTTTGGAAACGAATTTCGGCATCCTTATTAATTTTACTCTTGAATTTTTGAAGGCAGCTTGTATTTGTAACTATTACAACTGCTTAATTCGTAGCTTATTTGATGTCATTTAGCATTTTTATTATTAAAACAGGACAAACATTTTAGATCAAAGCGTATTTTGCTTGTATATTCTAATCAATTGGGCTTATTTTGTTAACATCCTTGAGAAAACAATAACTTTATATATCGATCTCTTAAATTTATAGCTTTGAAACTTTTTATCAATCAGTGTTTGGCACTCTGAATTTAATCCAACTTTAATTTAGATCTTTAGATCTCTGTTTATTTATTTATCAGTCACAAAGAAGTAAAAAAAAATTGTAATAATAAAAATGAAAAAATGAAATTATCTGACATCTAGCTAAACTAATAGTTAGTATAAATTATATTTAAATATATTTATATAAATTATTATTATTTATTTTATTTATTTAAATCTATAGATTTATATATACATATACCTTAAATAGCATATTAGTTAATTTACTTATTAACTTAGATCTCTTTATCAACTTTTGCAATAAATTTGTTTATATTTCTAATTAGTTCTCTTTCTCTATTTACAGGGTATTTCGACTTCTGCATTCTCTGGTTATTTAACTTGTATTCCAGTTGTTGTTTCCATTTATATTTCTGGCTTTTGCATACAACAATGTTAACAATGTCTCTAGGAGGAGCTGTAAGATTGGCCCATTGTTGTTGTTGGTTGTTGTTTGTTTGTTGTTGTTGGTTCTAACTCGTTTAAGATGCCTTTTGCAGTCTTTACGCTTTATGGCTTTGCCATGGGCTTTTGTTCTCTTGTTGTTGTCTGCTTCTTTGTATTCTTACGCTTCTTTATAATGTTATTCCTTTATTTAATTCCATTTCAGTTTATGCACTTTTTCTTTCAACACCTCAAATCAATGAGGAAGTAATTAGATTTGATTTGATTTGATTTGATTAGATTGGATTACATTTAATGCCCAGCGAGCATTCCAAAGATCGTTCCAGTCAAGTATTTCAGGGTTTATTTCCATTCTTTTTAGTTTTAGTTTTGTTTATAAATCAAGTGTAAGTGGCATTGAAATTTATTAAGTTTACAAGTGTTCTTCTGTCTGTGGTTGTTGTTCTTATTGTGGTTGTTGTTATTGTCTTGCTCTGTTGCGTGAGAGTTTCGCATTTTGTGTGGCAGTTGAGTATATATTTATTTAGTATATAATTACTCTATGTAATCTTATACATAGACAATTGGTTTCAGCTGGCTTTTTGGTTCTTTGGAATTGTATTACGTGTTTCATCTTTCACAACATCGCGAAGCAACACTACAGTAATTAAACTATGCCAGCTGTTTGGCTTTCCACTGCAGCGTTTAACAACACTTATCAACAAATAAGCGCCTAATTGAAAAATTTTATTTATTTCCATCACTGTCTATTTTTTTAAAAAATTCAAAATATCATCACATTGTCAAATCTTAACCGATTTTCTTGCGGAATGTCAATTTTATCTTGATTTGACCTCCACTTTGATTCTGCATCCAAATTGTAAAACATAATTTTTGTTCCCTTACTTTCCATTTTTTTCAATATATTCGATCAATGTACTTTTTCCCCATATTTTCTCCTTGACATTTTTAAAAGCAATACTGTTTTGGAAAATCTCAATATTTACATCACTTTATTTAAATAAAGTGTCTTCAGACGTAGTTTCCCGTCAAATCAATGCTCATTTCATGTTAAACTGAAAGTATTTTAAAGCTCTCTTTAGCTCTGTTAAACTCTTTAAAGTTCTCTGCTAACTTCTCAATAATTCGAAGCAACATCGCTTCTAATTCAGTTTTGTCAATTCAATATTTGCGTGTAAATACGAAATTTAATTTGCATTTTCAGCAACTTCCGGTCTCTGTTCAGTTATTGAGCTGGGCTTTTCAACGCCGATGACTCTGCGATGAGCTTGAATGTGATTTAAAACTGAACTAATGTCAGAGTCGTATCGAGTTGAGCCAATTAGAACAAAACATCTTGTGATTGATGTTTCTTAAGGTGGAACATGATTTTCAATTTTGCCACGTCTCATACAAGGGGGGCACGAAGCTAAGAGGGGTGGCAAAGAGGGGAAGGGAAACGACACCAGCTAACGAGTCACGCACAAACGGCACTTTTGCTCAAGTTGGTGTGGTAAATATTAAAGGGAGGCAAACAGGTGGCACAAGAGCGCGGGAAGAGAAGTCGAACTACAATTCACAAAAAAAAAAATATAAAAAAAACTAGTCGGCCGGTGCTACAGTCGAGCATACTCGACTGTCGGAGACCCCGCACTTACTATGGCCAAAACTAATAATGGAAAAAATTAAAAAATATTTAGTTAACTTAAATGCATATTCTATTATATTGGTTACAATGTCTCATAAAACATAAAAGATTTTCATACTAAGACTTGATTTTCGCCCGATCGGTCCTATGACAGCTATATGATATAGTGGTCCGATTTAAACCAACTTTGGACTGGATATATAAAGCCGAGTCATATGCTTATTGTATCAGTTTGCTTTAGATATCTCATAAAACAAAAAAGTTTTTCATACTAAAACTTGATTTTTGACCGATTGTTCCTATGGGCGCTATATGATATAGTGGTCCGATTCAAAAAAGAAACAAACTTGACCTGCCTGCAAGATAGAGGAATCTACATACCAAATTTGGTGTCACTAGCTTTTAAATTGTTCTTATAATTTGGATATGAAATTTCTTTTTTCGATTTGTGGGCGATAAAGGGGGCGTGGCCGAATTTTGAAATAAACTTGATCTTCTTGCAATATAAAGGAAGCTACATACCAAATTTGGTGTCTCTATCTCTTATAGTCTTTGAGATCTAGGCGCTCATACAGACGGAGAGACAGACGGACAGACAGACAGACAGACGGACATTGCTATATCGACTCGGCTGTTGATGCTGATCAAGAATATATATACTTTATAGGGTCTGCCACGCCTCCTTCTGCCTGTTACGCACATATTCGTTAAAACAAACCCAATAGACCCCTGTACTTTTTTAAGTACGGGGTCTAAAAACCGCACAAAATCGGACGATGCGTGGCATTAGCTCGTCTTATTGTGCGTATTGTGTGCGAGTGTTATTATTGTTATTGTTATTGTTGCTGTGGGGTAGTTGTAGCAACTTAGAAGTTAATGAACACACGAATCTTTATGCTTTTTGTCTGCGTTAGTTACCAAGGCCTTGGCCTTGAGCTCGGTTATTGGCAGCCCATAAACTAAAATAAAGCGAAACGTTTCTTTTTTCCTGAAAAGTTTTTGTTCTTTTTTGTTCAAAGAACAAAACCGTAAGTAATACTTATTTAGGCATAATACAATAGTCTATGATCAGATATGTATTTATTAATTACGTCAAGTGTTGTTAAATTGCCGAAAAAATCCCCAGTTTAAACTTAAACTTTAATTATAATCTTTTCAATTATGAATTAAAATGTAATTAAATTGTTAATTTTATAATTGTATTTTATTTCTTATTAATTATTGATTCTCGTTAGATAAATAAATAAATCAAGAGTATAGTCTCTGCTTCTGTTAAGCTATCGATACCTGGCGGATGTACTTGCCCACCTGCTCAGTTGACAAGCTGACACACTCACACACATACACACACAGGTAGACAATGTCCGGCCAGGAAATTCACACGTGAACTGTTTAATTAATGCGTTGTCAAAAATCAAAAAAAAAATGAACAAATAGTACTAAAATTCATAAGCAGTAGCTAAAAAAGCAAGCAACATCAATGCGCTTAACGGATGTTCATTATAAACTATCTACAATTTATATATGTTTTCTAAAATCTTGATACCCCTTTCAAATGTATGAAGAAGAGTAGCTTAAGGTATTATAATTATATCAGTGAACTTAAAATATATTTTCTAATATTTTTCGAAGTATTTTAACTTATTATACTGAAACTTAGAGCATTCTGGCAAATTAAACAATTAA
Organism: Drosophila innubila; assembly: GCF_004354385.1. NCBI lineage: Eukaryota > Metazoa > Arthropoda > Insecta > Diptera > Drosophilidae > Drosophila > Drosophila innubila. Next base: position 5,014,734 of record NC_047626.1, on the reverse strand, counting down.
AATATGAAATACACTTTTAAATATATGCCGAAGTTGAATAGCAGGCAATTAAGCCACTTACAGGGTATCTGTCAATCAAACAATTTGACTTTTGGCGTCAAATTATTTTGCTCAAATTGTGCAAAATCGTATGGCTTTAAACTGTAACTGTTCTATTTAAGCCGCTTTCAATCGGTCTTCATTTATTGGCATTGTCATTGTGTTTATAAGTCTGGCCAAATACAACTTAATTAATGCGAATTCCCCTAGCAAATTGAGTGCCAATCAGAACGGTAACAACAGACTTAAGACTTAAAACTAAGTTTCGATTTAACGGTCTCAATGGAGACATGCAATTAAAACAAACAGATACTACAAAAAGAAACGAGTGGACAATTGAGTTTTGGACAGTCAATAAAATGCTTACACCATCATTCAGGGGGCAATGTATTACACACACATCCACATACATTGTTGGATGATGTAAACTTTATGGATTGAAGTATAAAAAAGTTGTATTCAAGTGAATGTCAGCTGATTGCATAGAAAACAATGTTTGCATATGGTTTATCCTGTGCTCTAACCAGTTGAGAATTACAAGGATTAAACATGACTTGTAGTTGTGACTTCACAGTTATTTTAAATAAGTATTCCTATTTAAAAATCTTCAAGTTTAACGTATTAAAATTTATGAATAAATTGTCAAGACACTTAATTTACTTATATAATCAATTGTTAATTTATAAATAGTAAATATATTATGTAATGGGGTATTAAAGCAACTGTATATCTTATTTTCCAAGCCTACAGTTTAACATCTTAAAGCTAGATCTATATTAAGTTAAATAATAGTTAAATAGTTCTAAAGAGCTCGTATTAAATACAAAAACCACTTACTTTATGCTGTCAACCGCAACGTTTTGAGCATCAACTTCCTAAAGCCGTTTCCAATTGCACCTGAAATAAAAAAAAATAAATAATAATAATAATAATAAAAGAAATAAGCTGTCTGAGTTAGCTAATGAAAGAAACGGCTACAAAAAATTGCTAATTATAATAATACTTAAATATAATTAAATAAAATACGGTTAAGTAGAGACACAGGAGGTGGTTAAAAAAAAAAAAATCGAATAAGGAAACGGCAACTGCGACACATAAAAATTGCCGACTTGTTTCATAATTATTATTTTAATCATATTGCGAATGCTATAAAGCGAATTATTTAAATGCAATTAAAAACAAATTGAATTAAAATTGAAATTGGAATTGAAATTGCATGCATAAAAGAGACAGAAAATGCTGTGAATAGCACGTGGTGATGACAACCGAAAGGTACCCTACAAAAAATAATATTAATTGAAATTAGTTGAATTATTCTTGAAGCTTTTTTTAATATTTTTTTTTTATGTTATGTAAATAGTAATGATGATAATTTTAGCTTTATGTTAAGCATTCTTTACCGATTACAGGCTGCACAAAGCGTTAGTTTTTTCAGTCACAAATTTCTCTATTAATACCACATGTTTTATCCTATAAGCTTTAAGTAACTAAGAAACGCACTAACTTATTTCTGAACACATTAAATCATTAGTCATTTTAACTTTCAACTTGTTCCCAACTCGACTCTGTGTGTGTCTCGAAAATCACGCTTATTTATCTTTTATAAATTTCGCCTTTTTGCCAAGACAACAACAACAACAACATTCATTTCTCAAGATGCGCTGCAACAACAGCAACAATGATACGACTCATTCACTTAGTCAGCTTATTCGGTGCCCAGATACCAGGTTCCAGTCACAGTCACAATCCCAAGTCCCACTCCGAGTTATATGGTAGTTTAAGTTGGGCCTAACCAGTCAGTCAGTCAGTCAATGAACTGCAAATCTGCAGGCAACTCGACCAAAATTCGGCTACATCGACTGCGATTTTGCGCTACACAGAAAAAAAATATTAGTCTAAAATTTAAATTTAAAATTCTTGAGCCTAAAATATTTGATCTTACTAAAATTAATTTTACAGAACCAAAAAATCAAAATATTGGCTGAGTGCCAAATAAAAATTACCGGATATGACACCGTTTGGAATTGATTTCATCCCCAGAATCTCGGATTTTTTCTTTTGTGTACAAATCAAAATAATTTCAATACATACAAAAATATTGGCCATACAAAGTTATTGATAGAGTTTTTAACAAGCTCTAAGAAAATTCGTATTTTATTAAGACTTAAGATACAACATAAAAAAAACTTTACTTTTACACTCCTTAGACAATAGATGGAATATCAAAATATTCACGTTACAAAGCGTTTAAATAAACATGAAGAATTTAATAATAATATATTTATTATATAAAAAACAATTCTTTTAAAATGTATTTAAGTACAAACTAGAACAAACTTCAATCTTTGGCTTTCAGAGATACTATTTCTTTATCTACTTCAAAAATCACCAATAATATACTTATCAAACCTTTCAAAATAAAAGCATAACTATGCTCTAATCAGACAGTCTAACTTCATCTAATTCTTAAACATTTTCCAGACACACTTCACTCAAAACAAGAGCAACAAAGTCGTCTTGGCGTAACACAAAACTAAAAAAAAACAACAGAAAGAAAAAAAAAATGCTCAGAATTCAGGCAAAACAACAACAACAACGACTGCGCCAAAAACAATTTGTGAATGAATGCAGACATAAAATAACAATAATTTGTGCAAAGAGGCAACAACAAGAACAACAAATTATTTGTGCAAAGAAAATTACTCGTATATATTCCATGTAGCTGCCAGATCTAATAACAGTTGTTATACATTCTTAATTTGCTGATTGCCGCTGAGCGCTGACCAAAAATAGATACGGCCGAAAAATAAAATGTTGCCAAAAAAGAAAAAGAAATGTTGCCTAAAAATAGCCAACAAAATATAAAAATATACATTTAAAAGCAGAGCGTTTATAGATAATTTAATAATTATTAGGGAAACTGATCTTAAAAGAGATCCGAGTTGAGAGATAAAAGGAGACGGCATTTAAAGTGTAATCAATATGGAGATAGAGAAAAATAAATAGCAAAATATTAAGCATTAGAATAAACTAAATATAATAGTAATAATATAACCCTTGATAAGGTTATAAAAATATCTCAAATAATAAAATTTAATTAAATAATATTGTGAATATTATAAATAATATAAAATAGTTTAAATAAAAAAATAAGAAACTGTAAAAATAGAATGAATATCAAATAGAAAACACCAAAATGGATTTAAGACATATATAAACTTCATAAGTTTAAGGCTGAACTATAGGTTAATACACATATATAAAATAATGTATGTTAAAATGTAAAAAGTTGACCTTAGAATTTAAATTGTCATTAATCTATAAGGAAATTCTTGTAGCGCTGGGATGTAAGATAGTAATACTAAATTAAACAATAATGACGCTAATAATAAATAGCATCAATAGCACAATTTCACGCCAATTTCTGTCTATATAAGCATACATTTATAGATCTTGATTCCACTGTCAAATGATGTGTTACAGTTAACTAAAGAATAAAAGGTGCAACAACACCTTTCAGCTATGTTTTGGAGGAGTGGGATTTGACTGTTAATTACAAAACTTGACCACAAATGATCTTTGGCAAAAGAAAACTCAAAAGAGCGTCAATTAGAGCAAACGAGCGCTGATCATTAGATGAAAGCAAAAGAAAAGAGTTAGAAAGAGGCAGAGACAGAGACGGAGACAGAGATAGAGATAGAGATAGGGAGCTATGAAGAAAATAAAAACAATTTTTTGAGTGACGACGATTGGCAGTGATAGATATCCAGAGGAGGCCTTGTTGTGGATGGGATGATGATGGTTAGACAGTTGTTGGATTGTTGGATAGTTGAATACTTAGATAGTTGGTTAGTTGGTTAGTTGGATGATGCGTTTGCTGTTGTTGTTGTTGTTGTTGTTAATATCATTGGCATTCAAGCAAATGCCATTTGTGGATATATCAAAGCGGGAACGGCCGCTTTAAGTGACTAATTTATGGCCTTTTATGAGTATGCGATGCGATATGTCACTCTTAAAGACTCTCGCGACTATCAGCACGTAATTTAATGCAATTGTAACAATCGACCAATCGACCAATCCAGCAATCCAGCAATCCACCAATCGACCAGTCACTCAACCAATCCAACAGTCGACCAACCAATCGACCAAATTGACCAAATCGACAAATCGTACAAACAAAACCATCCAACATCCAACGGTCTCAATGCAGGCGAGGGAAGATGTTGCTTTGGTCTGTTTTGTTCAGCTTTATCTAATTGCCAACGCAAATAACTCACATAGTTCACCGCAAATACGAAGCACATTGGCTCAAAAGTCATTTAATGTGATTAAATACAAAATTGTGACTAAAAAATCAAAAAGAACAAATAAATTTAAGAAAAGAACAAATAAATTAGAAAAAAAGAACAAATAAACTTCAAAAAAAAGAAATAAATTTAAAAAAAGATCCAATAAATTAAAAAAAAAATAAAACAAATTTAAAAAAAAATTAAACACAAAAAATAAATAATTTTTTTTAATAATAATTTTTTTAACATAAATAATTTAAAACAAAAAAAAAATTTTTTTAGTAAATAAAAAAAATTAATAAAACAAAATTAATTAAAAACAATTTTAAAAAAAAATAAACTATATGCATATCAGAGCCCATAAATATTTCGGTGATTTTCAGTTGATTTTCGGTTAGTTTACGTTTCTAAAACACACCTGATAAATATGACATAAGTGTCCCATAGTTCTTCGTATTTGCAATAGGATTTTAAAAAAAAACTTTTTCTGTCTTTCCCAACATTATAAATTTGTTCACTAAAAAATGACAAATTATAATACAGCTGGCCAAAAAATAAAAAATGTATTAAAGTAGCACAATTTTGTATAAATTTTGAACTTAAAAAAGTAGTTTACACAAAAACAGCATAATTATATTAAATATTGTTAATAAAAAGAGAAGAAATTATATTTTGATTTTCAAAAAAGATCTTTATTAGTTATACAAATTCCAAAGTCTAATGCATTTCCAACAACTTATAAAATTTTCTTTTTCTTGAAAGCCGAAAAATCTAAATTTGTCTGTAACAACACATTTATCACGAATCTTTTTTTTTTACTATATGTAAATATCATTAATTTTTATTATTTAAATATTGATTATTGTTATTCCTTTTTATATTTTTTTCTTAAATTATTTTTTTCGCAACAATTTGTGTCGGATTTGGTACCACTGTGCCAGACACCTGCTGTCAGCAGTCCAATCGACCCTGGGGGCCCTGCGACTGCGACTGCAACTGTGACTACAACAACTATTCGTATTCGTACGGGTACGAGTATTCACATCTGAAACACTCAGAAAATACCCCAACTACGAGTATGTTGCATACTCCAGAGTGACAGAGGGAGAGAGAAAGAGAGAGGGAGAATATCTAGAAGCTAAGATTGTGCAGTGGTTCGCTTCGCTCATTAAGCATGCTTCATTTCTTTGGACGTTTATAGGCCCGTCAACAAGTAGATTTTAATGTGTGTGTGTGTGCCTGTAGACTGAAGCTAGGCCTAATCTCGGCTCGTTTATCAAAATAAAAAAAAAATAGAAAAAAAAGAACATGCTCTAGAGAGTTGAGACTGAGGCGTAGCTTTTGGCTTTTGGGCTGCTGCAAAGTCCGAAATACGCACACTAATTGGCCTAACAAGTTCCCCCCGCCAGTAGATGGATTGGGAGTGGGGGGATTACTGAAGGGGTTACGGGAGACTACACTCACAGCTTGCAGCTGCAGCGCGTTCTATGCAAATTAGTTTGATTATTAAAACACGAACACACACACAAGAAAAAAAAACACTGAAATTTAATTTCTTTTTAAATTTGTATTTTAATTTTTAATGCTGCGTTTTGTGGTCGCATAAGAAAATAAATTGTAATTTTCTAACGTTTTTATCTCAATTCTCAGTTCTAGCGCCAGTTTATTGTGTATTCTTATCTTTGGGGAAGAGTTTCCTTTTTTGGCAGTTTTATGTGCATCGGTTGACGACAATTAAACGAAAATGCAACTTAGAATTGGGTCAGCAGGGCGATCAAATTGATATCGATGCAGAGAGACAGGTTCTGGTTAACAAAAAAAAAGTTTACTTATTGTTCTCTGATTTCTATCAGCAAATTGTTAGACTAACAAATGTGCAGCATTTCATTGTGGTAATTGTTGATCCATGCAAGAATTTTTAAATAGCAAATTATTAATTTTAAATTGCTTGCTTATTCGATTTTATCAGGGAGTAATACCGGAACCGGTACCGGTACAGTTAACCGAAAATAACCGTTTCTTTATAAGTACCAGAACCAGAACCGTAACTGAAATAAATTCTTTTTTTCAAGAACCTCAAATTTCAAACTTTTATAACTTTGACAAAACTTAACCGATTTTCAAGCGGAATGTCATTTTGATCATAGTTTGGCCTCTTAATTCATTATGCATTCAAATTAAATTAATTTTGCATAAAAAATTATTTTTCTCTAGATCATGGGTTCAATGCTAAGGGTCCCCCCTTTGAAATTTTGAAAATTCAAAATTTTAAATCTCAAGTTTCCACTTTTAATCGACTCCTTATATCGTAATTTGTATAAAACAACACTTTAAATTTGATTCTGAGACCTTTAATTTTTTTGGAAAAAAACCTGTGAAATTGAACAAAAATTTGGACTTGTAAAGTGGCTAAGTCCGCAGTCTGACCAACTTCAAACTGTCATAACTTGATCATAACTGAACCGATTTTCAAGCGATTTTCATTTTAATCATTATTTGGCATTTTAATTCATTCTGCATTTAAATTTTATTAAATTCTTAAAAAAAAAATATTTTTCTCTAGATTCCACTAGATACTAATTTCGATGCTAAGGGTCCCCCCTTTGAAATTTTGAAAATTCAAAATTTTAAATCTCAAGTATTCACTGTTTATCAACTCCTTATATCGTAATTAGTATAAAACAAGACTTTAAACTTGATTCTGAGGCCCTTAAAATTTTTTGTAAAAAATCATGACAAATTAAACAAAAATTTTGACTTGTAAAGTTGCTAGGTCAAAGGTTCGACCAACTTCAAACTTTCATAACTTTGTTAAAACTAGACCGATTTTCCAGCGGAATGTCATTTTGATCATGGTTTGGCTTTAATATTCGATCCGCCTGCTAATTTTATTAAATTTCTTTAAAAAAATATTTTCCTGTAAATCTTGGTTTCGGTTAGGATGCAACTTGAAAAATTTTCAAATTTTTAATCTCAAATTTTAACTTTATAATCAAATTCTTATGCGTAATTAGTACAAAACAGAACTTTAATATTCTTTAATTTTTAATTACACTACTTGAGTTTGTTATATTTTTATTAAAGATAATTGTTGGTACAAACTTTAGAGCTTTTTAGTGAAATTAGAAAACATTCACATTTACTTCAAACTTTAAATATTGAAGCTATTTTAATTTCAATATTTTCAGCAGATTTTAATCAAATAAGTCAAGTGTACAATCTTAAGATTGAAGCATAAAGCTTAAATAATATTATTATAATATTATAATAATAATTTTGTTTCATTAGACAACTTAAAACAACAAAGCTTATATAATTAAAATGAAATATTCTACTAAGCGTGTCTTACACTAACCAATCTCTTAACTTTTTTTGGCCTATAAGCCGCTCTCAGTGCTTGTTTAAGATATTCGTTTTTTTTTTTGCTTAAATTGAACTTGTTTTGATTATTATTTCTATTCGTAAGTTCAAGTCCAGGAAGTGAAAATCATGGGCCTAATTTAAGTTTTATAGCTACAGCTTTGAGTCGAGTCATAGACATCGGAATCGTTTAACGATGCCGAGCAGTTCAGTAGCTTATTGGGCTTAGTGCCAGCAAGCGTAGTTTAATGATGAGAATTGAAGCTGCTTGGGAGCACATTCTACACACATTTCACACACAACACACGCACACACACATTGGCACTACTTCATATGGAAATCAATAAAAAATGCAACTGACACTCTTAAAGGGGCGCGACCTAATCAAAGTGACATTAAAACCGCTAGAATGACAATAATCAACATCTCAAAAAAAAAATGCATTGAACAAACAAAAAAAAAGTGTTAACGAGTTGAGGAAATGCAATAAAAATGAAAATCGAAACCCTAAAGGGAAAATATTAAGTAGAAGATGACGAAAACTAAACAAACTTGTTGTTATATGTTGTACTTACAACGATAATACAATACTTATAGGTTTTTAAGAACCCGCATATCTATTTCAATCTCAGACACAACATATTTAAATGATAATGGAAAGTGTCAAAATTCGAATGGAACCTGAGACCCTTTCGACAAGTCCGAGCTCCAAACATTCGAATCGACACAAGACTGTTAAGAACCACACAAAAGAGGCACGAATTAAAGTTTTATATTACCTAGCAACTACTTTTGGATAGAATAATACCTGTTGCCCCTTTCCGCCCCTTTCACTAGTATAAACAGCTTATTTTTTTTTTACGATGGGAGCCGAACAAGCTACAGCGGAAGTCATTTGTCTGGCGAAACAAAAACAACAACAACAGCAACAGAAACGGCAAAAACAACAACAACAACGATAGAGCTTTTGCATGTGCTGTACTTGTCTATTGCTTGCTGTTGTTGTGGTTATACCCTGTAGTCATATTATTGCTTATAGCGAGTATTATAGGGTTAATAGGAAAATTTACGAAATTGTGCGTGAGCACCTAAAATGAAGGTGTATTTGGCTGTCGTCAATGAATCAATGAATGGGTAATTTAAATCCTGTTTGAATGATACAAAATTTTCCTTAACCCATTTGGTACCCATGGAAAATTTTGAATTTATGTTGACGTAGAATTGAGTCAAAATTTAAAACTTTTCTTCGCGGTCTTAAACAAAAAATGTTTTAATGCAAAAGGTTACTTCAAACAATTTTTCCAAAATCTCTTTGCTTATATTTTTTATGATTTTTTGAAAATTGCTAAAATTACTGTTTCAGCCACTTTTTCCTCCTTTTCATACAAAATTTTTCTGAGTTCATCCCATTCAAAAAATCATAAAAATATAAGCAGAGATTTTCGAAAAATTCTTTTCGCAATCATAATTAGAATTGTTTGAAGAAACTTTTTGCACCAAACCATTTTTTGTTTAAGCCATAGGAAAAAAGTCAAAAAAGTAGATTTTTACATAAACTCAAAATATTCAATGGGTACTTAATGGGTTAAGGAAAATTTTGTATTATTCAAACAGGATTTAAATGACCTTTTCATTGATACTAAAATCTTCATAAAGTAAGTTTAAATTGTGAGTAGATTTGACTTTACGTTTAGCCAAAATAAATATGCCGACCACTGTATATTTGTGCCGTCTCCAAAGGAAAAAAATTATTCTGAAATTCAAGTTTGAAATTCTTGACCTTAGCGTGCATTTTTAGGTATATATTCAGCATATTTTTGTTAAATTAAGACAATATGCGGATAAAATTAAAATTACAAATATGTCAAAGAAGCTTAAAATATTTTATTCAACTAAAAAAAATCTTACAGAATCCCAACAAACAAAATATTGCTGAAAAATTCGTGGTTGACTTAAGCATTTTGTAAATTTCGGAACTAGAGTACTTTTGACACCGCATTGGATTGATTAAATTCTGGATTTTTTAATTAGTTGTTTTATTTTATTTTGTTATTTTTTTAGACTAATTTTCAAAACTTATAAACCTTTTCTAAAGTTATAGCTTTGATATCTGGCTCACTTATACACAAATATATGTTCTGTATATTCTGAATATTTTATAACAAACATTTGATAAACAAAAATGTTATGCAACTTGATGTTGAGGTAAGCAAACTTTGTATTTTCGCTTACTGGATATCTGTTAGTCAATCTCTCAATTGTAGCTAGTTGTTGTTGTTAGTGAGATTACGTCACTAGCATTGCAGGCACTAGTATAAAGGAGAAAGAAAGGGGAGAAGCAGACATCTTGTCACATTTGAGAGTTGGGAGAGCTGTGGCGCAGCTGATGATGATGATGATGATGATGGTCCGCAATGTGAATCGACGCGTTTCCCATGGTCAAGCGTTATATATTTACACACGATATATATATGTATGTATAAAGGAATATATAAAGTACAGCTAAGTGTGAACTGCTGAGGCAGGGCATAAGAACAACTCAATCAAGTCAACATTTGCGAATACACATCGCACTCGGGCTTGGGAACCGAGTGTCTAAACTTGCCACTTGCCACTTGCTACTTGCCACTTGCCGCTTGCCATTTGCTACTACTGCTGCGACAAATGTGAGCTTAGCCAAGAACTCGGATAATGAACACACAACGACAACAATAATAGAAATTAACTTGCCACAAGAAATGAAAATACAAAAAAAAAAAAAAAAAAAAAAAACTTAAAGTCAGGCGATTAGTTGACCGTTTTGCAGATTGAAGAGAGAGATATGAAAGAGAAGAGCGTGGCTAATGGAAATGGCAACAAAACATTCAGATTACACACAATTAGCACACAAACAGCAGCGTGAAATTGTTCCTCTATTGAAAGATAAAAGATCAAATTAGCTTTTAACTGCAACAATCATACCTAACAATTTCACCAGTTGCACCTGTCAAGGAAGTTTGTCTCAATTGCAGCTGCGAGCATTGAGAATATAAGAATATAAAATCTGTTCGAGTTCATCTAATCGTATCAAGTGACCATGGAGAACATAAGAAAAGTTTGTCGCATTTCAAAGATATACACAGAAAATTTTGACAGTATAGTGTAAATTAAATAGTAGGATTAAATAAAAGACTACAGCTAAATAAAGTGATACTGCACTTAGTTTTCAATTAGTTAAATCGAAGTAATCAAGTCACCTTGGAGGTTAAAAAAGTGTTATTAGAGGCAAGGCAAAACTTTGATTTCAAATTTAAAATAAAGTGAAACTGAAGGAAAGTTAAACATATCTGATAAATAACTTATGGACGTATAAATAGTGGCAATAAAGTACTCTCTAGTTAAATGGATCAAGTTAACTAACAAAAAATTAAGCATTAAAAATAATTTAGTCGCAGCACAAAATTATAAAAAAAAAAAAATAAATAAAAAAAAAATTTTTTTTAAATAAAAAAACAATAAATAAAAAAATTTAAAAAAAAAAAAAAGGCAATTGTAATATATATATTACAAATTTAAAAGAGATTTAATACATAAATAATCAAACATTTAAAAATTAAGTTGTGACTAGTGCATTATTTTTTAAGGAAATCCTTGTAGAATTTTAGATAATAATTTAAAATTTCAATTAAAATCAGATCTTAACTATACATAACTTAAAAAAGTGACCATGAAGGGTGTTTATATTCAATCTAAATAAATTTTTAATCACAAGACTATCAATCCTTTTTCTTAAATCCTTAAAAGCGTCATAAGTTTTCTTAAACTTATGGCTTAATGTTTGACTTCTCATTTTGAGATAGTCTTGGCATATTCGGAAGTTCTTTCATGAAAATGTATTTTATTTTTCAAGGCATTTTCTATGCATGCTTTGTTACCATTTTCATTCTTCGTTTTCTTTCATTTTAATAACAGTGACATTTGCCTATCAGATTCGGGTTCGTGTAATATTTATGTGGCATTTTGTCACCGCTCTGTCCCATTTAAAATGACCTTTTGGGTTTAGGGCGACACACACACACACACACACATACGTCCAGACAAACACATGACAACACGATTTTAACTTTAAAGAAAATTTAAATTTTAGCATAAATTTATGGCGCTGCTGTCGCTTGATAAAGGCGGCATTCTGTGGCCTGCATATCATTTAGATGCGATATATCTATATGTATATATAGTGTATAAATTCTATAAGTAGTTTATGTATCGGCTGCCGATGAAACGGTACTTTGATTGCTTACAAGTGGCCACAACAACAACAACAACAACTATAACAAAGACCGTGAAGCGCTCTGATAAGAAATAAAATTCTTGTCTTGTAGCAAATGAGAGGTCAAATGTAAAAAAAAATCATAGGGAAATTTGTTCTTTAATTAGTTGAGTGCTACACAAGTGAAAATGCATCGTTGTTTAAGATCAAACTATAGTGCAAGTGTGTAAATCAAAGTTAAAACCACAGAAAAACTTCTAGTCTTTAAAAAAATCGAGCTGATGAAAGTTGATAAAAATTAAAGGAAAGCTCTCAGGTAAAAATAGGTTGTTCAGGTGTGGGTTGTCTTTTACCAGTTGTGAATTGCACGTAAAGGAAAGGGAAATACCAGTAATAATTGTCTATATATAAAAAACGCTTTGTCCTGACACCCGCTGACTGACTGACAGCCCAAACCATATGAGCTAGAAGGCTTTTCACACAATAAGTTATAAAATTTCGCTTATAATGTTTACAATTAACAAAAAAAATTGAGAGTTTGGAAATAATCTTGACATAAAAAAATAAACTTGAATGCATTTTGGCATTAACTAGTTGTGAATTACAAATATAATTGTCAGAGAAGCATTAGTCTTATATTTTAACTAAAAAAAATTGCAAAAAATTGAAAAGAAACTTTTATGAAAGAATTTATTAGTAATTAAACTACCTGTAGAATAGTCTCTAAGTTGGAGTATACTCTTAGTACTTATTCTACACTCTAGAAACTCTCGAAAGTCTTGCAAACACGTATATTATCTAAAAAATCAAAGTCTGCATCTTTTTAACGACTTCAGTACAATTCCTGTGCTAATTCATTCATAAAAACTAGGCCTATTCTTTCGTAAAATGCTTTTGAGAAAAAAAACAATAAAAAAAAAACTTGTTCAGTAAATAAGAATTAAGATGGTCGCTGTAGTCTTCATTTTGTGTTATTTGTTTGTTTATTTGTTTGCCGCATCTTCTGGCTGGAAATGCAGTCGAGTTTGGTAAACGATCGCATTTATCATCAGCCAGAGGAGTTTTTGGTAACATGAATGAAAAAGCCAGAATCTGAGTCAAGTCAAAGACAGTCTTCTACTATTTTGTTTTTTTTTTCTGTTTTTTTTTTTTATCAATCAGACGCCCTGCGGTGCGGCGTGTTGACGTCTCTCTTATTACAACAGCATCATTATGGGGCATTAGAGCGATTAGCCTATTGTTGAGATGCCCCCCACTTTTCCCCCTCTTCAACACGCTAAAGGGGAGTGTCACAATAATGGACTGACTGTCAGGGAATTTAACTAAGCCTCTGGCCTTTTGCTTATGCATAAATATAATAATATGAAAAAAGAATGTTGGGTTAGCAACAGGAAGTTTTGGTATTTACGTCTTGGTAGCAGGAAATTCGCCATTTAGCGAATTAGCAGACAAAGCACATGACACAATTAAGTACACAAGCCAAGTGACCGGAGTTCAATTATAAAAGCGTTCATGTAATCTCAAAGTCAGAGATAATGTTTATTTTATTTACCTTGAACATTAAAAAGACCCCCATTCCATTCAAATAAGTTGTGTATAGTTTGTGCGAGCATTTACTTGGAAGACAAACACACACACAGATGCTTAAGATTCAGTTACTTGAAGATTCAGTTACTCAGTTACTTCAGATAATATGTACTACGTATTTCATGTTGATTAGCCACTTTTGTTGTTCTGACACCCAAAAAATTACAAACATAAAAAAAAAGTGCTCCATTCACATTGCATAATTGTTGCCAGACATCGAAATTCAATGGCCAGAAGCTAGACAAATGTTATATAAGATCTAGAAAGACAACAGAGACAACACGTAACTAACAAGTAAGCTGTAATTGCTCAACTATCAGTTACCCTTTAACTTTTGCATTGTTACTGTATATACCTTTGATTCTTTTAAAATTATCAAATTATTTTGTTCATTTAGTTAGCTTTAAAAATTCAAAAACTTGAGAATATCTTTGTAAAAACTGTTCTTTTATTAGGTTTCTTACTTATTTTCTTCTCTGTACTTTTTAAATATTTACTTTGTTGCTGGAAAAAACTTTTTATATATAGTAGATCGGGCTGAAATTATATAAATATACATTTTCAAATTCAAGCTCTACATAAAGTACATTACATGTAAAACCCCTTTTACACAGTTTTTTTGTTTACGGGGTATAAAACACCATCAGGAAGAGAGTGGAAATGAGAGTGTCTATATGCGTGTACAAGTATGATGTAAAACTTACACAGAAAAAGAAAACATTATGGCCCTACGGTAATGACAACAACAAGAACAAGCAATAACAACAACAAGAACAACAACAACACTCGGACTTAGCAAAACAGATTCAAAGTGAACCAAAAAAATGAAAGAAACAGTAGAAAAAAAAAACAAAAAGCTACGAAAAAGAAACAAGTAAAAATGTAGCCAATTAAAATTGCTGCTCGACTTGAAAATATCCCGTAAATAAGTGTTAATTAACACGATCTAAGAATAATCGAGTTTGTGATTTTTCTATGTATTTTTACATCACCAGCAAAAATCCAACAAAACTTTTGAGTTTGTAATATACAAAACATTTAATTATTTTTAAATTTGCTAGATTAAATAAGCTAAGCTGGCAACACTGCTCTCTAATCTAAGGTTTACAGCTTTAAAAAAATATATTTTAAAAAAACTTGGCAATATTTGCATTCAAACTACTGAAATAATGGTGACTTTTTCAGTAGTTTTCTCAACTAATCGAAATACTTAACGAATGGGCCGAAAAGTCGAGCCACTTATTACCACACAAGGTAGCAACCAAGCAAAAACAAAAAAAAAACACAGTGTACAGCAGCAACAGGCAATAGTCGTGTTCAACTTCAAGTACACACACACACACACAAACACACATTACACACACACACAAAGAGGAGAAGAAAAAAACCGCCAAATAGCAGCCGACGTCAACGGCGGCAACTGCACGTGATACATTCATCATGAACTTGAATTTGAATTTAAAGTTTAATGGTAAATCCATTGTTGTTATTAGCATTGTTGTTGCTATTGTTGTTGTAGCTTTTTTTGTTGTTGCGACCCGTTGTCTGTGGCAGTGGCTGTCGTTGTTGTTGTGGTTGTTGCTGTTGCTGTTGCTAGCAGGCAACAATTTGCGAGCACTTGTTACCATTGTTAGCTCGACTCGACTCGACTCGACTCGACTTGGCTTGGCTTGGGACTTGGCAAAAGGCGTTGCCCACGGGCAGCTCGCAAAAATATTTAGCCAGAAATGTTGCAGCAGCAGCAACAACAATAATAACAACAGCAACAACAATGACAATACTAACAGCAATTGCTGTTGTTGTTGCTGCTTAGTTTGCCCTTTTTGTTTGTTGTTGTCACTTGCACTTGTTGCCTTCATTCAGCATTGTTAGCTCTTTAGCCGTTTATCGATTTATCTCTTTATCCGTTTATCTCCATCTCTCTTTCCATCTCTCGCCCTCTTTATCACTGTCTCTGCACCTTATTGTATAACTGTCGCTTTGTTTAATCTGTCACAAGCGCAATAACAACAACAATACACACACGCACACAAAAAAAAGGCTTAACAGCATGTGACACGCCCACCTAAACTGCTACCTGGTCTGCGCACACAACGCCCACGCAAAAATATGCAAAGAACACGCCTTAAAAAGAGAAAAAAAAACACACACAAAATGCAACTGCAACATCATCAGTAGCAGCAGCAGCAAATGCCCAACAAGTTTGTTGCCTAAGTCTTTTGTTTGTTAGAACACGCTAAAAGACTTAGGCAACGAACTTGGGTATTTTTAGTTTTTTAGCGAAAATGTCTGCAAAAAGGTGTCAAAAAAAAAGCCATCTAATAAATAACACTCTCATATACGTACATATGAGCTAATTTGTTGTCTAAATTAGAGTGTTTAAAAAGTTCGTTGACTAAGTCTGTGGTGTGAGTAAGAATTATAGTATAAAGAATATTAAATAAACAAAAAAAATAATAATAAATAAAAAAAATAATAATAAATAAACAAAAATAACAATAAATAAACAAATAACAAAATATAAAAAAATAATAATAATAAATAAAAAAAATAATATTAAATAAAAAAAAATAGTAATAATAATTAGTTAAAATTAAACAGCAAATAGTTAAAAATAAAATATTAAAAATAATATAAAATAAAATATTAAAAAAATATTTAAAGCAAATATTAAATAAAGTATTAAAAAAATATAAAAAAAAAAAAAAATACAAAAATAGAAAAGATAGAAAGATATAATAAAGCATCATAAAATAAAAAACAGCATAAAATAAAACAGTCAATCAATAAAAAAAAGTGTGAAATTAAACATAAAACATTAAAAAACGAATAATAATTTAAAAATAGTACAAGCCTTTAATATTTTAAAGCTATGTCCCTTTTTAATCAACACTAGATACTTTGGCAATAAAGTTTAGTGGTAATAAATATTAAGCATATTGAGCTATGATATGAAAGATGCAAGATAAAATGAGATAAAAGATAATGCAGAATCTGTAATACAAACCAAGCACATGGCATAAGTGAAACACGTACTAAGTTAAAAGTCAAGAGAAATAGCTTGTTATCGTACTCGCATATACAGTGCCTACCATGTGTGATGTGGCCCATTCTGAGCGAACCACTGCGTGATTAATATGGCGAACAGGTCGAGCAGTCTAAAAACAAAAAATCTAGTAAAATTAAATAAAATAAAACAAAAAACGTGCACAACGTCTCGCAACTCTTGAAGGTACAACGACATTGCCGAGCTTATATATCGTATATCGTATGGTGCAAAGAGCGCGCACCGACTTCTGCTGCTGGATGAGAGGAGGGGTATGTGGCCAAGGGAGCTGCAAGTGGGGGGGCAACTGGACAACGGGGCAACCGGGCGACCCGGAGCGGTGTGCGCTCTTTAAATGAATTATGAATTAAGTTTTTTGACTTGATGGCCACGTTGCCAACTAATTTCGACCTTGCATACAATTTTAATTAAAAATTTTTTTCGTCAATTATTATTAAACATATATATATTTTTTTTTTTTTGTGCGAAGCGAAGCGAATTCGACTATCAAAAAAAAACAACTACGGCATCGTCGGTAGCTGAGGAAAAAGCGGTGTTGACAGTGCGACGATGAAAATTTTGTAATGTGCAAGACGTGAGGTGCACAATGCTTAGTGCTCTTGTTGTTATAGTTGTTGCCATTGTTGTTGTTGCCCCCCCACTTTAATTTGACCCGCAAAATGTCAGCTACGAAAAAAAAATACATTTTCAAGTTCAACATTCAAATAGTTTTCAAACCAGCTAAGAATGTGTGAGATGTGCGTGTATGACTAACACAACATATATAATGTCAGCTCTATTTAATTTATCCATAAGAATTCTTATCGAAACGCTCAGAAATGTTTTGGCATAGTTAAATTATTTTAATAAGATATATCAAAAATATGGACTGCAAAATCTCAAAGAGAAAAATTATCTAATAGTTGCAAAATCATCTTATTAGCTATATTACTTAATAATCTATAAAAAAAAATCTTTAAAAAGCTATTGGTAAAAAAAAAATTGAATCAAAATTAAACAAAAAAAAGTTCAGTTGAAAGACGTAAACTTGAAGAACATTTTATAAATGGTTATCAAACATTCTTTTCGAGAATCTAATTAAGAACTTTTTTTATTATTCTGCCTAAATTCAGCTTATATTTATCAAGTTATTTGAGAAAAGTTTAAAATAGAAAAAATTCACAATTCGCTTCCACATTTTAAAAGGCAAAAAATATATCTGGTTCAGTTGGAAATAGAAATCTTTAGAAAATTCTACCAAATGGTTTCCAAAATTATTTTTCGAGCACTTATTGAAGAGCTTTAAGCGAATTTATGCAAGAAGAAAAATCAATTTGAAATTGTTAAAGAACAGAAACAATTTTTTACTATATATGTTCTTCAGCGAATTTACTTGAAAACAATCCTATTAGAAACTTTTCAGTGTCTTAGACAAAGAGGAAAATCTGTTTAAATAAAGCAAAGCCAAGAAGCGATCTAATCACTCTTCTAAACTCAGCAAAGAGTCAAGCTTAGTCTTCTGCTATTTATTCTTCAGCTTACACTTTAAACATAAATTACCATATGTAAAACCATTGTACAACGTCTGTCTCCCCTCACATCACTCCCCTCCCCTGTCTTGTGCAACCATTAATGATATATAAATATATTGGCAGTTCATTATGGCAAAAAAAACGCACACTGGTACCAAAATAGACATAGTGAAATGTGTGTTGGAAGCTGGAGATCTTAAGGGGGGAGTTGAGTTGGGGAACGAACAAAATTCCAGCGTCAGAAAAAAGTGAAGTGTTCATAAAACGGCACAAAAGGAAACAACAAACAACGGCAACAACGACAACGAAAACGACAACGGACAGCGACAGGCAACACAGCAAACAGCAAACAGCAACAGCATCTGGAACCAAAAGGAACTGAGAAGACGCGATAGCCAAGATTCTACAATACATACAGAGCAACATAAGCCAAGTGATATGGAATAAAGTTCATACCAAACGGTGACAAAAGTGAGCTAGGATTTTCTTAAATCGTCTGTGAATGTTTATTATATATACATTTATTTATAAATATTTATTGTTGCGAGGATTGGGATAATAAATATAAATAATTCAAATTCATCTGCATGCTAAAATAATGAGAAATTTTAAAGCTTAATGTTAGAATGATTTTTCAGGGAACGTTACTATTACTTAAGTTATATAATGATTTTAAATAATGTTTATCATGAAAATGTTAAAGTAATTTTTAATCAGATCAAAAAAAAAATAGAAAAATCATGAATAATGTTATGTGATTTTTATTATATTTATAAAATTACTCAAAACTAATCATTATTATTGATGAAACCCATTGAAAATTAATAAATTTTATTGAAAGGATTTCTTTGAAAGTTTCAAGTTTTGAAGTAATATTTAATCAAATCAAAAAAAAAATAGTAAAAACATAAATAATGATATGTGATATTTAATATATTTATAAAATTAATCATTATCATTGATGAAACCCATTGAAAATTAATACATATTAATGAATATTTGAAAGTTTTAAATAATGTTTATCATGAAAATTTTGAAGTAATTTTTAATCAGATCAAAAAAAAATAGAAAAATCATATATAATGATATGTGATTTTTATTATATTTATAAAATTACTGCAAATTTATCATTATCATTGATGAAACCCATTGCAAATTAATAAATTTTAATGAAAGGATTTTTTTGAAAGTTTTAACATGTTGGTTTTTTTATTCTATTTATTATATGTTTATTCCAGGTTATAGAATTTTTTGATTTAAGAAAAATTAAATAAAAATAATCTATAGATATTATTTTTTTCCTGTGTATTTTAGTGGGAACAAGGGAAGGAAACGGGATTCAAAAGCGAAAAGCCAAAGATGTAACCAAAGTCCAAGAATCTGCACAGAGAGACAGAGACAGAGAGAAGAAGAAGAAGAAGAAGAGAACAGGCTGCAGTGGGGTAAGGCTACGGTTCTCGAGCTTTGGATGGGATCGTTTGGGTTGGGTTGCTCTTGGGACTGGGACTGGGACTGGGATTGGGACTGGGATTGGGCCTGAAACTGAGACTGAGGACTGAGGACGGCGGCGACAGCGACAGCGACTGCGACTTGGTCTCGTCTTCAATCGCACTGTCGCTGTTGTTGTTGTTGTTTTTCTTGTAGCTGTTGTTGTTGTCAGGCGTGTGCGCCGTGAATCCGCTATAACAGTGTTAGTACGTTAGTAGGTATACAAACAGGTAAAACAGGTATTCGGCCGCTCTTCATTTACTTTTTTTTTTGCCGCCGCCGTCGTCGTCGACGCTCTGCTGCTGCTGCTGCTTCTTCTTCTTATATTTCTTCTTACTTCACTTTACTTTAGCATTATTTTAGCGAGCACGTCGCCGTCGATGACGACAATTGAGCAAATAAAGATAAAAGTAAAAAAAAAAAGAAGAGAGAGAACAGAAATTACACACAAAGCGACGGAAAGAACCAAGAAGCAATGGAAATAAAATTGGAGGAGGAGGAGCAGCAAGTAAAGAACATTACATAGAACAGCGAGAGGCAGAGAGAGAGAGAGAGAGAGAGAGAGAGAGAGCGAGAGAGAGAGGTAAACAAGAGAGCACAGGAAGGTCCAACAGAACACATTCTTAAAGACCTGCAATTACCGCACAGACACTGAAGATGATCATGTTGAGCATTCTGAACATCATAATGATAATAATGACGATGATGATGATGATGAGAATAATGATGAGACGCAGCCAAAGTTGAAGCCCAATGCATTAATAGTGTTATAGGCGCTGTGTGTGCGCTCAAGCGCAATTTCAAGCAACACCAACACTCACACACACTAACACACACTCATACATACATACTTACAGTCCGATAAGAAGGCACACGCATATAGCTGCCATAACAAGTTGCAAGTGGCCCTGGCCTAGGTCTGGTTTAATAACCAGGATTAACAAGCCAACTAGCTGTAGATGCAGTAGAAATACAAAATTAGAAATAGAAAAACCACTAAGCATACATACAGTTAGTCAAGCAATTGTTTTGACTAGCTTAATAATTAAATAAATATTCATTTCAATAAATAAACAATACATCGGTATACTTTCCAAAAATCATTTTTTATTTTGTGTATGCATATAATTATTCTTTAATTTAAAATATACCCAAAACTTATTGGTAAGGGTCCCCCCTTTGAAATTTTGAAAATTAAAAATTTTAAATCTTAAGTTTTCACTTTTAATCGACTCCTTATATCATAATTAGTATAAACAACACTTTAAATTTGATTCTGACACTTCAAATTTTTGTTAAAAATCATGGCAAATTGAACAAAAATTTTGACTTGTAAAGTTGCTAAGTTCACAGTTTGACCAACTTCAAATATTCATAACTTTGTAAATACTGAACCGATTTTCAAACGGAATGTCATTTCATTTAAGGTTTGGACTCTCAATTCATTCTGCATTCAAATTTAATTAATTTTGTAAAAAAAAATATTTCACTCTAGATCCAGGGTTCGGTGCTAAGGGTCCCCCCTTTGAAATTTTGAAAATTGAAAATATTAAATCTCAAGTTTTCACTTTTAATCAACTCCTTATATCGTGATTAGTATAAAACAACACTTTAAATTTGATTCTGAGACCATTCATTTTTTTGTAAAAAATTATGTGAAATTGAACAAAAATTTTGACTTGTAAAGTTGACAGATCCAAAGTCTGACCAACTTCAAACTGCCATAACTTGATCAAAACTGAACCGATTTTTAAACGGAATGGCATTTTGATCTTGATTTGGCCTCTAAATTCATTCTGCATTCAAAATTAATTAATTTGGTAAAAAAAATAATTTTCCTGTAGATCATGGGTTTGATGCTAAGGGTCCCCCCTTTGATATTTTGAAAATTTAAAATTTTAAATCTCAAGTTTTCACTTTTAATCATAACTTTTATCATAATTAATATAAAACAACAGTTTAATTTTGATTTTACGACCATTCATTTTCTGGTAAAAAATCATGCTAAATCGAACAAAAATTTTGACTTGTAAATTAACAATTTTAAGACCCCCGACCTTAAAAAAAAAGTACAGTGGTCTATTAAGTTGGTTCTAAATTGATTTGTTCATTATATCAACACAAAAACCCATTTCTCTAGATATTGATTAAATGCTCAAATGTATTAATTTTCCAATTTTTAATAAAAAGCGCATTTTAAAGGATCAATTGCATAAATAAAACGCATCGCGTGCTCAGAAAGTCTAACAAGAAAAAAAAAGAAGAACTTTGTGTATACTTAAGCAAATTGCCTTGAAGAAATCGCTGACAACAGACAACAGGATTGATATGTAGTTGTAGTTGTTGTTGTAGTTGGAGTTCTTGTTGGATGTTGCAGTTGTTGGTGTTGGTGTTGCTGCCTTGCGAAAGGGCAGAGCACTTGCATTTGGTTAGGCAGCGGCATTTGAGTGAGAGTGAAGTTGGCGCAGGAACAACAACAGCAACAACAGCAACAGCAGCAACAGCAGCAACAACAATTAGTTAAGAAGCGCGCTCAGTTCAAAAGGCTGCAACGGCAATGCTGCTGCTCCCACTGTCGCTGTCGCTGTCGCTGTCTCTGCTTCCGTCGCTGCCTCTGTCGCTGTTGTTGCTGCTGTCGAAGCCAAAGTCAGAGTCACAGTCAAAGCCACTGCCAACAGGTATCTTCAAACGCACTTGTTAGCGCTCTCTCTCTCTCTCTCTCTTACTCTCTGACTCTCCTTCTCTCAAATTTGCTCTCTCTGAAACTTACTCGCTCGCTTAAAATTGTGCTCTGTCTCTCTCTCTCTCTCGCCGCATACAGCTATAAAGTTAGCTGTAAATTTGTTACGTCTCAACTCGTGTGTATGTGTGTGTGTGTGTGTCACAGGTGTGCTGTTTAGCGGCGAATTCGCTCTGTTTGTCGCCGCAGTCGCAGCGCTTACATCACACAATCAAGACACACACACACACACACGCAAAGTGTGTGAAATAACGTTAGTTGTCGTTGTCGTTTGCCAAAGCGAGACAGCACATGGCATATAGAGCGAGTAAGCGAGCAAGCGAGCGAGCGAGAGAGCGAGAGAGCGAGAGAGAGCAAGTGAGAGAGAGAGCGCTGCTAGCGAAGAGAGCGAATTCTCGCCGTAATCTTATTGCCATTCTAAGCGCGTTCTAAGCGCTCATTACAAGCCAACAACGCCGACGTCTTCTTCATTTTTATAGCCTCACACACACATACACACACACTCGCACACACACACACATGCTCAAGACGATTGCGCGCGCGCGTTGCCAACTATTTTGCCGTTTAATTTCGCTTATATGGTACTTATTGACAGTGTTGTTGTTATTGTTGTTGTTCTTCTTGTTGTTGTCTTTCTTGCTAGCGTTCTTCATCTTGTACTTTTTTCTTGTATCTACGCGTCTTCGCAGTTACACACACACACACACACACACACACATACACTCAGATACACACTCAGATACACACTGGGCTGTCGATAATGATGAAATGAAATGAAATTCTTAAAGGTTCTCAGCTAAAGCTGCAGCTTAAAGTCTGCTAACAAATGACTTAAGCAAAAAACTTGCAGTAAAACTATAAATAAATATTTTAATTTAAATCCACTTACAAAAAAAAAATAGTAATTTAAAATTTTAAATATTTTCATACATTAATTTACAAAAGAAAAAATTTTAATCTGAAGAAGAAAAAAAAAGTACAATTAAATTCCAATAGTAATTATTTGAGTTCATTAATTTTTGATCTTAAAAATAAATATCAATGGAAATCTATAGTTAGAAAATAAGTAAAAATCATAGCCAATTGTGCATATTTTAAAACACTGTTTATTAATTTTAAAATATTTTGTAATTGAAATCTGAAGAAGAAAAACAAAGCAAAAATAATTTCCAATTGTAAATATTGAAATACACTATTTATTATTAAACTGTTGTAATTGAGCTCAATTGTGAGCTTCTACTGCAACTCTACCTGCGTTTTAATCTCCATCTTAAGGCTAATACGCTATTAATTCTATGGAAAACAAATTAAAATACTTTTCATAACATTTTCAGCAACAACAAAAATAAATGCCGATTTCAGAGTCAAGACCAAAGCCATAATAGCAACAACAAAAACAACAACGACAGCAACAACGAGAGTATTAAGCAGCTCTAAGTACAACAAGTACAAGCCAAACAAACACACAAGCACACACGCACACACACACAGTTACACACGCAAAACATCCCAACCGGCAAATGGCCAAAGCAACAGCCAAAGCGAGCAACAGGCTAAAGAAACAACAGCAACAACAACAAGCAGCGGCAGCGATAAAACATTACCTCTACCTTGACTCTGAACCAACAAGTAATACACACACACACACACATAGCGAGAGAGGCAGAGACAGAGACAGAGAGAGAGAGAGCGAAAAATAAAACTGCATGAGAAACGTTATGTGAGCGAAATGAAGCAACAGCAACAGCAACAGCAACAAAAACAACAACAACAGCAACAGCACTGTGAGCTGAGACGCAGGCGCAAAACACTCTCACTCTCTCTCGCTGTTGGCAGCGACGCGATCGCCAACGTCAACGTCAACGTGTGCTCAGGTGCTCACAGCGCTCGGCAAACGGGGCACGCAACCAGGCAGCGCACAGTGGGCAAAATCTTACAATTAGCTCTATCAAAACAAAGTTGTATTTCGAAAACCAAGTAAAAACGAAACGAAAAAGAATGATTTACTATTTGCAGTTCCCAATTCCGACCGAATTGCACTTGTTTTTACTTTTCGAACTCGGTTTCGAAAACGTTTCGATAGCAGTAAGTCATCGAGCGTATCAGCTGTTTTAGCTAATGAAGAAGTATAAATTGATAAAAATAATATAAATTGCTAATTTAATTCTGCAAAATGACGGCAATTATGGTTACTGCTTGCTTGCATTTTTGCATTAAATTTTTTTGTCACCAGAGTTGTCATGAATTCAAAACTAAAAACATTCAATCCTCAATTTTTCTCTTAAGTCCGTTTAGAATTACTTAAAACTATTTTTGAAAATTAATTTTAAATATTTCATGTCAAATATAGCACTTAGAAGCTTAATTTAACTAAAACATCGTTGTTCGAATTTTATTTATCAATTGAAGTAACTCTAACAGCTTTCAATTGCAAGAGCTAGTATCGTTAACAAAAAGTAAAGTGCAATTCAGAACAGCTCGGTTTTGTCATTGCAATATTTGTTTTGTATGCAATATTTTATAGATGTTTTAAAAAAAAAATTCTTTTAAAATATACTTCAACTTTAAACAGTTGAAGTAGTGATGTTAAACGGTTCTAAAAATGTTGAAGGCTATTTGAATTTTCAGTTAATTGTTTTAGGGAATTATTTTAATGCTTTATGTGGCATTTACTTTTGATTTTGCTCATTTTCGGAATTATAAAGTTAAGTGATCGATTGCAAATATTGAATCGAATATGTGCATCCAGATTAAAATCATAATGTAAAAACCAAATTAATATCAACTTTCAATCAATTGGCAAATATTAATATCGAGTCACAAAAAACGAATTTTCGCAATATTCGTATTTTTATTACAATTCCTTGTATGCAATTTTCCAACTTTTCTAAAATTATAATTTAAGCAAGTAGAAGTTAACTGCGGAGCAATTGAGTGAAATCAAGAGTTCGCAGAGCTCACGAATTCCAGAGTTCAGAAAACTTTCGATCATAGATAATTTATATTGGCCGCCTTTAATATCAGAGTTGTCGACTTTTTATGCAAATAAATTTAATTAACTCGATTGATCGCCAAAAACTAAATTTAAAAAAAAATGATAATCGATCTTTGTGTATATCTTTGTAAACAAAATAGAACACTTGATCAAACATTATTTTAAATAAATAAAACTACAAAAATTATTTTAGTCAATTGCATATTTTGCCCACTGTTCAGCGTCAGCGTTAAACAGTTACAAACCAAACGAAGCCG
The DNA here is from genome assembly GCF_004354385.1 of Drosophila innubila. Lineage (NCBI taxonomy): Eukaryota > Metazoa > Arthropoda > Insecta > Diptera > Drosophilidae > Drosophila > Drosophila innubila. The sequence continues at coordinate 4,989,152 of NC_047626.1, read as the reverse complement.
AAGCCGAGTGTGTTGTCGGCTTTGTGTTCGTTCTTTCACATGTTCTTCGGCTCCACTGACTCACTGACGAAAGCGAACGTACGCTCTCTCCAAAGTACACGTTCTCTCCCTCTCTCTATCTCTGTTTGACGCTCTCTCTCTCTCTCTCTCTCTGGCTGTGTCTCGCTCTCTCTGTCGCTTGAAAAAAGTGCGGCTTACGGTGTTTTGCGTTGAATTCGCCTCATCTAACTGAGTTGGTTGTAGGCAGCGCTGCCTGCGCTTGCGCCGCTGCGTTTTGCGGTTGACTTTGGCCTAACTGCTCAGCGGCTGGCACCGCTTCAATACAGTAAGAGGTGAGCCGGCGTTGTGAATGCACGTGTTTTCGCTGCAAAACTGCCAAAAAACAAAAAAAAAACACTACAACTACAACTATAAATATACACTGAGAACCGTTGAACAAAAAATTATAGCTTAGAAAAAATAAAACACAAACAACAAATCGGTTAAAAACGGCTAAATCGCGTACAAAAATTATAAACTGATAAACTAACAGTTCCAAGTTATTTATTGAAAAAAAAAAAATTATATTTTTTCATATAAAACAATAAAAAAATTTTTGTTTTGTTTTTCAAAGTGCGCTACGTATTATATACGTGCATCTCTATATATTTGATATATATACATATATTTAATAAAAAATAAACAGCTGTAAATGATGAAGAAACACAAAAAGTTAAACTGAGCAGAGCTCAACTCTATCTGCAAATGCATCAGATCGATATATAAACATATATCACAAATATTTATGCTATATATATGCGCAAATAAATATATACAAATACATTATTTTTTTTTTATAAATCGGATTTGTGAATATAGAACTGCCGTTCGTTGATACACAGACACACACACACACACGGTGGGAAGGCGAAACAGACACACATTTGGATTAGTGTTTTGTTTACTGTGCCAGTGTGTGTGTACGCGCGCGCGTTTGTGTGTGTATAGAGAATATATATATATTTTTAGATATATATACATGTATCTAAATTGTGTGTGTTTTTCAATTCTATATGTTGTGCAACATATATAAATTTAATATTAACAACGACAACAACAACTAAGCAAAAATGCCGAAAATCTTTTTGATCAAAAATCGGCTGCATCAGCAGCAACAACGTCTGTTGGAATCACAGAATCTGCTGCAGCACAAGGCACAGGACGATGAACGTTGTTTGGTGCCGCCGCTTAGTCCGAGCAGCGCCAGTTCGTCAGCGGCGCCCACGCCCAACAACAACCACAACAGCACACCGAGGCCGACACCAACACCAACGCCAACGCCGACAGCACCTGAACCGGAGCCAGAACCGCAGGGACAGGCCGAAACAAATGAGGAGCAGCCGCTGAGTTTGACAACAACGACCCGCAAGCGATTCCATCATCGACGACATTATTTTGGTCAGACGCGTCACAGTCTCGAACTGTCGTCGACGCCGACGTCGACAGCGCAGGAATCAAATTTAAATGTTGAAAACAACAAACCGCAAACGCCGCCCAGCCAAGTTCAAAATGGTAAGTTGATATCACCATCTCAATCTCAAATCCAATCAAAAGACTTAGGCAACAAACTAATCAGTCAAGTTTGTTGCCTAAGTCATCACCACAAACAAACAAAAAGAAACCATTTTACTGACCCTATGCAAATTGCAACTGCAACTCTTGTAAAGAATGCACATAAAATACAAAAAGAAAACAAAGAATTAAAAAAAAAAGAAAAAAAACAATTTCGTTTAAACTTTCTTTGATTTCAACGGCATAAGGAATATAGTTTGTCTCCAGTTTAGTGTTGTTGTTTATGGACTCAGCTTAAGTTCGCTTTTAGCACGGAAAATTTTAATTTCACTTCATTGAAAATCAATTAGAATACAGATTAAATATTTTATCTTTATCTAAAATACTCGAAACAATTAAAAATAAAATTCAGTTTTATCCGCGCTAATTTCAAATTACTTTTAGATTTCTTCGTATACAGCATCTTGATATTTTTTATAATCAGTTGTACTCACCTCACTTAAAATCAACTTCGTTTAAGCATAGTTTCTATAAAGCAGTCCAATAAACTGAAAATACAAAGAAAGTTTTTGAATTCAGAATTTGGAAAGTTGTTTATTACAGAAATCCTTAAAAAGCGAGCTTCAAATCGAAATCTTTATTTTACATAATCTTAAATTTCTGGCAAAAATTCAATTTTTTACTCAATTACACAGTTTCTTAAGTCAGTGCACAGTTTTACCCGATTTAAATTTACTTATAACTATATTAATTCTTAGTTCTATTGTCCTAGTCCAACAATAATATAATGTTGCTTTTCTAAAACTTTGCTGAATTCTCAGAATCAAATCAGCATCACTAACAATTTGTTGTTCTTTTTGTCGAACTGTTGCCTTAAGGACCAATTTGAATTTCCTCCAAGCCATTTTGTTACATTTCGAGCTCATTACGGGCGACTAACAATAAAAAGCTGACAGGCAAATAAATGCTTATGACCATATAATAGCTACAAATCTGTCAGTCAAATGCTGATGGTTATCTACAGACTGGAGTTCTAAAAAGCAAAAGATCAACCAGCTTCAAGCACAGTGAACACAAGAAACGAATGAACGAAAAAAAAAAAGAACAACAACAAAAATTTAAGCAGAGTCAGCGTTGTCTGGTGTGTTGACGCCCACACGACACGACCCTTGGATTTTTCGATTCTACACCAAATCTTTGGCAACATCAATCACTTTCATTGAATTGCCAAAAAAAAAAAAAAACAAAAAGAATAACAACAACGAGAGATTCTAAAACAGATTCAGAGGTTCTCCACGTTCTTCTCCAACTCGTTGTGCTCCAGCTATTTGGTTGTCTTATATAATCATTGTGGCTGCCTATTAAGTCATACGATTTGCCCCGCTACAGGCGGTCTTTTTCTCGACCCGCTTCACCCTTGACCATGACCAAAAATGAGATGAAAAAAAAGAACGAATCTAGACGAAGAATATTCATATCAATAAATTCAAATCGTATAACTTTCTTTTCGATTGGCGGCTAATAAGAATTTATGAACTTCAACTCGAAAGTGAATTTTATCCAAGGTGTTTATTTTTCGTTTTTAGTTTTGTGTCTTATTTCGCTTTTTATTTTTGGTTTTGAATTTTTGTCTGTGGAAATGCTTCACTGATTTGTGGCTGGGCATCAAATTCGCTGTCAAGTTCGCTGCCTAAGTCTTTTGTTTCACATGCTGACGTCGCGACGCTCCGTTTTCTGCGTCTGACGCTTAACTGCCCTTTGTCTTAAGCGCAAAAATATCATAATTACATGTAGGAATAAAGTATAATAAAGAGAATAGCATAGCAAAAGCATAAGCATAGAATGGAATGAAATGAAAGGGTATGAAATTCAATGGATAGAATGCCATGGCATGGCATGGAATGGAATGGCGTGGCAAGTGGCAAGTGCTGTGGAAGTGGATGTGGAAGTGGAAATTACTTGTTGTCGCTGCTTGGAAACCCCAACTTGAATTTTAAATCACACGCAGCTACTAACTACCAAGTTTCTGTATAAGAGTATATAATTCTGAGTTTGTTCGTGTGTGTGTGTGTGTGTGTGTGTGTTGTGCCCAGAGGGAACTAACTTGACTTCTGTGTGGAAAAATCTTTCACTTGAAATCAATATTCTCCCATGGTTTAAAAACGTTGGCTGACTTTATAGCTTGATTTAAAGAGTTAATTAATTTGTAGGACTTGTCTAACTTCGAGTTAAGCTTTAATTCTAACATTGAAATATTTATTTCAGCTGCCTTTTGAAAATATTTAAATTTTTCTTCTTATGAAAAGTAACTTAAAATATATTATCAAATTAAGCATACAATATTTGACTTTAAATGATGGACTTTTTTAAAGTGCTGGTTCAATTAAAGCTTTCTTTTAAAATCTCACAAGCTAAACGAAAATAGCACTGTCTTGGCTTTATTTTGACAATATTTCTAATTTATATGTAAGTATTAAGCACTGAAAAAAATACTACATTTTTTAAAGCATTTTATGCCATTGATCTAAATTTATTTAGTTCGTTGATTAGTTAGTCACTCAGTTGCCTGTCTGTGGTTTAACCTGAACCACCCTGTGGCAGCAATCGCAGCGTTTCTTCTGCTATTTTTCCGCTGCATTATTCTGGACATGGACGCTGACTCAGTGGTTTAGTGGGCTCTTGGCTTAGCGGTTAAAACGCTGGCCAAGAACTTCACACACTTGAGCGCACACACAAGCACACACACACACACACACACAGAGATACACACAAAGACACACATGTGTGTAGACTGTGTAAAGTTAGTTCAAGTTGGCAATGGGCAAATTATATAACAATGCAAGCAAGCACAGCGCCTAAGCCACAAATCTCTTTTGGCCAAGCAAAAGTACAAGTTGAGAGCAGCAACAACGACGCTGGGCAATAAAACAAAGAAGCAGCTACAAAAAAAAAAGCAGAAGATGTCGAAAAGACAGAGACAGAGAGAGAGAGAGAGAAACTAAAGCAAACTCAGAGATAAATAGAAGATGTAGAAGTGGAAGTATCAGCAGTAAAAAAAAGCTAGCAAAAGTTGCAGCTAGCCTTAAAGTTCATTATGATGAACAAGTTGCCACTAATGATGATGATGATGGCGTATGGTTAGGCATGCAGGGGGGAGGCAGGCAGCGGCAGAAGAGGGCTGACTATGCCGTTTCGCAACAAAAAACAGAAAAAAGAACATGTACATAAGGCCAAGTTGACTTTGGGCGTTGCTTGCGACGCTGGGCTGCCATTTGTCCAAAGCAAAGTCAAGGCAACACGAAAAGTGGTAGAACCAGTAACAATAACAACAACATTAACAGCAGCAGCGGCAGCAGCAAGCACGATTCTTGGCAAGGGCATGCCACACGAGTGTTGGCCACAAAAGAGCAGCCCAAGAAGCAGCTCAAAAGAACTGAAAACCAAAACCAAAACCAAAACCGTACCCTGTCTCAAGTGCAACATAATGATGTTGCCAGTTGCCAGTTGCCAGTTGCCTCTTGGCTGTTGCCACGGCCATAATTGCTGTTGCAAGAGTCTGTGATTTTTGCCTCCATGCCCAGGCAATAAATATATATATACACACACACACACATAGACAGCGACTTGTACTAACTATAAATATGCTTTAGTTAGTGCGGTTATATAGTCTGTTCTTGCGTGTTGCATGTGTCAGCCATAAATATTCATATAAAAAAAATATATATATATATATTTATATAAAAATTGCATATTTTTTCTTATAGCATATTCAATATGGTAGCGCGACCTTAAGACAAGGTCTGCTGACTCTTGAAAAAAAAAAAAAATTCCTAGAACAGCTGCTACTAACTAATTTTAAGTAACTGACTAACTTCCTGTGCCGCAACAATTTTTTGCAATCGTCTTTTGTTGATCTTTTCATTTCATTTCATTTCTTCTTTCTTCGGGGCATTCAAAGTAAAAGTCAATAAATTTAAAGGAAATTCATTGATAAAGTTGCTGCGATAACTCAGCAACATTGACCACTTAGCACTTGATAACAACAACACCAACAACAACAACAGCAACAACATGACATACTCTGCAGCTGTTAGAAGACCATCAAAATAAACAAAATAAAAGAGTTGACGCACGCAGATGTTACAACACGCGGCCGGAAGTTAGCGAAAGGTTGCAAAAGTTCTGCGGCAACTCCTTTCCTTTCCTTTACTTTCCTCTCCATTCCCCTCTTCATTCCCTTTACTATTATCACCATCTCTTTCTATCTTGCCCAGCTGTGGAACAAGACAACAAAATGCCAAATGGCAAAAGCAAAAGTTTAAGTTAAGGAAGCGCAATTGAAGTTTCCTCTAGGAATTTCTTACTCACAGAACACTTTGAATTTTTTTAAATCAAAATCTAAGGCGAATTTTAATACAATTTGTCAAATCTTAATGGCTAAAAACGCTTTACAAAAAGCACTTCAAATTTATTTCCAAAGACAAGAATTTCCAATTAAAACGATTTCGAATTTCAAAAGAACGTTTTCTCACAACTTTTACTGAAGTTTACTGGAAGAACTAAGCTGAAATTCAAACAGTTTTAATTCTTTAATTCTTAGGAAAAATCTACAAGTTTAATTTTAAGACCAAGATTTCTATATATCTAACAAAAATAAAACTTAAATTGATATTCTTACAGTATTACCTCCTAAAAAACCCTTCAAATTCGCTTTGATAAATGCAAACAAATTTCCTTACATAAACTTCCGTTTCAAGCTATCTTTTAAGTCATACACCTCCGTTTTAAATAACTACAATTTTCCAAAGCACAATTCAATCTAATGTTAGCTTTGAATTCTTTTAACTCTTTCAACTTTGTTTACAAGCGCAAATTGTGAGTTTCGCATTTGGGCTGAAAACGTTTATGGACCTGCCTAATAAGGTATTTCGGCACATGTTGTTTTTGCTCTTTGGCTAGTTGAATGCGCTGAACAATTTGAGTATGATTCGAATCCTTACCTCAAGTTCGTTGCCTAAGTCATTTGTTTTTTTTTTCTCCCTCTTTCTTTATTCTGGTTTCTGTGTTGTTGTTTTTTTTTTCTCTTTTTCTGCACTGTGCGCTGGGAGTCTGACATTAGTTGTTACCTGCTGGCCAGGCTGACTGATAAACAATGCAGTTGTCTACCTGTTTTAAGGGCTGACTCTACTAGCTACCTCACTGTCTTGTTTTCAATCCTGTTCTCTGTCTCTCTCTCTCTCTCTCTGGCTGGAAATCAAACAAAACGGCAAAAATGAAGAAGGTTATATAAAACAGAGATTTGACAATCAGAAAAACGAAGCAAGAGCTAAAAGCAAAAAGGGCAAGAATCCTGCACACACACGCATACAATGATCAAATTCAAAGCTGAGATTTATTTGTGCAGTGAATCAACACACACACACACAGAGACGCCAAACTGGTCTCAAGTGCTGCGCTCGACTGCGTCCCGCGCATAAGAATAAAAATACGTTTTTTATGTGTGTATTTGAAAAGAACAAAAACAAAAAAAAAAAACGAAGAAAAAAAAATAAATATAAATAAAGAATAATAATAAAGGAAGCGAGTTTTTTTTTCGCCTCTTCTTCTGGCTCTCTTGTTGGTATGCGAGGCTGACGATGGAGCACTGAAAAATACCTGACCAAGAAGCCTCGCCTCGCCTCGACTCTCAACTCTTGCCGAGTCCGAGAGTCTCAGTTTCTGTCTCCGACTTTGTCTTTGGCCCAGCCCTGTGTGTGCGTGTGTGTGTGTTGTGTTTTGTGTATTGATTGTATTGCCTGGCTGGCCCCTCTAGGCCTTTTTCATGCCCCTGTCATGGCCTTTGTCTCCCAAAGTCATCTTTCAGTTTTAGCATGAAAATGCATTTCTTGTGCAACAACAACAACAACAACAACAACAGCTTCTTCTCTTCTTTCTTCTCTGTATTTCTACTTTTGCCGTACAGTAGCTTTAATTGAATTAAGGCATTCAACAATTGTAAGCAATAGACAGGCAAATGATCTCAAAGACAATCGATACATTATAAAATATTCTTCAATCTTCAAACAAACTCAATAATATTAAGAAGAGCTCAATTCTTCCCCTTTATATTCATATTAAAAACATAGAAATCTACTTCTGCTATTTTTCTAGTATTTTCAATCGCAGCTGGAAGTTATATTAAACATATCTTGACTATGCTACAAATTTTCTATTCCATTTTAACATATTTTACAAAAATTTATGTATTCTAAGCTATGTTATCTGCCTACGTAATCACATACTAAATTTTGTAATTCCAGTTCTTAAAGTTCCCGAGTTCAAATACAACATCTCAGTCTAAAATTTCCCTTTCTTTAGCTTTCCAAAATGTTCCTTCACTTTAAGCAATGTTGTAGTTCAACGTAATCACATACCAAACTTAGTGATGCCAGCTCTCATAGTTCCCAAGTTCAAATAGAACATTTCAGACTCATCCACAATCTCTTTACGCGCATTTCATTTTGTGATTTTTTTTTTGTATACATTTCTGGTTTTCGCAGTGTCAATAACTTGTAAATTGTTTGTACATTTAGAATTTCAGTTACTGTTTTCTTATATGTATATTTATTAGTATTATTATTATGTGTATATATTTTTTTTTTTAGTATGGAAACTCGTTTCGGGTCGGACGATAATAAACCATCAAATTATTGCATTTGTTTTTGCTTTTATATATGCATATATTTATACAATTTTAATTTGCGATTGAAACACGTTTAACACTCCACAGCAATAACAATAATAACAACAACAACAACAAAAGGGAAACAAGTTAATAAAGTTAACTGTTGTTTTGTTTAACGCAAAGACGAACGAGTTTCGCATTCCGCATGCTTCAAAATTTCAATTTCGATATGTTTTCGATTGTTGATTCTTCAACGTTTATTTCTTCTCTCTGTAATTTGTCGTCTTTGAATGACTTGAGAATTAACGCGAGAGCGCAAAAAAAAAAAAGTTTATCTTATCATTAATGATATCATGCCGTTTGAATACACTTTATTTCAATTGTCAGACAATGTTTTGGGCTTCATTATGTCATATTTGTGCTATTTTTAAGCTACTGTTTAAATTATTTTCATTGCACAACAGTTTTTTGTATACTTCTATCTTTTACGCATTCTTTAGCATTTCTTTCAAGTACTTCTCATCTTTCTCTTATCGGAATTTTACAAATATTTAGCACTTATTCTGTTGAGTCAGGTCGCAATGCATTGAAACGAGTTGGAATAAAACACAAGGCAGTTTATGTGAAAAATCCTTCTACACTCCATTTAAAGGAAAAGGAAACTTTGCTGTAGAAAATTCAAGTTGTCTGAAGGTTTTGTCTATAGCTAGATAAAAACATCTTTTTTTTCTCTCTCTCTCTCTCTCTCTCTTACATTGCACGAGTTTGTTTTAATTTTGTTTTCGTTACGTTTAATTCAAGTGTGCGAATTTTCATATAATAAGCGGCATTTTTATACAATTGTTTTTGCTGCATTGTTTATTGCAATGCAAATGGCATTGTTTAAATAGCATTTAAATGCATTTAGTTATTGATTAAACAAAATATGGGCTCATTTTAAATAATCTATTGTACTTGTATGATAAACAGTTTCCGCTCGCAAAATGTCAATGTCAATTGCATGGTTTGTGCTCATCAAACAACAATGTAACTAGAGTTTTGTTCAAGGGAAGATTCATTTCAAGATTAAAGATGTTAGAAATGAGAACTTATTGATAGTTAAGATAAAATAAAATAACTTAATGTGTTGAAAGTGGAGTTTGTTGTAAATAAAGAGCGTATTAAAGCTGCTAAGTCATAGAAACGTTTTGGAATGATACACGGAAAGAAATGCAACGATTCGCATTAAATAAAACAATTCAAATGAAAGCATAGTTCAGATAGAAAGAGGTGCGATAGGCCCAGAAGGCCCAAGAAACAAATTGGAATGAAACAAGTTAAACAAATGTTTATTAACATTTCAATAATATAGGAAATAAGAATCTTGCAACTATGATTGAGGTAAACTAAACAGCCTAAAAACAAAATGAAATGAAACAGTCAACAATTATTACTAGATATAAAAATAGATTAAAATGAGATTAAACAAAAGTATTTTCATAAAATATAAATTGCACATAAACTAAATGGAATGAAATAGTAACCAATTAAATATGGTAATAGATTAAAAAAAATGTAAATAGAATTATTTTAGTAAGCTAGAAACAAAACGGAATGAAACAAGCAATTTTCTACGAAAATCGCATGTGTAATAGACAATTGAAATGGCACAATGAGCTTACAACAACAAATTAATGACAATATCAATAAACACACACATACACACACACACACACGCAAGAGTCTAAAGTTAAACAGATAAAGCAATTCAGAAGATACAAAAAAAAAAGCATTAAACAGTTGCATGCACACCTACAGATACACACACACACACACGCACACTCATATGCACATGTAATGCACACACTAGTGTCATGTATTTTCAGGTCAGGGTTGACTAGTGACTGACTAAATGAATGAATGAATGAATTGAATGCATGAATGCGCCCCGCCAACTGTCCCCACATGTGTGTGTGTGTGTGTGTGTGTGTGTGTGTGTGTGCACGACTAACTAAAACATTGACAATTTGTAGTAACAATGTATTGTGTTTATATATTTATATGTAAACGTAGCTAAAACCGCTATAAGCTACCCCCAACCCCTCTCTCCCTCACTCTCCCTCGCTCTTGCTCTCTCGCTCTCACTTGCATTGGCATCCGAACTGGTTATGCACTTGACAACTGGCAGCCAATAACCAAGATATCCCAACTGTTGATGCTGCCTTCATTAGGGCCGCATTGTGGACAATTTTTCATCATCTTCTTCTTACTCCCAGTCATTTTTTTTTTTTTTTTGGCAATGAAATTGAAAAAAAATAAAATCAACTTTTTTTTTTATCTGTAAAAATATTTCCCTATATTTCAACAGCGCACAAACGTTTTGCTTTGTTTTCTTTATGCCTTTGTTTCGTTTCATTTGATTTCGTTTTGGTATTTTGTTTCTGGAGTTTTTTTATTATCAAAGTTTGATAATTGTGCAATTTTGCACATCTCCATCTCCGGGAACACACAGTTTGCGGCCTGAATTTGTCAATATTTGACCTATGAATTTGTGAAATTTGTTTGAAATATTTTTTTTTTTTCTCTTTTTTATTTCTTTTGCTTTTGCGTTGATCGCTTAGTGATTTGCATAAAACGGCAATTTCAATATCTAGCATGCGATGTGTCATTTGTGTATCGCTTGAATTGAGAAGAAACGCGTGCAAATGGAGCATTCACGACTAGCTAAATACCCTGTAGTTATTATAGACAAGTTGAATTCACATACCAAATTTCATAGGCTTAACTTTTATAGTTTAAGAGTTCAATCAGCTTAATTAAGATTACTTTAAGTATTAAATGTCGTTTGTTTGACAAACGGTTTGTTTTCGAATCAGGCAGTTATTTTAAGACATGTAGCGTTCATATACCAAATTTCACAGCGTTAACACTTATAGTTTTCGAGTTCAGTTAGTTGAATTAAGATTTTTCTGTGTATTTCCCATAGTTTCGCAATTTTAATAAAGCACAAATTTCAAAGCTTTTAGATCGACAGTTTTAAAGTAATTTTGCCTAGGTATTTTAAAAATTATGGATATTACATGGGGGCAGAGCGTGACGCTTCACTTTAAGTCTCAATAACAAACACTTGAAATATATTTGTCAAATTGCTGCTAATTGTGCAGTTGCCCAATTTGTATGTATTTGTGTGTGTGTGTGTGTGTGTGTGTGTGTGTGTGTGTGTGTGCGTGTGTGTGTCTGGCCACATCCCAATTCAAACACACACACAGACACAACGGGACAACCGCTATCAAGTTGGCAATGTCAGCAAATTTCAATATCAATATCAAGTTCGTTGCCTAAGTCTTTTGTTTGTCCGCAAGTGAAATTTTGTAGACAACAAAATACCAAAAAAATACATAAATAAACTATGAAAAAATGTCGAAAAAAATGTATAAAATAAATAAACAATAAATTAAAAAATTAAATGCATTTAAGCAGCCAATAAATATGTGTATATATCTATATATATCAATTTGAGCAGTTATTTTACACATACTCATACATTTTTTTTATTTTTATTATCATTAATATTTGTTGTAAGCTTTAAGAGGCAAGCACACACACACAGCAGCACACATAAAATTGAGTAAAAAAAAAGAAAAAAAATCTACCGGTTTTCAAGGTTAGGCCCCGCTTTAACTGTATTAACACCGGGCCCGTAATCACAGCAGCCGCAGTCGCAGCAAAAGTTACGTCATAAATGAACAACGCACACAGCATACAACAACAACAGACAACAACAATAAGAAAAGACGACGACAACTTTTCTTGCGCTTGTTGCGGTTTTGGCTCATTTCATTTGATCAACAAAAAAAAAATATATATAAAAAAAACAGACTGAAAAACTGAAATTCAAACTGCAACAACAACAAACAATTTTACGCATAATTTCATATTTGTAACAAAATACAACAACAAGAGGGAGACAGAGCGACAAAGAGAGAGAGAGAGAGAGAGGGGATGAGATAGCTAGTCTCATTGATATGCATAATGTTGTAAGTGGGAGTTTACTTAATACAAATTTGTTGTGTTGTTGTTGTTGTTGGGATGCTTAACTTGTTTTCCATTGATCTGGTTGTTGGCGTTGTTGTTGTTGTTGGTGTTGTGGCAGCTAAATGTGGGTCAAAACTGGTAGGTAGATGACAGCAACAAAGGGTCGCCTGCATCATTTCATATGTTTACAGTTAAAGCAACAACAACAGCAACAACAACAGCAACAGTGCAAATTGTCGTTCGTGTGGCAATAAATATTGAAGCAACAACCAAAATAAAAAAAAAAAATAAAAAAGAAGGCAACAACAATTTAAAATGAAACGAAGCGTTGCCCATGAGCATCATCATCATTATCATTATCATTATTAAATTCTGTATATTTTGCATGCATACATTTATTTATATTCATCTGTTTGTATATTGACACATATATGGCATAAAGGCTGATGCTGTAATCAACGCCTGTAACGGTTGAGAAGGTCAACCAGATGCGGTTTTTCATTTCCAACCCAAAATCAACAACAACAACAACAACAACAAATAATAAGTTAATCACTAACTGAGTGACTAACTGCAAAAACCTGATTATCAATTAGGCAAGTGCATTTAATAGCACGTTATGTTGCCCCAAATTTGTTTGTTGCACGCAACAATAAAAAAGCGTGCTTCCCAATGCTCTCCAGCTACATTCGTATATAAATTTTATCTATATACTTATATACTAAAAATACTCTAACGCAAGCATATAAATTTATTTAAAGTTAATTACAAGCCTAATTTTCAAATTGTTATATTATTTTAAAATGTTTGATAATTTTTAGTTGTTGGTAAATAAAATTAAAATAAATATAAAATAGAAACAATTGAATATAATAAAGTAAATCTGTCGAATATTTCTCATATAATTTATTACTTGAGTGATTCAAAGTGTACAATAATTCTATTAAAGCGTACTTCAATTCACTTTTCTACAAAATATTCCGAAAGTCGTTGATAGAAAAATGCAAAAACACAGAGAACAAACACAAAAGTTATTTCCATTTCTAATTGCTCAAGTGTTTGCTATTCAATAACAACAAAATAGCTTTCAGTTTCAGTTAAATTCTAGACAAAAATTGAGTCAGCGCAACTTGACAGCTATTTACACATTGCAGCAGCGCATCAACAACAACAACAGCAACAACGACAACGACAACAAATACAGCTACAAAAGAGATCGAGGACGTTGTAACAAAAAGTGCAACAAACTGTTGAACAAAAACGCGAAAAACAACAAAAAAAATAAAATAAAATCAAACAAACAAACGGCCCGAAACTAAAGCCGAAACGAAACTTTTGTTTGAAATGGGCAAAGTTTTAACGCAATTGCGTTAAATGATTTGTTGTGAGAGAAAGAGAAGAGCAGAGGTGAAGAAAGGTGGAGGGGGAAGCAGGAGAATAGGTTGCCCCGTTGTAAATGTTAATGAGACATGCACGAATTGACGGTTCAGTTCTATGACTTTGTGCGAGAAGCCAATGGACTTGTCTTTACCAATGCTTAATTATAATTTAACAACAACAAGAAAAACAACTGATTTCAAAATAAAAATGCTACCCTTGCAAGCCATTTTTTAATTTTTAATACAAAAAAAATTTGTAGAAACAAAAATAAAGCACTTTTTATTTTATAAAGTTAAAATAACTAGAAAAAAGATACAGTTTTTCATACAAAAATGCAGTTGTCGATCGTTTCAATGTTAAGTAAATGATATAGTAGTTCAATTTTACACAAATACGCATGTATAATACCAAATTAACAATTTGTGATATTATTGTGATATGGCTACGATATTTTAAATTTGAATAATTTAAGGTTCATAATTTATTTCAAATATATACTTTCTAAGCCTTTTTTTATTAATCTGAAAAAATTTAAGAAATAAAACATAAGTAATATTAAAATGAAGTGTTTTTCACTATTTTTAAAACCATTTGGTTCTTAATTTTGGAACATTTTATTTATCAGTGCATATGGCCTGGGGTAATAGACTCGTAAATGCTTTTAAATGCCTATTGGCATTAACAATTAGCACAAATACATATGCACACATGCGAGACATTGTCACAACGTCTCAGTTAGTCAGTTTGTCAGTCTGTCAGTCTGACAATCAGTCAGTTTTGTCTCATTCAGCGCATTGTTTGCTTTTGCTTTTGCAGTTGCAGTTGCATTGTGTTTTAGTAGCTGTTTAGCATGCTTCTTTGTGCAACTAACACACACGCACACACACACATGCACATACATGCAATGGTTATTATTATTTTTTGTTGTTGTTGCTGCAACTAAATGGCAAACAGCAACAGTCATAAAATTTAGGTCAACGCATATAATATATTCATTCTAAAAGCGTCGCTTCAAGTGTGTGTGTTTGTATGTGTGTGTGTGTGTGTGTGTGTATTGGTCACTTTGAAGCGTGTCGAATTAGAAATATGTTGACAAACTCATTTGCGTTTTGTTTGCTTGCTGCCCCCTGCCGCCCCTTGCCGCTTGTTGCCATTTTCATGCCGCATTGTTTGTGCAACGTGCTTAACGGAAATGCATTAAAAATTGCACAACTCTTCAATGTGGATGTGCAACGCCTTAAGAATCATTTGCAACAATCAAATGAAAACCTTTAATCAATTCAACAGCTGCTAAACATTTCATTTAAAATACATTTTTCTTTTTACAAAAATGAATTTATGATTTTTAAAATTTAAACACGAATTTTATTTGATTTAAGGTCAAATTTAGGACATAAGTCAAGTAAAGTATGTAGAGTTTAAAGCAAGCAAACTATTACTGTTGGAAAATACTGTTATAACTAACTGTATCCATTCAAATATACCCTGTAATACCAAAATTAGCATAAAGATTTGCAAATTTCCAATTTTGCTCAGAGTATCAATAAAAAATAAACATTAATAACATTTATTTATGATTGTATCAAATTTATGCATCAAGTTGATGAAATCTGAAATACCCTGTAATGTGTTAATGGTAAAAAAAATAATAAAACGATTTTGATTTTGCATTAAATAAGCATACATTACATTTGTAACACCTTTTTAAGATTTATTTCTACTTGTTCTAGTTCGAATATCAGATACTCTGCAATGTAACATAAGAAAGCATATCTTAAACTGGTGAACTCCAAAAATTCCTTAGAAATATGCTTAAGCTCAACAATTAGATCATTTTCTGCACTTTCAGCTGCAAATCAAACAATTCCCCATTTAATTGCCCATCAATTACCAATTGCAGGGTATATGTATGTTAAAAAAAAAAGAGCTTAATAGTTAGACACAAAATTAAAAGCCTGTCCACTTAATAAACAATGTAAACGAGTTAACGAGGCAGAATGAAACAGAGCAAGGTTAACATTGACATTAATACCGCAAAGAACAAAAACAAATAAAAAAAAAAAAAACACATATAAAATATAAAAAAATTAAAGCAAACCAACAAACAAACAAATTGAAGCACATAGATGGAATACAACAACGGCAACAACAACAACAACAACAACAACAACAACAAAAAAGCAACTGTAATTAGCAGCTGCACAAAACGTAGCACATGTTGTTGTAATTGGTGTGTGTGAGTGTGTGTGTGTTGCTGTTGCTGTTGTTGTTGTTGTCAAGCATGTGGTTTGCAATTTAAGACGCGCTTTGAGCTTGAAAGCTGTCAGCAACAACAGCAGCTGAGGCCAGCGCTTCAACTTGGAATATCTGAAAAGTCTCTGAATCTAAATCTACAGTCTTCACTCCTCACTGTCTTCAGTCTTCACTCTGCTGTCTTGTCTTCTGTCTTCAGTCTTCAGTTTGCGTCTTTGTCTCAGTGTCAAGTCAACATCTGCAGCTCTCAATCTATCGGGGCTGTGGCATTTGGATGCTGTCGATATATCAAATGCTGCACATGTGTGTGTATGCGTATGTGTGTGTGTGTATGCACATACGAGTATTTCAACTTGTATACGTTGCAGTTTTGACCTTGAAAAGCGGCAACAGCAACAGTTAACAATTTGTGTAGGCTAAAAAAAGCTGCAGCGGGGGGATATTGGCCGAGAGAGGGGTGTAAAGGGGTGGGAGGGGAGGCGTTTGTTGGCTGTCAGCAAGGCTGCTGTGTCATTCAATTTGGATTTACTGGGTTAATGTTAAGATAAATGTTTTTACTCGTTTTGTTTTTCTTCAATTTTTTTTTTTTTTGTAATTCTTACAAGGAAAACAAAAGACTTAGGCAACGAACTTGAATTGTGCAGTGCAATGAGCTGCAGTTTGTACATCAAAGATGCATAGAGAGAGAGAAAGAGAGAGAGAGAGAGAAAGAGAGAGAGAGAGAGAGAGAAGAGGGTAAAGAGAGAAATAGTAGAGAAAGGCTGCCAAGATTTCATTTCATAGATTCAAGATAAACTTATTACAATTTCATGTCTAAATTTTACTCAAACATTTTTAAATAATTTGCTCTTTATTTCATATTAACATATGTAAATTAACATTGCTGTTAATAACAGCAACTATAAGAATGTTGAGCATTTTTGGGTCCCTCAGTCGGCAACAATCAAAGTAACAAATTTCAGCTCAAAATTATAAAGTTGCCAAAAAGTAACGCGTCGGCATTTATAATGTATAATTTTGAAACCACCAAAAAAAAAAACAAAAAAAACATGCAAAAGAAAAATAAGAAGTTAAGCAAGAAGCAGTAGAAAAGAAACAAAAGAAGCAGCAACAGAAAGAAAGAAGAAAAAAAACGAGATTAAAGTTGACTTCGGTTGATTTTAGCGCATCGATAAACTTAATTGCATGCCACTTAATACATTTTAAAGTTTGCGCCAGAAACCTGAGAACGATCGTATGTGAGAGTGTGCGAGTGTGTGTGTGTGTATGGACTAATAAAGACCTTGGAACGGCCCCTTAACTGAACGCCCTGAACGCTTTGGACCCTTAGAAATCGAACTATCAACAGCTGCCCGAGAAACCCGAAGCCAAAAAATCCCAGACAGCTTTACTCTTTGCGCTGTAGTTGTTGTTGTCGTTGTTGTTGTTGTTGCTGGGGCGTTAGAGACAAATTCATTTAAACGCAGATCGCTTAGGCAATAAATTTATAGACTGCCCTCAAGCAGTTAGAAACCGAAGAAAGACGCTTAAGAATACAAAAAAACTAAAAAAGGATCAAGAAAGAGTTGAAAAAGAGCACCCCTATCGAGATATCTCGATATCACATTGCCGCTGTTGGGCATTTTTTGGCATTAGAATTGCTAAAATGGCAAATAGGGGCGCTGTTTTAAGCTTTTTTTTACACCAGACACCAGAGACTACATAATTTGTTTTGGCTACGACTGCAGATTGAGGGATCGCATAGGGTTGGGATCTCCGTTTGCGATCTGTCTCGATTCGCATTAGGTCATTTGGTCAAAGCACCTGTTAGGAGACTTCCTTTAGTTTCCCCAACAAATTCAAACGGATGCATTCATCAATTTGGTGGCCAACAGGAAGCAACCTTCTGTTTTTTTTCCACTGCCTTTTTATTTTTGCGCCCAGGCTTTGACAAGGGTCGCGCATCTGCCACAAGGCAGCAAAAGGTGGCCAACACACACACACACACACATACGCATATATTTGAAAAAACGCACTTGTCATTTTGGCAAACGTTGCAAACAATAAAAGGAAACAAGTCGACATACGACAAGAAAATTGATTAGCTGTCGGCTAATCGTTGACACTACACATTGCCCCACCTACCAAGCTCCCCTCTATCACTCCTATCAACTCTTTTCCCTCTCTACACTGAAAAAAAGTCGCAACTTTGGAATAAAATAAATCCTATGTGCTGCTAGAAGTACAGTAATTCCGCATCTTTAGTTTGGCTCTTTGCAAATATTTTGAATTTCGGAATCCCGTAGGTATTTTTTTAGCAAGCTTAAATATTTTAGGATTTTTTGACATTTTTTTCTCCGCGTTTTTGCCATTTTATTCGCATATTGTCTTAATTAAACAATAATCTCTAAATACATACTTTAAAAAAAAACCATGCTAAAATTAAACTTACATTTTAGTATGACTTTTTTTCAGTGTACCTGTTGCCTTTGTCAACGCTGCGTGCTTTTCATGCTCTATTAAATAACTGGACAGCAAGTCTCAAAAAAAAATATAAAAAAAATAAAAGTGGGTGGCTTTTGGGGTGAGGTTGCAATAGTTATTTTGACTATGGATACGGATTGTTTTTTAAATTTTTTTAGGGTGAGGCCTATTAGTTGCCACACGTCATGTGGTTAAGTCAAGATGTCAACTGTATTTAAGTTGGTTACAATTCGTTGACTTTGAGCTCAGGGCCAAGTGCAGTGGTAAAAGAGCAATTAAAGCTTGCGTTTGCACAATTAAAAGATATATCAATGATGTGCTAAGATAAAAGACACCATTCTTGCCTTATAAGCATGCACAACTCTTCCCACACGCATCGTAACCCAGCTATTAGCAGTGTTAGAGTCTGTAAATTTGGTATGTGAGTTGAACGGAACTTCAAGTATTAAAATATATTATAAAAGATAAAGATAATATTAATGATTTGGCTTTTATGATAATCCATTTAGAAATAAATCATATCAATTATGACACAGTTTGTAAATGTCTGGCAATGGTATGCGTCTTAAATCTATGTGGCAGCTCTGCTGCAAAGACACTTTAACCCTTGTGGGGCCCTTGAAGCTAATGTTGTCTCTCCAAATGTGGACATATGTATATAAATTTGCATTTAAGTATGTTTGTGTGTCTGCTTGTATGTGTATGTGTGTGTGTGTGTGTGTGTGTGTGTGTGTGTGTGTGTAGTTTATATATGGGCAGAGCTGCTTGACAACGTGCTTAGCATTTGCAATGACACAGAGAACACACAGTAATATTAACAACAACAACAACAGCAACAATAACAACAATAAGATTTAAACGATGCTTAGGCTGGGGGAGTGTTGGGTGAACAGAGAGAGAGAGAGAGAGAGAGAGAGAGAGAGAGAGAAAGAGAGACAAGAGAGAAAGAGAGACAAGTTGAGAATGAGAGGAGTGTCGTCATTGTCGTGCATGTCGGGAATTCAACATGTGAGTTAGCTGTAGAATGCGTTTGGAATTTGCCTACAACAACAACGACAATAATAACAATAACAGTAACAATAGCACATGCTTGAAGCAACGACAAAAATCTCATCATTTACACCCACTACAAGCACACACACACACACACACACGCTAACTGTTGTGCGTGTCTCTTGAGTAGTTTTCCATGCTTCAAGATGTCGACAATGTTAAAAACATCCAAATATTTAATATTAATATAGCAAAACAATATTAATTAAATAAATTTGGCTATCCAACATTTCTTTATTTATTTTAAGTTTGTTAGTCATACTCTATTCATTTTAATTTTAATTAATTAATTAAAAATAACAAAAATATTTTAATTTTTTTTTGACAAAACAATTAATTAACTAATCTTGTCTAGCAAGACTTTTCCAATAAAAACAAAAGATGTTTGCTCATTATTTTAAAAATAGTTAAGTTAAACAGAATATAATATAAATAAAGAAGCAGCAGAATTAAAAAAAAAAAAAGGAAAAACAAAACAAGGCGCAAAATACAATTACAAATTCTAGACAACAACTTCAACGACTCTGTTATGCACATTAACATACGCACACACACATACATACAAACACATGACACGCACAACAGTTTTGTTTTTGTACTTGCTTTGATTTCGTTTTATCTATGCTTCTGTACGTATGTATGTACATATGAGTGTGTGTAAATATTTCGTTAAGACGCATTTGGCGCTAGACGAAATGGCAAAACGTAGAAAATACAACAACAACAAATGCGAGGGAATATCTTAAAAGTTCATGCACACAAAACAATAAAAGCTGTGCGAAGAGAATAAACAAAAAATACAAAAACAAAAAGAAGAAACCGAAACATGTAAATCAATTATTGTAAAGGATAAAACGTGCATTGAACTTGCCGCAAAACAAAAGAGGTGGGAGGAGCAGAAGAAGCAGAAACACAAAAGAAGGCTGCAAAAGCTTAACATTAGACAGTCTGCTGTTAAGTTACAGACAAAACTACTTGACGAGTTTAACGCATCTGTTATTGTTTCAAAACTTCATGTTCATTTCCTCATTACAAACATTTTTTATTTATTTATGATGTTTGTATGTATTCATGTGTTTGTATGTCATACATATGTAATTATAAAGCATTTTACAATTGCCTTGACCTTAACACAATAAAATAAATTACAGCAATTACAACAACAGCAGCTAAACTGAAAGCAAAGCCATTTTAACAGCTCGTTATGCAGTCGATCATGTTAAATTCCATATATGTACAGATGTGTGTCTATGTACATATGTAAACAGTTTACAGTGCGCCATTAAGATGAATACAGTGGCTTCCAATTTATTTTTGACTAGGTTCTTTATTGCTTTATTCAGACTCTCACAATATGTATTTAGTAAAATGAAAATATTATATTTTAATATTTATATCTGTGTTTAAATTTAATGTATATAAAAAATAAAATGCAAATATTTTGCTATAACAAATACCTAAACATTAATTTTAAATATTTAAATATTATTTATAGCTTCTTTCCATAAAAAAATGCATTTATTAAAAGTTTGTAATATGTAAAATTAGTGTATCACATAAACTGAGACTCACTGTACATGTTGTTGTTGGTAGGCGTGGCCATTTGCAATTTTGTTGCGGGCGTCTCTGTTAACCCATTAATAAATATAAAAATGGCAAAGCCAACAGTTTACACTCAATTTAAATCAAAATAACAGACAGCTAACACATTTTAATGTACCACAACAACAAAAAAAAAAAAACTAATTAAATACACAAGCATAGCGGAATGTGCGTTTACAATCAATTATGCTAAATCATTATTTATTTATTTGTCGTTTTTGGTTTGTCAAAATGTTAAGCGTTTGCCCGCCCAAGGCTAACAGCGACTGTTAACTGTCTGTTAAGTGGCGTGCGACAGTTAGAATTTACTAGCTGCGCAGTCGACTGCGCTGCCCAGAAGCACTGCTTTTCCAGGCGACCATGACCAACAGGCTAAAATAAAAACAGAACGACGCACAGTGGGGCAATTATGTATTTTGTTTTACATTAGGTTTAGTGCTGCTAAACAGGCTACAAAACGCACAGCTTGAAATAAGATCCCTAACACAATAAGATCACAAAAGTAGTGTTGGTAAACGGACTACAATAGTGAAAAGTTGCACAAAACAATAAAAAAAATTAATTTTGTATGAAAACTTTAAAATTCATTTTAAAAAAACTTGTTGATTAGCGAATCATTTTTTATTTCTTTTTAAAACAACATTTTTCCACATATAAAACAGTTTATTTCTATTTTAAATATGTAAAATGATTTTTGTCAAGTATTTTGGCTTGCGGTTCCAGTGTGCGCAGCGGCAGCGCAACTGCATGCGTGTTAAGCATTTGAAATTACACAAAAACACACACACACACATTTTAGCATATGTATGTATGTAATTATTGATATTGCGCGCTTGGCATGCAATTAAATAATACTTACATATTTATGAAGGGCTGCACACTTACAATAATAATAATAATAGCACCTACGCACACAAACTTGTTCATTGACAAATGCCGCTGCATTACACACACACAAAAGCAATTGCAAAAAGCCTTGATCTTGATCGCACACACACACACATGCACACGTCAGCGCAGTGCAGCGACGTCAACTGTGATTGCCATTGTTGTTGCTGTTGTTGTTGTTAATTGTTTGTTGCTATTATTTACTGCACTTGATTTGATTTGATTTACAACCAAGACAAGTTTTTTTTTCTTCTGTTTTTTCTGCTTTTTCGTTCGTTTTTTCCTAACCTTGTCTTTGCCCGTTTTGTCTTTGCTGACTGCGACGCAGCGCCGCTGCCGAGGGCAACTTCCTTCTCCCTCTCTCTTCCTCTCACCACTTTGTACTAACACTTGCTGTTTCGCTTTTGCCATTTATAATTCCAATTGCAATTGCAATTGCACTTGCATTTAATTGATTCTCATTCATTAATTTTATTTATTTTTTGTTATTAATTTAATACTTTCTCACTTGTTGCACTAGTTTTAAGCATTCAATAATTTTTGCTGCGCACCAATTAATTGACTATTTGCCTTTTGACTGTGTCTATGCACTGCTTTTTGTTTATGTTCACTTCAATTTACTCTGCAGCGCAAAAGTAATGACACACTTGCAATTTTTAAGTCACATACTAAATAACAACTAATTATGTAGCAAGTTTACTTATATATTAAACAGATTTTTTTAATAGTGATTCTTATTATTCTAATTTCACAATATTTTGCAACAAGAAGAAGAAAGTGGAAGAAATTGTTTAAAAATAATTAAATATGTAGTAATATATTTTGAATACAATATTATGTTTATTTCGTGTGAAAATCATTTCTTTGTACTATCATATCACATTTAGGAATCTAATAAAATCGTTTGTGATTGTAGATATTTTTTAAAAAAAATATTTTCTAATTTACATGACATTCTTTTGTTTAAAAGGTATTCTAAAACAATCTTTCGTATAAAAGCTGTGGCCAAACTTTTTTGATGCACGTTTTGTGCGTATTTAACTAGCTAGATCCCTTTATGCAACTGGGTGGCAACTCTTTGCAACTACACTTATGAGTGAAGCGCGAAATAAGAAAGAGGAGACACAAAATTATCTGTATGTGTTTGCATTTGTGTGTGTGTGTCCACTTTGTCGAACAAATTTCGATATTTGGCTGAGGAAGAAGGAGATGCGCTTACAGTTAGAATAAGATCGTCGTCGCGATTGCACGGTTATAATTTTTGTCGCTCTCTTTTCGATTTGCAGTTTTCGGTTTATGCAGTTATTTTTTTTAATAATTAAAGTGGCTCTCTCGAAAGTTCTACGAAGTAGAATATGTAAAACTTGCAGTTTTGTGTGCTTAAATTTTTTTGTTTTGCTTCTAATTTAACATTTTATTGTTGAATGATTGCTAATTTTGTTTTAATTTTTGATTTACTTGCAGAAAATTACCTAACGCCGGCAGCGCTTTTGCAGCGTTTAAGCTGCAGTGCAGCAAGCAGTGCAAGCGCCAATTCCACCACCACCACCAACACCACAACAACAATAGCAAGCAGTTCTACCAGCAACAACGACACCATTATTAATAGTAGAATTAACATTAACATAAGCAGTAGACCCAACACACCCGCAACAGACAACAACAACAAAGACTGCGACGTTAATGCGTTAACAGCAACAGCAACAACAACAGTAACAGTAACAGAAAGCAGCATACCAAAAGAAAACGTTAAAAGTCCAAAGCAAACGCAGTCGCCGTCGCCGCCGCAGTCGCCTTTAACAGTAGCTGATGCAGCTGATGCCGACGCCGACGCTGAAGTAGACGTTGACGTGGGCATTGAGACGCCAAAGCCGCGTTTTTTAACGCAGGCGCAACGCAAAGAATATCCGCTAGAAATAATAAACAAAGCGAGTGAGGTTGACAAGCAGTGTGAGTTGGTAAGCAGTGCAAGCAGTCGAAACGACAACGATAACAGAGGCAGCGACAGCGTTAACAGCAGCAGCAGCGACAGTGAAGACTCTGATGATGGCTGCAAATTGATAGTGGATGAGAAACCGTTAGTGCCCGTTGAGCAGCCGCTGTCGCTGCGCATGCGCAGCACACCACCGCCGGCAGAGCAGCGTCCCAGTCCGCCGCCGCCGCGTTTGCCCGCCGTACGCTGCAGCGTCATACAACGCGCACCCACAGCGTCAGCAGCGACGCCAGCCGCAGCAGCAGCAGCAGCAGCGCACTGTAAACAAGTTAACAGCGAGCTGTTATATCAGCGCACACTCGATTTAGAGCAATTGGGACCGGAACAACAGGAACCCATTGATTATCACGTGCCCCGGCAACGTCGCAGCGCTGCCAGCGACGACAGCGACGCCGAGCTGAACGCGCTGCGACTGCAGCGGGCGCGACGCGTACGTGACGCGCGCCGACGCAGCAGCTATTTGGCAGCGCGCGTGCTGCAGCTGAATCCGCGGCTGGTGCGCAGTCTGTCTGGCATTTGGCCGCAGCAGCGGGACACGGACGCAGCAGCAGCAACAGCAACAACAACAGCAGCAGCAACAATAACAGCGGACAGAGTTTTCAAGCCAGCTTTGGCAGCGGCAGCGGCGGCGCGCAGAACAGCGGCGCAGGCAGCGGCAGTTTTGCGGGCAGCGGCGCAGGCAGCGGTGCGGGCAGCGGCGCCGGCAGCGGTGGCATGGGCGGCGGTCGCGACGGACGCGGCAATTACGGACCCAATTCGCCGCCTAGCGGTGCATTGCCGCCATTTTACGAGAGTCTCAAAAGCGGCCAGACGGCGGACGGACAAACAGCCACGCCCACCGCCCAACAGCACGCCCATAACGCCCACAACGTGCAGCTGCAATCGAATTTCTTAATACAAAACGCAGCAGCAGCGGCATATTTAATGTCCGGACAGCAGCAACATTACAACAACAGCAGCAGCAGCAACAACAGCAGCAGCAACAACAACAACAGCAGCAGCAACAACAACAGCGGCGGCAACAACACTGCAGCAGCAGCAACAGTTGGTGGTGGTGGCATTGGCAGCGTTGCCTTAGATGGTAATAATATATTAAACTTTGGTCTGGGCAGCAATGCCAACAATAATAACAACAGCAACAGCAATAATAACAACAACAACAACAATAATAGTAATAATTATAATAATAATAATATTATCAATTCCAATTCCAATTCCAAATTTCATCATTTGCACGGCAACAACAACACGACAACACCAACAACAATTGCACATCCCTTTTACGGCGGCAATCCCTCAGCTTATGGCATTATCTTAAAGGATGAACCCGATATGGAATATGATGAGGCGAAAATCGATATAGGCACATTTGCCCAGAACATCATACAAGCGAGCATGCACGGCAGCAACAGCCAGCAGCAACTCATTGGCAGCAATCAACAGCAGCAGCAGCAGCAACACGCACAACAGCAGCAACAGCTGCAGCACAACAGCAATTCGAATGGTGGCAACAATTTCTATGAGGATGCCATTATGTCGGATTTGGCTGCAAATGTTGCACACTGCAACAGCGGCAATGTTATTGGCAATGTTGCTGCTGTCGATCCGCTGCAATTCACAGCCACCCTCATGTTAAGCTCCCAAACCGATCATTTACTGGAGCAACTATCGGATGCGGTGGACTTGAGTTCATTTCTGCAACGCAGCTGTGTGGATGACGATGATGAGGATGATGATTGCGACAACAACAGCAGCAATCACAACAGCAGCAACATGCGCAATACGAGTCCGCAACATCGTCGCGACTTTGAATTGGTTTCCACACCTTCATTGACTCCGGATTCCGATGATGTTGTCTCTGTCACGGCGCATGCCACACAGCTGGATGTGTTGCATGAGAACATATTGACGCATCTCACCAACAACATGCGCAACAGCAGCAGCAACAACAGCGGCAGCAACAACAATGTCTACAACGCGTCGCAGCAGCATTTGCAGCAACATGTTGTCGCCGCACAGCAGCAGCAACATTTGCAACAGCCGCCGCCTTCGTATCAACATGCCACGCGCAACATGTTGCAAATGCAAAACGGCAACACTAGCAACAACAACAACGGCTACCATCAGCAGCAGCAGCTAGCACAGCAGCAACAATTGCTGCAGCAGCAGCAGCATCACCAACAACATCAACAACAACAGGTGCAGCAACAGCAACATGCCTATCAGCAACACAATCTCTATGCACAGCAGCAACATCACGCACAACAGCAGCAGCAACAACAGCAGCAGCAGCAACAACATCATTTCCATCAGCAGCAGCAACATCATCATCATTCGCAGCAACATGCGCATCAGCAACTACAGCAGCATCATCACCAACAACAGCAGCAACAACTGCTTCAACACAACGACAACAGCAATCTATCGCTGCCGTCGCCAACAACAACAGCTGCTGCTGCCGCGGCTGCTGCTGCCGCCGCTGCAGTTGCCGCCTTGCGTCCCATGTCCAGCAGCAGCAGCAGCAGCTCCAATCTATTGGATGCCAATACAGCAGCTGTTGCTGCTGCCGCATTGCTCGACACAAAGCCGTTGATACAAAGCGTAAGTTATCTTAAAATTCCCAAACACATCACCGTCAAAACCACAACAACAACAATAGCAACAGCAGCAACAACAGCAACAACAAACGATGACAATGCACCCGAAAGCAACAACAACAGCAACTATTTGCTGCTCAGCAGCAGCAACAATAGTCAGTTTAACAGCAGCGTTAACATGAACACTGTCAACACTAACAGCAACTCTGTTAATACTAAAAGCAATGTTAGCGACAGCGTTAACATTTACAGAAGCAACAACATTAACACTGTCATCAGTAACAACACTGTTAATACTAGAAGCAATGTTAACGACGATGTTAACATTACCAGCACGCCTAACAGTAGCGACACTGTTAAGTCTGTCAATAAAAGCAAGCCTAAGTGCAAACTTAACAGCAACAGCAGCACTGTTACTGAGACTGTTAATGCCAACTGTGGCACTGTTAGCAGTAACAACAGCAGTGCTGTTAAGCTGGGTGGTCGTGCCAAAGCCGCTGCTTATGGCTCCACAGTGGTAACATTTGTCTCCACTGTTAATGCATCGCCGCAGTTGCCGCCGCAGCGTCACGTGCATCAAACCACGTTGCGTTCGCTTGCAACAGAGGCAGCGGCAACAGCAGCAGGTCTGTTGCCACCATCGCAAACTGTTTCGGCGCTCAACGAGAGCAAAATGCTACAGCGGCGGGTAAGACGGCGATTTAACAGCTCCACATACTGTTAAATAACACTGTAGCTTTAGCTGTAGCTGTGTGTTTTGTCCATGCCTCGTTTTCCCCTTCGTTTCTCCTCCTTTGTCTTCCACTCCGTTTTTTGTGTGTTTGTTTACAAAAAAATATTTAAAATATGTTTACATAGTCAATTTTTTGAGTTAAATGTTTGAAATATGTTAACCTTTTAATGTTAACTGCGCTCCTTAACAGTAGCAGCATTTGACACAACATTTTCTCTAATTTGTCAGCTCTGTTAACTTGCCAATGTTAAATACTCTCCATATTAGTAACAGAAAATTACTCAGCTCTATGTTAAAAGCATGTCTTCTCTTTTGAATTTACATTCCGCTAAAATATTTAAATTTTTAATAGGATTTATAACATTTGTGTTTATACATTTTCTTAAATATTCTTTGTTATAATAAATTACTAAAGAAGTATTTAATTAGACAAACTGATAATCTGTTGCTATTTGTTAAGTTTTATTAACACTCTGTTAATATCAAGTTTTCAAACTAAAATCTTATATCAACTTATATAAAATCTTATATATATTTATTAAATTCACAATTCTATTTGATTTTTAGATTTTAAGAAATGTAAACATAAAGATGCAACAGTGTAAAGCTTAAGAGAACTTGCTTT
Source organism: Drosophila innubila (assembly GCF_004354385.1). Lineage (NCBI taxonomy): Eukaryota > Metazoa > Arthropoda > Insecta > Diptera > Drosophilidae > Drosophila > Drosophila innubila. The sequence goes on along the minus strand of NC_047626.1, from coordinate 4,961,336 downwards.
AGCTCTGTTAGCGTGACGCTGTTAGCATTAACAGCAATCTGTTATATGGAAGTTAAATCTACAGAAAAGTTTGTAATGTTCAAAAAAATGTACATTTAGGGGTATAAAAGATAAAGATGCTGCAGCTCTGTTAGCGTCACGCTGTTAACATTAACATCAGTCTCTTATATGAAAGTTAAATCTATAGAAAAGTTTGTAATCTTCAAAAAATTTTACATTTAGGAGTATAAAAGACAAAGATGCTGCAGCTCTGTTAGCGTCACGCTGTTAACATTAACAGCAATCTGTGGTTAATTAAATGTAACCAGTTCTGTTTATGCAATTTGAAACTGTTATAAAGAAGTTTAACCTATAGAAAAGTTTTTTAATATATAAAAGATAAAGAAGCTGCAGCTCTGTTAGCGTCACGCTGTTAACATTAACAGCAATCTGTGTTTAAATAAATGTAAGCAGTTCTGTTTATGCAATTTGAAACTGTTATAAGGAAGTTAAATCTATCGGAAAGTTTTTTAGGGTATAAAAGATAAAGATGCTGCAGCTCTGTTAGCGTCACGCTGTTAACATTAACAGCAGTGCCTAAATTTCCGCCTTACTCCTTTGCCTACCAAAGTGTTTTGTCAATTGTTGTGTTGTTTTTTGTTTTTGTGCTCGTCTTTTGTCGTTGAACCATTGAAGATATTTATTTTTTAACATTTTTTCGTAACATTTTAATAATATTTGTGTAACCTTTGCAGTTGGGACTGCCGCCAGATTTGCAGCTGGAGTTTGTGAATGGCGGACATGGCATTAAGAATCCGCTGGCGGTTGAGAATGCGCATGGAGGCCATCATCACCACCGCATACACCGCAACATGGATTGCATCGATGATCTCAAGCATGGCCACCAAGCGCAGCAGCAACATGTTGGCCAGTCACAGCAGCAACAGCAGCAGCAGCAGCATTCGCCACAGCAGCAACATTCGCCACAGCAACAGCATGCGCAGCAGCAGCAACATCAGCAGCAGCAACAACAGCAGCAACAACAGAGCTTGCAACAAGCAGCGGCAGCAGCAGCCGCTGCAGCAGCGGCTGCAGTTGCCACACAACATCATACGCTGAGCAACAGTCACAGCCACAGTCACAGCCTCAGTCACAGTCACAGCAGCAGCAGCAACAATCGCAACAACAGCAGCAGCAGCGTCAGCAGCAACAGCAGCAGCCAAGGCGATCCTCTGTGTGCCGAGGATGCCAACAACAAGTTCGTGTGTCGCGTCTGCATGAAGACCTTCTCGTTGCAACGTCTGCTCAATCGCCACATGAAATGCCACTCGGATATCAAGCGTTATCTGTGCACCTTCTGTGGCAAGGGATTCAACGACACCTTTGACCTCAAGCGTCACACACGCACACACACGGGTGTGCGACCCTACAAGTGTAATCTGTGCGAGAAGAGCTTCACTCAACGTTGTTCCCTGGAGTCGCATTGCCAGAAGGTGCACAGTGTGCAACACAAGTATGCTTACAAGGAGCGACGCGCCAAGGTGAGTTCATCTATTTATTTATTTACTTACTTATTAATTTATTTATTTATCTATTTATTTATTTAATAAATATTTTTTTAATTTAAAACATTTTTTTTTTAAATTTATTTATTTATTTCATAATCATTATTCAATGACTTTTATTATTTTACTTATTTATTTATCTATTTATTACTTATTTATTTATCTATTTATTTATTTAATTTGACATTCCTAATGCTACAAGTACAAAAAAAGACTTATAAGTTATTGCATTAATCACAGAAATTATTTATTTGAGTTTATAATTTTTTTTTTTTTATAAAAATAAAAAAAATAAGAGAAAATGGCTTAGAAATAGCTTGATTAATATTTGTTAAACATTTTCATTTTCATTATCTACAAGACTGGAAAATAAGTTAATAAAATGATTTAAATTAATAGAAAACGATTTTTTTCGTCATTAAATAAAGTTTTATTTTCAAAATATAGTTATTATGTTAGTTAAACATTTTTTAAACTACTCACAAATAATAGCTAAACCTACAATAACTTTATTTGAAATATGAAAAAATTCAATATGTTTTCTGTTTTATTTTACTATATTTATCATCAAACCCATAGAATAATGATTATTTCTTAAGTTTTATTTAGTTTGAATTGAAAAAAAAACTCAAGGTGTTATTTAGTCTTTATAAAAAAAAATAAATTTAAATGAAATAATTATATTATTGGTAATATAATAAAAAAAATTTTGGAATTTAATAAATTAATAAATGGTTTACTGACTAGGAACGTATATAAATTTTGTTCATTCATTCATTATAAAAAAGTCAAAATAACACCTTGAGTTTTATTTTTGATTCAAACTAAATAAAACTTAAGAAATAATCATTATTAAAAAGAAAAAGAAAAGAACCCCCAAAAAATTGTAGTTGGTTACTTTTGGTATCCTAAATACAGATTAAACTTTATTTTTAATATTAATTTTTTCCAAACTTCTTGCGAATAATAGTTATGATTTGCTACAAAATAAACTTGAAATGTATTTTTTGTATACTGTTTTTTTATTTTTAGTAGCCTGGAAATAGCAGAAATTTGTATTTCCTTTTTTTTTATAAAAATTAATTTTATTTCTCATTTTTATCTAATATCTAATTTTATAAGATTTTGAGACTAGCGCAATGAGTAATAATCAGACTTGTATTTGTAGCGTTTGGTTGAATAATTTTCTTAAATATAATTATAAATTTAAGAATTAATTAGAGAAAAATGAATAATAACAAATTGTTTTCTTCGCTTTTAGATGTACGTGTGCGAGGAGTGCGGTCATACCACCTGCGAACCAGAGGTTCACTATCTCCATTTGAAGGACAATCATCCATTCTCACCGGCGCTTTTGAAATTCTACGACAAGCGTCATTTCAAGTTCACCAATTCACAATTTGCGAACAATTTGCTCGGCCAGCTGCCGATGCCGGTGCATAATTGAAACAGAAACTGAAACTCGTATCTACAATTAATGCAACTAGTTTAAGCGCAAAAAAAACCGTACATATAATTTATTAATTAACTAAAATATGTTTCAACTTTAAGCTGTTCAACGTGTGACACTGAAGTTTTATGAAAACTGCCCACGAAAATGGAGAGATTATGTTTTGTACATGTATAATACTTTATATCATATATATATCACACATATATATATATATATAACTTAGTTATAGACTAAACTTAGTTGTAGTAACTAGTGTAGCTCAAAGAAGTTTTACAACACGTTTTCATTTCAATTTTTAACACTTTGCTGTGCAAATTACAAAATTACTTAAACAATTCTTAAAAAAAAAAAAATGAAAATGAAAATGAAAAAAAAAACAATTCTTTTTGGCAAGTTCCAAAAAAACTTTTAATTTTAATCGCTTAGTCAAAGTTTTTTTTTATATTATTATTTTTTTATAATTATTATTATTATGATAACATGTTTTTTTTGGCTACAACATAAAGTTGTAGTTGAATCTTAAGTCTAGTTTTAAGCGAATGCTTTAAGCAACAAACGCGAAAAAAGAGAAGAGATAAACGAAAAAATTATGAATTATGAAAATAAGTTAAATAATTTTTTTTTTTTTGTAATTTGATAAACAACTTTTTTCAATTAGCGAATTGAACTAGCTGCAAACGTTTGCATTTATTTACAACAAATACAAAAATGAAAAACACACATTCCACAATCCACATTGTAGAACGTAAGCAACATTTAACATAACAACAACAACAACAACAACAAAACACATTGTATGTATTTATTATTAGCAACTTTTGAAGACATCACAAAACAAAACCAGAATCCATTGTAAAGAGGCATAAAAAACAAACAAAAACAAAAAACGAAATGAAACATAAGAAAATCGGTTAAGTTTAATTAATAGTTAAGCATAGTTTTAATGTGATCAATTAAGTGTAAACAATATATTTGCTAATTATGCTGTTCATAAATGAAGTCAAAGCGCAACAACAAAACAAAAGAAAACAAAAAAGGGAAAAAAGAATTATGTATCATACTTTATTATCATTATGTATTTGTTTAAGGAACACACTCACACACACAAACACACCCTTACACACACACATTTTGCATTATTTGTTGAAATTTCATTGAAAGCAACAATTGTACTGAATAAACAAAGTCAACAACAAACAACAAAACTTAGAAGACAAAAAAAAACCTATAAAAACAAAATGAATTAAGCTACATCATTTTTTATTAAATATTATTAATATAAATAACTATAACAATGTAGTCTAGTTTTAGGCGTATGCTTTGTTTGTGAACAGCATATTTGATTTTTTTTGATTGACTTCGTTTCGATTTAGATTTCGATTCGCTTTTGATTAATTGAAATGAATTGCATTAATTATTTTCACATATCGCCAATTGAATAATGCGACATTATGCTTTTAAGTTGCAGTTAGTAATACCCATTAAAACACACACACTCACACACACACACACAGAGTATACACAACATAGAACACACAATAAACATATATATATATTTTTTTGCATAGTTCTGTAAGCAACAACGGGTTAATTGTGCAATCGCTTGGTGTTGGTATAAACAAAAACAAAAAATATATAAACATATAACTATTAGAGACTCCGTTAAGCCGCAACGTGTTGTACATGGGCGCTGGGCGTGGCACCGCCCACAATATAAAGCCCTAACCAATCAAATGATAAATGCGCCTATGCACAATAATTGTTGAATACACACACACATCACACACATACATACGCCTCACACACACACACACACACACACACACAACCCGACACACTCATACACACCCACATACATACATATGCATAGTTTAGTTATATCATTTTGAATCCTTCAGCTAATTTGGTTCAACTTTTCGTTTAGCTTTAAAAAGAAACAACAAAAAAAAAAACTCATTTGAAACTTTAATTTAACTTACACACACACACACACACAAACATGTACTTCCATGCGAACAAAATTACAAATTTTATTTAATACTTACACCGATTTCTTTTTAAGCGCAAAATTCAAATAAAATAAAAAAACTAAGAAACAAAAACAAAAAACACATGAAAGAAATAAGAAAAATTAGCATACACTCACATTGAATTAGTTTTAAATTAAACCTTTTTTTTTCTTAACATAACTATTATATATTTACCTATGTATACTACATAAAGTTTATGAGAAGCAAATTATATAATAAATATTGAATATTACAAAACGAATGTGGCCAAATTTCTTTTTATTTTACCTTTTTCAGCATTTTCAGCAATGAGTTTTTCAATTTTGATGCAGAATCCAAATAGACAGTGTTATGAAAAGCTTGAAGATTTCAAAAAAAATATGGACAGTGATCGATAAAATGGAAAAAATTGAATTTTCCAATTTTGATAAAGAATTAAAATAGAGAACAAATATTAATAAAATTGATATTCCAAAAGATAATCGATTCAGATTTGACAAAGTTATGTTAGTTTGAAGTTTTTGAAAAAAGTGTCAGTATGGGAAGAATGGACAGTGACTGAAAAAAAAATGTATTTTCCAATTTTGATGCAGAATTAATCTAGAGATCAGAAAAAGAAAAAAAATTACATTTCGCAAGGAAATCGGTTTAAATTTGACAAAGTTATGACAGTTTGAAGTTTTCGAAGTACAGTCAGGCAACCGGTTTTTGTATGTACATAAATATTAAAAAAAAAAAAAATTTGTCTGCAAACTTTCTATATCATTTATATACCTTCATGAAAAGTAACCAGGGAATTATTCCGGAACCAATTCCGGAACCGTTAACCGAAACTAACCGTCTGATATTTAGTACAGGATCTGAGACCGTAACCGAAATAAATTCTCTGTCAGGAACCGAATACCGAAACGTTTGTACAGGTACGGTTGTGGTAAAGTAGCTAAGTTAAAGAGTAGTCCACCTTCAAACTGTCATAACTTGATCAAAACTGAACCGATTTTTAGGCGGAATGTCATTATGATCATGATTTGTCCTCCTAATTCATTCTGCATTCAAATTTGGTTCATTTTAAAAATTTAATTATTTTCGACCAAGATTCGATTTCGATGCTAAGGGTCCCCCCTTTGAAATTTCGAAAATTCAAAATTTGAAATCTCAAGTTTTCAATTTTAATCAACTCCCTATATCGTAATTAGTATAAAATAACACTTTTAACTTGATTCTGAGAACTTTCATTTTTTTGTAAATAATCATGTTAAATTGAACAAAAATTTGGACTTGTAAAGTTGTCAGATCCGAAGTCTGACCAACTTCAAACTGTCATAACTTGATCAAAACTGAACCGATTTTCAAGCGGAATGCCATTTTGATCATGATTTGTCCTCTAAATTCATTTTGCATTTAAATTTGGTTCATTTTAAAAATTTAATTATTTTCGACCAAGATTCGATTTTGATGCTAAGGGTCCCCCCTTTGAAATTTCGAAAATTCAAAATTTTAAAACTCAAGTTTTCACTTTTAATCAACTCCCTATATCGTAATTAGTATAAAATAACACTTTTAACTTGATTCTGAGAACTTTCAATTTTTTGTAAAAAATCATGTGAAATTGAACAAAAATTTGGACTTGTAAAGTTGTCAGATCCGCAGTCTGACCAACTTCAAACTGTCATAACTTGATCAAAACTGAACCGATTTTCAAGCGGAATGTCATTTTGATCATGATTTGTCCTCTAAATTCATTCTGCATTAAATTTTTTTTAAATTCGCTCAAAAATTTTTTTCTCTAGGTCTAGCTATTTATTTAAATGTCATATTTATTTTAAGCGACATCTTCAAATTTTAAAATGTTTCAAAATTGATTTGTTGTACCGTTACGTACCGGTATGAAACCGGAACCGAAAGATAAAAACTGAAATAGAACCTTTTACCGAAATAGTTATTTGTTTCGGTTTGATTCCCTGATAGTAACACCATTGGATTTCATACTCAAGACCTTTAATGCAATAAGAATCAGCTCAGTTCTGCAAAGTCATTGAACACCGATCTAAATAGTAAATTAAACATCAAAGATTTAATAAAAAACAATTTTTTTTTTTCAAATGTTTTCACTTTATTTATTTCGCTAGTTTCATTATGTTTTATGTTCAGTGTTTTGTTTGTATTTTGTTTTTTCAATTTTTTTGTTCGCTTTTTTTTAAGTTTTTCGGCTTCTGTTTTTTTTTTACATTAATTACTGAAATACACACACAGACACGGAATTACAATAAAAACTAAATGTTTTTTTTCATTTTGCATTTTTTGTTGTTGTTTCACATTAATTAATATACCGTTTTATTATCAAGAATTGTTGTAATATATGTAATGTTGTTGTTCTTTTCTTTTTAATTTTTTAACGTTGTTTGTCATTTTGGGGCTGCTTTTCATTAGTTAAACTAAATGATTTAAAATTCAACTATTAAAACTTTCAACACAAAAGAAGTAAAAAATAAAATGTATTTTTTTATTTATTTATTATTTATATATACTTATATTTTTTATCGATTTGTTTGAGCAAATTAGGCCAATTGAATGGTTTCATTATTCCATTCCTTTTTTGTTGCTTTTAAAAAATTACATACAATGTCATTTACATAGATATACTATAACTATAAATTTGTTTACTTTTTGTTATATTTTTTTAAATTTAATTATTTTTATTTTCTGGTTTTATAACTATTACATTGATATGAACCACACGAGAACCCGAAGAGAAATAAATTAAACACAAACAAAAGGTTTTTAAAAATATATATATGTATTTGTTTAAAATTATATTTTGTTATTTAAGTGAAAGAGAAAAAGAGTTTACAAATTAAGATTATTAATAATAATATATATTTATATAAAAAATTAATTAAATGTTTCTGCTGTATTTATTTGAAATGTTAAAATATATTGTATAACTCTACATACAAATAAAATATAAAAAAAATATAATAATAATTAAGACTTTATTGCAATAGTTTTTTTGTATGATTTTTTTCATATTTTTATTTTTAAACATAAATACGTATAACAGCAGCGCGAGTTTTGACATGGTTTTCTGGCCTTTCTTTACTCTATATGATATATCATACTATATATATATTTGTATATATATATTATTCATATAATTTGCTTTGTTTTTTACTTTTACACACATCAAATTTTGTTATTGTTTTAATCGGTAGCTTACATAAAAACTAACACTAAAAACAGACACATTTCGTTTAATTTCTTTCCCATTTCTTTTATTATTTTTTTGTTGTAATATCATATTATTATATGTATTTCATTTTTTTTCTTCATATATATAACTAATTTAATATATGTACGCTTTTATATTTTTATTTTTTTACGATAAACACTTACATTTTTTGTTTTATGTTTGTTATTTGTTAAAAATGCTTCTAAAAATTGTTTACCATATTTTTTTGTTTTATTAATTGGTTTTATTGTACACGCTACACACTTAATTGTTTATATATATTTTTTTTGTTATTTATAACCGTTTCGCTTTTTTCAAAAATTTGTTTTGTTCACGTACATTTTATTTTTTTGTTTGTAATTTTTTTTTTTTAGCTTTGTATAATACTGAAAATACGACTAGACATTCATAATATATATAAATATGTTTGTTGCTTTTGTGTTTGCTTCTTCTTACGCTGCCTCTTTTCTATATATAGATCTATATAATTTATTTAAATATATATATATGTATATTTATATATATATATATATTTCGTGGGCTTTAGGTTTTGTTCAGATTGAAATTGTTCGGCTTTGTTTGGTTATTTTTTTTTCTTGTTTTCTCTTTCTTTTTTTTATAATATTTATCGAAAATGCTTTAAAAAACTTCGTGTTCAACTCGTACTGGATCAGTTACTATTTTTTTTTTTATCGTTTTTTTAGTTCTTTTTATGTAGAAAAATAAGTACAACAAAATGTAAGAGAGAGAAACGACAATAAATCAATTCCAACCAAATTCAAGTTTTACAGGGTATATTCGACTTTTGTGCTATTTTCCATTAGATTTCTATCTTTTTCTAACAACAAATTTAATTCTCTTTTGTTTTATTTTATTTTGTTTTTTTCTTGTAATAAGTTTTATAAATCTTATGCCATTAAAAACAATTTGTATTAGTATTAATTAGAAGATTATGCGATTTGTTTTTACGTTTAGTTCAAAACTACACATTTATTTAAATGTATGCATGTATATATACTATATGTATGTGTGTATATGATTATTATTCATAATTTTCATTTGTTTTTGCATTAATTTTTATCGCTTGTCCAGTTTTGTCTTACACACAAATTGAAGACGTCTCAAGATCTGATTGTTAATCATTTTTTTAATCGTTTAATTATTTAACTTCTTTTATCAAATTAATTTTTTCTTGCATTCGATTTTGTTAGGTACATTTACTTATAAGCAAAATGAATAAAAAATAATCTATTTGTTGAATTATTTGTTTTTGTTTAACTCAACTTTGAACCGATGCAAAAAATTGTTTGATAATTTTTAATTAATTTTCCGTTTATTAATTTAAATATTGCGCTTCGTCTAATGGTGTGTGTGTCTGTTGTGTGTGTGTAGGAAGTTTGTCCACTTTTCCATTTTTTTTCTCTCTTCTTCTTCGCTTAAATTCATTCATTAAGTAATTTTTGTAGTTCAAAAAAATTTGCAATTTTTCAATCTCAGTGTATTCGACTGTGTGTGTGTGTGTGTGTGTGCGTGTATTTGTACATATTTATATAGCGGTATGCATGTATTTATGTATATGCCTATAAAGTTCCTTTTTTTTTACATATATATATATCATACTTCATTTATTTTCTCATCATTTTTTTATTGCAGAAAAATTTGGCGTCCAAGCCTATTTTTTTTTTTTAAATTTGAGGCTTGGTTTACACTTAAAAAATAGCATTATCATTCTCTTCAATTTCCTCTTTGTCTTCTACAACATTCTGTTTTTTTTTCTTTTAATATTATTAAAGTTAAAGTTTTCGTATTTGCTTAAGAGAATTTATTTTTTATTTTTTTTTAATATAATACAAAAAATGTTTCACTTTTTTTCTGTGCGCAGTCGTTGAGATTTTCTTCTTGTTGTTTTTGTGTTGGGATTTCTTTTTTTTTTTTTTTTTTGGGTGCAAGAGTTGTTCATACTATTTTCAGTTTTCCACATTTTCATTGGCTTTTCTTCAGCTTTGAGTTTGGGGGGGGAGGAGGGACTTTTGTGTCTGTGTGTACAGTGGGCTGTGTACAGTGGGGCGAGATACAGCTTTTGTTCTTTTAGTTTCCATTACTTTTTTTTTCCAACTTTTCTGTTTCTTTTTATTTTTGCACCGCTTCTTCTTTCTCCTATATGCTTCTTCTTCTAGTTACAGTATATAAAATAGATTCCATATACAAAAATTAGTTCTTTTTTTTTGTTCTTGTTTTGAAATATGCATGAATAAGAAAAAAAAAACTGTCAGCAGCGCAGTTTCTTGAACCGCTTTGCTCTCTCACTCACTCACTCGTTCTGTCTCTCTCACTCATCACTCACTTGCTCTATTTTGTAGTGCAAAATTATTATTTTTGGGGGCAGTGCTGTTTACGAATTAATCGAAATTTTTGTTTAATTATTTACCCTATCGTATATCCCAGCAGCAATTTTTTCTTTGATTTTCTGCAACTCGTCTATGTGAACTCAGCTCTCAGTGAAGTTGTATTGCTGAAATTTGGTACAGTTGCGTCTTAGAAGGTTAGTTCGCACATATGTTAAAACCAAATCAATTGGTTTACTAGAACCTAGAGAGAGCATCACTTTAAAGTACGAGTTTTTGTACGAAAAACTTCAACAGTTGCAGTTGACTTGATTCTAGGGTATTTCTGCTAGGGTATTTCAGCTTCGACAGGCCGAAGACAACACTTTGCTTGCTTTTTTTTTTGTTTGTTTAACTATACTTAGTTTTATTTCTCATGCTATTAACTTAACTTTTTTGTTTGTACGTTGTTTTCAAATGTATCCCAACTGGCAGACGTTTATATGCATCTTTATCTCTCTTTGCTTTATAATAACAGTTCTTCTTAAAAGAAACACAAAAAAAGAGTAACTAAAGTCGGTGCGGAAGACATTTGTGGTGTTCTAAGGGTGAGGGCGGGACTTGGGTCGAAGTTAGGCTTTATTTAAAGCAGCAAGCCAAAAAAAAATGCATTAATAAAATTGTTGTAAGTGCTTGCAGCTGTATGAGTGTATGTGTGTGTGTGTGTGGGAGGGTGTGTGTTGAGTGTGTGTGTTGAGCATTGATTAAATGCAACTACATAATCAATAATCAATTAACATTAAGCATAACAAACAAAAGTTCGGCAACAACAAACACGATTATGCTTAAATATTTGCGACGAAGCGACACACAAAACGTTTAAGAATGACACAAACAAAGCAGAAACGCAAAACATACATGTTCTTATTATTATTATTTATTTTCTGTTTCGTGTATTTTACTCTAGCAACTATTTAGCTAACATTTGCAACTACAATAATAATAATAATTATTATATATATATATAGATATTATGTTCTAAAATGAAGAACCAAAAAAAATATGTTTGCTTCTGCTTTTACTTTGAACTTCTTAAACGTTTCTTATTTTCTTTCCTTTTTTTTTTTATTAACATTAAATGCTTGTATATGATTTCCTTTAATTCGTTAGTTTTGTAATTTGCGCTAAAAACTTTCGTAAACGTTTGTTTTCTCACGTTTCTTGCTGCCCACGCAGTTTCGTCAACGTTTGCTTGCCATATTCATTAGTATACCTTTTCATATTAATTTCGTTTAGTTTGCTTTTTATATTATTCATATATATTTCTTTCATTTCTTTTCTTTATTTATTTTTGTTGCATATAATACATAATGAATGCAATTTTTTGTTTCAATTTCAATTTACATGCGAAAGAAGAAACCAAAAAGAAAACACAAAATATAATTAGATTAGAACTCAAAAATTCATTAAATGCAGAAAAGTATATATATTTATATATATGTAATATTCATATATTATGTATTATATTTATGTTAAGATCATGAACGTAGCTATAAATATTATATAGACTATATATATTACTATATAGAGTTGCCTTGTGTGTGTGTGTGTGTATGTGTGTATATAAAGCATGCTCTTGAGCTTAAGACTATAAAAAAAATATGAAATTGTGCTTAGTTAACGCTATATATATATATTATATATTAGACATGTAAGTGTATATATGTTTGTGTGTGTGTGTGTATGCAAATTATTAAAATATATTAAATCATTAATTAATTAAAACTTAGCAGCTAATTAAGGAAACCACAATAATTTCAATTTAAGTTTAAAGCACGAAAAAACTTTCAAGTTTTTCTTAATTTTCTTAATATTTTTGTTTTCACTTAACTTTTAGCTCATGATTCGAATTTTCTTCTTCTTTTTTTAAGAGATATATATTTTTGTTTATATATGTATATAAAGCAGCTGTGTTAGCAATTGGGGGGCGGGATGAGGGCGTGGCAGATTGGGCGTGTGTATTTGAGAATTGCACATAAAACAGGAGAAACTATATATTAACAATAATTATATTTATATATATACTATATATAGAGTGTGTATGTGGGGGGCGTGGTTGGAGGCAATGGAAGAAAACAAAATACTGACATTTTTAAAAGAAAAAGTTAACTTTTTTTTAAGGATTTATACGTTTCTTTTTTTTTTTTGGGGTGGTTTCATTGAGAATCGTTTTTAAAATGAAATTAAAAATACTGAAAAATAAACACAGCGAAATTAAAAGAAAACAATGAAAATTTCGAGGGAAAATTGCACGCAGCGCATTTCAAATCAAATATACAGCTTGTACAGGAAAATATATGTATATATATATTCGCTATAAATTATTAAATCGAGTATTTTCAACAATTGTTTAAGAAAAAAGCGAGCAAAATCAAACGAGATCAAAGTTAAAAACAACTTAAGACAAAAATAAAGTGCGTGCAAAAGAGCGAGACGGCTACAGAGTGGCAGAGAGAGAGAGAGAGAGTGTGTGTGTGAGCGAGTAAGAGTTATTTATGTACACAGTAAACAATTTAAACTAGCAAAAAAAAAAAAAGAAAACAGCACAGAAAAAGACACAAGACGCAGACACAGACAGAGAGAGAGAGAGAGACAGAGTAGAAGAGGGAGACAGACACTGTGTGTGTTTTGGGTGTGTGTGTGTGTGATAGAGACAGTTGCATTATTCTTATTACCGCGTTTTTTTCCATTATAGAAACAACTACAAAATACAGTTACAAATACATTTTACACATTGATTTAGTTTAAGATCACGTTAAGATCACGAGCGCGACATAGATAGCAAATTACTATATATATATAAATATATATATAGAGAGAGAGAGAGAGAGTTGTATATATATATATATAGGTAGATATAACATATATGCATAATAGATTATACATATACATTTATTTATATAAAAAAGAGTTTTAATGTTAGGTGTTTTATGTGTTTGTTTTGCGTTTTCGATTTTCAATTGTATATGAAATTGGCGGCATCGCATAGAGCATCGCTATCATCATCGAATTTGCCATTCATGGCATAACTGCTCGTTGCACTACTGCCATAGACCCATTCCTTTTTTATGAAATCACCATCCGTTGTGGACGATGATGTATTGTGCAGACCACCCAATGAACTGTGATCCAAACGAAAATCATCATCGTCATCTGGATATAATTGTACGGGTATGCTATCACGTATTGAATGCGGCTCAAATAGATTGCCATACGGTGGCAGCGAATGATTTAAATCGACATGATCATCAACCAGATCGCTATCAAAATTCGATATACGAAATTTCGAACTGGGCGGCGATTGTGGTGAATGCGGTGCGGCGGAATCTTCAAACATCACCTCCTCTTTAATGAACATATCGTTGGAATTATCGCCAGAGCCAGATGAATAGAGATTCGGTTCAACTTTAATGATGGCGGCGGTTGCCAGGGACGGTGATGATTTCTCATCGTCATCATCATCATCGAAATGATGATTATGATTGTGATGATTGTTGTGATGATGTTGTTGATGCTGATGATGTTGTTGCTGTTGTTGTTGCTGTTGATGATTGTGACTACTATGATGATGTTGTTGTTGATGATTGTTGTGATTGTGATTGTTGTGAGTGTGACTGTGATGATTATGATGATGATTGTTGTTATTGTGATGATTATGATTATGATTGTGGCTATGATTATGATTTAATTGATGTGGTTGCTGCTGCTGTTGCTGTTGCTGCTGCTGCTGATGATGATGATGTCCATTTGTTGCAGCACGCATTTGTACACTCGTCTCATCCTCATCATCATCGTCATCATCATCATCGTCGTCCATATCCGCCAGATGACGACGTCGGTGGTGGTTTCGGTGGTTATTACGCTGTTGTGGTTGTTGTTGTTGCTGCTGCTGCTGTTGCTGCTGATGTTGTCCTCCTGCCACGCCAGCAACAACACGCTGATTGCTGCAGTTACTCTGCGCCTGTTGCTGCTGCTGTTGTTGCTGCTGTTGCTGCTGCTGCTGTTGCTGATGATTGCGCGTACTGCGTATTATTGTAAAGCCGCCCAATGCCGCTGATGAGGCTATGGAAAGCGGTACACCCGTCGCCTTGGACACTAGAACGGTGGAGGAACACGATTGCGATGAAGATGATGGCGAATGTGACGGCGAACCAACTGCAAATACAAACAATACATTAATAATCAATGCATCTAAGCCAATTTCATCCATCACAGAATACATTGGAAATTGTCCATTATTTATTTACTTATCTAGTGTCAACTTAGAACAGCTGATTAAAATTAAAATAATATTATTAAAAATATCTTTAACTTAAAAACTTTAAACAAAAACAATAATTACGGACAATCATTATAAGTTTTATTAAAAAATCACGTTTTAATGATTACATAATGATTTTACGATTTTCTTCACCGATAATCATTATTTTTGATCAAAATAATAAAACTAAAAATATAAGGAATAATTTTTGTTGAACGACTTTAATAAAATTTGAGTGCAGAATAAATTAAAATGTCAAACCATGATAAAAATGACATTCCGCTTGAAAATCGGTTAAGTTTTGCCAAAGTTATGACAGTTGGAAGTTGCTCAAGCCTCTCATCTAGCAACTTTACAAGTCAAAATATTTCGTAATTTTTACATGACTTTTTACAAAAAAATGAAAGGTTCCAGAATCAAGTTTAACGTGTTGTTTTATACTAATTACGACATAGGGAGTTGATTAAAAGTGAAAACTTGAAATTTAAAATTTTGAATTTTCAAAATTTCAAAGGGGGGACCCTTAGCATCGAAATCAATATTTAGTAGAGTCTAGAGGAAAATATTTTTTTTTTAAGAATTTAATAAAATTTAAATGCAGAATGAATTAAAATGCCAAATAATGATTAAAATGACATTCCGCTTATAAATCAGTTCAGTTTTGATCAAGTTATGACAGTTTGAAGTTGGTCAAACTTCGGATTTAACCACTTTACAAGTTAAAATTTGTATCCAATTTGGCATGATTTTTTACAAAAAAATGAAAGGTCTCAAAATCAAGTTTAAAGTGTTGTTTTATACTAATTACGATATAAGAAGTTGATTAAAAGTGAAAACTTGAGATTTAAAATTTTGAATTTTCAAAATTTCAAAGGGGGGACCCTTAGCATTGACGTGGAACCATGGCTATGATGGTCGAAAAATAATAAAATTTTCTAGATGCAAAAAATTTAAATGTAGTATGATCAAAAAGGCCAAACCATGATTAAAATGGCATTCCGATTGAAAATCGGGTCAGTTTTCTTCAAGTTATGACAGTTGGAAGTTTGTCAACTCTTGACAATTTTACCACAACTGTACCGGTACCGGTTTTCGGTTCTTGAAAGAGAATTAATTTCAGATACGGTTTCAGTTCCGGTACTAAAAATGACGGTTTAACGGTTCCGGTTATGATGTTATTCCCTGGTTTTAAGTCATATTTGAGCATTTATTTTCAACTATGCTTTTTCTACCTGCTTGTTGCTTTAGATCTTACTATTTAAACTAATAACTATAACATGTTTTGTTACTCGCTTGTTATTACTCGTTACTCGTTTGCTTACTCGATACATTTTACTTGTTCAATTCTAGTTTAATTAATAAAATTCAGTTTACTTCTTCAATATGTATATTTTTTAGTTACTCGCTACTCGTTACTCGTTACTTATCGCCCGTCTGTTGTACAACGCTTGACAGCTTTTTCTACCTTGCTCCTGCTTTAAATCTAACTATTTGAACTAATATCTATAACATGTTTTGTTACTCGTTGTTATTACTCGTTACTCGTTCGTTTGCTTACTCGCGACTTTTTACTCGTTGTTCAAGTCTCTTTTAACTAATCGAAATTAAGTTTACTTCTACAATATGTATATTTTCTAGTTACTCGCTACTCGTTACTTATCGCCCGTCTGTTGTACAACGCTTGCCAGCTTTTTCTACCTTCCTGTTGCTTTAAATCTAACTATTTAAACTAATAATTATAACATGTTTTATTACTCGTTACTCGTTCGTTTGCTTACTCGCGACTTTGTACTCGTTGTTCAAGTGTCTTTCAACTAATTGAAATTATGTTTACTTCTACAATATGTATATTTTCTAGTTACTCGTTACTCGCTACTCGTTACTCGTTACTTACCGCCCGTCTGTTGCACAACGCTTGCCAGCGCCGAGCTGAGCGTTCCCGTTGAATGTATAATGGGCGTTTTACGCAACAATTGCTGTGCGAGATTGCTGCTGGCATTCGCTGTTGTTGCTGGCACTGCAGCATTGCTGCTGGCGGTGTTGTTGCTGTTGCTGCTGCTGTTGTTTGTATTGCTGTTGCTGCTGCTGTTTGTACAGCTATTATTGCCGTTGTTTAACATGTTGTTACTGCTGCTGCTGCTGCTGGAGTTGTTGTTGCTGCTGCCGCTGCCGCTGCTAGTGGAGGTGTTGTTGATGATGTGATGGCCATTGCTGGTGCCTGCACCGCTTTGAATGACCTGTGTGTGCAGCACACTCGAACAATTGCCATTGCCAGCAGTTGTAGCCGTAGCTGTTGTTGTTGCTGTTGCCTGATCTGTTGATTGTTGCTGCTGTTGCTGTTGTTGCACATAGTTTTTAATAACAATAGTGCGCGTGGGCGTCGATACAATATATTGTTGTTGTTGCTGTTGTTGTTGTTGCTGCTGCGAGTGCGATGAGCTGGCTGAGGAGGAAAGCGGATGCTGTAGCGAGGCATTCGATGAGGATTCATTGGAGGAATCCTCGCCGGTGGTTAAACGATTATTAATATTAATATTATTATTATTGGTCGAGCTATGAACAGCGGCAACATCATGCTCCTCATCACTCAAACCCGACTGTTCATCCAACTCCATTTCTTGTTGCTGTTGTTGCTGCTGCTGTTGCTGCTGTTGTTGTTGCTGACTTGTGCCTGGTCTGTCCAAATCTGGCTCAATTTTGACCGCACTCGTTGCCACATTTATATTATTATTGTTATTGTTATTGCTGGTGGTATTGTTGCCGCTGCTGCTGCTGCTGGCGGCGCTGCTGCTGCTGCTGTTGTTGTTGTTGTTGCTGCTGCTGCCTTTGGGCTGATCACGCAGATGCACCTGCATATGCGTCTGCAACGAGGACTGTGTGTGCAACTTCTTCTTACACACCTTACACTCAAAGGGAAAGTCGCCCGTGTGTGTGCGCGCGTGAATCTTCAGATTGTAACGTTGTCCGAATCCCTTGCCACAAACATCACATCTGCAACAGAAATACAATTATTAGTATTTATACAATTGTAAATGAGTCAAGTAATTGTTGTCACAAAATACAAAATTCACACATTTTATGTTCAATTAAAAAAAGCACTATTCTTTTTAAATAACTTTCCTAATAGCTGTGTATTATCGCTGTTTATATTTAATTTTATAAAAGTAAAGAGATCACATACTGTGTTTTGAACTTTAAAAAAGAATATTTTCTTTTAATAACTTTTGTATTTTTATAAAAGCTGATACAAAAAATAATAATTGTGATATTTTGTGTTAAAACTATTTTTGTTTTTAAAATAAAGTCATATTTGTTTTAGTTCTTTCTTTGTCCAAAAGTTGGACAAAGTAGAAAATGCTCATATTTCATTTTGATTAAAATAAAAATCACTATTCTTTTACAATAATTTTCCCAATCTTATAATAGTTAATAAAATAAAATAAATAATGAGACCTTAAGGTTTTCATTATTTTTTAAATAAAATTAAGTAAGTTAATTCTGTTGGATAAAAGTACAAGAATTACATATTCTATTTTGAAAGCCTTTTTTTGCTTTTTTTATATTTTTTTTCTTTTTCTTAAAAGTTTTTGATTGTTGCAATGAAAATAATATAATTAAAAAGATCTATACGGCATAACTGTTTTTAAAAATTAAAAAGCAAATATGTGAGTCTTTTATTTAAGAAAAAAATCAATAATTCAAAAATAATTCAAATTTTATATTGTTAAAGCAATTACACAAAATGAAAAATTCACTTTATTTAAATAAAAATACGTTTTATTGAAATTTTTCTCCTATTTGGAAATAGTTGCTTTTATAATATTGAGGTACTTTGTATTCAAGTAATTATTATTTTTGAAAGTATAAAATAAATATGAATTTTTATAAATTTTGTTAGAAAAATTCACAAATAAAAATATGTTTCATTGTAATTTTGTTCCAACTTTAAAATATTTGCTTTTGTAATATTGAGATACTTTGTATTCAAATAATTATTATTTTTGAAAGTATAAAATAAATATGTGACTTTTTTTTATATATTTTGTTAGAAAAATTCACATATTTTATATAAATAAAAAAATGTTTTACTGTAATTTTTTTTCTACTTTAAAATATTTGCTTTTATAATATTGAGATACTTTGTATTCAACTATTTTTATTTTTGAAATTATGAATATTATGTGAGTGTTTTTATATTTTGTTGGAACAATTACTTGAACAACTGTAAAAGTTTACTTACTTGTGCAACTTGACGCCCGAATGCAGCTTGGAGTGACCACGCAGCGAGGCAAGTGCACTAAACACCTTGCCACAGATCTCACACGTCAGATTGACATTCTCGTTGTGGATCTTCTTGTGCACCTTGAAGTATTCAAAGCTCATAAACTCCTTGTGGCACACCTCGCATTTGTATTTATGCCTCTCCGATTGCTGACCCGTATGCACACGCATATGTTTGATGAAATTGGGACGAAAGCGTACAACACGACCGCAAATCTGGCATTCGTAAGGCTTGCAACGTAGGCAATGCTTCTCATAGTTTTTCAGGGATTTCAACACCATGTTGCAGATGGCGCACTTCATGTTGTTGGCGTGTCCGCTGCGATGGATGTCAAAGAGTTCCTTTGAATCGAACTTTTCAACACATTCCATGCATTGGTAACTGGTTGTTGAGGTTGCCACCGTGTTGGTGGCAGGCGCCGGTTTAATGGACTGATGATGTTGCTGTTGTTGTTGTTGCTGCTGCTGCTGGTGTTGTTGCTGCTGCTGCTGCTGGGCGAGAGCAATTGCTGCTAGTTGTTGCTGCTGCTGCTGCTGTTGCTCATTGCTGGGGGACGGCACAGTTGTTGTTGTTGTTGCTGCTGCTGTTGCAGATGGTTGTTGTTGTTGTTGTGGCGTTGGTGTTGCTGCTGCTGCCGCCGTTGCCGCCTGCAATATCAATTGTGCTGTCGATCCACCCGTCTGTTGCACCACATTCAACACCGTCATCGGACTGCGACTGATAACAGCTGCTGCTGGCATTCGCACATATGTTGCACCCGCCAGACTGCTCATTGTTGCATTGCTGATGTAGACGGGTCGACGTTGCAGTTGCACCAACGCTGCCTCCGACACGGGCACCGCCAATGCTCGTGTTGTTGTGGTGCTCACAATGCTGCCCGCCGGCAACACCAATTGCTGTGCCGTTGTCGAGTACTCCAGTTGTTGTTGAAGTGTCTGCAATAGGTATCAATATTGTATTATTACATTCATTTCATTATTAATACAAAATAATTACAGTTTTAAGTTTTTATTACATTTAATTACTTTTGAAAAATATATACGTTAGAACACTAATTAATTGAATTACTCAAATTATTCTTATGACTAGAAAATATCTAAAAGTAATTATTATTTATTGTTTAACCATATTTGAATTCATTTCAATTACTTTCTCAAGAAGGAAATATTAAAAATGTTATGACTTTTAAATACTTGAGTAGTTCGAAACTTCAAATTTTTAATAATGTTTGAATCAATGAGCTACAAATTTTTATTTAATATAGATTATAAAAACAAAAATTATTTCTTTATTGTAACCAACAATTCATAAAAATAATTCTTTAATTAACTTGATTAAAGAAAACGTATTGAACAACAATAGAATTTCCATTTTTTTTAAATGAGATTTATTAATTTTAGAAATAAATTTACATACAAAAATTAAGAGTTTTTTAAAATAATAGTTTCTGCTATTTCCAGAAAATTCAAAATTAAAATATTTAAGAACTTTTGATTCTGTTTGATTAGTGCATGAGTTTTTAAACATAAATGAAAATATACAGGAGTGTTCCAGAAATGTAAACCAAATAAAAAATTTATGGATCTCTGAATGGTATTCAGTTGGTTTGAATTTCTGGAACACCCCTGATATTAATTATTTCAGAAATTTTAAATTCAGATAAAAAAAGAGTTTATTTTTATGATTAAAATTTAAAATAATAATTTATGCTATTTCTAGGATACTAAAGTTTTAGGATTTTCCTTCATTGTTCATTCTTATCTATATATGTATATATTATACTCTTTGACCTGACTGACTGACTGACTAATTTTTGAAGTAATTTTTTAATTAAGTATGTTTGTAAATAATTTTTATGTATGATCATTGTTGGTTCTTATCTATATATGTATATATTATACTCTTTGACCTGACTGAATGATTTTTAATATAATTTTTTAATTGAGTAAGTTTGTGAATAATTGTTGTGATGATCTAGAATTTCCCTCTTTATTTTGATGATTTACGTATGTAAATTTGTATATATTTTATTAACTTATTGTTGTTGTCTGTGTATTTACCTCAAGCTGTTGTTGTTGCGCTGGCTGCGACATATGCTCATCCTCATCCTCCTCCTCCTCATCATCCTCATCCGGCAGATCATCCAATTCCAGTTTCACTTGCGTTTGCAAATGTTGCTGGTTGAGATGTTGCTGGTTGAGATGTTGCTGCTGATGATGATGTTGCTGGTGTGCATGATGATGTTGCTGCTGTTGATGATGTTGCAGATGTGTCGCCGTTTCGGGCTCCTCATCCGCTTCCGCTGCCTGCGCCTCCTCTTCAATATCCTGCAAATTCTCATCATTCAATTCGGGATCCTCTTCTTCCTCTTCCTCCTCCTCATCGTCATCATCGTGTTCTCTTTCCTCCAGCTCCTGTTGCTCCTCTTTAATGTCGCTGGCTGTTAAAACGGTGGTGTTGTTGTTGTTGTTATTATTGTTGTGGTTGTTGTTGTTGTTGCCCGTTGATTGTATGATTATGCGGCGTCCATTAAGCAGATGATGTTGCTGTTGTTGTTGGCGATGTTGTTGCAGCAACAGTTGCTGCTGATCCTCAACACTCAAAGTGTTGTTGTTGTTGTGATTGTTGTTGTTATTATTGTTGTTGCTGTTGTTGTATGGGGAAGCGCTGTTTATTGTTGTTGCTGTTGTCGTCGTTATTGTTGCATTTGTTATCGGTGTTATCGGTGGGTGGTTATCGAGCTTTAACGCTGCCGACGTCGCTGCCGCTGTCGACGTCGCTGCTGCCGCTGCCGCTGCCATATTAAGCTGCAG
The DNA here is from genome assembly GCF_004354385.1 of Drosophila innubila. Taxonomy (NCBI): domain Eukaryota; kingdom Metazoa; phylum Arthropoda; class Insecta; order Diptera; family Drosophilidae; genus Drosophila; species Drosophila innubila. Next base: position 4,939,361 of record NC_047626.1, on the reverse strand, counting down.
CTCATCATCCTGCTCCATGGGAGCATCTTGTAGTATAAATTCGATTTGTTGCGATAATGCGCTATCATTGATGGCAATCAGTCCGTCCATATCTTTATCTTTATCTTTGGCGGCAACGTTTACGTTTGTTGTTGTTGTTGTTGCTGATGTTGTTGTGCTGTTGCCGGCAAATAGAGATGGCAGCGTTGTGGCGTTGACGTTGACGCTGACTGCGACTGCATTTGTTGTTGTGCTGATGCTGCTGCTGGCCATGGCAACAACAACAACAACAAACAACAAATTCTCTCGGTTTTTTTTGTGTTTTTGCTTGAATTTAATGCGAGAATGAGAAAGTTGCAAATATGAAGCTTATTCTCTCCCTCTCTCTCGCACTCTCCCACTAACTCTTGGCGTTTTTATTGTAATTTGCTTTGCGTGTGCGTTTAGCGTTCACTGTTTGTAGTTTTGCTGCTTCTTCTTCTTCTTTAGCTGCTGCTTTTGCTGCCTCTTCCTCTCTCTTTCGCACTGCTTCAACTACTTCTACTTGTTTAACGTTTGTTGTTGTTGCTTTTGTTATTGTTATTATTATTTGTTAGATTTTTGTTTTTTGTATTACACTTTATTTAAAGCAATTTTATCGCTAGTTGCTTTGCACGTCATGCGCTGCTTTTTGTTGCTGCTTTCGACGCGCTGTCGGCGGCTGCTGCGACGTCGACGCTGTTCAGCGCTGCTGCTCCTGATGCTTTCCACATATTAATTTTCGTTGCTGCTGCGCCGCTTTGGCCAATAAATAAATAAAATAAAATAAAAAAGCAAAGTTAAACACTTTTTTTCTTTGTTTTTTTTTTTCACACACTCGCACGGCAACAACGGTTAGCACACAGCAACAACTTTGTTGTTTTTGTCTTTTCTTTACTTTGCGTTTTGCTTTATTGTTATTATTATTTTTTTTATTGATTTGCTTTATTTAATTTGTTCATCAAGTGCTTGGTTTGTCGTCGTCTTCTTCTTCTTTTCCTGCTTGTTGTTCTTCGTATTCTGCGTCTTCTTCTTCTTCGTCCCTTGCTTCTTCTAATTTGTGCAATTTGTTGTTGCGCGAGTATCAAAAATATACATTTTTGGTATTTTGGTATTTAATTAGTAAATGCGTTTTACAAAAATTCATTTGCTCCCCTTCCTATTCCTTTGCTTCCTCTTCCTTCATTCGTTTCGTTCACGCTGTTTCACTCACACTGACACACACACATACATTTAGCAAATACGCGCGCGTGAACAAAAACAAAAAATTAATTTTAGCTTTTTTCCAACGTTTCTTTTTTTTTTGTTCACTTTTGCTCCATTTTCATTGATTCCATGTTTCTTGTGCTTCTTCTGCTTCTATCTCACACCACACACACACTCACACATTTTGACCTTTTTCCTTTCGCTACTTCTTCTTCTTCATCTACTTGTGCCTTGTTCTTTAGCTTTACTTTTGAGTTTTTGTGGCCTATTCCTTTTGCGCCCTGTTCCTCGTCTCGCTTTTCACACACCATAAAAACGTCAAACTTGAAAATGTTATTGCTTATTTTTGGCTATGGAAATTTTCCCATTTTCTGTTTTAGTTTTAACTTTTATTTGATTTTAGTTTTTAGTTTTTTATGTTGCTTTTGCGACGCGACCGACGGCAAAGATTTAGCGGCTGCGCTGCTTTCCTGCTGCTGCCTCTGCTGTCAATTTGCTTTGCTCCCCCGCGAGCATTTTTTTAGTTTTACCGCTTCTTCTTCCTCTACTGCTTGCTGCTGCCCTAAACTCACTCACATACAAAGAGAGCCGTTTTTCAATCTTACATTTTTGTTGCTGTTCTTAATTTTCGACCACACGCTTTCACACTCACATTCGTGTGCGGCACACGGCTCACACACACGCAGGGTTGCTCACACAACAGCGGCAAACAATAGAGTAACAGTGTTGCCAAACGTCTGCCGGCCGGCGTTAACCAGCACTCGCATTTGCGCAAATTTGAAAACACAAAAAAAAAAACAACACAATTGCAATAGCGCAAATTGAATTTGTAAATATTAAAAACTAAAAAATGTTGACAAATATTTAATGTTTTTTTTTGGTCGATGCTTTGCAGCAAATTATTGTTACTGTCTATTGTATCTTATGCTTTACGCTTGCTTCTCATTGCCTGCCAGTTTTTAGTGTCTTTGCACACACACATATATGTATATACAGTTAGGCAAGAAAGTGTTTTGACAACATATGAAAATTTATGCATTTACACATAAAATTAATGTTTAAATAGTTACTTATATAAACTCTTATTTTATAATTAAAAAAAAAATAATTTTTATTTTCAAAATTAAGTAAACAAATATTTTTGTGCAATTCATGCATCAAATTTTTATTTATTTATTTAATCATTTTTTAAATTTCCCCACACATTTTTTTATATCTTTTACATTTATAATTTGCTTTTTTTTATCATTTCAGCTTTCAGTTTTATCTTAAAGATATTTTCATAATTTTAGTTTAACTTTATTCAACTGTTTTTGTCAAAACACTTTGTTGCCTCAGTGTATATAAAAGTAGACGAACACACACATAAAAAGGACAGCGCGCTTGGAGCCCAAGTTTTTGGCTGCTGGCTGTCACAAGAGCGACAGAGCGAGGGCGAATAAACGGGAGCACATCACAGAGAGTGAGAGACGGAGAGAGTGTCAGCAAGTGGAGCGCAGAGCCGTTTCATTTCGACAGTTTTTGAATTACGGCGCCGCTGTCGCTGCCGCTGCTTGTTATTTTAGCTTAGCACTCCAGCAAGAGTAACAACAACAACCACACCATCACCTTCGTTCGACCGAGAGTCAATTTTCAGCCTCACTGTCGTTAAAGAGAGAGATGGAGAGGGAGTGAGCGAGAGAGGCTGTTGTTGCCTTTTGTGGCAAGGGGGTGGCATTGTTGTTGTTGGTGGTGGTGGTATTATTGTTGTTGCTGTTACCTAGAGTCGGGGGCATTGGGGGTTGAATTTAATGCCAGCAGGCGTCGCTAAATTCCACACACGCACACAAAAAAGCAAGGGCGCAAATTAACACAATATAAAAACAAAAGAGAAAATCAAAATGAGCTGCTGAAATTGCGTCGCTCTCTGTGTTTACATATATATGTTTGTATGGCGGCTATAACTTCCTCCCCCCCACACACCCACCAGAGCACCCTGTTTAATGGCAATAAAGCAGTGATCTGCAACTACTCATCGCACTCTTCGAACATTTGTGTTATGTTTATATTTTCTGCTTTTTTTTTATATCTTTTGCGCGTTTATTTTGGCTCTGCAGCGAATTTGGACTGCCTTTTCAACTGCTTGGCTCACACACACGCACGCACACACACAGCCCACACACTCTCGTACAGCGCGACTACAACAAAACAGTGCAGCCTTTTGCAGGCAATTCTTCTTTTCTTACGACTTGCAATCGCACTTACACTTAACATCACATGTTTTTATCACTTAAACTATTTCGTTTCGGTATTTTATATTAATATTTTTTGTTTTTTAATTGAGTTTTGCAACAAATTGCTGCATTAGCAGTGTTGCCAACTTTTTAGTGGAGAAAATAGCTGTTTCTGGCTGGAAGGCATCCGCAAAGTAGCTGAAATTGCGATGCAAAATGGCTAAAAAAAAAAACAAATTGGCAGCCCTGAATTCAAAAACGTGGTGGCAGCCTTGCATCTCAGTAATAAAATAGCAATAGTTCATAGGATGGCAGCCTTTCAATGCAATAAAAGTGCGAGGAAAAAAACTGTTTTGGACTAGAAAACATTTTTAAGTGCACTTTTGCATAGTTTTAGAGAGAATGCTAATAGCATAACTTTGTTTAATAAATATTTAAAATACCCATAGTGCCTGCAATTTTCAAGTTTTTCGAGCAATCGAAATCTGAACATAGCCAGAACTAGCTATATAATAGCTAGGTGGGCAACGGTGATTAGCTTATTGTGTTACGCGTTTTGTGTAACGTTGCGCATCTTGCGTTGCGTTGCGCATTATGCGCTTACGTTAGTCACACGCGTGAGCTACTCACTTAACGTAAATGAACATTTAAATTTGATGGTGTTGGCGCCAAATGAATATATAAATATTGCAAGTTATTTAAGTAAAAGAATTTGTATTTTCGCCAGTTATATAAAGTTTATTTCATACGTATTTCACTTTTATAAAAAAACTTGAAATTTTCGCCTAAAACTACACAATAAACTTAACATTTAATTCTTTTAGCTCCAAATGAAAATGTTGCCAGCAAATACGCTTCTCAATTATATTGTTTATTATAGTATTATAGATTTACTTTTATTGTATATTATGAAAGACTCAAAAGCAATATTTATGTGTTTATTATTATATTATTTCGTGTATTATCTGAAGCGTTTTTTTTTTGTTTTATTTTTGTTGTTATTGCTGGCAATTTGCATGTTGCGCTTTATTTCATATGAATCAGAAATATATATAAAAATATAAATATATATTTATTAGAATTTCTTGGGTCGTCTTTTTGTAGCTTTTCGCGATAATTTCCTTCATTTTAAGGTCTAGTCGAATACATGCTAATTTTTAAATTAAGTTAAAATTAAGAAAAAAAATAAAAAAATAATTTTAATTGTTTTTTTTTTTATAATTTCAAATGTGTCAAGGAAAATCAATTATTGTTGTTGTTGCAAATGATTAAAATTCTTTGTCATGCGATTCGAAATAATTCGAGTTGTGATCATTGATTAAGAGATTTCCAAAAGTGGAAAGCGGAAAAATAGTTGACAAGCGAATGCTATATATAGATTGTCTGTGTTTTTTTTTTCAACTAATTGTCATGATTTGTGCTAAATAATAATAATAATTATGAATATAATTCGAGGGGGGAAAGTGTATCTTTCTTTCTCTCTCTCTCTCTCTCTCTCTCTTGCTCTCTATATATCTCTCTTTCTTTCATATGCTGCATTTAGTATTGCATTTCAATCACTTGGTGCGATCGTGCTTCGAGGGTTCCACCTGTTTGGCAAACTCGCCCATCACATCCTTATAGATAACTGGATCCAGATTACGACCGAGCATATAGATGAGCCACCAATCACCAACATCCAGTTTACGGGACAGCGAACGACAAATCTCCATCGGAATCATTCGATTACGTGCATTCAACAGACGCGGCCTGAATTTGGGCATGAAAATGATGCAGGCACTGAAATTGATCAAGGTTTGTTTATATAAGTACTCGTATATATAGTTAACATATGGTAGATAATAATTTTTTAATCTTTTCTAGGAATCTGAACTTAAAACATTTCTTAAAACATTTCTTATACATATTTCTAAACTCTTTTTATGTGGAAAGACTTTTGAAATCTCTTGCTCTTCTTTGATATTTCTTACTATTCTATTTATGAATTCCGAACAAAGTTATATTGAGTTTTTTAAATTTGGTACAGTTTTGAATTTGAGCTCAAATTATGATTCCGCAAGAAAATCGGTTAAGTTTTGACCAAGTTTTGACTGTTAGAATAAATAATCGAGTTAAAATAGTTCAACAATTGTTTCCGCGAAAATAGTGTTATCGATTTTTCGTTGTTTTTTTTTTACAGTTCCAATTCTAAGCTTGACGTTCCGCAAGGAAATCGGTTTTGACCATGTTTTGATTGTTAGAACAAAATAATCGAGTTAAAATAGTTGAAAATCGCTTCCGCGAAAATATTGTTATCGATTTTTCGTTGTTTTTTACACTGTCAATTCTAAGCAACAGCATAATTCTTAATATTCGAAAATAATTTAAAATTATTCTAGGTATTTCGAATTATTTTCAAATTTATTTTTTTTATTAAGCACTGAGAAAACATCGAATTTTTTTTTTTGTTTTTAATATTTTGGCTTCTCTATTGAATGACGCTTACTTAAAAATGTTAAAACAATCTCATGAGCTCCGAAATCCATTTAAAAAAGTTAGGACAATCCACATAAATATGGCAAATGTAAAAAAAAAACTCTCTAATAATACCAATAAATAAAAAAGTCTCAAGTTGTCCAATTAACAAGAAGATATTCCAAATTTATAAGATTTTTTTTAACAACATTCGAAACCAAATGAAACTTTCTTTTAAATAAACATTCCAAATGACTAGCAATAACTTAAGTTATACAATTTCCAAACATTTCAGACTCTATTTGTCTAACGATTTTTCATCGAACCAATTTACTAACCGGAATATCATGAGTCCAATGAGCAGGACAAGCAGTATCCAATACCAGAACCAAATGAACACATAGGTCTTCTCATTCACAATATTGAGCGGCAGAATGCAGAGGGAGTCGTGTGTTTGAAGAGATCCGCCGGAGCCGTATTTATGGAATATGCATTTGGTGACACGTGGAAAGACATAGACCATGGGATCGACACGTTGTTCCTGTGGCACATCCGTTAAGCCCATGATATTGGTGCCATATGAAATGAATTCGCCGTCAAAGAAGCGATTCATTAGATACATCTGCACCACAATATTGATAAAGCAGAGCACCTCACAGGCCCAATAACGTATGGCGTACAGTTTATGGCGCTGCAAAATATTTAAGTATCTATTAATACTGATTTTCAAAAGTATTTTCTTAATTAATTACACTGATTAAAAACATGTTCTAAAATCAAGATTTTAATCTCAAAACTCAGACTTTTGGTCTAAAAAATGCGTCGAGAACATAAAATTCTTAGTTGAAGAAAACACATCTTGGTTTTGAGAATATTTTAAATAAGATTAAGGTTTTATTTTAAAAATAAATGTTCTTAAAATTTAAATCAAAAAATGTTATAAATGTTATTTTAATTTGTTACGAGTGAAACTAAGATTTTTATTCTTGGATTAAGAGCTTTGATTTTTTCGATTAATATTCTTAGTATTAGTAGTATGGTCTTAAAATGTTCCTATTTTAAGAACAAAATATTTAAGATGCAAGTTCTTGATTTTAGAACTTGGTCTTTTTTTTCAGTGTAGTTATACTTTCCTAAGAATTTAAGATTTTTATTCTTGTATTAAGAACTTTGACTTTTTAGATTAATATTCTTATTATTAGTAGTATGGTCTTAAAATGTTCTTATTTTAAGAACAATATATTTAAGATGCAAGTTCTTGATTTTAGAAGTTGTTGTTTTTTTTCAGTGTACTCACCTTCACATGCTTGATGAGATAATCGAGCAATGCATCTCGTTTGGCCTCCTTCTCTTCGCGCGTACAGATCGTTATGTTTAATCCCATGACAATCATACGCATCAAACCGCCCTCGAATTTGTTCCACAGAAACTTGGGCGTATAACAGGCCATGGCCTAAAACAAAAAAAATAGAAGGTATTTAATACTGAAGCTTTTGCTCTTCTATTTTCAGTGTAAGGAAAGTAAACTCCGTAAGCTTTTAAGAAGCTTTTTCCATACGCTCCTTTTGAATAAGTCGACAGTTGGTTCAATAATATTTACAACATTAAAAATAACTTTTTATAAAAAGCTTTGCAAGTAATTTAAAAAACTATTAAAGCTTTAAAGGCTGAAAAAAACCCATTAAAAAATTTGAAAAGCCAATTTTAAAACTGTTGCAGCTTAACAAACCAGTTTACTCAGCAAAAGTTGATAAAGCTTTCTTAAGGGTTTTGTTAGACAGCTTTTAGCAGATGAAAAGTCATTAAATAGATTTTTACAGTACATATAAAATTAAGTTGAGCACTTTGGGGAGGTAAAAAGCTTCGGAAATGACAAAAAATTTCAGCTTTAAGTGAGCTTTGGTGCTTCTTATAAAGCTTTAAAGCTCCTTATAAAATTTATTAGCACTCATTTAATTTGAGCTGTCTTTACACTAAATAAAGTGTGAAAAAATAAAAAGCTGATAGAGCTTTAAAGCTCTTGTTTTTTAAAAAGTTGATTAATCAATCAAAACACATTTAATTTAATTTTAAGTTTTTATTTATTGCATGCAAAAGTCAGCTCTGCTTACACAATTCCAAGTGTCAAACAACAGACTTTAATGAAAAACTTTTACTAAAGCTTTCAAGTTGATTTATAAATCAACACACAACATAAATAACTTTCTACTGTATGCATCTTCCAAGTGACAAGTAACAGACTTAAATCAACATTTTTTACAGAAGCTTTTAGGTTGATTTATTAATCGAAACACAACTTAAATTACTTTAGACAGTTTCTAGTGTATGCATATATTCAAGTGACTTATAACAGACATTAATCAAAAGCTTTTACAGAAGCTTTCAAGCGGTTTCTAGTATCTGTCAGCTGAAGTTAAAAGCTGAGTTCTATTGTCATTATTTGTAGTTTATTGTTGTTGTTGCTATTTAGCAAGTCATTAAGCATATGAATCTACTTTTTGGTATTTCGCAAGTTTAAGTAAATTGTTGTCGTTGTTTAAAAGTTGTTTTAGTGTTTAGCAGCTGTTGAATTTAACTTGAATTTTGACAATCTTTTTAGCTTTTTTAGCTTTTTGTGTTTGTGGTTGCGCAACGGACGCGCAATCATGCTTGATTGAGCATGCTTGGCAATACAAAAGGCCCCTACTCCCCCAGAGATCTGACATTATACCCTCCCCCTCTCCATACTCTTCCCTGCCTCTTCTTTCCCCTTCTTGTAGTCACAACACGCATCGCATTCAATTAAGCTTCATTGAAGTACAGCTTAACAGTGTGTGTGAGTGTGTGTATAGATATTTTTTTTTTTTTTTTTTTTTTTTTTTTTTTTTACTTATATTCCTTTATTATCTGAGCATCTGCGTGGCAATTGAGACCATGAGCATGAAAACAATCGTGATCTCTTTGTTACAAGTGAAAGAAAATGAGATAGATTGTGAGGGAGACAGAGAAAGAGCAGGGAAAAGCTGAAGAAGGTCTTGGAAGGTTTCTTCTGCTCTTTTTGATTGGCATTCAATTGATTGGACATTCCAACTAGTGCAAAAGATCAACTGGGCAACAAGTTTTTGTCGACGTACTCACCTGAAAGAATAGCACAAAGCACACCCATTGATAATAGGTGTAGTACTTTCTGGCATCCTTGTCCTGGAAATCGTTGGCAATGCCAGGATGTGCCACTTCTCGACCGACCTGCGAATAAATGAAGAAATAATTATTGTAATGTGTTCAAAATTTATTTATATGAATTTAAAATAGATAACGTATTTATAAAGAAACTTTATTGACAGAGTAGAAATTATTAGAAAGCAATTGTTAAAATTTAAATGCTCATTGAATTTTGGTGTCAAAATATTAAAATCAAAACCAAGATATAGAGGAAAATTTTTTTGCGAAATTAATTAACTTGAATGCAGAATGAATGAAGAATGCAGAATAAAGAGGCCAAACCATTATCAAAATGACATTCCGCTTGAAAATCGATCCAGGTTTGTCAAAGTTATGAAAGTTTGAAGTTGGTCAAACCTTTGACTTAGCAACTTTACAAGTCAAAATTTTTGTCTGATTTGACATGATTTTTTACAGAAAAATGAACGGTCTCAAAATCAAATTTAAAGTGTTGTTTTATACTAATTACGATATAAGGAGTTGATTAAAAGTAAAAACTTGAGAATTAAAATTTTCAATTTTCAAAATTTCAAAGGGGGGACCCTTAGCATCAAACCCATAATCTAGAGGAAAATATTTTTTTTTACAAAATTAATTAAATTTGAATGCAAAATGAATTTAGAGGTCAAACCAAGCATAAAATGATATTCAGCTTGAAAATCGGTTTAGTTTTGACAAAGTTATGACAGTTGGAAGTTCGTCCGAGTTTCGACCTAGCAACTTTACAAGTCAAAATTTTTCTTAAATTTGCCATGATTTTTTACAGAAAAATGAAACATCTCTGAATCAAATTTAAAGTGTTGTTTTATACTAATTACGATATAAGGAGTTGATTACAAGTGAAAACTTGAGATTTAAAATTTTCAATTTTCAAAATTTCAAAGGGGGGACCCTATGGTATTAAAATCAAAACCAAGATCTAATTAGAGGGAAAATATTATTTTTGAAAAGTTAATAAATATTTGAATGACAAATGAATTAAGTGTCCAAACCATAATCAAAATGATATTCAGCTTGAAAATCGGTTCAGTTTTCACAAAGTTATGATAGTTTTCAGTTGGTCAGGCTTTGGATCAGACAACTTTACAAGTCGAAATTTTTTTTTTAATTTGGCATGATTTTTTACAGAAAAATAAAACGTATCAAAATCAAATTTAAAGTGTTGTTTTATACTAAATACGATATAATAAGATGATTAAAAGTGAAAACTTGAAATTTAAAATTTTCAATTTTCAAAATACCTAAGGGTCCCCCCTTTGCGTTAAAATCGCAGCCTAAACAACGAAACTAAAGAATTTGGTAAACCTATTTTGTTGTTTTTTTTTTTTTTTTTTGCATGCCTTATGACAAATCCATTGGTAAAGTAGGCGTACTCTAAATAAGGATATGCCAAGTGCTTGCGATTGCTGTGAAGGAAGGAAGGTTCCACGAATTTGCCAAGGTTTCGGTGTCCACTTCCTGCTCCTGTTGAAATATGAGATCAGTCGGCAGAAGAAGCCTGTCGCGTCTGCGCTCCCGCGGGGTATTCAATATTTTTTTTTTGTTGGTGTGTCGCTGTTAATCGTTTTTCTGCTTCTTTCTCCCTTTTATTCCTGGCCTTTTTTTTTTTTTTTTGGGTCACATGAAGAGCGCAATTTAAATCGGTGCGTTGCGGGGCCGACAACAACGACAGCGTCCGACAACGCCCAGTTTATAATTGCTTTATAGCCGCAGCATAAATATGCACATATTTATGTATTGTCTGCTGAATATACGACTTATAGCATGTATTACATATCATACAAATGAGACGGCGATGTACGTGATTGGACTACGTGAGGGTATGACATGACATGACAGACCGACAGACCGACAGATCTCCACAGACAAAAAGGGTTAACGGGAACGAGCACGAAACATGCGATAAAAATGCCTTGGGATGCTGTGGTTTCCTCAAACATATGCTGCGGTTTCTTGGCTTTTGCGACACTGTAGACTTGTGTAGACTTTGTACAAGTGCACTTAAGCTTCATTTTAAGCTGTACTTTGCTTTCCTCATTACATTACATCAAGTTATCGCATGTGTAGAGTTGTGTAGACTTTGTAAAGTTACATGAAAACTCAATTTTGAACAGTTTTTATTTTACACACATACATAACAGCCTGAAATAAACGTGTAACTTAAAGTGGAGACATGTGTAGACTTGGTTTCGATGCATTTTAATCTAATTTTGACAAGGGCTTTGCTAATTCACATCTAATTGCAAGTATAGGGTTGTGTAGACTTTGTACAGCTGCATTAAAAATCAATTTTAGGTTGTATCATAAATCTGCATTAGATAAGATTACGAAATACGCAACTAATTGCAGTGGAGAGTAGTGTAGACTTTTTAAAGATGCCTTTCAAATAGAATCTGATGTTTGTAATGCTTTCATAACCTCAAAGTACTGCTATTTCTATGTACAACTGCATGTGGCGAAATTTGGAGACTTTGTAGACTTACTAAATGTCATACTAAGAGGCCAAATAATATAATACAAATAAAAATATTTAGAAATTGGTTAATTTTTATAGTTTTTAGAGCTTTGGAGACTTGTGGAGACTTACCTGTCGGTTGAACGCATCCGGCATGGTGAAAGTACTGTGAATCCAGCAGAATGTGTTCACCACATGTGGTGGAATGCCATTCACAATGCAACTGATCGGTTGTCCCACATATTGAGTGGCCGTTATGATCAGACTGCAGGTAAGGAGCAGTACGGTGGTAAATGAATTGTGGAGACGAAAGACGGCATTATCCGTCTGTATGTCCTGCCACTTTAGGTAGCTCTTCAGGCTACCCAATAACTTATACATCTTGGCACAGTTGAAGTCACAGAAGTAATATGATTAGGTTATTAGGATTCTGTAGATAAAGCGAATTGACTGCTTCCTGGCAGTGTTGTAAAACGTCACGTTGCTTTTTGTTAAATTATTGCGCGTTCCTTAAATTTTCGTTTGATGTTTCCGTTGTGCAAGCGATGCATATCAATATAGAAACTGCAATAATAAGACGGAACATCATGCTACAATTAGTCAATGTGTATCTAAAAATATATTTACTATTAGTAGTACACTGAGGGAAAAAATTGATGCAATTGTTTGTGAAATGTCCTAGAAATTCTAAATGGCCCAGAAATTCGTTTTGTAGTGTCTGTAAATTGTCTTAAATAATTCGTTTGTTGTGTTTCGAAACTTTGGAGACTTGTGTAGACTTTGTTAAACTATTCTAAAATGACATTTGAAATTTTAAACTACTAATATTTTGATCAGATACACAAAGAGTCATATGCCAAGTGGTTTGGAGACTGCTGAAGACGTTGTAGAGTACAGATTTGCTCTAAAATAAATGTTTGCTGCACTGTATAAAATAAAAAAGCACTAAGTACATATGTAATTGTCTGTGGAGACTTTGGACACTTTTGTAGACTGTGTAGAGTTTCTAAAAAATTTGATTTGAGACAGTGCATGGTTTTTAAGAACACATAATAACACTTAATACACAGGTAATTGTAAGCAAAACGTCTTGAAGCTGTTTGTAGACTTTGTAGAGTTGCTTATAAACATAATTGTGCACATTACTTTGCTATTTTTATGTTAAGTAGTATTTAGTACATCATGGATTGTATGTGAAGACCTTTGTAGACTTGTGGAGACTTTGTAGAGTTGCTTCATTTTTTTGTTGTTTTTAGTTTAAATGTTTTTTTTAACAAAACAGAATATATATAAAAAGATTACCAGTATACTAGCTTTTTAGTTGAGCTTTAATTTTTTCTCTGAGTGTAAGTTCGCGACGTATCTTTGTATCTTTCGGGGGCAGTACATTTGCTTGATTGAAAAACGTGTCGTTCAACTGATTGAAGTCGGCCGAAAAATGTAAATTTCGTTTGCTCGACGCTATCACAAGTCAAACACGCGACTGGAGACTTGCTTTGAGTACCGTATGTTTCTATATTGGGTGCTACAAATGGGGTCTTTAGCTTTTGTGTGTGTGTGTGTGTGTGTGATTGAGCAAGAACAACAAAGCCATATATAAATCAACTAATAGAATCTGCAGACAGCTTCAATTTCAATTAAAGTCAATGTGAGCTGCACTGAGAAATTGATGCGCCACAATTTAAATATCCAATTGCCATTTGCTCCACTTGTAAATGCCACTCGATTCATCTGAGAAGAATCTTCCAATCTTCCAATCCCCAAAGCCCAACCCCAACTCAAGCGTTGCAAGTTGAATGCACTCGATGCCACACCGATCTTTAGACGCTTGACCCGAGCGCCACGTTGCAATCTGTTGTTGCACCACTTGCTGCCACTTGCCACAACAGCAGCTGCTGCAACCTGTCAATGCAATTAGTCTCTTGACTTTTCAATTTAATCAATAAATATTATAATGCATAAAAATATATGCTTAAAGACAGTTTATTTGAATTCTTAGAAGTAGTTTTATTTTAAATTGGTGTTAAGCTAAAGAACAGTTGTCGATTTTGCATCTAGTGCTGTGATATATAATTTAATATTCAATTAAATAGATAAGAACCGATATGAACCGTGTGTGATATATAAAAAAATTAAACTATTAAACTAAACTTCATATATTTTAAATTTTCGACTTACTTCTGCTTACTTCCCAAAAATATAAATAATAATAAAAAAAAAAAAAAAATGGTTACAGTAACTAATAATAAAATATAGCAAACAATAATATCAAAAACTCCATACATCTTAAATTTTCTACTTACTTCTGCTTACTTCCCAAAAATATAAATAATAATAAAAAAATGATAACAGTAGCTAATAATTAAATATAGCATACAATAATATCAAAAACTCCAGATAACTTACATTTTCTACTATTTATTTCAGCTTACTTCCCAAATATATAAATAATAATAAAAAAAAAATGGTAACAGTAGTTAATAATTAAATATAGCATACAATAATATCAAAATTGATTTTAAACACAACATAACAAACCAACTTAAAGGTTATTACACAATAGGTTATTAAATATATATAGCATAAAAATCAAAATGTGAAAATTTGACATAAAAAGTTTAATTTTGAGCACTGCAATTATTTATAAAGAACTCTTTATTGCGCTTAGCTGTAAGCCAATAAAATTTAATAAAGTAAAATTGAAGCTGTTACAACTTTATTTAATTTTTGTTTCTAAGCCAGATTTGCAACTATTATTTATTGTGCGTTTTATAAAGGTTTAACCTTTATTTTTATAATTTTATGGTTCTCAAAAATACACGCTAAAATCAGGAATTGTACGCTTGAATTTTAGATGGATTTTTGAAGTGAAGCTGCTAGTTCTTTATTTTATTTTTAGCAATAATTATTTATTATGCGCTTTAAAGCAAATAATTTTTATATTATTTTCTTGTATGCTAATACCTAAGAACTACATGTTAATTTCTGAATATTTAAACTTGAGTTTTAGAATGATTTAGTTATTTTTGTCTGTGTACATAGTTGCACCTAGAACTAAGTCAAATTCACCAAAATTGCGACCCTCTCATAGTCAATCAACACTTTGTTGCTTCCTCTACCTCTACTCCTCTTTCTCCTGCTGCTTCTCCCCTTTTCTGGTGTTCATCCAGCGTTTTCCTGTTTTAGTTTCATTTAGTTTATTTTTTTGTTTTTGCCACACGCTTCGTTGGTTACGACAAGGCAACAAAACTGCAGCCACAACAATAAACCGCAACAGCAACAACAACTGCAGCTGCCACAGCAGGCAAACAATGACCGCCACAACAACCCCCCTCCACACTTCTATTACCCACCCTCCCACACACACACACACACATACACACACACACTTATTGTGAGGCTTTTCATTGCCAAGGCCATGGACAACAGCAGCCGCCACGTTTTTATGTGCGAATTTATATGCACTATCTGTGTTGGGGGAAAGCCAGGGAGCGGGGTATATACCCCACAGGGGGTGGAGAGGAGGGGACAGTCCAGGTGTCACATAGCAAAGGTCGACAAATGTATTAAATGCATTTTACGTGCTTGGGCAACTGAATTTTCAGTTTTTATTTGGTATACCCTGCAAATGTCACTGAACAGGATAGTCTAACTATGCGGTAAGGTATGCAACAGTTGGCTGAGACTTTTTAGGGCATATATAAAGTTTTTTACTTTGATTTATGCACTCCATTCAGTCAAATATCTAGCAAATATCTAGCTTCTTACCCCACAAAACTCATAGGGTATGTGAAGTAAGTATAGTAAATTGAATATGTCGCTTTTTTAGTTCATGTTACTCAATTTGCTTTGAAATGTTGTATATTATTGTTTTGGGCTCATTTAAATAATAAAAAATAGTGTTTACGCTTATAACTGTCAAGTTTACAGGGTATCTGCTAGTCATTTACAGCTTAAATTTAAGTTAAGTGCTTTTAGTTTGCTCCAATTTTGATATGCAAGCTTTTTAATGTGCTAAAAATATTAAAAACTGTACTTATTCGTATATTTTATAAGTTAACAGGGTATCTGTTTGCCCTACGTAAATTTTCTTAATACAATTTTTTTTTTTTTAATTATAAATAATTGATTCTGCGCGCAACGCATTTATATTATTCAATAATGTGTTTATATATTAAATTCTTATTTTTAAAGGGTATCTGTTGGTTGTAAATAGCTTCTTTATAGTTCTTAGACCCCAATTTACTCTCTAAATTGCTTTTATAGGCGCGCTAGTGTCTAAGATGGCTAAAAATAAGATTATTTTTACAAATATTTTTTATAAATAATGTAACAGGGTATTTTCTAGTTGTATTGTTGCTTGTAAATAGCTTCTTTATAGTTTTTAGACCCTAATTTACTCTTAAATTTGCCTTATAGGCGCGCTAGTGTCTAAGATGGCTTAAAATAAGATTATTTTTACATTAAGTAATTTAACAGGGTATCTTCTAGCTGTATTGTTGCTTTTTACAACATTTGCAACTATGACATTTTGATTAAAATCAACAATAATCATTTTTACCAACATTAACTCATACTTTTTTGTTTACAGGGTATGTGTTAGTCGTGCTTAAGAATTTTAAATAATATATTACTTGATGCAAACACAGTTTGATGACTTTGCTTGATGCTATTGCTGTGGTTTTTCTCGTAATGCAATTAGAATGTGTACACAACTTTACACGTTTAACCTTAACATGAATACACTCAGTCAGTCAGTCAGTTATTCAGTCAGTCAGTCAGTCAGTCAGCTATTCAGTCATTCTGTCAGTTAACCAGTTAGTCGCTGAGTTATTCATTAAGCTGTAACGTTACCAGCTTTAAAACAAATGAAATTTGCTTAATTGCATTTGTCAATTGCATTGTTTGTTGCTGGTAAAGCAGCTGGCCAAAAGTTGCCGGCAAACCGGAAGTTCTTCTTCCTCTCTCTACTTTTACCTCTCACTCCTACCCTCTCTCGCCCTCACTCTCTCTCTCTCACTCTCTCCCTTCTCGCTTTGTTGGGCCACCTTCTATGACTCTGCTCTGGCAGCTGGCACCAACTTCAATTAGACCCAACGAGGGAAGTTTCTAACATATTCCAAACAATGGCACAGCAAGCAGATAAAACAAAAAACTGCATTAAAGTAATTTACTTTTAGTATCGATATTACTTCTGATATAACGTTGATTTATTTAGTTTAACTTTAATGTAGCTCAAACATTTTTCAAACAACGCTATTGTATGAAAAACCTATTAATAAAATTTCAGGGACCGTAAATAATGATTTTATTTTTTATCAATATCAATTGATCAATAATAAAGATTAATTTTGATTTTTTTTGATCAAAAATAATAATTATGGTGTAAGTTTTATTAAATTACTCAAAACTACTGATTATTCTTGATGAAAAACATAAAAAATTCAAATATATTCATTACCAAGTAATTTTTAAAATATAACTTATAATAATTACGATCCCTGTTAAATTTACATAAATTAGCTGCCTTTTTTTTAGTATATCTACAATACTATTGCTAACTATTGTAGCACACTTCGATTTTTGTTCTTAATAGCAAATTTATTTATATTTCAATGTAAATCTTAAATGTAGCTGAACTTTTTTATAGACAACTCCTACGCTATGAATTTATCTCTGTTATGAGTTGATTTTTAATTAAGTATTCAGCTTTTTCGTTGAAATTTTTTTTCTTTACGAGTATAGCAAAGATTATTAATAATTTAAGGGTAAATCTTATAGTAGTAGTAGTAGAAAATCTTATAAATTTTATATAAATAGTTTTTAGCTGAGGGCTCTCATACTATTTAATATATCCTATATTATGTATGTTTGTTATAACCATACAATTTTTTCTTGGATTTCGTGACTAGATATGACTAAGAATAAATTTGTGATCTTTTTAAGCTTTGTTTTTATAAAGTAAAAAATCTAAAAACACAATTTAACTTTTTGCACTTGCGATTTAGCAAACAAAATTTAGTTTTAAGACTAACATAGCTCTAAAATATTCCATTCTATACATTGTCATTCAATTTTTGTAGTCAGCCTTAAGAATTCTTATATTCTTGTATAAATCTTTGCTTTATTGCAGTTTTAAAAGTTGATATTTAAGTTTTTAATTGATTTAAAGTTTCGCTCTCTATAAATTTTCATGACAAACATTTTATTCAGCTAGAAGAATTCTAAATAAATACATAAGTCTTCAATTTATTGCATAAACTTGAGCAACATCTGTTTATTTTTAACTGCAATATGTCTTAGATTTTCCTCTGGTCACCCTTGACTGGAAATCTATACTGGATGCTATCGCAGACTAATTAGTGTTGCGTGTACTTATTGAACTGCCCTCTCCGCTTGGCTCTTGCTGGTCCGTCTAAACCGCAAGTGGCGTGCACATAATCAGACAGTACGGAAAACCCGAGTTTCCGAGACTCGGGGACACAATACGAATACGAATACGGTCTTCAAAACAATGCCTTGTCTCTGTGCAGCTTCAATTGACCATTTCCGTTGCGGGGAACAGGGGAAAGGGTATGAGGGAAGAGAGCATATGAGTAACATCTTTTGGCTTAACTGCAGATGTTGAAAAAGTGTTGAAACCATATAAGGCAGACTCAAAAAGTATAGAACAAAGTTGAAGCCAATAAATGACGAAAAAGTTGAGCAAAAAATTGAAACACATATTCAAAAAGAAAACAACGAATGTATAATACCCTTTTTCTTACTTATAATAAAAATTGATTTAGTTTCCAATTGAAATGGATTGCACAAACCAGATTTCTGCAATTTTGGCTATATCTAGTTATTTTTTGAATTTTAAATTTATTTTTTAAATCAATAAAATGCTATAAAATCCACCGATATTTTGGTGTTTTGGGTGCATTTTAGCGGAGCAATTTTATTTTGAGCATCTGTCTATACATCCTGACCAAATTTGCTTGAAATCAGTTCACAATATCATATAACTGTCATAGAATAGATCGTTTTATAACCAATAGTTCGAAACCTGCTTTGTTTTTTGAGATATCTTAATTAATCTGACAGAACATGCATCTTAGTTGGTTATATAAATCCTGATCAAATTTGGTTTAAATCGTACCACTATATCATAGAGCTGACATAGGAACGATCGGTCAAGAATCAACCTTTACTACGAAAAACGATTTTGTTCTTGAAGATATAACTACAAAATGTATAGAATATGGAACTTAATTGATTTTACAGATGCTAACCAAATTTTTTCTAAATCGGACCACTGTATCATATATCTGTCATAGGAAGGATCGACCGATAAGCAGCCTTTAGTACAAAAACCCTTAATGTTTTTTGAGTTATCTCAGCCAATCTTCTAGAATATGCATTTGGGGTATATACCCTGGCTGAGTTTGGTATGAATCTTAGCACTTTAGCATATAGCTGTCATAGAAAGGATCGGTCGAAAATCAAGTTTTAGTATGCGAAACTTTTTTGTTCTCCGAAAAATCGCAACGAAATATCCACAATATGCATTAAAGTTGGTCTTATAGATTTTGATTAAACTTGCTTCAAATCGGTCCACTATATCATATAGCTGCCATAGAAAAAAATCGTTTGAAAATAAAGTTTTAGTATGAAAATTTTTGTGGCTTTTGGCGATATCTCAACAAAAATCGCAGGTTGTGTTCTTGGTATTTGGTCTTAAACAAATTTGACTAAAATCGGACTAATATACATAGCATAAAGCTGTCGTAGAAACGATTAGTTGAAAATTGTATACCAGGGTATTAAATGTTCGGCTTACCAAAGTTAAGCTATTTTACTTGATTAATTCTACTTTTAATTGTATTTTTATATTATTTGTAATTTTTGTAATTTCTAGTTTATTTAAAACTGTCAATATGCTGTAACTGTAGTTCGTAATCTGTGTGGTGCTTTAACTTTGGCTTATCAGTGTGTTAAGCTTCACCTCTAACACTCCCTGCTACTCAACACTCCTCTCACAACACTCACCACTCTCCCCACACACCTACCACCTTGCTTACGCTCTCACGCACACACACACATACGCAGAGGTTGCTCAATTACAAATGTTTGACGTTTGATGTTGTAAAAATGAAGATGATGAAGATGAAGATGAAGATGAAGAGAAGGAATAAATTATGAACTTACGACAAAACGAAATTCTTTGCGTTGGTCTTTGCACGCTCTTCTTCTTCTTCTTTTTCTACTTCTTGTTGTTGTTGTTCGTGTCACAGCAGCAGCTGAAGCTGAACTTTTATTGTGTTGTTGTTGTTGTTGCTTTCCGCTGCAAATCAGCTGCCAGGTGTGCGCCTATTGTTGTTGTTAACGAATTTGCATAAGCAGCGACGCACACAAACAAACACTCTCACACACACACAGGCACACAGGAATAGAACAGGTTCTCTTGTTGTTTTTTGTATTTATTCCAGCTTTTTTGTCTGTTTTTATTTTGTATTATTTGTATATTTACTTTTGTTGTTGTTGTTGTTTTTTTGTCGTTGTTGTTGCTGCTGCGTAAAACGCGCGCGTCGCGTTGCAGTCGCTGCAGCCAAAAACGCGCAACTAAACTCCAAAAAACCGCGCAACTCAAAAAACGCAGGCAAATCAAAGACAAAAAAAAAACACAAACACAGCTTGTGTATATTTCAAATTCCAAGTGTCACCAAGCAGCACACACTTATTATATATATGCATATATATAAAAGCAGTTATTCAAAAACAAAATAGAAAAAAAAATATAACGTAAGACAAGAAGGTAGAAATATCGAAAAATTTGAGCTCGCTTTGACTGTGCGCTCCGGAATGGCTTTTGTAGTGAGCAGAGCCCAGCACACGCTGCTGTCGCCGTCGACTGCCGCTGCCGCTGCTTGTTGGTCGGTGTTTCGTTTCGTCTCGTCTCGTCTCGTTCCGTTTCGTTTCTGTAAACCACACGCGCTGCTCGCTCGCTGGTGTTGTGCTCAAAACTGAAACTCACAAAACGTACTCAACTCAATGCTCAGCTTCAAGCAAAGCCAGCCTCTGCTCGCTCTCTCTCACACACACACATTCGTGCAATGTGCGTGCGCGCGTCTCTACGTTGCAGCAACGTTCAAAGCTGCTGCTGCTCAAAGTCGCACTCTTTGAGTGAGTTCCATTGTGTTCCATTGCGTTGGGTTTAACTCGCCATGCATTTTGTTGTTGTTAGAATTAAAGCTGATCGCACAAATAAATTGGAGCAGCAATTGCACTGCACACACACACACACACACGCACACAAAACGCATAGCCAAAATTTCAAGCCTTCCTCTCGCTGCCTCTCACTCACTCTGTTGAGCCACAGTTTGATTTCATTTGATTTAGATTTTTTTACTCAGCTCTTTTGTCGATTACTTGACTTCTTTTCTTTTTTTTGGTAATTGATGTGGTGGGTGTTGAAAGGGGGCAAAGATACGAGAAGAGGTAAGTATTTTTTTTATACTTTTTGTTAATGCTTCAAATTTCATGATATTCTCTTTAGTTGCGTTTCTTTTGCTTTGCTTTCTGTGTCCAATTTAAAGTCACGCCAATAACAACAACAACAACAAGTAACATTTTAAAAGGTAAGGTTTTTTTATTCCCGTATAAAAATGCGGTAAGAAGAAAAACTGGAAATTCAAATGTTGTTGAATTTAATTTCTACCTTTATTTCTTTTGGCCATATTCTTTGGTCTTTGGCCACAAAGCTCAAGCTGACTATTGAATGCCCTTTAAACCAGGGATAAAAACCGTAACCGTAACCGTTGATCGATATTAACCGATCGAAATTGAAAACCGAATGTTATTTGAATCTTAGTTTGGCCTATAAATTCCAACTGCATTCAAATAACATTAATTGCTTAACCAAAAAATATTTCCCTTCTAAATCTCTTCTAAATGCTAAGGGTTCCCCCTTTGGAATTTTGAAAATTAATAATTTAAAATCTGAAGTTTACACTTTTAATCAACTCTTTATAACGTATTTATATTTATTTATATATGTATTTATATTTATATATAAAACAACACTTTAAATTTGATTCTGAAACGTTTCATTTTTCTGTAAAAAATCATGGCAAATTATGGAAAAATTTGGACTTGTAAAGTTGCCAGATCGAAACTTGGACGAACTTCCAACTGTCATAACTTTGTCAAAACTGAACCGATTTTCAAACGGTCATTTTGATCATAACTTGGCCTCTTAATTCATTTTGCATTCAAATTTTATTAATTTGGTTAAAAAAATATTTTCCCTCCTGATCATGGTTTTGATTTGAGTACCATGGGGGGACCCCATGGACTTGTAAACTTCAAACTTTCATAGCTTTATTAAAACTGCATCGATTTTCAAGCAGAATGTCATTATTATCATGGTTTTTATGTAAAGTTCTATATATTTATTTTGCACAAGTGCTACAGGTTTTTATTTTATAATTCTTTTATCACTACAAGATCTTTAGCCATAAAATAACTTTAGGATACTCAAGCTTTATACTTATCAATTTATTTCGTTATCAATGGAACGGAAGTAGTTTTAAGCTGGTATGACAAATGTTATTTTAAATTAAATTAAATTTCAATGCTTTCAATAAATATGATTGCTTTAAGTCATTTATGTATTTCCCCTTCTGAGTGTCATTAATTTAAGTAGTGCTATTAGATCAATACCTGGAAAGTTGATATGATACATTAGTTTCAACTTTAAAATGACACTATCTGTTGATTTAGTTGAATTACCCGAAAAACGTACTTCAACTTTTGGTCAGTTCATCAGTCATTCAATATGGCGACGCTCAAATTACAGTTATATGGGGTAGTCGTGTTATTTATAAGGTTTTCTTATAGCCCCTCAAGACAGTCTCCCCAATTCCCCGACTCCTTTCCATAAAACTGACAATATCATGCAGCGAACTCGTGGGTTTTTTTATTTTATTTTTTTTTACATTTCTTGCTTTTTTTTTTTGGTCTTTTAAGGTTTTTTCTTTCATGTCTTGAATGGTCCTATAATAAACTGCGCACTTTCGTAAGATTGAAATAATTCAAGTGCCTTGTCATTACATACGTACATATGTACGAGCTGTGATCTTGAGCCAGACTTTTGAGATTTTTGCCTTTCACTCTGTCTGTCTCACGTTTGGCTGTTGAAACCGATAAACATTTCGATAGCTCGTTGTCTTCTTGTGGGTGTTACGTGCGCGGGTGCACGGAAAATTTACGTGACATTGATTTATGAGTGCGTTTGTGTACATGTGTGTATTGTGCATATGTGTGAGTGCGTGTCTTATACTTACTCTTGCATTCCGCTTGATTTGGGATAGTCCGAAATTGCACTGTTCCTTCTACTACACTGATAAAAACAAAAAATTTTTTTTATTATTTTTTTTTTTAAAGAAAATTTGAGTTTAAAAAATGTGTAAAGAACTTGAATTCTTGTGTGCATATTTTTATTTTATTAAAGTTGTCTTTTTTATTTTTTATCCCAAGCATTTGTCGTTTGCTCACATCTCTTAGCGCCTTCCAACATTTTTTTTATAATTTATTTTATATTATTTATTTTAAATATTTTTGAAAAGGGTCTAGTCTAGTCTAAAAGAATGTGTAAAGAACTTTAATTCTTAAAATATCTATTTTATTTTATTAAAAAATTTTCTTATTTAACATAGTTTTATTTTAGAAACCTGATTTATTTCAGTGTATAACATGATTTTTCTTTTGCTGTTCCTTTTTTTATTTATCTCAAGCATTTATTGCCCGCTCGCATTCCAAAAAATTCTAGTCTGAAAAATGTGTAAAGAATTTTGATTCTTATAATATGTTTTATGTTTTTATAAACGTTTTTTCAGTGTACAGCATGTTTTTCCTTCATTTGTTCTTTTTTTATTTATCTTAAACATTTATCCGCCTTTGCACTTTTATTTTATATTATTATTTTCTTTATACATTAAAAATTGTGTGAAGAGCCTTGATTCTTAAAATATAAATATTTTTTTTATTCAATATGTCATATTACATTTATTAATTTTGAAAACCCGATTTTTTTCAGTGTACAGCATGTTTTTCCTTCTGCTGTTCCTTTTTTATTTATCTCAAGCATTTATCGTCGCTCACATCTCTAAGCGCCTTTGCACTCAATTCACTTTTCACTCAAGGCTCACTCAATTGCACTCGCCACGCTCTCGCTCTCTTGCAATTTGCACTCAGTCTACGCATTGAGCAGCTGCTGCTCCTTTATTGCAACTTCCTTTTTCTGCTTTGCTTCCGCGTGCGGGCAGAGCGTCGACGTCGACGTCGACGTCGAGGGTGGCGACGCGCTTGCAGCTTCCTTTTTTATTTTGTCTTTGCCACGCGGCGAGTGTGTGTGAGTGTGTGTGAGACAGTGCCATTGAAACTTGGCTCTTTTTTTTAATTATGCACTCCGTTGCAAGACGTTAAATGCAAAGATCAAAGTGCAACATGTTGAAGTTGCACATTGGTCATTATTTTATACTTCCATAGTATATGGTAACTTCAGAAAAGGGGGTACATGCCACACACATATGTACATACATATACATATGTACATTATTTATGTATACACACTGTACTTGAGTTTTCGCAGCTGAAGATCGTTGCATTTGTGTCACGTAGGCAGAGAACATTGAGATATTTATGGGATTGATCTTCATGAAATATATGCTATACTTATTATCTCCAAAAATCTTTAAACTAAAAGATGAAGATACTGAAAAAAATTGTATGAATAATTTTCTTATATAATATCTTTAATTGATTTAATATATAAAATTTATATTATATTTAAGTCTATGTATGTACATATATCCAATATTAAGATTGGTATTTAGGTAAAATTCCCCAAGTTTGTAAATTATACAATAAATAAGTAAAGGACTTTTATATACTAGCAAACTGAAAAATAAACTCACAGATACATTGCCTATTGTTTTAAATTAAAAATATATACACTCTTTAGTTAAAATAAAAAATTAATACATACTTGGTAGATATCGATCAATTTCAAAAAAAAAAATCTTCTTTAAAACCTTTTATATTAGTGCATAACTACGATCTTTAACTACTTATCAATCGAAAAATTTCTTTATTCAGAGTTCTAACATACATAAAAACTCACATATGAACTAGCTGATCGTAATCTGTAATCCCTATAAATTCTATATCTTTATTTACATGACTTAAATACATTTCATGTATTACATATACTTAAAGATACATTTCATATTTCAAATAAGTATATCAAATTTAGATGCTTATCACATTTCTGGCTTTAAAATGTAATACATTTCGTGGAATTAGCAAATTGCGTTTATAATTTTTATGCACATTTTTTTTCAGTTTCTTAGAGTAATACTTTTAGGATTTTATCATGTTTTTATAAACATCCGTTTGAATTTGTTTTGCTGAAGCTAATTATTTTCTAAGAATTTTGACTAAAATGCGATATTGAATAAAATATATATTGAGTTGATTGAGTTTATGGCAATTATCTTAAAAGGAAGTTGAATTTTCTACTTAATATATTTAAAATTGTCGAAATTTGCTAAAAAGGTTTAAATTTGTCAAAGCAATTATATTTTTGCGCTATATTTCGTCAAATTTCATACTTAAATTTATATAAATTAAGTTTTACAATAAAAACCAATTTTTTTTTTTTCATAAACTAACTTTTTTACAGACTACGAGTGTTTCCATGACAACATAATGTTAAGATTAGTAAAAAGAAACGACAATACAAAATTTCAGAAGAATATTTCCACTAAGAGCTCAGTTCGTATAGATAGTATTGGATAAATGGGTAGTAAGAAATGTTTAAAGGTTCTATTAATGTTGAAATGGATTTCGTGACAAATGTCCATTGAAAAAATTAAACATGACAATTTGTAAAGACAAAGTAACTTCAATGTCTGGAAAACGTTTAAATGAGCTGAGAACAAGCATTAGAAATGTCGATTGCATGGACACTTGAGGCATGCAACATGAGCTCTCGAATTGTTGAAAGAAAACCGCTTGAAAAGTCGAACTGGAAATGTTTCTGTGGTTGACAGGCTGAAAGGAAGACGACTTTTTTTGTAGCATTGAGAAATGGTGATTGGTTTTAACCATGCCACAACGGACTCCCAAGTCACATATGTACATTGCACATATATGCGAACCGAAATGGGGCATAAACCATATAAAGAAAACAGACAACTGGATGGTATGGTTGATGTCTGATGGCGGTTCACTGTGGATCGTTTCAATTACGAACGTGTGGGTTTTAAGGCTTGGCCTGGCCAACAGATAGTGGTAACAGAATGTTGGTACACTCTGAAAAATATATTCTATAATATAAGCATGACAAAGAAGAAGAAGTACTTGAAATTAAGCCGTTTTAATCGGAATATTCTCAAATTTTTTTGTACTAAATTCATTAAGTTAAGCATGAATCGATCTTTTATTTAAAATTCTAACGGACAATTGCTTTATGATATAATTGTCTCAGCTATTTTGTGTGAAAATTTCGGCCTCTTAGGTCTTATGGTTTGAGCTGTGCAATGATCAATCAGTCAGTCAGTCAGTCATTCAGGACAAAGATTTTTATATATATAGATAGTTCGACCTTAAGCAAATTTAGTCCGAATATATAAGACCTTATTTAACAGAAAATTCGTGTGTTTGGTTCAGAAACCACTTAAAACAACAGATTTTTTTTTAATTCTAGTTAAGCTTAAGATTTTTTAGCAATTAAAATCATAGTTTGTTAAAGATTAAAATGAAATACAATATGACAATGTTTTGTACTAATAATTCCGAGAAGATTTTGGGCTTGATTCATGATTTTCGAACTTTAACAGAATTGAATTGATACCAAAACGTAACTCAGAAATAAAAGCCTTCTATTTTTTTTGCTTATTTTTAATGGGCACAGGGTATAAAATTTAATTTAAAGATTTCCAGGATTGCGAATAGCGAACTTGAAATTTTATTTTTGTACTCAGTTTTTGAAATTTCGAAATCAGTCAGTTTTTGAGATTTTTTGTACTTGAATATGCTTAATTCTTGATTTTTTTTCCAGTGTAAGCAAGATCGTTGACAATGCTCAGCTCGCTGCCAAGAAGCGACCACAAACCAAAACCAAAAGCTGAAGCAGAAGCAGAAGCATAAAAAAGCAGCTTTCAGTTTGTTTGTATTGTTCTATGTGTGTTTTGTCTCTCTGTTTAAAGTTTAATGCCCTCGTTTGGTCTTGGGCGCCCAATGATGAAATTCCAATAAGAATTTCTAAAGTATGGCGGACACACAATTGAAGAAGCACGCTTATAGGAAGGGGCAACTGTGGAGGGGGGGAGCACAACAAAAGTCGTGTTTGAGCCAAAAGGTTTTGTTCCATGTGTGTGTGTGTGTGTGTGTGTATACCTGTTGCCCGGTAAATGTTGTTGTTGTTGTTGTTGCTATGCAACAAGTTTCTGTTGGCAGCTCCAAGCGATAAACGATTATCGATAGGCAATGACGATAAGAAAATAACAAAGGATGCGAACGTGGTTACAGCTGACAGCTAGCGCTAGAACAACAACTCAAGAGACAGAGAGAGAGAGAGAGAGCAAGCGCTTGTGCCAGCAAGCAGTGCTGCCATTTTAGCCTGTATTTTCACTGCTAAAAATAGCCAGATTTGCAAAAGTAATATAAAGAAAATAGGCAATAATAAACTAAAAAAAAAAAAAGGTTTAGCTCAAATGCTTTAAAAGCACAAACAAAATGTATGAGCCTAGTGTTTTTCTCTGCCTTCAAAACTTTGAAGATTCTTAAAAATGACTCAAAATAGTGTTGGAAATTTTGCTTGATAGGAAAATACTTATTCATTTTTTTCGTGAAATTACTAATTAAATAAAATTTCATATTTTTGAAAATATGACTTTTTGAAATTTATTTACATATTGTTATCTTACAGGTAAACGAAACCTTCTACACCGTTTTTGAGTTAATTTTTTAATTCAGAGGTTCAAATTCATCTCAGTAATAATTGTTTGACTTATGTATTTATGTTCTTTATTTTCTAAGTTAGTCTTAACCGTTTTAGCTATGGCCAACTAAACTTTTTTTTTTGGTCAAATAAGC
Organism: Drosophila innubila; assembly: GCF_004354385.1. Lineage (NCBI taxonomy): Eukaryota > Metazoa > Arthropoda > Insecta > Diptera > Drosophilidae > Drosophila > Drosophila innubila. The sequence continues at coordinate 4,911,692 of NC_047626.1, read as the reverse complement.
TATATTAGTTAATTAAAAAATATATGTGGCAGCACTGCTAGCGAGCGCTAGAGTTTTAGTGAGCGCATGTTAAATTCATTAAGGTGTGTGTGCATGTGGGAAGCGAAGCCTCTCTCTTGCGCTCTCGCACGCTCTCTCTGGCTCGCTGAACGCGCTTGAAACGAACGAAAATGAAGTTAAAACAACGCTTCAGTACTAGCTTGGCATTTGCTGACGACGCTGACGCTAACGACTTCAACTCTCTCTCTGCTTTGTGTGCGTGCCGTGCAGTACGTGTATGTGTGTGTGTGTGTGTGACTAACTGCTTGCTTAGAGTGCGTCATCACCCCGCCAAGCCACCCAACCACCCACCAATTCCAACTCAAGCCCAGCCCATTGTGCAATCGCAAAGAAGTCAAAGAAAGCACGAAAAAATCAAATCAAAACAAACAAACTAAAATGTCAACGTCGCCGTCGTCGTCGTCGTCGCTGCTGCTGCTGTTTGCTGCGCTGCTTTGGTGCTGCTGCTGCGTGCGTTACAGCGTTGCCATCGAGTGTTACGTTTGCGATGCAAGCGACACAAATAATCCATTCCAATGCGGCGAATGGTTCGATCGCTTTGATGAGCCCGATATACAGCCACAGAATTGTTCCAGTGTCCATGGCGCCACATTTTGTGTGAAGCATGTGGGACGCTTTGAGGGCGGCATTGGTGCGAAGCGTTTCTGCAGCTCCAAAGATTTGGGCAATTATTGCGATTATGTGCGTAATAAAGGTGATCGCATGGATTATCGCAGTTGCATTTATACTTGCGACACCGATGGCTGCAATTCATCCAATCAACTGCACGCAACTGGACTTTGGGGTGTGGCGACTTTGCTGCTCTTGACGATCTGGCAACGCTGCTGAGCGCAACAAAGCGCGAGAGCGAGAGCGGTCAACTAAACAAACATAGCTTTTTTTGTAAACAAAGTACACACACACACAAACACTCTCACACGTTTTTTTTAAACAACAAATTGTAATTTTATTTCTTTTTTTTTATTGTTTATAAGTTAAGCTGTTAGATTTCTAAGTTGAACAAAAGTAAAGTTTCTCACACAACAACAAAACAAAACGGCTTAAATGAAATGGAATGGGATTGAAATGGAATGAAATGAAACAGCGCTTGGTTAAATGAGAAGAGCGCGTGTTACGTACACAGGTAGACAGACGTGGGAGACTGCTGCCAATTTAGCTATTTTATAGCCATCTATGGCTTTTTTTTCAAATTCGATTACTAGAATTTTTGGAAAATTCACTGAGTTGAAAATCTAGCTATTTTTAATATATATTTAGCTATGTTTAGCTACTTTTGCAGATTCCACAAGAAATAATACCTGCTTAAAATTGGTATATTGCATGCCTGTAATACAAATATCAATGACGAAATCGACAAAAGATTGAAAATTTATTTAAATAAATATATATACTTACTTTTTAAGTTAATTAAATTTTTTATAAAAAAAATTTGAACCTTGAAAATAATCTTAATATATATTTGGAAATTTAAATATGATTTATTTTTATCCAAACTCGTAAAATGAACCAGTTAAAAAGAACAAGACTGTTTTTAAAGCAATTTTCCCATCATAAACAGCTTTTTTTCCTCTAAAAAATGGGCAGCACTGACGGGGGACTGTGGCTGTGGACTGTGGGGTGTTATTCGATAGCTTTGCGGCAATATTTGTTAATCGACAGATTGATATCTGTGGCGGCCACAGCGATTGCAACTGCAACTTGTGACACACATTCTGGCGACGCTTTTGAAAGTTGTCGTTGTTGTTGTTGCTCTGATCGCTATTGTTGTTGTTGGTTTTGTGGTTGTTGTCGTCTATCGCCTTGAATTGGCATAGAGCTCGACTGACCCTCAATCAAATGACTTGCAACCTGCAACCAACGGCGGCACGACGCATCTCATCAGCAAATTGAACAAATTAAAAAAAAATATAAAAAAAAATTGTATATTGACATTTCATTAAGCGAAAAACCATTTAATCCAGCTCAATTCTCGCTGATCTGCGGTTCGCATTTGGCTGCCGTCGATTAAGGTCGCTGACAACCTGTTTGCATACCCTACTCCAAGGGTAGCATCATTTTTCCACTCGACATGCAACAGTTATCTATGTGAACTCGACTCGCTGTGAGGTTATGTTGCTGAAATTTGGTACAGTTGCCTCAAATCACTTAAAATAATACAAAAATCCAAAAAAAAAAATAAAATTATAAAATGTATAATAATTAACAAATTATCATAAATCAATTCATAAAAAATATCAATAGTAATAGATGATACCACTTAATATTAAAAAATCTTTAGATTTTACAGATATCGCAACTTAACTAACAAACTTGATATTTAAAATAGTTTTAGATAACTTAAAAATCTTGTATTCAAATTGGATTTCTGTATTCTATAACTTGACTACTACAAGTTTCTGCAAGTTCTCTTTAATTTAAACCCAATTTAATCAAATTTGGGGTACTATATATTTTAGTTACGAAAGGTACAGAAATTTAAAAATAAAGTTTTTGTATGAAAAACTATTTGTTAATTATCTTAACGAAACTTAACCTAACAAAACTCTATACATACACATAAATACTATCAAATTCTCAATGACTTGCAGCGTAAGAGAATTAAATCTTCTTTGTTGCTTGTGGCTTTTGAGGTTAGAAACGCCGCCCACGTTGTCCCAATTCCGATTCCGATTCCAATTCGAATTCGCCGTACCAATTCCATTTACAGTTTTAGCTCATTGCGTAATTGCCTAAATTGAAAGCGCCTTGAGGAGCTATCATTGTCATGCGGCGCTAATTGGAGTCTCTCCGCCTGGGCGGACAATACCACCCAAAAAAAAAAAAAATGACGAAAAAACGTAAAGAATACATCTTAAAAGATCACATATACATAGACACAGAGTGATCACTTTTTGTGAACTATATATAGTTGAAATTTCTTGTTCTAATCGACGCTTGTTGCCTCTTATCAGTGAGCACTTGACTAATCTACGTGTATTGTCGTAATAATGGATCCTCCTCTTGATTTCAATTGACTTTTATGACATTGTCTCATCAGCAGAAACATCATGTTGTCTGAATTTGAGCAATGCCCTCTTAATATGCCAAGTGCTACGGATTGATGTTGAGTGGGGCCTTAAAAAAAAGTAACTTTTATTGATAAAGGTTATGCTGATAGCGAAGAGCAAAGTTTACGAACCATTAAGATACTTAAGATGGGTAAATCTTTATAAAGTAAATTAGAGTAAAAGTTCTACTTCAAGAGAAGATTTTCATTTCATAAAGTTACTTGTAGAATAGTTTCATTTTAGTGGAAAAGAATCTGGGAAAAAATGTGCCTCAGTTTGATAAACTGGTACAGTTGCGTCATATAATTACAGTTGTTATAAGAAGATCGTAAGTCTATAATCAAAATTTTTTCTTTTAAAAGTCGATCATATTAAGCAAATCGAACTCTCTTAGAACTTATCGCTCTATGAAATTTTCCATCTCTTGAATTTAAAAGTTTTCAATCTTTAAACTTACTTTTTCTATATCGCACGCTGTCAGAATTTCACATTATTGCCTAACATTTAGGAATCGTGCTAAATGCTAACTTTCGAGTGGGTATATGATCTATAATCATGAATATTGAGGTTAATGCCGAAGCGTGTTGATTATTCTGTTACAAATTGAAGGCTATAATTTGCAGTCAAAGCGACTAACTAACGATTGTACCTGTTATGTATGCAAGCTTATCAATAAATACCCTGTAAACACGAGTTAGAAAAGAGCTTAAAGACGACGGCAAACATTAAAACGGAAGGTTAACTGATGAATTCCACATAAAACAATTACTACATTTTTGTTGCTTAGTAAATATATTAATACAGAGTATGCTCAGTCTAACATGCCCTACAATTTGGTGGAGTACTCTAAAAAATGTAGTTTTGGAACCTAAAGAAGTGATCATTAGCTGTTAGCAGCTATTTTAACATGTTTTCTGTGCTTTACAGGGTATTTTAGAGTTTATTATAAAATTTCCATAAACTGGCTTAGACAAACTAATCAGTTTGATAAGGAAACATATAGATTCATAGCTACTTCTGTGCTCTTAAAGACTAAAATTTCTGAAAGTTCATTAAAAAATTGATTTTCTTAGTATTCTAGTACATATTTAAAAAAAAATTCTTTTTAAGGGTATCTTATAGGCGAGGCTATAGTTTTTAAAGATTTTAACTAATGAGTTATTTTACAATAGTAAGAAAAGCAAAATATAATTTGGTAATAAGGATGCTATTAGTTCAAAATTGGATGAAGAAGAATTATTTTTGGGATTTATAAGGTATCTAATAGTCTTATAGGCGAGTCAATAGTTTTTAAATATTTTAAATAATGAGGTCTTTTATAAAATTACAATTTATTTTGGGAATTAGGATTCCAAAGGTCCTAAAAAGTATATTAAAGGTGTTTTTGAAATTTATAGGGTATCTCATGGTCTGGCAAGCGCTTAACTGACGTGATTTCTTCTGGAATTGTCTAAGGCGAGAGGTCAATAACATTTGCTGATACGCCAGACATGACAAGATGTTTTGTGCCGAAATAGGAGACTGAAGAGGAGGGAGGGAGGGAGGAAATCAGCATATGGGAAAGGGATGAGGGGGATGAAAAGGTGGGGGGAGAAACAGCAGCAGTAGCAGCAAAGTTGCTCAAGGTCATTGCCAAGTGGAAAAGCAACAGAAATGCAATGCAAACTGAAAGCATAAACAAAACAAACAAAAAAAAAAACGCTGAAAAAGGCAGAAAGAGAGAGAGAGTCAGAAGCTGGAGTTTGAAAAGAGAAAGAGGGAGAGCATAAAAATAGAAACGCAGACAGAAAAACGGAAATAGCAGACAAAAACAGACGAAACAGAAGTGTATGGAAAAAATCTGAAGAACTCGCATAGCACAACAGAATCAACAAAGGCAAAAGATATGTATATAAAAATTTCCGGGCAATAAAAACGACATTAGAACGTGCCACATGCTGCACACACACAGACACACACACACGTCGAGACAGACACGTAAACAACCCCCGTAATGCCGCTTACGGAACCCAACCCTTGTCCCTGCTTTGATTTTGCCCAAATATTGAAATGCATTTCTGGATTTCCTTGAAACCGCTCGAAAAATTTTATGAGCTGTTTACATTGTATTCGAACTTCGAATCGAATTCGGAAACGAATTTTTGGGTATTTTGAATTCCATTTCTGGTTTGCTGTTTCTTTTCCGGATTTGCGTCGTAATGTTTCAGAGCTGCTGCGACGTCATTTCCACACAGGGGTTGCTACCCTCACACTGCTCGATCCTAAAGAGCGACTCTCTCTCTCTCTCTCTCTCTCTATCTCTCTCTGTTTTTCGGAGAGCAACTTCCTTTGTTTGCGAACTGTACCCGCGTTTTTTGAGTGACTTTTTGAGCTGAAAACTGACCTACGCATTATTTGCAAAACTGTGGTTGCAATTTCGTCATTCGTCCTGTCGATAAACACTTCCTTTTTCCATGCCGGAACAAAGAAACAAAGACAAAGACGCAATACGGAAACAAAGACTATGAAATTCCATACTATCATAAAACTTTCGACGCGAACTGAGACAAAGAATCGACATTTAAATAAAGTAATATAAATTTAAAGTTTTTCCCTGGGTTCAGCTTGGGTTCTTAAAGTTTTCTTAACATTTTCCTTATCCGTAATAATGCCATTATAATCTAGAAAATAAATCTAGACGAAAAAAATGAGAAACTGGATTAGTTGCAAGCAAATTATGAAGGTTTGCAGTCAAGTTGGAAAGACTAAGGTTGCTTAAGGGATAATCCTACGAGCTCTATTTTATTCAAAAATATTGGCAAATTTAAATGAAAATAATTTGATCTTAAAAAGTTATTTCCTCAGACAAAGGAAGGCCTTTTCCATCCTTTAGTTATCATGCCAATATTCAGATTTCATGCTTTTACTTCTTCCCGTCATGTAAAAAATATCGAATTAAATTAACAATTTTAAAGTTATTGTTATGAAATTTGGAATACACATAACTTAGTAAATTTTGAATGTATTCTCCAAATTTCATAACTTAAGCATAAGAAATACAGAAGTTATGAAAAAAGTTAGAGTTGAGAGTTGTCTAGGGAGATTAGCTTTTCATGTATTAAATGATTTATTTTGACTGAAGTTTCAAGCAAGTTTAAGACCTGAAGCTTGTCCCTTTATCCAGTTGATGCCACCTTTGGGGTCATGCCACAGCAATCACGTGGCCAAAATGAGGCCAAGAACTTATTGCAATTGCTAATAAATCGTAATAAATGCGCTTGAGATGCAAATTGAATGTGGTTCCTGTTATTCCCCCCCAATTCCAGCCCCACCCACAATACATTTTGGGGCGACAAAACCATTTGCTAATCCGTAGAAATTAAATGCAATTGAAATAAATTTACATGCCAAGAAAATTGGCAGACTCGCACGAGGCATGCAACAAGTGTTCCAATTGCATAAATTTATTGGCAACGAACTCAGCGAGAGCAACGGCAACAAAATGACCAGACACAGGTCTGCAGCAGGTCCACAAGTTCCCATTCCCATCACTACTATCAACCCCAACCCCAACCCCATTTTCATCCCCATCTCTCTGCTTGGAGCTCGTTTCGCTTGGTTGGTGCAGTTCAAAGTGTTAATTGTCGCATAAATTTTGATAATTGATGCAAATTGTTGTCACATGGAATTTCCCAAGGATTGTCATGAGGTAAACGGAAAAGTTTGAGACATATTTTTATTATGATAATCATTATCATTATCATTATCATTATCATTATCATTATCATTATCATTATCATTATCATTATCATTATCATTATCATTATCATTGTCATTATTATCATTATCATTATTATTATCATTTCATTTATCATTATCATTATCATTATCATTTCATTATCATTATCATTATCATTATCATTATCATTATCATTTAATTATCGTTATTATCATTATCATTATCATTGTCATTTATCATTATCATTATCATTATCATTATCATTATATTTATCATTTGTCATTATTATTATCATTGTCATTACATTATCATTAGCATTATATTATCATTACATTATCATTTCATTATCATTGTCATTACATTGTCATTATTTTATCATTTTCATTATCATTATCATTATCATTTATTATCATATTATCATTATCATTATCATTATCATTATCATTATCATTATCATTATCATTATCATTATCATTATCATTATCATTATCATTATCATTATCATTATCATTATCATTATCATTATCATTATCATTATCATTATCATTATCATTATCATTATCATTATCATTATCATTATCATTATCATTATCATTATCATTATCATTATCATTATCATTATCATTATCATAATCATTTTTTTTTACAAGGCATCTCTCAGTCAATAACCCTCTGTACCTTCCAAAGTTGTAACAATTCTTCGCTCTTTCTGTCATTGTCCATCTTTAGATGTAGCGACTCTTTTTGGGGCTAAGAGCAAAACGTTAAAAGACAACTCAATAGGGGCCAGAAGAACCTGTCCTACCAGTAAGCTTGTTCTTCTTCTTCATTATGATCTTTAGACCAACTCGAAAATGTTAACGGTCATTCACCATGTGAGCGAGAACTTCAACCAAACAGAACCGAAGCGAAACAATAAGAAAATAAAACAATGCTCGTTCCATACAATTATTTATGATGTGCTTCTTTTTTGTTGTTTTTTTTTTGTGTTGTAGATTTCAAAAGCGCCGTTTTTCGGTTGGTATTTTATTATTTTTGCTTTGTCAGAGCTCCAAATAAATAAAGTTTCTGGAATAAAATACAAAAAAGAATTAAACAATAAAAAAAAGAGACACTTGATATGCAAACGATAAAAGAAACGTGCATGATATCTATTTTGCCTATGTGACAAATTTACTTGCTTGATTTCAATGCCCCAGACAATCCAACAGTCTAGCAATTCAACAATCCCACAATAACCAGATCAGTTTTCCTTCACGTTTTGTTTTTTTTTTTCCTTTTTTTAAATTGATTTTATTTCGAAAGTCTACAAATGTATTTTGTGAGTATTTGTAATGAAATGACTTTAATACCCTTTATTGTGTTATATATACCACTAATTAAATATGCAATGCATTAATGTAGGAAATTTTGAAATAAAAAATAAATTTACTGTCGTCAGCATTTAATTGACATTAAGAAATTAAAGACTTACAATGGTTAGCTTGTAATGACTTTAAAATGAATTTCTTAATGCATTAATGAAAACAATTGAGAACTCTCAATGACATTTATTTCAATTGTATGAGTATTGCTAAATAAAAATTCTCTTTATTTTCTAAATACATTTTTATACTTTAATATTGGATGAATTTCCTTATTAAAAAGCATACAATACAGGGTATTAGATATTCAATAATCTCCTTAAAGATATACCCTGTAATTTTTTTTATTTTTAATATTAACTCAACTACTCACTTAAAGAGACAGCAAACACATGTCGAGTGTCAGCCTCAAGAAGGAGACAAGAGGCGTGACTACATAGGTAGGGGGCGTGACGGGGCGGGACGAATCGGGGTGTGTTTGCTTGTGTTTGGACAACAAGTCAAAGTGAATTTAACTCGTCGGCATTGACCGCAAAATAGCCGCGAGTTGGCAAATATCATAATTGGCAAATACCTAAAAAAGAATTAGAAACCAAAAGATTTTTATTTATTTTGCTTCGAATCTGTCCAAATTCTGTCAGTCAATAAAATATATACTTAATGCGAAGAAGTATAAATTTAGATAGAAGTACTCGACTTTAAGATACCCTAATTCCCTTTAGAGAAAAACTAAGAAACTGAGTTTTAGGATAGAAATAAAAGGACAGAAACAGGAAACTATTAAATCTTGTGTATTTATCATTATTTTTTCTGTTACATACTAAACATACCCGATATTTTTAAAAATTATTTTGAGGTACAGGGTATCAAACGATAAAAACCAGAGACGTGCTCGAATAAGGCCTGCTGAGCAGGTGTCATAACTAACTGGCAATTACATGTATACGAATATGGTGACCGAATGAATTTTATGGATGATTTTCGAGTTATTTTTTGCCAACAAGCTTCAAGTGTCGAAATGTTACAAGCTACAAAAGCTACAAATTGACAGACAATCCAAATAAGTACATAATTGCGCAAGATCTCAGGATCTTAAGAGTTGAAAACATGAAAAGTGCGTAGGGGAATTTAGTTGGGGTTTTTACTCTAAGAAACTAAGGGGTTCGTATTGTTGTCTGTAATTAACCAATAAAATCTCAGGATCTGTAGAAACAATTCTCATGAAACTAATTGTAATTTTAAGCTTAAGATTATAATGTTATTTTACTATATCATTTTTATTGGGTTCGGTGTATAAGATGAGATATTTCTTGATATCTCAGGATCTAAGGAATCGCTTTCGAACAAACTTTTTTAAAATTGTAAGTAAAGCATTGTAATGTTATTTAATCGTTTGATTAACTTCGGGTTCGGTGAATAAGATGAAGTAGCTGATGATAAGACTTGTTGGCTACTTTTAACTATATATTATTATTATAGATTATTTGACATAACATTACAGATTGCTTGCTTGAGACGATCGAGATTAAATCTATGATATTTGATTGAAAACCACATGAACCACGCCTGCTGTCGGTGTCAACGGAAAGTGGGTTAAACCACAGTAAAACCACAGTCAAGAGCGTCAAAACAAAGTCAGGCCCCGATAAACCAATGAAAAAAAGGGGGTTAACTGTCTCAACTTTTTGTAAATTGGCCCACATGGAGCCACACCCACACACGATCACAGTCAGCACCACATGATAAGGTGGTTCGCCTTAGCCGGTTTTAACGTTTCTTTCAATTTCTAAACTGGCCTGCGGCCATTTTGACTGTAGTTTTTTTTTTGGGGGTAATTTGAATACTTTTTAAAATTCGAATTGATTTTTTTTTGTTCGTTTCTTTAAACCAGTTCCCACACAAAAACACAAAAGAGAAAGAAGCAGAATCAAAATAACTTAACAATAAATTTATTTTATAAAACAGTTAAAAAAAAAAAAATGTAAAGAAATCCATAATTAATTACTTTAATCTTAATTTAATGTACATAAAATTACGGTCTATTAAACGGGCAGCGTGCCGCCCTCTGTCGGTGATTTTGGTGCAGTACTTGAGGTTGCCCCACGATGATGCAACAAGGGGGCATCCACTGTGTCCAGTCTTTCGAGATTTGGATAATTTCCCGAACTACCGCCAGCTGCTTCCCTTTCGCGTGCTTTATAATCGTTGATATCGTTATCGTGTATCGGATCATTGGGAAACTCACTCGCCAGATGGTAGATGACCTTTGTGAAGAGAAACTCCGACAGGTTCGTGCGTAAAAAGAACAGGAACATCCAATTGGAGAAATTGCATTTGGAAATCACGGAATTCAGATCCGATTCATCCATTTTACCAGGTTTGGCCCAATACAGTGACCATTTGGTGAAGGTAACGCTAAAAGTGAACAAAAAAAGAAATCACTGTTTAGACTAAGAAATTTAAGGAATATTCTAGGAAGGTATTATGATGACTTCATTGCAAGATAACTAGATATATATATTCGTCGAAATCAATATTCTAAAATAGGGAGTTACACCGAAACCGATTCCGGAACCATTAACCGAAACTAACCGTTTCATTTTTAGTACCGGATCTTAAACCGTAACCGAAATAAATTCTCTGTCCAGAACCGAATAACGAAACGTTTATACCGGTCCGGTGGAGAGTTTACCAACTTCAAGCTCTCATAACTTGATCAAAACTGAATAGATTTTCAAACTGAATGTCATTTTGATCATGATTTGTCCTCTAAATTTATTCTGCATTTAAATTTTGTTCATTTAGAAAATTTAAATATTTTTGGCCAAGATTCGATATTGATGGTAAGGGTCCCCCCTTTGAAATTTCGAAAATTAAAAATTTTAAATCTCAAGTTTTCACTTTTAATCGATTCCTTATATCGTAATTAGTATAAAACAACACTTTAAACTTGATTCTGGGACCTTTCACTTTTTTGTAAAAAATCATGTGAAATTTAACAAAAATTTGGACTTGTAAAGTGGCTAAGTCCGCAGTCTGACCAACTTTAAACTGTCATAACTTGATCAAAACTGAACCGATTTTCAAGCGGAATGTCATTTTGATCATGATTTGGCCTCTAAATACACTCTGCATTTAAATATTTGAAAATTCGTTTCAAAATTATTTTTAACATTTCTTAACATTTTAAAATGTTTCAAAATTGATTTGTTGTACCGGTACTGATACCGGAACCGAAAGAAAAATACTGAAATAGAACCGTAACCTATATTTGTTTCGGTTTTATTCCCTATTCTAAAAGTATTTGGAAATAATTTTTTTTAAAATTAAAACAAATTAGTTAAAATGAGAGTAACATAATAAAAAAAAAACATTTGAAATTTCACAATTTGAAGTATTTTAAGGAACTCTAGAATATATCCAATAAAATGAAAGTTATGCTAGAAAAAAAATATTTAGATTCCACTGCTGTTCTTAAAATTAATAATATTTATCGGCTCTTTTCTAAATATAACCCTTAAGTAATCGAAAATAAATTCTATATACTACTTACTTTTTGTAGCAGAAGAGCGTAAGGAGTCTCCAAAATAGCCCCAAAACGGTGACAGTGAAGAGAAAGGCATACCAGAACCAAAGTATGGTATAAATCTTCTCGTTCATAATGTTCAAGGCCATGACACAGAGTGTGTCGTGCTGTTGCAACGAGCCACCCGAACCGTATTTATAGAATGTACACTTGGTGACCTTGGGAAAGACCATATCGAGGGCATCCATTTTATCGACCCAACGTTCTCGCAACACTTTGATGCCCAAAGTGAGAAACTCTCGGCCAAGAAATCGATTTGTCCAATAAATTTGAATGCACAAATTGATCAGATTCAGCAGCTCGGCAAAGACCAAATGTGCTCCCCATGATTGATTCAATCGCATTCGATCAATCATGGTACGGCGAATATTGATAATACGCTCCTCCGCCTCCGCCATTGAGGGTATATTCAATTTGCCAATTCTCATGCTATCATGCTTCAGATACTTGGTTAATCCAACCATACGTAGTCCATAGACCAAAGCTTTGATGCGACCACCTTCCCATTTCTTCCAGAGCATGTGTGGCATGTAGAAGCACAAAGCTTGGGCAAACAACACAAAGGGCACCCATTGATAGTAGGCGTGGCGCTTGATTGTATCCTCTTTGCTGTTGTAGGGTCCAATACCGGGTTGAAAGATGCTGCCAGAATCGAGAGCTGTGTTGTTCATATGACGCACCTGAGTTGGAGATAAGAATGAAGAAGAGTGAATATTATTGTGAGCTTAAAAAAAACTATAGGAATTTTAAGTAGTTTTCACAAGCGGAAAATAACTATACAGGGTGTTCTGCAGTGTAGCAATGCCTACAAATAGCTCACATGAATCAAAGAGTAGAAAGTAGTGAAATAGAAGAAGCAGTAGATATTTTATTGAGAACCCCCAACAAATTTAGTTGTAAAATTAATTTAATGGCAGCTATACAGGGTGTTCAGTGGTGCTTAGAAAAATAAGAGAGAAGAAAATTGGAGAAATAGTATAGTAAATAAATAATAGTTATACGATATTTATATCCTTATCATTAGTTAAAAGCTTAATTTAATGGTGCTCAGTGGTGCTTACAAAAATAGCTGAGCAGCAAATTAAAGAAGCAGTGGAGATTCTGTTGAAAATTCCTAACAAATTTTAAAATAATCCCAATTAAAAGATAGTTATACAGGGTGCTCAGTAGGACATCATTACCCTTTAACAACCTTAATAATGGCAGCTGATAAGCTGAAAGTTTTTAAAGACTTCCTTAACAAATTAAGAAGAGCCTATAAAAAATAAAAGAAACTGGCTAAAAACATATTAAAGACAAACTTTTTAAATGCAGCTATACCGGGTGTTTTAAAGAATGGTATAAACCTACAACAGTTTACATGAAGAAAACAGAAGGAGGAAACAGAAGGAAGAGATTTTGTTAAAAGTTTCCACACAGTTTAATACAAAGTCAGCTGTACAGGGTGTTCCATAGGGTAGCATAACACACAATCAAGCACAACCAAGGTATCATAATATTAATCGTAGGTTCTTTGGAGTATTCATTTGATATATATCGTCAACTTACCACCGTAAACGTGGGCGTAAAGAAGCAGAAGGTGTTTATCACTGGAGCGACCACATTATCGGATATACACTGTATGTGCTCGCCAATATATTGACGCGATGTTATCAATAGGGTTGCCACCAGCAGGATCACAAAGGTAAAACGATAATGCAACTTAAACACAATATTATCGATAATCACACGCGCTAAATCGAACTTTAAATATTGTTTAACCGAACTGAAAGTGCTCAGCATGTTTGAGAAATTTTCTTAGGTCTGATATCAGACCTATTTACTTGGGGGGGTATTTTCTTTTAAATTTTTTTCTTGGGATTTACGTGCGTGGAGCTCCTCGTATCGTTGCTGTTGTCCGCGCACTGCAAGGCTATAGACAACCAGGCAGTTGGCCAGCCAAACTGAGCCAAGAGCGAACGATCGAGCGAGTGAAAACCTTATCAAGTAATACCAAAGACCACCTCTTTTCCCTTTTTGCCGATCTCTGTTACCCAAAAAAACGCGTAATACTCGTGAGCGCCAAAATGCCACAAAGATAAGATAATTATACTGAATACAAGAAACAATATAAAAGAGTTAAGCACATTAATTGAGTTTATTATTTTATTTTCTCAGTGAGACTACCAAGAGTACTACCAAGAGCACCCTATTGGTAGTGCTCAGAGTATCAGCAAAAAAAAAAACGTTACAAATTACGCTCATTTTGTATTTTTTAGAGAGTTCTACGAGTTTTTGTCCTGATTTTGTGAGTGAAGAGCAAAGTAATGAGAGTGGGAACAGTAGAGATAAAGCTTTACACTGTTAACAAAAAGTTACAACATTAAGATGGTTGTTAAAAGAAATTAATACAAAAAATATTTTGTATTTTTTGTGTATATTTTTATTATTTTTGTCATATTATTTAAAAAAAAATATAATATCTTATACGAATATTTTAAATTTGAGCAAGCTTCTATTTTGTTTAACAGTGTAACCCTCTTAATGTCATTTGTCTCTCGCTGCTATCAGTTTATGATTTGATAAGGCACTGCACTTTGGATAAATGTTACAAATCTTGACCCAGATCAGTGTTGTAAAAAAAATCATTAAGAGTTTTTTTTTTCTAGGTTTCAGTTGAACAGAACTCATTACAGCAATTTTTTCGAAAAATCAACTAAGGCTAAAGATTGCAGTCGGTTCTGGTACTTTAAAGGAACATTATAAATATTTGTAGGTTTGGGAAACAAGCCACTTGGTTCAAAGGATATTTACATTCAATTTTATCTTTCAATTTTTATAACAGAAATTGGCAAATAATTTTTATTTTGATTTTTATAATAAAAATTGATATTAATAATTATTTTAAATTTGTAATATAAATATTGCAATAAATTGTTATTTTTCAACTTTTTTATAAAATTCAGCAAATATTTGTTATTTCATAATTTTTATTTTAAAAATTATAACTGTTACGGTTACTGCTTTAAAATTAATGAAAATTTATCCGATTTTAAGATTTAAATGTCACTTTTTTTTTAGACACATGCGTATATTTAAGTAAAATTTAAGTTTTTGTTTATTCATTTAAAATCATATTTTATACTTGTATCCTCTCGATTGATTTCAGGGCTTATTTCTTAATGTAATAGAATAACTCTGAGCTAATTCTTAAGAGGGCAGTCTATCTGGGATTAAAGTGAAAAAGTTGTAAGTTTAAGAAAAAATTACGAGTGGAACAAAAAATTATTCTGAGACTTAAAAGATGCAGTTAAACTTTAAAGTTTAATTGAGAATTTGTTAAGAACTTTTGTTAACTTAAGTATAGAACTCGTAGGAGATTTAAGATCTCATTTTGGAAAAATTTTCTTCTAAAAAATTGTGTTTAATTCTAGTTGAAATAACTACTACAATATTCTAAGTGGAATTAGTAGAAACCTCTGAAACAAAGACTCATCTATGCAGATTAATAGATTATTTGGGGCGAGTATGATATATATCTTTTAAAATATAAAAGTGTGTTCTCGATCTTTAACACTTTTCTCTAAGGGAGTCTTTCAAATATGTTTCAAGTTCTAAGCTGGCGACCATTAACTTATCGTCAGACATTGCACATTACAAAGTCAGCTACATTTATTTTTATTCTGGGACAAAACACTTGAGCTAAAAAAAAAAATAAGAAAAAGTATATGGCTCGAACTCTCTGACCTCGTTATGGTTTTTATTATCAGTTCAATCGAATTGAAATCGACATAAGTTGCAAACGCCTTGAATATATTGACAGAGATCAGTGTTGGGCTTAAAACTTGACTGTAATTTCGAGTATTCTGGAAATGAACGTGACTTTTGATTAGTAAGTACTTATTGTTAGTTAGTATGAATCTTTAATTTGGTGTTTTGCGTCATGACTGATTCATATTTGGCAAGCGTACTAGGCACCTGTATTACCAATGCTATCTGCTACTATTTAGCGGAACTCATTAGCAGTATCAAAATATCAAAAAAAAAAAAACAGAATTCTCAGTCAGTAAATGAGTTATGTGTCTTCGGGGGAATCTTATCATGAATACTTTGTTGAGTACTCGTATTATGCGACATTTACAACTCATACATGTACTACGTCAATTTATTTTATTTTTTTTGTGTATGTGTATCTTTAAATAATCGTGATAAGTCAATATTTGATTGTGTGTTGCCAGATGATTGACACGCAGATAAGTCACAAAATACACTACATTATAGTCAAGACTTACTATCTTATATGGCTTTGTATCTTTCATTTCTTATCTCTATCTACGTTTCTACTCATTTGTATCTTTAGCTGTATCTTTGTTTCATTTACTTAAAAATCTATTTGCTATGCGTAATTTCAAGTTGGAATTCTTCTGCATTTGTATTTTGGAATTTATTACTTTTATTATAGTCCAATCTGTAGCTGGAAATGTCTACATATTTTTTTATGTCTACATTTAAATACATACTTGAAATAAACAAAATTATCTGTATTAATCATTTTTTTTGAGCATAGTAAAATTATATTTAAATGTAAATTTTACTGTGTATATATTTAATTATTAATGGCATTTTTATTTTATTTTCTGCATCTATTTATCTGTATTCACAATAACATCTATGGGTGCATTTTAAAAATCTATGTTTTCTCTATATTTAATTTGTTTGTATGCTCTTAAATCTGTATTATTTTAACTCTGCTTTAAGCATCTTTAACTCACCGCAATATGTGACTATTTTAAATTAGTATCTGTATCTTGTAATAATATAATTAATGTCTCTAGTTGTATCTAAGATGCTACAGTTTTATTTATATAATACTTTAAGACGTATCTGATACAGATATATCTTGATTTCTTCTTATTTTGTTTCTGTGTGTATTCAACAAAATCACATTCTGATTCTGTTATTTACCATATATCTGTTTGACTTGCTGTATCTCTGAATGTATAATGTGCTTCAATTTGTATCTGAATATTTAACACACTGTATCTTTATCTCTACTGCTTCACTTCTCCCTATAATAACTTCCATCCACAGATTCAACTCTAACTGTATCTCTCATATCTTATTTTTCTATCTATATCTGTAACTATAACTATATCTAGTCACGACTTCTTATTTTCTATATATATTCAACTGAATCACTTTTATACTTTAAAGATAGATATCTGTAACTATCTGTCTAACTGCACCTGTGTATATTTTTGTCGCTGACTGTTTGACTTATCACTCTGTCGCTGCTTCTTCTTTCGCTATGCATAATTTAATCTGTATCTTTATCTTTGACTGACTGTATCTATAGCTTTGTCTGTCGCTTATATAAGTCAAGGCGGACATTCTTATTCCCTCCAACTGTAGTAGAGTGTATTAACAAAGAGCTTATGGCCAAAAAAAAAAAAGGGAGAGAAAGCGGAGGTAAAGTCTGTGCCGGATAAGATTGTCCATGTCCGTGGCTATAGATAGGAGACCCCGTTACGCATTAAATTTGGTTTCTCCATATTCTTAGGCTTCTGTTTTTGTTGCTTTTGTGGTTTTTGCGTTAGTAATTTGTACATTTTTAGTTGGTTGACTGGTTGCCCCCGAAATGCGCTAGATAAGACCCATTCAATTTATTTTTATACCCTGAGCCCATTGAAAATGTGCCAAAAAGGGTATAATGTATGCAATAGGCAGAAGGAGGAGTGGCAGACCCCCAAAGTATATATATTCTTCATCGGGATCAAGAATTGAGCCATGTCCATCTGACTGTCTGTCCGTCTGTCTGTTCGTCTGTCTGTCCGTCTGTTTGAACGCGTCGATCTCAGGAACCATAAGAGATAGAGACTTCAAACTTGGTATGTAGGCTCCTGAATACCATAGACAGATCAAGTTTGTTTTTATTTTTGGATCTGACCACTATATCATATAGCTGCCATAGGAACGATACAGTGAAAATTAAGTTTTTGTATGAAAAAGTTTTTTGTTTGTTGAGATATCTTAACCAATCTGATAGATCATGCATCTGGGCTGATATTATACATGCTGATTAAATTTGGCTCAAATCGGTTCACTTTATCATATAGCTGCAATAGAGACGCCCATTCAAAAATTAAGTCTTAGAATGAAAAAGTTTTTTGTTTTTTGAGATATCTTAACCAAAATGTAAAAATATTCATTTAAGTTGGTTTTGTACATTCTGACCGAATTTGGTTTACTTCGGTTCCATATAACATATAGCTTTCTTAGGAATAATTGGTCGAAAATCAACCACAGTACAGAGTATCTGGGCGCAGGGTATTCTACTTTCGAGCGTGATCGGCTATAACCGCCCACTTGTTTTTGTTACCTTTGAAGGGGTCTGCAGTTCCCCTCTCTCACTCTCTTCCTCTTGCTGGTGGGTTTCTGATTTCAGTGTTGCAATCGCTGGGTATAAAGTCAATTACAATGTGACAAAGTTCATTGATTGATACACGACTTGCAACACGCGCAATTTAAGTCCCTATCTCTACCTTTCTCTTCCTATGTCTATCTCTGTCTGCTTCACAGTCGCATTGAATTACAGGCGAAATTTGAATACTGCCAACCACAAAAGAAATCAAAATGCGAACCAATCATGCAAGGCCCGCACAAAATGACGAAACAACTAAACAAAAAAAAACAGAAAAAAAAATTATAAAAAGATACATTAAAAAACCATAAAAAAAAGTCGCACCTCAGCTTTAGATACAATTACAATTAGCTACAACAATGAAGAAGAGAACGTATTCACAAATTGCAAAAGTTGCAACAAATTCTGCTCAGCAAAAAAAAAAAAGTGAAAGTCTTTTCGATATTTGTTGAAATATTTGCGCAATGAACCAAAACAGCAAATCAAACATGATTCAAACAAACTTCAAAATGCTTCAATTCAAGTGTGCTCGACTAGCACATACTTATCACGTACTCGAATTGAGCTTTTCCACTTTCAAACTCCTTAGCAATTATTTCTTTTGTTTATTATCTAATGCTTCTGAAATTTTTAGAATATGTGGATAAATTATTAATATAAAAGATGAGCCTATTTTAATTCCTTAACTTAAATGTAGGGAGGTGGGATTGCATTTTTATATTTAGGTATGTGAAAAAAATTGTTAATAATTCAATTTGATTTTTATCTATATTTATTAAAAGTGAGTTCAGTAAATTATTTACCAAGTTTTCTGTTCGTAGCTCTTATAGTTTCTGAGTTCAAGAAGGTTAGTCAGACAGTGCACATTGATCTTTAGTTTTTGTAGAGTCATACATAGCTTTAGAACGTGGCAAGTGTCTCTAACATGCATTTTATACAGGGTAGACTACCCTACTCATATCACTTTACAGGGTTTAGCATAGTATGACTTAAAAAAATTACACAATTTAATCAAATTATTAAATGATGACTAACATTTAAACAAGTGTTGTTTATATTTTCATTCTTTTAACTCTATACTGCTTCCTCGAATACAATTTCTGATTTAAAAGAAAAGTAAAGAATTTAAAGCTAAGATCAAGAATTTTTAAAGTCTTTTAAGTTGAAAAAAATATAAAAAATATTTTTCTTAAATGGTTTTCAAGTTCCATTAACTGTAAAGACTTCTTCTGTAGCCCATTGTCTCTTAATATGTGTGCCGTCATCAAAATTTATCAATTCTATTCAACCGATATGGGGTCTTCGATAAACCTTAAAGCAAACGATAAAAAGTCGCCGCTTTGATGTGGCGCCAAGCCAAATTAAAAAGCAAAAGTGCTAAACAATTGATTAGGCTAACATAAATATAAGCAGCAAAAAAAAAACAAATATACTTTATATCTTTTTGAGGAAATAACTGAGTTTCAAACTGACAGCTACTCGTAATAAACAAAAGAGAAACCAAAGTTCAGACAGACAGATCCCACGTATTTTAGCATGACACAGATGAAAATTCGGTGAATTCGCAATGACGAAGCAATCAAAATTCATGGAGCATCGTATTATTACAGAACTCCCCCCCCATATACTCTCTTAATGTTTAACTCTTCACTGTCTCTTTCTCTCGTTCTCACTCTGTCTCGATTGATTCATGCTTAAATTAACATGTGCTGAAAACGCAATCTCGATCTCAAAATCTCTTCGACAAGTAAACACAAAGTAGGCTGGCTTTAGTAAAGCGTATCCGACTAGCTGTATACCCTGTAAGTAACTCTTAATAAAACTGTGGAATGCAACTTATTCTTGTTTACGATAAAGAACCAACCTTCAATTTATATTTTATTTTACTTTTTTTAAATTTAAGTCAAGGTCTTTACACCTGTAAAATTCCCCCTTTTGGAGGAAAATATGCCCCTCAAGCTTATATAGGAGATAGTTGACCATTTTATTCTACTAAACTCCAACTAATATTCAAAACTTAACATAAAAAGCTTAACTCGAATGATTGCTTTTCTCTGAAAAATACCCCCACATGTGGGAATTTGTTTGAAATATGTCAAATATCCATGTAAAGCATATTAGAAGCTGCATACCAAATTTCCTAACTCTAGCACAAATAGTTATCGAGTTCAATGAGGTCAGTTGCAGTTCAAAAGTAACTTATCAGCATTATGAAGTCGGAAATGCGCTTTAGACATTTGCCCTAATTAATAGGGTGTATTTGAAGCGTGGAAAATACTGTATGAATAATATTTATAACACTGGCCGACAGCTGGATTGAGATCTTTGGGCCAATTTGTTTAAATATTTATGCAGCGGCTCGGGGATCTTATCTCATGTACTTTTTTCCCCCGATTTGTTTAAACGAAAATTTGTGGGCTTATGCGAAATTGGAACTGTTTGGTCGATTGAGTCGTCGAGGCGTTGATTTGATTTAATTTGATTTGATTTGATTTATGCCAAAATAGACGCCTATTACGACTACTACAAACTGCGATCTGATGAACGATATGATCAATTATGATCTGTGCGAGTCTGTGTATATGAATCTGTCTGTCTATTTATAGCCAACGGTCGACGGTCTCGTAAATTTGGCAATGTATCTAATAGTTTTATGGCCGTGCGAATTGAAGTAGGCCCATTGAATGAAATCTATCTATTTATATTTTATGTCAGCGTAGCCAATTTAAGACGATAACATGTCGATAACACGTCGGTAAGTGAAAATAGAAAAATAGAAAATAGGTCAAAAGTATTTTTTATTATGTTAGGTAAAAATTTAGCTTATGATTATTTTAATCAACGGTTAAGAATTGTTGGCTATTTTATAATTCATAAGATGATAGACACTTATGCTGAGAACAATAACATGTCGATTATATATCGATGACATAGAGAGTTGCAAATATTTTAGCGGAAAATTATTGAGCATCATTTAAGATCTTTAAAATTCTTTTAGTGATGTAAATTTACATTGAAAAATCGACAACTCAATTTATGTGGCGATTTTTAACTACTTTAACTCGAATATTTGTTTGACGATCAATCGAGCTGAAAAATCGTTTTTAATAAAAAGTCGACAACTCAACTCTAAATTGGTTCTGCATCAAAAATGGAGATATCAATTTGTTCACATTACTGAGCAATTTTTTCATACTTCCCCTTGAATCTTTTATCAAAAACTACAAATCTTAACCGATTTCCCTGTGGAATGTGAATTTTATTATTATTTGGTCTCTTATTTGATTCTGCATTAAAAGTGGAATATTATTACTTTTTCATCACTGTTCATTTATTCCATAATTTTAATAATAAATAACAATATTAATTTCAATAATCTCTCTTTTTCTAATTCTCTTTTTATTATCTATTAAGGGAGCTTTAATTTCTATTTAAAACAAGAAAATAAAGAAATCTACAGCTTTTTATATTTGCTCTACATACTGTTATTGTAGAAAGCAGCCAAGTTCGATCAGATTGGCTTGAACTTGACTTACTTTCAATGGTTTTAATCTTAAGAGCTAGAAATATAATTTATCCATTGGGAATATGGCAATACCTTGGGGACCCTTACGAAGCGGTACCTAGGGCGCTATGAAAACGAAGTGTTACGAAACAAAACGAAGCTGAAAAAAATGAAAAGTATGTGCCTTGAAATGGAGCACTTGAAAGACGTCAAAGTATTGGGGGCACTTCTAACGATTGTGCGATGTTACGACAGCGATAAGGTTGCTGGACACACGAGTTAACTACATACATGCTATATAATGCATATACATATATTTTGTAGTATATGTAGTATTAAATTTATAATTAAGATAGTGCTCAGCCATATACAAAGCGTTATTTATGGGACTGGGAAGCTAAACAATCCTAAGATTAACTATGGTTCGCAACTAAAGAAAAGAAAATGAAAACGAGAATGAGAACAAGAACAAGAAGAAGAAGAAGAGCAAGTATAACAGGTAGTCCCGATATGACATAAAAAGGTGTGTGTGTGTGTGCGTGTGTGTGTATTTGTATTGTAGAGCAAGTTCTATAAGTTTTATATGAGGGCAAAAGGGAAAATCCATTGATTGAGCATTTAAAATGTATCTATCGCCTTGAAATTGTGTAGGTAAAAGATACAGGTAGTAGAGACCGCAGCAGGTAAGGTTCAAAAAGAAAGAAGAAAATAGTCTTCTGTCAATTTTTGTAATTGCTGGAAATTATCAGAGACGCGTCAGGTAAATAAAGCATTTGAAGACAAACATTTGAAGTAAAATGCAGTGAAAGCAGTGCGATAAAACCAAAATTTGTTGTCTTCTTCGACGTTTTTGTATCTGAAGACAACATGCAGCTAACAGATACAAGCCAATGTGTGTGTGTGTGTGTATGTATATGTGTATCTGTCAGTAACTTGTTTCTTTGTGCATTATTCAGGGATCCAACTTCATTCCACACTCAATTGACGAGTTCCGAGAACTCTTCGTATTCGTCTTCGTCTGCCATCCACGTCTTCGTCTGCGTCTTCATCTTCATCTGCCGCTTCGCTTGTTCGAGAGTTACATAAATATGCAACAACAACAACAACAAACATACAAAGCTATAGCTACAGATACATTTACAGATACAGATACAGATACATTGGCGAGGTATGCAATGGCATTGCATGTACGAGTTTCTTGCGCCTCTTCTGCGTCTTCTTCTTCTTCTTCTTCATTTTCTGATACTGGGTGCCAGCTTAGGTGCAGTTTATGCTTGCAGCGTTGCCAGACTGTTGCACAAGCACACCTGCCTTTAGTAATATGCTTATAATTTATCTTTTTTGCTTGATTAAGAGTTTTTAAATTCAATTCTTGAATTAAAGTTTGGGATTGAATCAATTAAAGCCCTTAAAAATATGAACAAAGTTTTTGGTTAATTTCAAGGCTGGATAACAGTCGCTTCGTTAGCTTAACTATGGATAGTTCGATCAAGTAACCGTTGGAACCAAGTTTTTGAAGCGAAACTTAGTTTAACACTATGCCAAAACTATATTTATTTTTTATTTATATTATAATATTTTTTATGAATTTTTAAAAATTTTGTATAAAAAATAACTATTTTTTTTTAAGAATCTTATTGAAAATTGTAATACTATTATTTTTTTAAAATTAGTATTAAGAAAAAGAAAAACTATTTCAAATTTTAAATGAGTATGTGGTACAAAAATGTATATCAAAATTGTTTATATTGCATTACATATTATTATATTTACATATTATTGTTTTTCATGAATTAAAAAAAAATTTTTTTTAAAAATAACAAATTTTTTTAAGAATCTTAGTAAAAATTGTAATATTATTATTTTTTGTTTATATTACCTAATTTCTAACAAAGTTTTATACAGCACATTGCCAAACTGATTTTAATTTAGTTTATAAAAAATTTAAAAAATACACCAACCTCAAAATTATGCTTAAAAATTGCACACCGCGCTGCCAGACTGATCATAAAGTGAGTTAACGACTTGACGGCATTGCCAGATAGAAAAATGCAACCGCAAATGCAACGGCAAAGTCAGGCTTAAATCAGTTTGTATGTATGCGTGTGTGCGTGTTTGTGTTAGCCAAGTCCAAATACAGCAAGTTGGCCCAAAGATAAAATGGCGACACTTTTAATGTGGCATCACTAAGTCACATGCTGCTGCCGCTGCCCCCTCCCCCCTCCCCCACAATCGTTCAACCAGCCAAATAGCACTTGACCCCCGCTGTTGTCTTCACTTGTCCCATTCGTGTTGTGTGTGTGTGTGTGTGTGTGTTGCCAACTCGCTTGAGGATTGAACTCGGCTGCTGCGTCCACTAAATCATGTTTATGGGCAACAGTTTGCGCTCTCGCAGCATAAGAAATAACAACAACAACAACAATACAATCCAAACAGGTCTGACTGCAGACACAAAGGCAAAGCGCGGTATTTGTATGCCTGACTGCTGTGTTTATGTGTGTGTGCGCGTGTTTCCCACTCAACAAGATCCACCCCAAAAAAAAAGTAAGTTTACCTGAGCCACACACAAACAACTCAACACTTGCGCTCTCACGCGCGCGCTCTCTCTCTTGCTCTGCTGCTGCCTACGCTTAAGCTATGCAGCACAAAACAACTCAAAGCGCGCTCTGGCAAATTTGGCGTGTGTGTGCTCTCGCTCTCTCTCTCTCTTTTGCTTGCCCGTTACTCCAAAGTTTGGGCTCAGTTTGAATTTTCTATTCGAAGAGTGCGCTGCTGTCTGCGCTGCTGTGACGGGCATTTAAATATATACAGAACCATACATAACAACAACTACACACACAGTTGTTGTTTTTGTTGTAACATTTCTTTTTTTTTCGTTCAACAACAACAACAACACACACTAAGCAGCCAGTTGTTGTTGTTCTCCTTTTTTTTTTTTTGTTTGTCATCTTATGTTGTGAGTGCAAGTAAGTGAGTGTGTGTGTGTGTGTGTCTGTGTTTCGATTCACATCGTTTCGTTTCGTTACACTGAGAGCACGCCGACTCAATACAACACTGAGGGGATTTGTTCAGTTCGGATCAGTACAGAACGAAGAGCTGCGGCGGCAGAGCCAAAAGAGCCAAGAGCCAAAAGCCAGAGTTGTTACCTCTCTGCATTTTTTCGGTGTGTGTTGTTGCATATTTGGCCAGCTGCTGATGCTGCTGCATTAACGAGGCAGAAACTCAAGCGTTATGTTGGACAAGTGACGTGTGGAACAATTTACGAAAATTAATAGCAATAAACTCCAACAAAAAAAAAAAGAAAACACTTCAAAAAAAAAAACTCACATTAAAAAATTTGAATTAAAAAAAAAAGAAGAGTTTAAAAAATAAAGTGCCAAAATGTTTGATGTATTTGGCTCCGTTAAGGGGCTATTGAAAATCGATCAGGTGTGCATCGATAACAATGTATTCCGTATGCATTATAAGGCGACCGTTATCATCCTAATCGCCTTCTCGCTATTGGTGACATCCCGTCAATATATCGGTGATCCGATCGATTGTATTGTCGATGAAATACCGTTGGGTGTGATGGATACATATTGCTGGATATATTCAACATTTACCGTACCGGAACGTCTGACCGGAGTGACAGGACGGGATGTGGTACAACCGGGCGTGGGATCCCATGTGGATGGACAGGATAAAGTCAAATACCACAAGTATTATCAGTGGGTGTGCTTTGTGCTATTCTTCCAGGCCATATTGTTCTATGTGCCGCGTTATCTGTGGAAATCGTGGGAAGGTGGACGCCTCAAAATGCTCGTCATGGATCTCAATAGTCCCATTGTGAATGATGAGTGTAAAAACGATCGCAAAAAGATACTCGTCGATTATTTCATCGGCAATCTGAATCGTCATAATTTTTATGCCTTTCGTTTCTTCGTCTGCGAAGCCTTGAATTTTGTGAATGTCATTGGACAAATCTATTTTGTGGATTTCTTTCTGGATGGCGAATTCAGTACGTATGGCAGTGATGTTCTCAAGTTCACCGAAATGGAACCCGACGATCGCATCGATCCCATGGCCAAGGTCTTTCCCAAAGTCACCAAATGTACATTCCACAAATACGGTCCATCTGGTTCGGTACAGACCTTCGATGGTCTCTGCGTGCTCCCACTCAATATTGTGAATGAGAAGATCTATGTGTTCCTTTGGTTCTGGTTCATCATACTCAGCATATTGTCGGGCATTTCACTGGTCTATCGCATTGCCGTTGTTGTTGGCCCCAAGTTGCGTCATTTGCTGTTGCGCGCCCGTTCGCGTCTGGCCGAAAGCGATGAGGTCGAAACGGTGGCCAACAAATGCAACATTGGCGATTGGTTCCTGCTCTATCAGCTGGGCAAGAATATCGATCCTCTCATCTACAAGGAGGTGATATCGGATCTGTCCCGCGAAATGGGCGGCGATGGACAAAGTGCACATAAGCAACCCTTTGAGGCCTAAGTGACGTTGGAGATTGAGACACTGGAGGCATGGAGTATGGATGAATGGAGTATGGACGAATGGATGTTGGATGACTGGAAGACTGGAAGGGAACGAGATGGAACGGAAGATGTCGGGAGTCGCACCTAGAAACACTTTTATTCTAGGCTTGGCAGCGTGCCAACAACGGTAAGTTCAATTCCCCTCCCCCCACACACACTCTCCCCACACTCCACAATTCCGCTCTTCAACATATACATAGTAACACATACATATGCACATACCACATACATTAATATACACATACACTGATAAAAAAAGAACAGGTTTTAAAAGCAAGTTTATTGATTTACAATTTTTATTTTTTGTTAATAAGATAACTTTAAAAAAACTCGAAAAAATACACATTATAGCTTTTAAGATATTTTCGTAATTTAAAATTTATCTTATTTTAAAATAAGACAACTTTAAAGAAATCCAACAAAAATCACAATATTTTTAATCAACATCAAGATAACTTAAAAAAACACAAAACACAATCGTACAAACAAGATGATTTCACTTATTTTTATTTGAAAATAAGATAACTTTAAAGAAATCCAACAAAACTCACATTATTTTTAATCAACATGTTTTTGCTTATTTTAAATATCTCGCAATTTACATTTTATCTTAATTTTAATAAGATAACTTAAAAAAACACAAAACCCGCTATTAACAATTTATCTTATAATAATAATAAAAATAAAATAATAATAATAATAAAATAATTAATAAAAAAACACAAATTTCGCAATCTATAGGTTCTTTCTTATCATAATAAAATCATAATTTTAAGACCAATAGTCTTAAAATTCATTTGTTTCTTACAATCAATAATATTGCTTTACAATTTGTATTTTTTTTTAAAGATAATTAAAAAAAAACAACAACAAAAATCACAATCTTACAATCAAATTATTTTCGCTTATTTTAAAAATCTCGCAATTTACAATTAATATTATTTTTAAAAAGATAACTTAAAAAACCCCAAAAATAATCAAGATGCTTTCGCTTATTTCAAGAAAATCGCAAATTTTAGTCGAATAGTCCAACAAATCATAGTATTTTGCTTTCCAAACTTAAAAATGTTGTCATAAAAATGCGCGATTAAAAACTTTTTTTTATCAGTGTACGCTAACCACTTGTGGAGTTCTAAAGAGAGCGTCAGTGAGAGAGCGAGAGAGTTTTGGCATGCAAAAGACATTAAGCTTAAAAGTGAATTATTAAAACGCAGCTCATTGAAGTTAACAACAAATTATTTGCTGTGCCATGTAAATTATACATGCTTTAATTATTGAAAAATTAATTTTATTTACTTGCAAACTGCAACGCACAAGCGCAACAAACTATAAACAACAATAATTAATAAAAATCACGAAAAATATGCGCACACACACACACAAACAATAAATGCTCTGAAAATTTTCATATAAAAGTTGCGCTCTCTCTCTTGCTCTCTCTCTGGAACAGAGACCACGCGCTTTTTACAGTCGCCACAGCAGCTTAAGCTTTCGGAGAGCAAGTGCAAAAGAGTGAGTGAGCGAGAGGGAGAGAACGCATACTCACTGCTGGTCTTACGCGCTCATTTAAGCGTAACGCAAGCAGCTTCAATCGTTGACTTTGCTTTGTTACGTTATGTCTGTGTGTGTGTGTGACTGCGACTGCGACTGCGGCGCATGCGTAGCGCAGACGTCGACGCGTCGTCTCTTTAAGAGCTCAGCTTGTCTCTATACATATGTATGTCTGTCTCGCTTGCACGCCAAGCTACATTCCAGAGTTTTATTTTCGACTTCTCTTTTCTGGTTGTAGTTGTAGTTGGGTTAGCTGAAGTTGCCCAAGCTGTTGAATCTGCATGCAAACTGGTTTGACCAGCAACAAGAATAACAACAAGAACAATAGCAACAACAACAGCAACAACAACAGCAACAACAACATAGACCGGCACAAGTTCAGGGAGATTGCGAGGGCGCATTGCCAACAAGACAAATTCAGTGACCAGCAGAAATCGTCGACATAATTAAGAGAAATTTTCTAAAGAGTTACAGTGGCACACAGCTTATTTGACCCACTATGTTTTGTTTTTAATACATTATTCAATTACAATATACAGTCATATATGCAAAAAATAAAATAAAAAACATTTCTTATTGCTGAATTAAATTGTCTCAGCTATGTTGTGTGCAAAATTCAGCCTTCTAGGTCTTATGGTTTGGTCTCCACAGTGATCAGTCAGTGAGTGAGTCAGGACAAAGAGTTTTATGTACATAGATTTCATATTTCGAAAGATAGACAGTGGCTCACAGCTTATTTGACCCACTGCGTTTTAAGTTCTGTTTTGTTTTCAAAGCTTAATTAAGATACAATATACATGTATTATAAATTAAATGAAATACTTTGATTAAGTTTGACTAATAATTTTTTAATCTTAAAATTATTTTAATTTAAATTTTGTTTAAACCTCATTTCTATTAAAAGATAAATTCATTGAAAATGTGAAGTATGTAAGAGTAGTGGGTCGAATTGGCTGTGAGCCACTGTAGTTTAGAGTTCTTCGCACCTAAAACAATCATTAAAATTAAAAACTATGCTGCTTACTGTGAAACATACAAATATTACAGGGTATTTGCTAGCAAATAACTTTAAAATGAGCATGTAACAATATAAATTAGGCTATTTCAAGCGCATAAACTGTGTTTACAATTCCAAAAGATATAAAGATCAGTTTTTAATGCCCTGTAAACAAAATAATGTATGCCTAAAAGTTAGTAAAAAAAAAAACAACATATTCAATACAGCCTATAAAAAAGTTATAAAATTCTTTTTAATAGCATTTTTACAAACATTTAGAGTCTGTTTTATCTACTGTAAGCTATAAACATTATTTTGCAAGTGTAAAGTAGTAGTATAAAATATGTAAGTAGCATTTTCGATCATAAAGAGCAGACAAAACATGTTTGTACTTAGTTTTCTTTATACCCTGTAAAATTAAAATTGTGCATACATATGAATAAAACGAAAAACAGCTCTAAAAATGAAAATATTTTTGATTTAATACCCTGTAAATAGAAACTAAGCAATGGTTAGACAGCTATTAGTACTTTAAAGCTTTTATAGTATCTTAAATTAATTGAATACATCAAATTACAGGGTAGCTGCAGTCGACTTCTACTTAAATGTTAATTTTCATGTCCGAAATTTGTATTTTTTTTATTTTCATTTGATTGCTTATCAGCTGTAGAAACTTGCTCAAGTGTCAGCATATTTAACATGTCTACGTCTCGGTCTTTTCCTTCCTCTCCCTCTGTCTCTCTCTCTTGCTCTCTTCCTTTTGCTTGTGGTTGTTGCTGTGCGTACATACAATGCCAATTAGAAGTTAGGCAACATGTTGTTGCCCGTCCTCCGTCCGTCGGGTTTCTTGACGTGCCAGTTTCTTATCTTATCAAGACCTCGCTTCTCCCTTCTTTCTTTGAACTCTTCTTCCTCATGTTATATGCCTTCCCCGCCTCTGCTGTGTAACAACACTCTAAATAGACTTTGATAAGACACTACGAAAAAGATGCTGATGGGCTTTTCCTTTTTGATGCCGCATGTGGCAACAAGTGATAAAGTGTTGTTATTAACACACATTCATTTCAGATCACACGATCAAATTGCACTTGTCGCACACACACACACACACAATTGCAGCTGTGTACTTAATTTGCAATTAAAGTAAGAGAAAGACACAAGTTTAACATATTTGACTAGCAAATACCCTGTAAAACATAATTTTTAACCTCATCTGTGTGCTATTCTTGCTCTTACACAGAACAAAAAAACATTTTAAAATCAAATAAATTCTTGATTTTAGCATGTATTTTTAAAGTATGTATACAGGATATTATTATAAAATTAAGATTATATGCGCATAAAATGGCAAGCACTCAAAACTAATAAAGTTAAAGGAGCCTATGAAAATATAGCTGTGAAAAATCGTGCTTAAATTAAGTATTTTGTAATTGGCTCATACACTGAAAAAAAGGCCAACTTCTAAAATCAAGAACATTCATCTTAAATATTTTGTTCTTAAAATAAGATTATTTTAAGACCAAATTACTAAAACTAAGATTATTAATATAAAATATCTTAAAATCTTAATATAAGAATAAAAATCTTAAATTGTTAGGAAAGTATAAATAGGTACTATTTCGTATCAAGCAAATGATGGCACCGTGGCGCTCTGGTTAGAGAGGCCGCTTAAGTTGTGAAGCAGTAGGCGGCGGTTCGAATCCCACTCGTAACAAATTAAAATACCATTTATAAAATTACTAAAGCAGAATAAAATATAAATAAATCAAAATTAAAAAATAAAAAAAATATAAATATAAAAAAAGTTTTCATTTATTTAATTTTTGATTTTAATTTTAAGAACATTTATTCTTAAAATAAGAACTTGGTCTTATTTAAAATGTTCTTAAAATCAAGATGTGTTCTCTTAATCCAAGAATTTGATGTTCTCGACGCATTTTTTAGACCAAAAGTCTTAGTTCTGAGACCAAAATCTTGATTTTAGAACATTTTTTTTATCAGTGTATAAACTCATGTAAGCCATCATAACTTTTTTATTTATCATGCAATCTTGCTGAAATTTTCAGAATTTTGAGTTGACATCTTTATATTTAATTAGGCTTAAACTGAGAGCCTTAGCGATATAAACAGCGTTCATATTTTAAATATAAATTTTAAAAAATCTTAAGAAAAAACCATAGAATGTTTATATTTTGTTATGATAGAAGCTAAATAGTAAATTTCTTATAGCATAAAGATACAGCAAGTTGTTTATAAAATATATTTAATGTTAATTTACTATTTTTGGTAGTCTTTGCGACACCGTGAGTCACTTTTTAAAGGGTATAGCTTAAACAGAACAGACAATTTGTTTGTTTCGCAGAGATCAACCTCGCTATAATCAAACTTTACACACAGATCTAGACACACACACACCCACACACACATACACACACACACACATGCAAGCACACTCGAACTGTGACCGCCAATTTGAGGTATCAATGAATGAAACTGCCCTCGTTTCTGCCTTCGTGTCGTGTTTAGTACACAAAACTGTCCCATAGATCAGCAGCAGATGAACAAAACTGAATGTGAGAAATGTGCAAATACGTTGATGAATATGAATGTGAGTGTGGGTGTGAATGTGAGTATAAGTGTGAGTATAAGTGTGAGTACTCGTTCCATGAATGAGAAAAGTCAGCCTTCAAAAAGCGTTGCTACACGCGAAAAACGAAAATGAAAACGTTAATGAAAAGCATTCGATTGGTTAATGTTGTTGTTAATATCTATATAGTTATTGTTGTTGTTGTTGTTGTAGTAGTACTTGTTGTTGTTGTTGTGAAATAGGCACGCACAATGTGTAGTTATGTGCCGACAATCAACAGCAGAAGACGATTGTCGTATTTGCTCATTTTTATAGCATTTTTTTAATTGCATTAATTACTTTCAATTAGCCAAAGACAACAGCAACAACAACAACCACAACAAGAACAACGAAAACATAGCCAAGTTAATTGCCATTATTAATTGTGTCAAAGTTTAGCGCGAAATCTAACAAAAATTGAGATAGAAATTGAAACGGCAGCCAAAGAAAGCAAATTACGTATACGTAATATAAAGCATACGCCACGTGGGTTGAGACAGCAAAATGAAGATAAATTAAATAAATTTACAACACTTAAAGTGTTACAAAAATTATATATAAATAATATATGCATTTATAATTTACATTTTATAAAAGAATACAAATTATAAGCGTTTTATTTATGTATCAAACTTCTTTAAAAAAATATTTTAAAATTCTTAAAAATAATTTTATTAATTTTTAAGCAATTTGGTTGACTATAACATAAAGCTGTCATAGGAATTATACAACGACAAAGCAGTTTATAATTAATTTAAATTTTATTTTTTAAATTGCATTAATCATAATTAAATTTGAATTTTTAAACTTTTAAACTGCTTAAAAACAAATAACTACATATTTACGATATCTAAGCTTTGAGTTTCTTAATCATTTTTGTTGAATTAATCATAAAATGTGAATGTGTCATGTGCTTAAACAGAAATTCATGAATCGTTTGCTTAATAAGCTCAATTGAAGATCTTTTAATAATATATTTGATACATTTTTCTCTCTTTGCAGTTGCACGCAGCCGTAATGGAAGACGGGAAATGAGTAGAAGTAGAATGTAGGATGGAAAGATCGAGGGGGGCGTGGCCTTTTGAGCTAATGACGAGCTAATTGAACACACATATCAACGAATTCCATGGTAAACGCTTCTGTTTTCTGTGTTTTGACTGATTGCAAAACACTTGAAAACATTTTCGAAATGCAACTACAACAATACTAGCCACACACACACCTATACACACATAAATACATACACCCCACCAGGCCCTGGACTGGCAGCTGTCAAGAAAAGAAAAGAAATGAAACGATAACAAAAAAATCGCCAACGACAATCATAAAACAGGCTGCAAAAATGGGAAACAGGAACTAAAACAAACAATAAGAGACAACATTTTAAATAAAAGCGTTAAGAGACAACAATAAGAATTTGATAAAAGACAACAACAACAACAACAGTTAAAAGACAACAATAAGAATATGATAAATATTTTTTTATAAAGCATACAAACATATACTATATATATATATACATAAACAGAAGATGCAGCTGCAGATACACATACAATTGTATCTAGATACATTTATATACTATATATATTTATAATGCAAATGCCACATGCGATTAATATTTATTTAAGAGTTGTGATCATTGATTAAGCAGTTTATAAACCACATTTATAAACAAATTAAATAATTAAAAAATTTAACAAAAAATATATTAAAACAAAACAAACAAAAACAAACACAACAACAGCAACAATAACAATAACAATACAATTTAAATATTTTACTTTATTTCAATTATACAAGCATAATTAATTAATTAAATATTGTAAACAATTTTTGTAATTTTACAATTTTCGCCAGCAATTTAGTTCATTTTTTTTTGTACTTTTCAATTTTGTCATATTTTTTTAGCATTTATTTGTTTAGTTCTTAGGCATTTTAGTTTAGCGCAATTTTTTTTTTAAATAAACAAAAACTACTTGAAATATTTTAATAATAATAATAAAAATATTTATAAATTTTAACTGTGCAAAAATATGTATTTTTTGTACAAATAATAACTTTTAGCTATACAAAATGAAAGACTCAAAAGCAATATCTAAAAATAAAAAAGACATTAAAAAATAAAATGCTTAAATCGATTTTGAAAATGAATAAAAATATATATATATAACTTTCTATATATTTGAAAGTGTATGTAAGTGCGCATATTTACAAGCCAGCTTGATCTAAGTATATATAAATATATATATTTTTTAATCGATTTATCGATTTACCGATTTACCGATTGCTAAGATCTTAAGATTTTAAAATCCATAATATTTTTAAAAAACGATTTTTGAATAAAGAACCACAATATTACGAAAAAAGACAACAGAAACAAACAAGAAAATCATAAATCTAATTGCGTTTTCTTTTGGTTATCTTATCTCTTCCCCTTATTCTTCTTCCTATCTTTCTTGGGAATTGTTTCTCTCTATTTTTATTTCCCTCGGTTGCACATGCGCAAACAACAAGCGAACCCAAAACTAAAAGTGAACTCTGGAATGAACTCAAACTAAGAGTCATAAAGCGTAGCAGAGAAAAAATAATGCTTGCAGATGCCGAATTTTGAATACCCTAAAATGTTAGGTCTAGAAACAAGAAATCGGAAAATTACGAAAATTAAAAATTAAAGTTGAATATGATGAATAAAATAGTTTCATATTTTTGGAAGACAATTCTCCTATCAAAATATTCCTTAAAAATTCTTGGACAGCAATAATTTGTATCTATGTACATAATTTAAAATCATTCTCAAATCAAAATATTATTCCTTTAAAATTCTTGAACAACAATAATTTGTATCTACATAATTTAAAATCATTTTTAAAAAAATATTTATAGAATTTTCAGCTTACATAAAGTCTCAACATAAATCCAAACTGGAAACAATTCATTTAAAAAATGAATGAAATATATTTAAAGAAAAGTTTTAAGGCTTACAACACTGCCCATTGTTAGGGTATTAAAATTATGTAAAAAGTCATAAATCTCAAAACAAACAATACCTCCACTGAGTAAACTTCAAAGGTTGCTTTGACCTTAGCATTCTAAACAATCAAACAAATGCATTAGAATGCGTTCTACATACAGTGAAGACTGTTTAAAGTGCATTAGTTAAAATCAAGTAATTTAAGGTTAACAAATAAAATTTGGTACAGTGTTTTAATGGTGTCTATATGATGGAATTTATATGTATTAAAGACCAAGTATTCACTGTAAGCAGTGTTTACTGTAGCATAGATCTCTAGCAAACTTGTTTACTCGTTCTCAATGTTTGTCGGTATTATATATATTTGTTTACAGAAAAAAAAAAATGCACTCTACGGAGTTTCTACTGTAGGGAACATGCATTAACTTGCATATCTTTGTCTGCACAATTAGACAACATTAGGTGGATAAACATGAATTTATGAGTGTTTACTGTAGCATACATTTTTTAACTTTCTCTTACTCTACACAGTTCTTATCAATTTCAATATTTGCCCAAGCTAGGCATGTTTTGTTTGTACATAGGTTCATTGTAGCTTGTGTCCACTGTGACTTGGAGCCTCAGCAGTTGCCACTGAAGTGAGAATATGCACTCGCCCGGCATTTGCAACACGTGTCAAGCTTCGTTTTGGCTGACTCAATGTTTCGTCTAGATGGAAACCAGGGTAACTTGATGCGCTCTGCACATGAATCAGAGGGGAGTCTGACCAAAAACAAGAAAAGAATTAAATATGATTTTCAGCACACCGTCATTTTGATACCCTTGCAGAGCACTGTTTTTAATTTTCGTCTGATTGTTGCCAAGACAGCTTTTTCAGGATGTAAAACAATACAAAAATCTATAAGTTTGGTTGAGTTTTAAGTTACAGCAAACATTTTCAAAATATATTTAAATTTCTGACCGATCGTTCCTTTGACAGCTATTTGATACAAAAGTTCGTTTTTAGTCAAATATTTTTTATGAATTTATAAATCAACACTAAATGCATAATCTGTGACATTGATTAAGGTCAAGGCTGCAAAACCTCAAAAATTTTGTTAAAGGTTCGGTTCGGCGGTTCAAACTATAGAGCAGGACATCGGTTCAGCTTGGGTTCGAACCTCAGTTCAATTTCATACAAAAAATATTTGTATTGCTATACATTTTTCTCTACATTTTGAACTAATTAATTTTTATTTGAAAAGAAATTAAATTTTGATGATGATTTAAATTTATTTGAAGATTTAAATATGACTTATTTTAATTATAAGATTATCAAATAATTGCGTAACATAAGAAAACCATAAAATTTATGTAATTATATTTTTTTTCGAACCGAACCTTTTATTTTAGAAAGCGGTTCGGTTTACGTTCGGGCTCGCAAATTAAATGAATTGAAAGGTTTAGTTGATGATTCTGTTCAGGCTGCTTAAGAACCCGAACCGAACCGGTTCTACGAGGTTCGGTTTAGAACCAGTTTGCAGCCTTGATTAAGTTAACTCGAAAAACACATAAATTTCTAATATTGAAAGCTGATTTTTGACCGATTATTCCTATAGCAGCTATATGATATTATAGTCCGATTGTGTTGAAATTTTTTCAGCATGTTTTAGTCAACACTAAATGCATATTCTGCGAGATTGACTGAAATAGCTTGAAAAATAAAAAAGTTATACTTACTATAGGTTGATATTCAAACAATCGTTCCTATGATAGCTATATGATTTAGTAGTCCGATTTCAGTCAAATTTTTTCGTGGATGTACAAGACAACTTTAAATGCATATTCTGTGTTATTGACTCAGATAACTCGAAAAACAAATACATTTATCAAACTGAAGGTTAATTTTTGACAGATCGCTTCTATGACTACTTTATGATATTATAGTTCGATTATTCTAGCGAAATTTTTGGAGAATGTATAATACCACGCTAAACGCATATTATGTGAGATTGGTTGAAATAACTCGAAAAATAAATAAATTTCTATACTACAGCTGAGTTTTCGAAAAATCTTTTCTGTGACAGCTATTTGATATAGT
Organism: Drosophila innubila; assembly: GCF_004354385.1. NCBI lineage: Eukaryota > Metazoa > Arthropoda > Insecta > Diptera > Drosophilidae > Drosophila > Drosophila innubila. Next base: position 4,875,261 of record NC_047626.1, on the reverse strand, counting down.
AGTCCTATCCGACCGACTTTGACAAGTACACTGAAAAAAAAGACCAACTTCTAAGATCAAGAACATTCATCTTAAATATTTTGTTCTTAAAATAAGAATATTGTTAGGAATGTATAAATAGGTACTATTTCGCATCAAATAAAAATATTTAAAAATAAAAAAATTATAAATATAAAAATAATTTTTTTTATTTATTTTTGATTTTAATTTTAAGAACATTTATTCTTAAAATAAGAACTTGGTCTTGTTTAAAATGGTCTTTAACTCAACTCATTTTATAGACCAAAAATCTTAGTTCTGAAAGCAAAATCTTGATTTTATTTTTTTTATCAGTGTACTGTACAAAAATATATACTTATTATTATTACTCCTTTAATGAGATACAGGTTTTGTAACAAAATTAAAATACCCTCTGCAAGGGACTGTCTAAAAATAAAGCATCATCTCCGCAATACATCAGTGATGAGGGGTGTCTTGGTCTTCAATCGTTATTTAATGCGATATCCGATTGCAAAACTGCGATACAGGCAGTGTTAGTCGTCGCCGGGCAACTCGTGCCGTGCCACTCTTTTTTGATTTTTCCGTATTTATTTGTTGTTGTTTATTCTGAAGTTCTCAGTTGCCAGTTTTTGGTTGCCTATTCCCATTTCTCGGTTCTCGGTTCTCGGTTCTCAGTTGTCGCTGATTTACGCTGGAAGTATGCCATGGTTATAGCACGAACAGCTTATGAAATGCCACAGATTGGAGCTTTGGTCAAGTGCAATTACGTAATACCATCCCAGTATGTATGTAAACAAGTCTATAGCTTTGTATGAGTTAATAAATTTTTTTTGCCGCTCCCCCCAAAATAATGTAAAGTTTTAGTTGGGAATTGTGGTTCGTTGTAAACATATGTTATTGAAAAAGAAGCAAGTATAACAGTAGAGTTGAAATAACAGTGTGACGCTAACAGGGAATAATTATTAATCACATGTTTGTCTGACACTGAGAGAGAAGAGAATGCTATGTAAGTAGACAGCAATGGGAGGATAACAGACAAGTATAGCAGAGGAAGATAACAGAGAAAGAGTGACGGTAACAGAATGAGGTAACAGATTGAGGTAACAGAATGAGGATATAGCAAGACGTTAGAAGAGGGAGGATAACAGAGTGACGAATTTTTAATCTTGAATTAAATATTTAATGCTCATTTGTGCTAAACAGTAAACGATAAAAGAGGCGTAAAATTAACAATGTGACGTTTACATAGTATAAATATAAATCCAATGTTAATTTAAACGGAAGAAAATGTTACTGTTAGTAGATAACAAAGGTAGAACAAAGGACTAAAAATAATAGAGTGACGTTACAGAGTGAGCATAACAGAGAGACGTTAGCAGACAGCGGATAACAGAGTGACGCTAACAGATATACGCAAGTCGAGCAAGAATCAAATAAATTTTGGTTTACTTAATAATTTGATTCGCATAAAGTTTTAATTTAACAATATACTCTGAATATAAACAAGCTTAAATCTGAAATTTTAAAGCCGAATTTATGAAGGATATTTTGTTCTGTGTATCTACTGTTATCCAACATGAAATCATAGAATTCTAGTACAAAATGCTTACTAGATTTCCATTCCTTTTAATTATATTCTGTTATCTGTATTCAATCTAGACAAATTCTTAAGAAAAAAAAGCATCTGACTGAAGCCAAAGCAGAGAGTATGATCATTATTATGAATACGATTATCATTAATATTAACAAAAAGTTAACAAAGTCAATTAACTGAAGACATATCTACCTGAAAATGATGTTCTAAAAGTTTCTCCACAAACGAAAGCGAAACCAATCAAATATGCAAGCAAAACTGTTCTATAAATATCAATTTCAACAACAATCGATATTGCATCGATTATTTGATATTATTAACATAATAAATGGGCAATATTTCAATATATGTGCTGTAATATTCGTATCGAATGCATAAATTGCTCAATTTGTGGGCGCATTTCTCACATTCCAATTGCAAATTCTATAACTTATTGTTGACCTTTTTTATACATTTTTTTTTCTTTTTTTTTGTTGTAATAAATGGGGCTCGACGCATTGAAGTGCGTTCCGAGTTCCGTAATTTACTTGAATTTCGCTATTCTTTGCATTTTCTTGCTTAAGCGTAATATTTATTTATTTATTTATTTATTGAGGGCACGCCTGGACAATTGCTGGCGTTTAATTCAATTTGATATGCTACTTTGCTTGACCAGACACAACTTCAAATAGATGTGTGCGTGTGTAAAAGGGGGCAGGAGAAGCGTTGTGTTTGTAGATAGATGCTTGCCTTAGATGTTGCCACAGCTACCTTGCAACGCGCACTCGGTATCAGGTTGACATGCCAATTGCCACACTTTCCTCATAAATGCAATTGCTTGTGAACGTTACATCATGTATACCCACCCTACCAGATGGTGCTTGCGTTATCTCATGAGATATGAGACTGCCATTCCAGAAAAAAAAATTATCTTAACGAAATTAAACAATTTTGAATGCAGAAAGAGTTCGGAGAAGAAACCATCAACAAAATAGCATTCCGTTTGAAGTTAATCGAACCTTTGTCTAGCAACTTTACAAGTCAAAATTTTTGTTCAATTTAGCATGATTTTTACAAGAAAATAAAAGGTTTCAGAATTAAGTTTAAAGTGTTGTTTTATACTAATTACGATATAAGAAGTTGATTAAAAGCGAAAACTTGAGATTTAAAATTTTCAATTTTTAAATTTCCAAAGGGGGGACCCTTAGCATCGAAACCAAGATCTTGAGGAATATAATATTTTTCTTAAAACTAATTAAATTTAAATGCAGAAAAAATTAAGAGGTCAAACCATAATGAAAATGGCATTCCGTTTGAAAATCGGTTGAGTTTTGACAAAGCTATGATAGTTTGAAGTTGGTCCGAACTTTGACCTAGCAACTTTACAAGTCATTATTTTTCTGCAATTTGACATGATTTTTTACAAGAAAATTTAATGTCTCAGAATCAAGTTTAAAGTGTTCTGTTATACTAATTACGACATAAGAAGTTGATTAAAAGTGAAAACTTGAGATTTAAAACTTTCAATTTTTAAATTTCCAAAGGGGGGACCCTTAGCATCGAAACCAAGATCTTGAGGAAAATAATTTTTTTCTTAAAACTAATTAAATTTAAATGCAGAACAAATTAAGATGTGAAACCATAATGAAAATGACATTCCGTTTAAAAATCGGTTGAGTTTTGACAAAGTTATGAAAGTTTGAAGTTGGTCCGAACTTTGACCTAGCAACTTTACAAGTCATAATTTTTGTCCAATTATGCATGATTTTTTGCAAAATATTAAACATATTTTGAAGTGTTGTTTTATATTTAATATGACATAAGAAATTATTTTTTTAGTATAACTATAAAGTTCCCATGGGAAAAGTTGAAAGATAAATATCAAACGCTCTCGCCTCTTAACTCTTACTCATTCCAGGGTATGTTTATTTACGTAAAGACTTTATTGATTATGCACAATTTGGTTATATGTCCACAAATAACTGAACCCTCTGGTACAGCTCTTAAATTTAGAAATTTCTGATGGCCCCAAAGTCGAGAGACATAACGAACCACGAGCTGGGAACTGGGAATTTGTGTAGCTCGAAAGCAGGGATCAACTTTTGTTTGGGTTTCACAGCAAACAGTTGTTGAACCCAAAAAAAGAAAAAAAAATTATAATAACAAAAAAAAAAAAGCAACAAAAAAAGCAAAGACAATAAACAAAAGCTGACGACAAAAAAACAATAACAATAAATCTGACAAGTGAAACGACGAGTCCATCAAACAAGTGTCAGCATGCTCGAAGTGGAAATACCCTGTAGACAAGTAGGCTACCTCTTTTTTGTATTGCTATGAGATTGCTCGAAGAGTGGATGCTCTCTACTTAAATATAAATATATTTTTTTTTTATTGTTTCTTGAGTTTTTTCAAGTGTAGCTACCCTGTAAGCTATTGAGAGCTACTTTTAGCAACAATTTGATTATTTTACAAACAAGTCGAGCATACCACATTTAACAACCTTCTATGATTACAGGGTATTTGAAAAGCGTTTAATAGTTGGCTTTTAAATAAATAAATTGTTTTCGAAACTAAGTGTATATGCCACACACAGACACACACACACGTACTTAGATATATCTGTGGGGCTATCGTGTTATGCAATTTACGGCCGCCAGAGGTCGCCACTTAGCCGCATGTTGATTCGCGTTTATGCAACGCGTTTAACTTTTCGCTTTGCCAATTTGTTTAGATTGAATTAAAATTACAATTTATTTGACATTTGGCGGCATTTCGTTTGTTTCGGAATTAACCTTCTGTCAAGGTCAACTGAGGTGCACCAGGGGTAATGGGAGAGAGAGAGAGGAAGAGGAAGATACTTACAAATATTACCGGTTAATTCAATTCTTTTTTCTAGCTTTTAGCTTGACTTTAGTGTTTAATTTGCTTAAGATATATTATAAATTTTTTTTAATTTTAGCTGCAGAAGTAAGTCTGACTATTATGTTTCCCTGTACTTCTCTCAAGGTAATTAATAGTGCTTCTTTAAATTTACAAGAGAATTATGAACTTGTAAATAGGAGAAAAGTTGCCAACTTTGTCTTAAATTAAATATTTTTCAATATTTAATATTTCTTAAACCTATTTACTAAATATAATTTAATTTTTATATCAGGTAAAAATATATCTAAAAACTATTCTTTAAATTGGTCACATTTTCAATCCCAATCACATTCTCTATGTTTTCCTCTATCTTAATCTTTTTCTTGAAATTTCTCTATTTGTCTCTCAATTACTTTTAGAATATCAGCTCTTTAATTTGTATCCGAAACTGGATATCTTTAGATATCTTTAGTTCATTTCAATATCAATCAATTTTATCTACATCTATTTCCATATCTATAACTATGTCATATCTATACATCTATATCCGTATCTATATCTATAGCTTTTTTAATATATAATAACAAATCCATTTTAAAAGCATTTACATGATATAAAATAAAAGCGAGCTAAACTTTATTATACTTAATGATAAGTTTATGACTAGAAAATTATACAGTTCCAGTATAATTCTCAGTTCCAGCTGTGCTCAATGGGAATCGTGTGATTTTTTTCTCATTCGTTGATTTTGATATTTTTTATAGCGTAGTTTTTCAAAATTTACGAGCTGTATAAAATAGAGTTGTTTTTCTAATGTTTTCGTAGCGGCAATAAATCAATTAACTAATGGTAATTAAATGTGTTAAGTTTTAGCATACTTCTATACCTATCTCTCTCTTTCTCTCTTTATTTTGTCTAGACGGTTGACATCTGTTTGCATTATTTTTTATTATTATCAACCAAAAAATTATCATTATAATTATCAAGTCGCAGCTAAGCTTATAAAAAATATATTTAATCTATTTAAAACACATTAATTAGCATAGCAAAGTTATCTGTTATTTCCCCTTTTTTCCCGTGTTCCCTTTGTCCCTTCTTTTTCCCCTTTCTGTTCCCCTTTTGCCATTTTGTGCGTCAACATTTTTGCCAATTTGTTAATTGTTTATCATCGGCGACTTTGTATGCAAATCCTCAATTTAAAACTTATTTTTCGGTTATTTCCATTCTTGGTGTGCATGTGTGTGTGTGTATGTGTGTGCATGTGTGTGTGTATGTGTGTGTGTTTATGTGTGTCTCTTTAAGCCTTTTTGTTTATGCCATTTATCAAGTTTGTTCTTGCAAAAACACGTAATTAATATACAATGAGCAAACCATTTAATAACCCTCTCTCTTTCCCTCTCTTTTACACTCTCACTTCCTCTCTTTCGCTCTTATTTTTCTCTTTCTCCCTCTATAGTTCCCCTTCACTGCACAACAAACTTTTCCCATAACAAAAATTCAAGTTATATTCCAATTTTTTGTTCATGTCTGCCGCAATGTTCCTGGTCCAATCTGTCCTATATCCGATTTTTATATATATGTCTATATATACCTATTTAACCTATTCAAAAGTGTGTCTTCAAATTTCAGAATTGTGCTACGTTTTTGTCTTTATGTTGCGGAAGTTTCAATCGTTTTTAATGAGCTATTCAACGACTCGGAGTGTTGTTATATGGCAGCGCAGGACATGAAGATACCCTGTAATAAACTTTTTGCTTATAAAGTTATTAAAAGACATTAATTTGTGCTTACTTGGTGTTTATTATGGTTGTTGCATGCAATCTTATTATATTAGTTGCAAGTATAGCTCTTTTTTAGTCTTTAGTTGCCCTTATATCATGGGTTTTTATTGTCTTGCGACTTAACAAAGTGCTGTATGCAAAGTCTATTTGACAAATTAGCTATATAGGGTATATAGGCAGCCACATACTAATTTTGCTAAGTCTAACACTTATAATTCCAGAGTTCTCTTAGGCGAGTCAATTGATGAACTACTTTAAATATGTTTATTGTGTATTTAAAAACTTTACAAGAACTAGGAATGGACTTTTATCAACATAACTGTCGTTTGCATATACTATCAATAGTTGCTCATACCTTGTCTGCACATTTACAGGGTATATATGGACAGTCAGCTATAGAGGCGTCAGCAGCGTCAACGTCTGCCGTTGCAATTTAGCGTGTGGATCTCAAATGACCTGTCTGCATGAGTATGCTGCTGTCTGTAAGTGTGTGTGTGTGTGTGTGTGTGTGTGTGTGTGTGTGTCTGTGTGTGTGTGTGCCTGTAGCACAATCAGCAATTCTAATTAGCTGGCCAGACGCTTATTAGACTTTGGATTTTTGGTCTTTAAGCGGCTTCAAGTTTCAATTGCAGTTTGGCAATTTTGGCCTCAGTTTTCATATCTTGCGAGCCTTGCCTTTTAGTCGAGTTAACAACAAATTGCAACAAGAGTAACAACAACTTGAACTAACAACAATTTGCAGTTCAAACATTTGCACAATGCAACGAACAAGTTGCATAAATTATTATTAATATTGAACACAAAATGCAATTGCAATTGCACGATTCATTGGACAAACAAATCAGAAGTGCAACGGAAAACGGAGGAAAAGGGCGTCAAAGAGGGGCGGGAAAAACAAATATGAAAACGAGACAAAACTTGGTTGCTAATGACAAATGCATGTCGCTGATTTCGTTGTTGATTTTCCATGCCCTAACAAGCAGAGACTCTCCACAAACTAATCAAATTTGTGACATAGATAAAAAATAATGTTAATAAATAATGGAAAAAAGATGGCAAAAGAAAGCTAAGTCAAAGTTATTTAGCCGAGTATTTTTAAACTTTTTTCTATCTTCACAAGTATATAAGTAGTTCAAAATGCAAAGCATAAAGTCTAAAAGAATATGTTACATATAATTCTTAAAACAAGATAGCTCTCAGGCATTCTTTTAATCATTTTTCATCGACATCAATTAAAACATAAATCAAGGAATTCTTTATAAAGATTTGTCTATAAGCAGGTATGCCTATATTAATTCTAATTGAACTTTTGCTTACATAAATGTGACTTAAATTAAATAAATTTAATCCATACAATTATTTCATTTCTTTACTTAATTTTTCAATAAAAAATATTGATTTTTCACAAATTTGAACTATAAATATTAGATCTCTTAATTTATTTTTTCAATAAAAAATATTGCTATATTCTTACACAAATGTGACTTAAATTTAATACATTGAGTCCATACAATTATTTCATTTCTTAATTAATATTTTGTAATAAAAAATATTGATTTTTCGCAAATTTGAACTATAAATATTAGATCTCTTAATTTTTCAATAAAAAATATTGCTAGAATGAATATTGTTTTCAGATTGTATGTATACCAACTTATATAATTCACAGCTGTACCAATTTTCCTATAGATTGAATCCATCTTTAAAAAAGTGCTTATATTGCTAGTATATTCTAAATATAATTTAAACATATTTTTTTGATGTATTTGTTATTATTTTACGAGAAGACATTTAAATTTCAAGAATGGTTTTTCGAATTATCAGATTTATACCACTTCTTCAGCTGTTAATTTACATATTTATTAAATTTATTAAAATAAAGAACGAAAATTCTTGATCATATGACCACTCAAAATATAATTTAAATCTTATTTCTTTTTTTTAAAATAATTTTAAAGACATTCTACTTACTGATATCTTTAAGTAACTTGGAGTACGAACGATTTTAGTATTAAAATGTTGGCATTTTTCATATACCTAAAATGCCTATCTCTTCAGTTTCATGTTATTAATAATATATATCCTCTTAATATATATAAGAAAAATTTATTTAAGACTCTTTGTCCTGACTGTCTAATATACAATTACTTATTCACCTGAAAATCTTTCTAAAGTCTACTTAAGTTAATACATGGATTACTGTAAGAGTAGCATTTTTAAGTAGTTAAAAATAGACATTTTTAATATACCAAAGAGTATTTAAAGTATCTTAAATGCTTGCCTAAGAAAATTACAACTATTTGAGTTCAAACAAATATGCAAGTTGCACGTTTCTCTAAGGTGTGGCATGTCTGTTGCAAGCACTTTTATTTAGTTGAAATCACTTAGCACACACACACTACACACACACACACTTACACACACACAAAGAGTGCAGTTTGTTGAGCATATATATTTTGAAATTGGAGCATAACCATGCGGGATTCATTGAATGGGATTTGCTTCAGTTGAAGTTGAGTTTGTATGAGGTTGACTTGGGTATTTGACTTTTTAGTTGAACTGGGCGTTAATTGGCAGCCTAATCAAATTGCACCTGTTGCACTGTTGCAAGCATCTCAAATCCATTCCGCAAACACTGCCTACAAATAGTCTTTGTACAAGCGCTTTGTCCGAGCTTTAAAACTTTCATTAGTTTTATTGGTTTAATTTATACCGATCACGATTTCTATTGATTTGCATAGATCTCAAATTTATATTTACAATGCATCTTCTCCAAATTTTTTAAGCTCCATAAAGTGACATGCTTTTTAAATTAAACTTATAGATACTTAGATCTAAATAAAACGTAAAAACAGGATATAAAAACAGTAATATAAAAAATGGGACAGTAATGGAAAAAAATTAATTAAATTAATTATTTAATTATTACCTCTTATTTTTTTTAATAAATTAATTATTACTTCTAAAAAGAAGTCAAAATTTGGAAGTTTTTGAAATAGTGTCAAAGGAAAAGTATGGAAAAAATAGACAGTAGTAAAAAAAAAAAATTTTTAATTTTGCAGCTGCATCAAATTCGAGTTAAGTTGTCCATGTTTCATCAAAAAACGATTTAGTTAATTTAATTGATTGTGAAATAAATAAAATCAATTTATATTAGCTGAAAATCGCTGCTGCAAATATCGAGTTGTCAATTTTTCGATGTATTTTAAAATAACAAAATTTTTTGCTTAGCTGCTGATTTTATAAACCTTGCAAACATGTTCAAATACTTTTACAAAAACGATTAAAAATCGTTAAGCATGTGTACTCATGACAAGCTCTTTAAACTCTTATATATTATGACTTTATGACTGCTTGAATTTCAAAAGCCATTCACAAATAATATTGTACAAAAATGGTTTAACTTTTATTTATTGTACAAAAATGGTTTAACTTTTATTTAAAAAAAAACTATCAAATGATTTTAATTATTTCTTATTGAGAAGCTGTTGAAATTGTATAACAAGGTGCTGAGTTAGGTGGAAAATATGTCTAGAGGCGTCTTTGAACCGGTTCAAAAATGGGTTAGGTTCCAATAGAGATAGCAAAAGAGCGAGTAGCAGAAAGTTAAGCAGGAAGAGAGAAGAAGAGAACGAGAAGAGGTGTCTTCTTCAGTTAGTCAGAACAATCCTTTGACTGTACTCAATGTGTTGTGCTTAAAGTGTTCTAAAGATAGAGAGAAGGAAATGGTGGGCAGAGGTGAAAGAAGAGGGGGAAATATAAAGCGGGAAGAAAGGGGAAACATACTTAAACCAGTTTCAACTTTAAGTTAAATTCACATTAAGAACTGCGATTGTCATATGCAAATAAGTTGACGACGTTCTCACTGTATGTGTGTGTGTGTGTGTAAGTTGCTAAATGTTAACGATTTCAGTAATGACTAGCATTTGTTGTTGTTATTATTTTCACACACAATTATTTCAACACTTGCGACAGAATTAATTAAAATAACAACAATAAGTGGAAAAACGCTTATGGCACAATTGTTATAAATATTTAACAATTTATATAACAATTAACAAAGTAAAACTGTTAATGTTAATGCAAAATGTAATTTATAGAAAAAAGTCTATGAAGTAAAAGAAAAGCAAAGAAAACTAAACAAGTTTTGGATTTTCTATGGCGACAGCAAACAAAAGACTTAGGCAACGAACTTGGGCTGACTAATGAGCATTTTGCAGCGCATTTATGCCATAGACTTGAACGTGGCACAGCATGTGGCATATGCCACATGCCACATGCTGCTTATAGTTCAAAATGCTATTTAAAATATTGCTTTTATATTTTTTTTCTGTTCCCACGCTCGCGATTTTGGTCACGTTAAATGGACAGCTTGACTGAGTGTGTGTTGTGTTGGTGTGTGTGTGTGTTGGTGTGTGTAGCAAGTCTAGGCTGTGGATTGAAGGCGTATCCTCGCTTTGGTGGCGCTTGTTGGCTACCGTTGCACGCGAGCTGAAACCAAAAGCCGATGCCCAAAAAGCCTGGCCAAGTTGCGGGCCCCAAAAAAACCGGTTGCCACAGACAACAAAACTGCAAGCTATATACTCAATAAATATATACTATATATTTTATATATGTATACTGTGGCAGCAAAGAGACGAACAACAACAACAACAAACAACAAGAAAAAATACAAATCAAGTTTTGCATTTTCATTTAAATTTATTGGTTTTTTCGCTTTTAGCTTGTTGTGGTTGAAGTTTGTTGCCAAGCGGCGGACTTGCAACTTGATTTCCAGTCAAGTGGCGAACAAGATTCTGCAGCCAGTTTTAAATATGGCGACCCAATACACACACACACACACACACACACACTCACACTCATGAGACCAACACCAACACACAGAAAGTGTGTGTTGTGTTTTATCTCACTTCCAGTTTGCATTAAATACATTTATGTGCCTCTAGAAGGGCAGCTTAAAATACCCTATAAAAATGTTATAATAATTGAATTTAAATATATGCAATACGATATAGCTATTTTGGATCTGCATCAATACAAGAATTTAGCTTTGGGTGTCTTATTTCAAGATTAGAATAGCTAACAGCCGCAAAATGTGATCAATAAATTAAAAAGAAAAAAAAACAGGTGACCTCTAGATAAAAAGTTTATAAAATATATTAATATTAAACACATATATATTTAAAAATAATTGTCACGAATCTAATAGGCTCTAGTATCCATTTTATGGGTGGGTACCGAGCTAAAAATCGGGGCTAAAATCGATAAAACAAAAACCGAATCGAGTGTTTAATTAATCGACAAAAAATACATCGAGTTACAAATATGAAAAAATGGACAGAGATTGAAAAAAATTTAGTTTGAAGTTTAATTTGATGCAGAATCAAATTAGAGGCTAAATAATATTAAAATTCGGTATTCGGCAATGAATTCGGTTAAGATTTGACAAAGATATGACAGTTTGAAGTTTTTGAACAAGTGTCAGGGAAAATGTATGGAAAAAAAAGACTGTGATTTTAAATATGGCAAAATTGGACAGTGATGAAAAAAATTTGTATTTTTTAATTTTGATGCAGAATGATATTAGAGGCCAAATAATGATCAAATTTACATACCGCAAGGAAATCGGTTAAGATTTAACAAAATTATGACAGTTTGAAGTTTTTTAAAACGAAATTATGTAAAAAATGGACACTGATGAAAACAAGTTGATTTTTCGTATTTTTTAATTGCATAATCCAATTAGAGTTGACTTGTTTTAATAAAAATTGATTTAAATTACTCGAATTGAGGTTAAAAAAAATAATGAAGTCAAAGTAGTGGAAAATCGTTTCCAAGAAAATCGACTTATACATATATTTTTCTATTACTCCCCTTCGTTTATCTCATATATACTCTTCCCTTAACGATTAGAGCTGTGTTTTGTTCAATCAATCCACCAATCAAACAGATAAAAGTAATACACATTATTTTTGATAAGGTTTAAAAAAAAAAAGAGATTATAATAATAGTTATAATAATAGAAATAGCGATACAGTTAAGAATCATAGATTGAATATTACATTTAAGAGTTTCGTTTTGTTTTTTTTTTTTTTTGTTTTATACTTAATTAAAGCTTAGTAGACTGGCATGTGGGCGGTTGGAGGCGTGGCTACATGCGCACCTGGAATTTGCCAGCTTTGGTTAAATATTTGACGCCCTTGAAGGGTTTATATTTCTCGCCGTACATGTCCAGGCGATTGACCTTTAACCCGGAGACAGCAAGCTGTGAGATTTGGAATTGCACATTGATCGATGGATTGGCATCAATATTGGTGCTACCAGGAGTTATAGATACCTGAAAAGAAAATTTTAATTAAATGTGTATTCAATAGAGTTGGAGAGATAATTTTGAAACTCACTGTGCCGCGTATATTGGGCAATTTGGAGACATCGATGCGTCCGACATCCCAGGACAGTGTTTTGCTCACTGAATCAAAGGTGTATTTGCCCTGATTCGGGGTCAACAAACAGTTCAGCACACACCGGGGCATCGTTAGCTCCAGCTTGACCTTGTCCACAGTGCGTCCAAGCGTATTTCTGGGTCCAATCGTTAAGTCGAGGCGACCCTGTTCGCCTGTTTTAATCGAAAAGTTGTGACGTATATAGATGGGTATGGCCACCACAGATTGGGAGCTAATGTGATAGGACATCAGTCGAAAGTTGCCATCGGGCGGTATAAAGGAGAGCAGACGCTCTGCCTCCCAACGCTTGAAGCGCACACACGGATGAAACGAGACGTCGTCGAAGAGACGCGGATTCATAAAGGATAACGTCAAGTCCGGCATGCCCGACAACTTGATGCAGCAGTCGATCTGTAAAGCAGTTCAAAAACATTCAATAAGTTGGCAAAGCTGTCGAAGATTTGAAAAGCTTGCAGAAGACTACAGATTTTTTAAGGGGTTTTTATATTAAGCAACATTCAGTACATCCTTTCTAACAAAATACATTTTTGATTTAATTTAATCAAAATATTTTGAATTATGAAAAAAAGTGTTATTATTTAAATCAGGGAATCAAACCGAAATAACTATTTCGGTAAAAGGTTCTATTTCAGTTGTTTTATTTCGGTTCTGGTTTCAATACCGGTACGTAACGGTACAACAAATCAATTCTGAAACATTTTAAAATTTAGAGACGTCGTTTTATAATAAAAATGACATCGAAATAAACAGACCTAGGGCAAAAAAAAATTTTTTTTAACGAACTTACAAATATTTGAATGCAGAGTGTATTAAGAGGCCAAATTATGATCAAAATGACATTCCGTTTGAAAATCGGCTCAGTTTTGATCAAGTTATGACAGTTTGAAGTTGGTCAGACTGCGGAATTAACCACTTTACAAGTCAAAATTTGTGTTCAATTTCACATGATTTTTTACAAGAAAATAAAAGGTCTCAGAATCAAATTTAAAGTGTTGTTTGATACTAATAACGATATAAGGAGTTGATTAAAAGTAAAAACTTGAGATTTAAAATTTTGAATTTTCTAAATTTCAAAGGGGGGACCCTTAGCATCGAAATTCATATCTAGTAGAATCTAGAGAAAAATAATTTTTTTTAAGAAATTAATACAATTTAAATGCAGAATGAATTAAAATGCCAAATAATGATCAAAATGACATTCCGCTTGAAAATCGGTTCAGTTTTGATCAAGTTATGACAGTTTGAAGTTGGTCAGACTGCGGATTTAGCCACCTTACAAGTCAAAATTTTTATCAAATTTTACCTGATTTTTTACAAAGAAATGAAAGGTCTCAGAATCAAGTTTAAAGTGTTGTTTTATACTAATTACGATATAAGGAGTTGATTAAGAGTGAAAACTTGAGATTTAAAATTTTGAATTTTGAAAATTTCAAAGGGGGGACCCTTACCATCAAAATCGAATCTTGGTCGAAAATAATTAAATTTTCTAAATGAACAAAAATTGAATGCAGAATGAATTTAGAGGCCAAATAATGATCAAAATGACATTCTGTTTGAAAATCTATTCAGTTTTGATCAAGTTATGACCGTTGGAAGTTGGACAACTCCACAACCGTACCGGTACAAACGTATTCGGTATTCGGTTCATGACAGAGAATTTTCATTCGGTTACGGTTTCAGTTCCGGTACTAAAAATGAAACGGTTATTTTCGGTTAACGGTTCTGGTTCCGATTCCGGTGTTATTCCCTGGTATTATCACAGGTAACCCTTCACACTTACATGACCCTGTATCTCAGCAAAGACCGTGGAACCGGATTTGTCAATGATGGCGTCCACTTCCTCGATGACATCAAAGTAGGCTTCATTGTTGGTGTAACGGACACCACTGCGACGCCAAGGAATTGCCGACAGCTGACCCGAGGGCAAGATGGTGCTGACACTGTCAACAAACAAATAGTTTCAGTAAAGAATAACACTAAAGATACACTGGACGCACTTGCTCTTCCCGGTGACTGTGTTGGCTATAGTTCTCAATATGTTTGGCGGTTTGATCAGCTCCTTGAGTATGTTGCTCTCGGTGGAGAGCGGGAAGCCATTGTCGAGCATCTCGTCGAGCAGCTCATAGACCACAACATAGTTATCCTTGATCACAGACTCGGAGCAATCGCTGAAATAATCCTGGAATGTGTCCACAACACGATGCAGAAATTCAATGACAAACAATGGAGGCACCTCCTGTTTGCAGGCTGCCACCAAGGACACACTGTCCCGTTGCACGGTGATGAGGTAATAATGGGGCGTGGCAATCACGGGCGGCACATCCTACAACGACAACAACAACAACAATTGTTAACGTGGCTGCAACTAGAATAAAAACAAAACCAACTTACATGTGGCGCAGCACGTTGTGCATCCAGAAAATATTCGCAAACGGAACGCGAGACAACGGAGCGCCAGTGCTTCTCCAGAAACACTTCACTGCAAATGCAAAAAATGCATAATTATCAAAGTTTATTAATTGCATTGATAAGCGAAAAGAAATTCACATATGTTTGATTTCTCATTTAGTTGCTTACCCGCTGCTGTTTACTATGAACAGACTGTGTATCATCTTACTGCCTTTTAATAGCTAAACATGCATTAATGTTAAAGATCAATTGCTTTTGCAATAAATAAAATGTTTACGTGTTTAATAAATAGCAATACTAAACAAACGTAAGCGCAACGTTAGCTTAACAGCATATGTTAAGATTAACAGCTCACTTAACAGAGAGAAACGTATGCCAACACAGCGCTGTTCAACACTGTGCCAGAGTAATAACAGAGAGGGGAAACAGAGGGCATAACAGCGAGCAACAACATAAGCAGTGTGAAGCATAATTTATATTTGCAAATTATTTGTTTTGCGCATACGCTGTAAAATCGCAGCTGTTACAGTAACGAGAGAGGCTCAGTGAGGAGCAGTTTGAGTTTCGCTTTGCTCCATACTGCGCAACGCAAAACGGAGCATGTTAATAACAGCTGTCAGCGGCGCTGTCACCGCGAACAGCTGATCATTTTGACAAGTGAAACAAACCGAAAGGTTGCCTATTTTGAATTACCAAATATTATTGTTAAATTTCTGTATTAAATTGATGTACTATAGCTAAGCTATTAACGTCAAAGTCTGCACAATTAATTGCTTTGGCCAAAACAGTGAAGCATTAAGTGAGGGCAGTCGCCTGGGCAGCCTGGACAGCGGCCGCCTGCTTACATAATCAACAAATGAGTTTACACAGCAGCTTCGTTCGACGCTTCCTCGATAATTGGCCCGGCAAGCGACGATTCGGCATTTATCGTTTCCTGCCGATATTCTTTGTGCTCGGCGCGGCATTGGAATTCTCCATGATCAACTGGACCGTGGGCGAGACGAATTTCTGTGAGTATAACCATATAACCAGGGTGTCATACCGCATCGACTAACCAAGGCTGTCAACCATAGAAATTTTGGTAAAGGTTCGGTTCGATGGTTCGAATCATAGAGCAACACTTAGGTTCGGTACGTAAACTGGTTAATACACTTTCTTAACCCATGTTTGGGTTCGAGCCTTGGCTCAATTTAATACAAAAAAAATAATAGTATAATTATTGCATACATTTTTCTTGACTCCATAACAAAGTACATTTTTTATTAAAAAAGTCAAATTTTATAAAAATCTAAATTAGTCTTAGGATGAATTATTATTTTTACCATTTTTATTCGAAGTTTCAAATAGTTTTGCCTTATTAGAAATGCATAAAACGTATGTAACAATTTTTTTTTCGAACCGAACCTTTTATTTAAGAAAGTGGTTTGGTATTGCGGAGAATATAATATCAAAGGGTCCGTTCAAGATCCATTTCGGTCTGCCCAAAAACACGAACTGAACCGGTTCACAGTTTCGGCTCAGAACCGGTTTGCAGCCTTGTGTATAATAAATGTCTATTAGTGATTTATCTAAAGTACGATAATCTTTTGTTTCCAGATCGCACATTTAAACGACGTCAGGCCAAGAACTATCTGGAGGATCAGGAGCATTATCAGCAGCTGCAGGAGCAGTCAAAGACAGCAACAGGAGCAGGAACAACAGCTTAAAGATGCCCGCTGGCGTTTCATGGGGACAATATATGAAGTTCCTGGGCAGCGCAATGCTGGCCATGATGGCCGGTTCCCAGGCAGTCCATCTGTACTTTAAGCCACTCGATGATCTGCCCGCTTATATAGAGCGCGAAAGGGAGCACAAGGAGGAGCCAATAAAAACAATAGCTCCCAGTTAGTTTGCAATTAAACTATCTTTATAAACCATATCGTTTGAATGTTTTTTATACACGTTTCTTATAAAATAAGTTAAAGGGTGTATTGTGTTCGTTGAAATGTATGTAACAGGTAGAGGCATCTCCGACCCTATAAAGTATATATATTTTTGATCAACATCAACAGCAGAGTCAATATAGCCATGTTTGTCTGTCCGAGTGCCTAGATCTCGGAGACTGTAAGAGATGGAGCAACCAAACTCGGCACACAGATTTCCATAGACCCCATGCAGGGCAAGTTTTTTTTAAATATTTGACACGCCCCCTTCCGCCCTCTCAAATCGCGAAAAACCACCACACTTACAGTTTTTAAGATATTAAGGTTTTTTTTGGTAATTAACGTTATATATTAATATTGTCTATAATCTCACTTAATTGCAGCAAGATCGGACAAGTACAACGGCAGTAATAGCTAACCAAAGTTATTAAAAATTAAGGCAATATAAGTACCCAAAAGTATGCAGTAGTTTTTAATAGATAGTAATTCCTATTGAAATAAGTAACGTGTATTCTATGGTCGGCAGCTCGAATATAGTCTTCCGACTGCTTCATTTGCTGGTGCTGGGAGGCAGCTTGTCATGCACCTTGCCATGGTTCTTGAGACAGGTTTGCTGGCGGAAGGCCTGTCCACACACCTGGCAGACATATGGCTTCTCCCCGGTGTGTATGTACTCATGATGACGCAGCGTCTTGCGGGAGGCAAAGGATTCGGAGCAGTACTTGCAGTCGAAGGGTTTCAGCTTGAGATGCACGGCACGAATGTGCGCCTCCAGCTCGAACTTGCGGGCAAAGAGGCGGCCGCAGTGTTCGCAGGGCATCTTGTCGGCGGTGTGCATCAGCATGTGTTGGACCAGCATGAATCTCTTGGCCAGGCGACGTCCACAGATCTGGCACTCGTGTTGGACACCATCCGCATCCGAGTGCTGTTGCATTGTGTGATATTTGAGCGTGTAACGGGAATGGAAATGCTTTTGGCAGACATCACAATAATGTTGCTCATTGTTGCGTGCATTCTCCGCCGCCTCCGCCGCCGTGGGATGCTTGGTGCGACGATGATACTTGAGATTCGCCGTCTGATTAAAGGTGGCGCCACATTCTTCGCACACATATTGGCGATTGTTGAGCGGATTGGATGAGTTGCTGCTGTGCTTTAAACGCTTGTGTTTTTGCATGGCAATGCAACTGATGTAGACACGCTGGCAGCCGGGATAATCACACTGATAGGAGCGTGCTTGGGTGCTATGCAGCTCCTTGATGTGTGTGTAGAGGCCGCCCATAAAGCTGTAGGATTTGTCACAGCGATCGCATTTAAAGGGTCGCTTGTTGCCCTCGTGCACCTTGCGCACGTGCGCCTCCAGCGTCAAGCTGTGGGCAAAGCAGTGACCACATAGTGTGCATTTAAAGCTATTCTTGACGCCCTTGCAGCGACGACGACTCTTCAAAGCCGTCTCCATCTCAGTCTCCCTCTGCTTCTCCGGGGAAGCACAGGTTTCCACTGCCTCCTCAAACGGATCATCGCTGTTTACAACTGCTGTTATTGCCAGCAGCTGCTGCTCCTCCTCCAACAGCTGCTCCTCCTCCTGCTCCTTCTCCTCCTTTTCGTAAACAAACTCAAAGCTGCCCGTTTGCTGGGACTGCTCTAACATTTCCAGCAGCCGTTGACGACACTCGTTTGCCTGCTCCCGAAACTGCTCAAAGCTCAGCAACAATTGATGGCAAGTCGAGCACAATTGTTTGGGCATTAATTCAGCATTTAGTTCCTGCTGCTGCCAATTGAGATGCCGCAACAACAGACGCTCCATTTTCATGTCCATTGTGTGCCTTTCCTGCACGCTGTCACGGTCCATTTTGAGCAGGCACGTCAAGCAATTGTTGTCACTCAGCGTGCGCATTGTTAACATTAAACAACTCACATGCAATGCATACACTTGAACTGCAAACAAACAACAAATAAAATATATATAAAGTTTCGTATATGCACAAACTGTATACAAATGATTGCTTAACATGCAACTGCGGCGCAACTGTTACCCAACAGTTGTGCGCTGTTAAGCCGACGGCGTTGCCACCTGCACTGCTTGCCAAAGCTGTCAACATGTTCACACGTTACTTTTGATAAGCTGCTGCTTTACGTGAAATGGATGTAACGTAAGCGACAGTTGTACTACATTAAAATATGAAATGAAATATTATAATTATTTAATACATATGTATATACAAGCACATCTGTTAATACCCAATTGTTTTAAATTTAATTAAAAAATTTTTATAAATTACATTATTGCAGCCGTATTGATCACGCAAACAAATCAAAGCTACCGGAACTCTTATTTCGGAACATAGCGGAACCGAAACGGATATTTGTTTCACTGTTGAGCCCCTGGTATTTATTGGTTTTTTGGTCATGTATTGGTGTCATATATGCGCTCTTCTTTTCTTCCTCAACTCCGCATGGGACATAGCGAAACGACATTTGTTTTTGTATGGTAATTTTTTAATTTGAACTGTGCCATTTTTGGTTTTCAAACTAACAAACAGCTTTATTTGAATTTTCAACAGTTGACAACATTGATAATTTCCGAGCTCAATACTGAAAATATAAATATTTAATATCGATATGGAGAAGTATGAGAAAATTGGAAGAATCGGTGAAGGCTCTTATGGCATTGTCTACAAGGGTCTGGTTCGTGCAACCGGAGAATTGGTGGCCATGAAAAACGTGCGCAACTTTATCGGAGCGGAGGGAATACCAGCAACTACGATTCGAGAGATATCGTTGCTCAGGGAACTTAAGCATCCAAATATTGTCGCTCTGCTGGATTTGCTGTATGAGGACAATAATTTTTATTTGATACTTGAATATTTGCCAATGAATCTGCGGCAATACATTGAATCATTGCCACCGGATCAATTGATGGAAACTGAAATGGTGGGAAGCTATCTGTACCAGATAACCTGTGCGATTCTCTACTGCCATCGCCGTCGAGTGCTACATCGTGATCTGACGCCACAAAATCTGCTTATCAATGGCACTGGACTTATCAAGGTGGCGGACTTTGGTCTCAGCTGCAGTTTCAATATTCCAATGCGCGTTCTTACACATGAAGTTGTTACGCTCTGGTACCGCCCCCCAGAGATCTTATTGGGCTCGGCCCGATATTCCTGTCCAGTGGATATCTGGTCAATCGGGTGCATTTTGTTTGAGATGGCCACCAGTAAGCCCTTATTTCAGGGTGACTCTGAAATAGGACAACTATTTCGCATATTTCAAATACTGGGCACTCCAAATGATGATGTCTGGCCTGGTGTTTCCAATCTTTCTGGCTTCAATGCCACTTTTCCCAATTGGACTTGCAATTTTTACAATTTAATGAAGGACAGTCCAGGCATAATCGACGCTTTTATTGATTTACTGCCAAGGATGCTTACCTATAATCCCTCGCAGCGTATAACAGCCAAAGAAATTATTGAACATGAATTTTACAAATAAGTCACTATGTGATATAACCATTTTTCTAATATTCTGTTTCAACTTTACACCAACTGCATTGCGGTTGTTGACCTGCCTTTCAATAAATAAAACACAAACGCTTAATCCGATTAAATGATTGAAATCTGAACATGCAAAATATTTGAAAGCGCCAATAGTTTATATCGATAATTAGTATTCATTTTAGATAGTCATATTCTAATTGTGTAGCAATCTTTGTCACCTGCTGCCAATTTAACATTTTTCTATACAAATAATAGTATATTTAAAAAATCAACACTTACAAGAAAAATCTATTTTCATTTTTTATTTCTTATATTGTATTTTTATCCTTTGTTTTTTCTTGATTTGCCCTATTTTTGTGAAGTAGCTGTCAGTGCTAGTTGCAGAGTTGCCATTTTGGCAATTTAATTGCTAAATTTCGCACTTGTTTAATTGTCAAAGCTAGAAAAGTTGTTAAACTGCTATTAGATAGAAAGCTAGCAATTTATAAAAATACTGCCATATTTTCTTTTTATTTCTGGATATCGAAATTGTTTAACATTATCAATATATTATTGTTGTTGAAATAAAATAAGTTATAATAAACATTTTATGTTTAATTTACGTGATATATCCTTAGTCCTAAATCTGTTTAAAAAGTTATAAATTTTTTTAGAACTATTCAAACTTATTATTATTTTTTTTTTCAATTTAGCAATTTAGGCCAATAATATTCTGGTTGTCACTAAAGCTTAACAGACCTATGTAGTTCGTAACAGTTGCACGTGTAAACGTCTTAACAGTGCCAGTGCTACCATATCGTTTCTGTTATTTTGCAGCATTTGGTTTTTTTTTCGTGGTAATGTGCGTGTGTGTGTTTGTTTTTGGAGCTCGCGCGCCAAGCCATTTGCGCGTCCAAACGATGGCCATCGTCCCCAGTTGCATGCTGCCATTCAACAACAGCGCACGCATTGAAAAAGTACTATTCTAGCCACAGTGTCATTTGGCCACAGCAAGCTGTGGTATATTTTTGGCGCGCATTTTAATGTTGTTGTTCTTGCTTAAGCTAATTGCATAGCGCAGTTGAAAATTTAATGAGACTAGTGAGAAAAATAAAAGGCAACTAACGATAGCAAATACAATTGCTTATAATTAATTGAGTGACATTTGTTTTGGTTTTTTGTTCAAGTGTAAGTTAAGTGCGTGTCGTGAACAGCAACAACAATGTCAAGCGAGATCAAATGGCGTTGAGCAGACGTTCCAGATACACTTACAAATCCCTTGGCGCCGCCAGCACGCAACTCCGTTGGCTAAACTGCCTCATACGGCTCTGTTTGTTTATCCGTGGTAAGTCGAACGCGCGGCGTATACGTAATTTATGTGACAGACGGCAGCGGTGCGAAAGAGATCCACCGCACAACACTTGCTGTTCCAATTGCAACATCACTTGACCATCAGTGTTGTCATTTATGCAATATTATAGCTATAGAACTGACTTGGCTATTTAATAATTGCAAGCGCTAGAAAGTTTAAAAACTATATAGCCGTTAATCTAGCTATTTTCCACAATTAATTGACTTGCATACACTAAAGAAAATATATCGGGCCTCTTTCGGTTTTCACTTTCGTCAAGATTTATCGGAAGTGAAAATCTTCAACCTGTTATAATTTCGTTTTGGAAATATTTTGCGTATTGAATTCCTCTGGAGTTGGTGAATTTAAGTCTGATAAAGTAAAAAGATAATTTTTAAATACCTAGCATAAATGCAACGTCAAAAAATACATATTATGAAAACCTATAAAAGTGAAATTAAATACCGTAAGATACTACAATTTATCAAAAAAATATATCAAAAATCTGTTATTTATGTCGATATTATCGATGAAATATCATTGTTGAGAGCATAGAATAATTTTACAAAAAACGTATTGTTTATTTTAAATCAGCATTTCTGAATTTTACAGGGATGTTTCCGAAAAATACAAACGAAACGAAAAACAACCAAAAACCACACAGAAACCAAAATAATCTTGCAAACCTACATAAATGTTTGTTAGATTTTCAATATTTTCAATTGGTTTTCGGTTAGCTTACATTTCAGAAGCACCCCTAAAAACAATTAAAATAATTTAAATTTTTTCTTGGACATTATTTTCAAAATCTTTCTAGAATATATTACTAGAATCTATTTCTAGCTAGGATTAAATTAGCAATTTTAGCTCTTGAAATGCTGGCAACACTGTCGACCATTGCGGCCACCAAGTACTTAAAGAAATTAAAATGCGTCGAGGCGACTTGTGTTTGCTTTCTGGTTTCCGTTAATACCCACACTCCTGCCATCCCCCACCCCACCCTTACCTCTTGAGCAGTCCCACAGCTGCTGCAGCTGCCACGCGTTAATGTGTAAAAGAAAATGCTATTTATATGAAAATTCCCCAGAACAAAATATTGCACATTATACAAACCTGTAGCATTTTAACAACCCCAACCCTTCATTTTGCTACCCTGCAAGTGAACTGCACGCGGGCCAAAGACAAAGCGGCCAACGAAAAGACCAACAATGCAAGACAAAATAGATGAAAGAATGGGAAAGCAATAAAAGGAAATTGTCCAAAGATAATCTGTGGAAAAGTGTGAATAAAAACTTTGCCCGGGCTCGGTTCAGTTATCATACTATAAGGCTAGCAATGACACTTCCCCCTCTAAGAACTTGGCAATGGAAAAGTGTTGGCCCAAAGCATAAGCCGAATTTTGATTGACCAACGGGTTTGACCAACTTTTATGATGATGATGATGATGATAACGATGTGGGAAGGGTTCTTTGCCTTCATTCAATTACATCAAACTTTTCAAATACTTGCATCCTTGGCTTTATTTGCTGATCTGCTTCACTTGCCAGTTACTTAGAGTACTTTCAAAAAACCAGCTGAGTCCATTTGAGTCAAAAGTCAAAACTGTTTTCATTTTTTGCTTTGCCAAACTGAGATTGTTTATTTTCTGAAATTGAGGTTTAGCTGTATAACTTTTTATGAAAATACACAAGACAATTGCTTAAGCTAAAACTTCATTTAACAGAAGAGAATGTGAGAATAATTTGCGAAATAATTCAGAATAAGATAGCAAGCAATTTATTGCCATGCATAACAAGTTCAACTGAATGCAAAAGTAAATCAAAACAAACAATAAATGCTCTCAATTTATTAGTGCTAATTCATTATCTTTTAATTAAGAGTTGAGCGTAAATTTTTCAATTTTATGATTATTTACTTAAGCAGTCATAAAGTCAAAGAATTAACTTTTTTTCCAATGCCAAGCAGGTGTCAAAAATAAATTCAACAATATCACAGATGGCATTAAAATTGCCAATTTTTAAACAATGAGAAAACAATTTATGACAGCTATTTTAGTATGTGTTTATGCAGTGTATTAGATAAAGAGTATATTGGATATTTTAAGCTTGAAAGCTACTTTCTGCAGGAAATGTAAACTCTCTAATATAATAGTAATTGATTGCACGAAGTTCTTGATGTTTCGGTTTTTCTATATACTTAAGATAGTGTCAATTCTGTTTACAGAGTATCTCTGAAGTTGTAAGAGCTAGAGTAGGTGAATTTGATGAGCTTAATAAATGCAGAAAATTATATTAAATTTAAATATTTTTTCTAGAAATTTATGAAAACATGCTTGACTCATAAACAAATTTTTGTATTTGTCGCATTTTTTACTCAAAAATTCTTAGTTGTGTGAGAAAAATATAAATTTTTACTTAAAAATTCTTAGTTGTGTGAGAAAAATTAAAAATTTTTCAATTTAAAAACGCTTTGAGAATTTTGCATTATTAGTGAGAATCTATTAAAATAGTGTGAAAACCTATTGATTATAAGATTTAGTTTTTTATACATTTGTTCAACTTAAAATTGTCTTAATAAAAAAAATATACAGGGTATTTGCTAGTCTACTCATTTGATTAATGCAAGCAAATGCGCTTTTTAATATATGTACTATCTTCTTTTCTTGAATATATACAGACCAGAGCTAATGAAATTGCTACGCAAACTAGATTGGAATAAAAATCATATAAAAATTCCTCAACACCTGCCAGTGTATTTTTGTGAGTGCTAGTAGAGAAAAGAGCTAAAAGAGAGGAAGGGAGAGGGATAAGTGTTCGGGGAGAGATTTCTTTTTGTTCTCGAATCGGATTATAATTCAATAATTTGTTTTACTTTTCTTATTTTCTTGTGCAAATCAGAGAAAAAGTTATGGAAGCTGTGCTGAAGCTGAATTATGTATGTGATTTATGTATTTGTTGCGACAAACCCTCGCACTGTACGTCCCTATTCTTAGATCTGACCCTTGAACCAAACAAATTGAGGATATATGAATTTCCTTATCCCTGTTTTTTTTTTCTCAGATAAAGTTTTTCGGCTGCATTTGAAGGATTTCTTTGGGTCTGTTGACGGATTTGCTTATATAAATAAAGGGAGTGGCTGGTTAACCCCTAGGGAGAGGGTGGTGGGGGTGCGGTTGAAGGAAGAGGGGGCGTTGTGCAAGCTACTGACGTCTATTGTGACGCAGACGACTCGTTATCGTCTGTACTGCAGTTAACTTACCTGCTTTGAGGAGCTCCTGCAAATGACAGTTAAATGGAGTGCCATCTAATCAGTTGCAACAACAACAAAAAGAACAACAACAACAACAACAACATTGATAAGAAACACAGTCACAAAAGACACGCGAGAGGGTCAAATCACAGTTACAGTTACTGTTTGAGTTAGAAACGTAATTTCAATGTCGCAAGCGAAACACAAAAGTGTTCCCTGTTGTTTTCCCTCGTCTTACTCGGTACGCAAATTGGTTACCGAAGTGTATTAGCCTTGTGATAATGCACGTAACAGGTAGATGGAGGCATCTCCATAAGGTTTCCCATACGAATGTCGGCGGCTCGAACCATAGAGCAAGACATCGGTTCGGTTCGCGAATTGATTTATATACTGCCTGAACCCAAGGTTTGGGTTCGAACCTTGGTTCACTTTTATACAAAAAAAAATTTTATTGTTATAGATTTTTCTCTACATTTTAAACTAATTCAATTTCTTTTTTTAAAGAAATCAAATTTTGATGATAAATTAAATTTATTTGAAGATTTAAATATGACTTATTTTAATCCGAAGTCTTAAATAATTGCGTAATATTTGAAACCCATAAAATTTATGTAATTATTTGTTTTTTGGAACCAAACCTTTTATTTTTTTCAAAGGTTCGGTTCATGATCCGGTTCAGGCTGCTTAAAACCCCGAACCGAACCGGTTCTACGAGGCTCGGATCAGAACCGGTTTGCAGCCTTGAACACAAAAACAAAATTTGAAAAATATATGTGAAAAAAAATAGGAAATATTTCATATGAAAATAAAAATTAGGAAACCAAATTAGCCATAATGTTATTAGGAAATAAAAAGGAAGAAAGTAAATTGGATAAAAAAAATTAGGAAAGCCAGCAATTTTAAAATATTATTCAACCAAAGTTTTCACTAAGTTAGACTCTACATATTGAAAAAAGTTTGTCAACTAAATATATAAATACATTTTCTAACTAACAATTTAGGCAAATCGGTTTAATAAGGGCTTAAGCAAATTTTTATTGGTTTTTTTTTATTAGCGTATTTACTTAATCGTATAAAAAAATTCTTGATCAGCATTAAATACTGTATGCAAACAAAAAATAAATAATATAATAAAAAATATATAAAAAATAATAATAAATAAAAAGTGTCAAAAGTTCAATGATCTTGGATTTTTTGAATCCGAGTACGAAATACTTGATTAAGGTGACGTTTTTCGATACCTGCTCTGCAATATTTTGACACTAGGAATTCTTATACGTATATGATTTAATTACATATATGAGACTTATTTGACTTTTGAATTATCGAGTCCTTGTCAATGGATTCGCAATCTAAACTTAAATAATATATTCCTTTAACAGCAAGAGTATCTCATTGTCGAGCACACTCGACTGAGGTGTTCTTACTTGTTGTTTTTTTTTTTATCCTGCTATTCTCTTATCCTGGGCCTGTCACTGCCACCGTAAGCCAGTTAAGACCGGCTCCCGGGACACGCCAGATGCCACGTTGCAAGTATACATTGTCAGACATTACCATCACCTGGCGGTGTCTTGTGTCCTGTGTCCTGTGTCGACTGGCTCGCCTCCCTTTGCTCCTGTCTAGCTGTGATTCACAGAACTTTGTTTTAAAGCAGAAAAACGTTAACCAAGCCAGTCCCAAAAGGTTAGACAAGAATCTGTAAGATCTATCAGGTATCATTCTCCATTTAAGGCTAAAAGGGGATGCGATGAGTCTAAAAACTGTTTAAACAGTAAAAGTTGAAGCTGAGACTATTATACATTAAATGTGTTTCAGATATTCTTAATAAACTTTCAAATTAATAAATTAAAAGCTGTTTTTAAATATCAATTAAATTTCATATCTATTTTTAAATAACATACTTATAAACATGTCTGTTCTTAATAAAATGAACAAGCGCAAAAAAGCGCGAAAAATGTTTAGAAATAGCCAATTTCACTTAAAAAGAGCCAATTTTATTTAAAAAAAACCAATTTTATGAAAACTACCCAATTCTTATAAAACAACATAATTATTTGCAAACGAATTTTTTTTAGCACATGTATATAAAAAATTTATTTAACTAATAAAATATTCAAATTAAACTAATATCAAAAAGCACATATTTTAAAATTAACATTAACATTGAGAATTTCAGTACAATGGTACAATACATTTATATTTAATTAATTAACATTAACATTTAGATTTCAGTACAATGTTACAGTAAATTTATATTGTTGGGAGCGAAAAAATTTAGATCTAAATTACATGCTTAATAAGTTAATTTAGTTAATAGTTTTCAAGAAACTCTTGAATAAATAAATCAAAAAAAGAGCCAATTCCAATAAAAAAGTGGAAAAGCCAACGGGGAACAAAGCCAGTTTTGGCGGAAAAACGCCAAGTGTAGCAACCGTGCTTATAAATATAAAAAGTATACTTCTTATGGAAATCCAAAAAAGTTCAATTAGGTAACTCACATGAAATGCATCTCTTGACAATTTTCAATTATTTTTTTTTTAAATGTTACTTTTAGGCAGTGTTATTATATCGTCTTAAATTAAAACAACTGATAAGCTTTAAAGCCAGAAATATAACTTAGTTATGGAAAACAAAGAGCTCAGCTGCTACATACAAAAATCAAATTGCAATTAGTTTACAAAAATTTAAGCTAGTGTCATTGTTGCCCTTTACATAACACTTGGCTAGAAGCTATGTATAACTGCTTCAATGGAATTTTGCTTTGAGTTAGACACTAATTGGAAAACACATAATATTTAAATAATTAAATACTTAATTAGTCTTTTAAACAAGTGTCATTGCGATTTAGTTTCTAAATTTAAGATCTCAACTTTATAAAAGTAAGCTTGCATTGCTAATTTAATTTCCAGCTGGACAAACTTAAACAAATTTTAAGGAAATATTAAGTATACGCCACGTGCGGAACAAAGAACAATGTGCAGCATAGGAACATAAGAGGGGGGAATTGGTGGGTGGGGGAGGGGGAGAACTGGCTGTCATGTGGCAAACTGGCAATAACAAATAAATAACGCGAGCATGAATGTTGAAATGTTTTGTGCAAATATTAAAATTGTATATTAGAACCACAAAAAATCAATCAAACTCAAAAGGCGGCGCATGAAGTGGTAACAAACAAAACTGAGGCGACGGGAGGAGGGCTGATTTAACTGTATATTTTGTAAACATACGAGGAGAGCGTCAAGCATTATTTCCGCCTTTCACTTTTCCCTGCCTTTAACATTATTATTTTTTTGTGTATATTTTGTGTACAAATAAACGATAAACAAAATTTGCACTGCTGCTGCGAAAATTGCGAGCATTTTCAACATCTTACTTAATCGAGATGATAATGATCATTAACGCCATGTGCTTAATCATCATCATCATTCGCACAGGCATTCAATTGTATGTGTGCCTTGTTCCTTGCCACATGCCGCAGTTGCAATTTTTCCAAATTTGTCAACTGTTTTGTGGCCGCCTCCTTTTTATTTATTTATTTATTTTTTTTTTTTTGGTTTACAGTACGCGCTTACATATGAAATATGTGGACTTTTTATATAGCCCACAACAATTACAATAACAAAAGCTGCAGAAAATACATATACGTGTATTTGTTGTTCTTCCACGTTGCCACATATGAAAACCCAACTCCTGCCGAGTGGTTTACAATGCCACCGCACCACCAGCAACATCAGCACCACTTACATATCTTATTTAGACTCATTTCACACACATGCTATATGTTTTATGACTGTTTTCTTGTACTTTAATGCAACTTTTGATTTACTTTTGGATTTTTTGCATTTGTTTTTAAACTAACAATTTAGATTGATTAGGAAAGTTTAATATGCACACAGAGGTTAAAAATCAAGTATTTCGTACTTAAAACGACTCTTTTCGAACTTGATTTCTCACTAAGAATAAAAATACTGAAATCAAGAATTTCGAACTTAAGTCAAATACGATATGTTAAGAACATAATTTAAGTATTTTAGTATTTTAAAATTTAAAATTACTTTAAAACTTACTTGATTTAAGTACATTTCAAACTTATTCCAAGTTCTTAATATTCTAAAACTGAGTACAAAAATATGTTAAAATATGAACAGGATACTTGATTTAAGTACATTGCAAACTTAAATCAAAATCGTGTATTCTTGAATTATATATATATATATATGAGATTTTCTTGAAATAGGTATTACTTCACGCTACCTGATTAAATTATCTAAATCTTAAGGATTTTTGCAGGAAAGCAAGAACCAGTTGAGAATTCTAAGCTAGCGAACGCAAAAATGAAGTAAGAAATAATGTATAATACTTAATTTAAGATTTGACGAGCTTGATCTGTGAGTTCACCCCGGATACCGATCTTATTTTAAAAATTTTTTGTACTCATATCTAGTAATTTAGGAGTTTTACTAGATTGAAGATACTTTTTTTTTATATCAAGAATGTTGGAACTAGGTTAAAGAATTTTTATGCTTATTTTCAGTAATTCGGACTTATATTAAGTATTAATTTTAAGTATCGAAAATACTTAATTCGAGCTCAATTCGAACTTAATTTTAGTACCGCTTTTTTTCTCTGTGTACAAAAAAATTAGTATTTATAAATATTTCGCTTTGATATTAACAACAGAATAATTGAATATTCATATTTTATTAATCTATTTAAGAATTATCCGCTTTTATATGACAAAATAAAAGATAGCTTGGCTAAAACTATCTTAATAACATACTATAATATGACCTGATGTCATTTCTTATTCTGTAGACTCCAAATAATTGTTAACATTTGTTTTGTTTCATATAGTGGCACATTTCTACATTAATTTTAAATTATAATTAATTTTACATAAATTTTAAATTTAATTATAAGACTGCAATTTGATGACTTTTTCAATATTAAAAAGCTCTGAATAAATTCAAGATTAATAAAATAAATATATTAAGTTTGCTTAAACAAACATGATATTTTTTTAAGGTGTTTTTTTTTATTAATTTAAGCACAGAGAGTATAAAATCATATATAAAAATCTCTTAACGAGCCAACCACCTAGTGAAGAAATTCGCATATTATATTTAACTCAGTTTCGAGTATATTTCATTTAAATTTAGAGCTTTAGAACTTTATTCTTTATGTTCCTTAATCATATTTATTATCAAAATAATAACTCAGATCCTTACCTTTTGAATTATTTGACTATTGTATAGTTATTGTATTTTTGTTTATTTATTTTTATTATTGGTAGAAGAAATAACTTATTTTGCTTTCTTTCTTAAATAAATTCCTAAAAATTGTATTAGACTTTCTGTATTCTGGTTTCTATAATAGGCAAAAAATATAGATTCTAACTAAATCATTTACTAAGAATTCTAACCTTTAAAGCTACTGTATAACAAAATTTAACGTTACTATTTGAACAATTTGTATTATTTGTTTATAGTATAGTTCCTAATAAATGAAAACAGCAGCAGTTTTGCAATATTCGCTTTGATGATTTCCTCGAATTTCCCTTTTGGATTTTCATTTTATGCCAAAACTAATTAAATTGCAGTTGCATTTTAAGCCTTAGTTGCAGCTTGGTCAAACTCTTCCTCTTTCCTCGCCTTTTTGTGTATCTCGTTATTGTGCTGCCCCCCTCTCCTTTCTGTTTCTCCCTCTCCCAGTTCTTTTGTTGCCTGCCTTTTTTCTGCGTATTGTACTCGTAAATGCCATCGGCTAAAACAATACGAAGTTTTGCGTGCTGTCACACTCACACCTGTGCACAAGTTTATGGGGACACCTGCTTCTTAGTGTGTGTGTGTGTGTGTGTGTCTGTGTTTGTTGTGTGTAGGGTGTTGTGCCGCGGGCTTTGTTTGTTTTTGTTTTATTTTTTTGTTGGTTTGCTGTAAATTGTTGTAAATTTTTGCATTTGTGAAATTTGAACGCTTCGTGCATTTTATTTGAAAAGGAAAAATATCATAAAACACATTAAAAATAAAAATAAAAATTGTATAGTATGAAACGTATATTATTTTTATTGCTTCCTTCCTTCCAGTCGTTTCACTGGATTCTTCCCCCCCTCAGAATGCTGTCCCCTTTGGTCCTGATTCTGTTTGCGTGCAACCGTTTGAAGTTTTCGGCATTGCTTTTGGTTTCCAATGCATTTACTTATTTATGAGAGTCCACACACGGCACATGCTCTTTACCCCCCTCTCCCTCTCTCTCTCTCTCTCTCTCTCTCTGTCTGTCTCTCTCTCTCCTCTATAACACGCCACTCGCACAATAATGCAACAATTCGCTTTTTATTGAGATGTATTGTGAATGGAAATGGAAAATGTTGGATAAGGGGGAAGGGGAGGGGGAAGTACTTTAATTAATAGTTCCTAATTGCTACTTACAATTATCAGAGGCATCGCTTGAGCATTGAAATGAATCCCTGCATATTTCATTTGTAATTGCAAATGAAAAAACACTAAAAATAGATCTTAATCTATTACTATAACTAAATATGGGTTACCAGCTGGTCTAATCAGCTAATGTATCCTTCGAATATATTTAAGAATGCATTCAATTGTTATAGTTATTTCTTTATGGGAGCTTGTTGTTTTTAAAAATATAAAATTCAAAAACTATTTAACGTTTTATTTAATTTAAGGAAATAAGCATAGATAGAATATGAAATAGTCGTATAGTTACGAATATAGAAGAAAGTTTGTTGTTTCTAAACCACATTTAAAAAAAATCATGTTACCAATTAATCGAATTCCTTAGTTGACAAAATTAACTATGAAATTAAATACCAACAAAGCCGGATCATATTTTCTAATCAGAAACTTTTACTCATTTGTCTTAGAACTTGTTCTTATTTTTCAAGTGAAATACCTAACGAAACACCCAGGAGTGAGTTGTTGGAAAAATGTTTTCTAATGAAATTGGCTCAGTTTCAATGTGTTTGGTTTCTAAACAGTTTGGTCCATTTAGTAAATATATTAATAGCATGTTTAATTCGTTAAATGTCAAATTAATTATCGTTTTATCAATATTGTAATCAATCTCTAACTTGTTATCAGCTTTTGCTTTGCTTTTTCCTCCTTTTAGTCGACTGATATTTAATTATTACAGGTTTAATTTACTTGCTAGAATGTTCTTTAGCGATTTAAAGAATCTATTTACGCATTTTTTTACAATTTTTTGTATTTTATTACACGTTTCTTTTCTTATTTTCTATTTACCAGCATTTTGCAATATGCTCGTTTAGTATTTCTTAATTACTTTAAGTGCACATTCTGCGCATTTGCTGTTTTTCCTGTCTTGGTCCAGAGTTGACTTTGTTTCACTCCTTATTCTCCCCCCTTTTTCATCTCTCTCTCCCTCTGTTGCTGGCCTCCTTTTAGTATACCTCTAAAGTCCTTCTTGCCTTTGACTTCTTGTCGCTGTTCACGCGCTTTAATTTCATTAGCGTTAAATACATTTTAACCCTTTTTTCTTTTTGTTTGTTGACAAATCTGAAAATCTGAAAATGTTGTTATTGCCGTGCTAATTGAATTGCATTTCCATAGATGAAGTCTGACAACTTAAGACCAAATACTGCAATGGACTTGTATGTGCTTAATCTTATACTTATATATGCTTATGCTATACTTATGCTTATACTTATACTTACTCATATGCTTATACTTATGCTTATGTATACTTATGTATGCTTATGCTTATGCTTATACTTATGCTTATGCTATCCTTATGTATACTTATACTTATGTATATACTTATACTTATGTATGCTTATGCTTATGCTTATGTATGCTTATGCTTATGTATGTATGCTGGCCTTATACTTATGTATGCTTATACTTATGCTTATGTGTCAGCGATAGCCCGATAGCTTGTAAGCCCGTGGCGATGGCCCAGTAGCCTGATAGCGTGGTAATGGCCCGTAAAAAGCAATGGCAAATAGCCCCTTGTAAGCTGATGTGTGTGGCAATGGCTGAAATGGCTTGTAATGGCCCCGTGGCTGATGGCCAATGGCTGTCTTGTGTATCAATGGTGTGTACATAAAGGCAGTAACGTGTGGCTGATACCCGTGGCCCGGCTCAGCCCCAGTGGCAATAGCCCCGTGGCCAGTAGCCCAATATTGTGGCAATGGCCAATGTGTCTATGTCTTAATGTAATGGCTGATAATGACGCCATCATGATGGCAATGGCCAATGGCAATGTATTAAACATGTATGTATGTATTTATAAGCCAATGTGTAGCAATGGCCAATGTGGCAATGGCTTGTCTTGTGGCCAATGTATGTATGTATGTATGTATGTATCGCCCAATGTATGTGTCTGTATCCATATCTTCAATGTATGTATAGCCAATGTAATGTGTCTTGTGTATGTTGTCTTGTCATTGTCTTGAAATGGCCCATGTAATGTATCTTGGTAAAATACTACATATGGCTGATGGCCCGTGTTGGCCCGATGGTGATATTGTGTGTGGTATTCAGTGGCTGTCTTGTGGCTGATGGCCCGATGGCCCAGTGGTGATGGCCCGTGGCTGATGGCCGTGGCTACGTGTATGTTGATGGCCCATGGTACATGGTGATGTGATAATTCCCGTGGTAATGGCTAATGGCCCATAAAGCGTGGCCAATGGCTGTGTGTCAGCGTGGCAATGTGTGTGTCAGCCTTGTGGCCCAGTGGCAATGGCCAATGTATGTGTCTTGTCTTGATAGTAATGGCCAGTGTGATATGTGTCATGGCCGATGGCCCAGTGGCCAGTGGCCCGATGTTGATGTTTATATACCCGATAATGTCAGCTGATGGCTATGTTGTGTGTGATGTGTCATCGTCAGCGTGGTAATGGCCGATACTAGCTATGTGATGTATGTGATGGCATGATAATTATGATAGCCAATGTGATATTGTGATGGTAATTTGTTGATGGCCGATACTGATAATGGCTTATGGTTATACTTGATACTGTAATTGTTATTGTCTTATAATTTACTTCTTATACTTATACTTATACTTATACTTATACTTATACTTATACTTATACTTATACTTATACTTATACTTATACTTATACTTATACTTATACTTATACTTATCACTTTCCCTGACACTCCATTAAATATTCTTGGATCGTGATAATAAGCAGCTTAGTTCAGTGGACTCGCACAGCATGCGACAGCCACGCCTCCTAATGGTTAAGTTTGACGAACTTAAATACTGACCACGCCCTATAAACACACACATTTAGAGAAAGTGGGCTGAGACAGAGACACATTAAAAGCAACGAGTTGGCAACAGGCTTTAATGTGCAGGCCAATTCAGTTCAGTTCAGTTCAGGGACGAGGTTAACAGCTAAACAGTTAACAGGTAACTACTGGCCAAATTTTGTTGTCGTTGCTGCTCCCTGTTTATATTGAGCTGGCCTGCAAACAACATTTCAAATTGAAATTGGCCAAAAACAAACGAAATGAAATTTCCTTCTTTCTTTTTTTTTTGACACTGTGAACTCGGGGGAGTTATGACTGGTAACGTTGCTTGGGGATTAATTTTGTAAGCGGCTCAATGCGTAATTAACAAAATGAAATACTTAGCCATACTCTAGAGTCTAAACTCAAGCCAAAGCAAGGTCAAACAACACAGACTCCGATTCAGTTTCATATTCCATTTGCAGTTCATCTTGTGAGCTGATTTGGGATGTATCTGCGTATCTTTGTAATTACAAGCAACTGCCTGTGGACCTGGCCTAATATAACGTCCACAATTGCATTGTTGGCCAGTGAGAATTTGGTCAAGAGAAAACACAGCTCGACATTCAATGGACAGCGTCCTGCAGCGAATTGTAATGGATGCCACAAAAGTAAGCCCAGATTTATGTACACACAATGTATCCGTGTATGCCACGTATGTGTGTGTGTATGTGTGTGTGTTTGTGTGTGTGTGTGTGTGCTGTCA
Organism: Drosophila innubila; assembly: GCF_004354385.1. NCBI lineage: Eukaryota > Metazoa > Arthropoda > Insecta > Diptera > Drosophilidae > Drosophila > Drosophila innubila. The sequence continues at coordinate 4,840,193 of NC_047626.1, read as the reverse complement.
ACATAGTTGACAACAATGCTCAGCATTCCTCAGTTGAAATTACCATGCGAAACGTGCAACAAGAAAGTTCCTGTATATTGTGCTTATCATAGATTTTTGCATACGAAATGTGAATCCTTTTGTCAACCATCTTTCAAATGAGTGTACTCATTCAGGATATTCAAAAAGTGCTGGCTTAGCTTTAAGTCAAGTGCATTTCAAGTACTGCACACGCCTCCATGGTCACTTTAAAAGCAAATGCATAAGTTATGCTTTAACAACCTGTAATCAAATTGAATGGATTTTTTATTTAAATAAAGTGAGGCTTTGTTTTTGAAATAGAAACTTTTTGTTTTAATAGTCAGATTTATTTTTTATCTTAGTTTCTCTTTCTGATAACCGATAACTTGAGTTTCGCAAAAGCAATTTTCAACTACTTTAACACGATTATTTTTTTAACACACTTTTGAGTTAATTAAATCGATTTGCATGAAATATCGACAACTTAACATAGCTATAATTCGATTCGACATCAAAATTGGAAAATAATATGTTTTTCATCCATACTTTTTCCATTACTGTCCATTTTTTCCATACTTTCCTCTTGACGCTTTTTCGAAAATTTTTAAACTGTCATAACTTTGCCAAATCTTAACCAATTTTCTTGCGGATTGTCAATTTAATCATTATTTGGTCTCTTATTTGATTCTGCATCAAAATTATTTCCTTTTTTTCCTTAACTGTCCATTTTTTCCTTATATTTTTGCCACTTGACACTTGAAAGAAAATTAGTTTTGAAAAAAATCGTTATTGATTATCGACATTTCGATTACTATTATTATTATATTTTTTTTCGATTTCGATTTTTCTTCTAATGTCACTTCCTTCGTTTGCTTTAATAAATCCGAATTTATGTTGATTTTGATTTCTTGGTAAGCTGAGTTTTGGCCAGGCTAAAGCAGTAACTGCAATTTAGCAATTCACATACTCAAATCACACATACACCTAGAGTGGTGTGTGGGGCATGGAAGGGGAGGGGGGGGGGAGACAATGCAACACTTGAAAGTTTGTCGTACATTTGCGAAATGAAAAACACATTTCAATGGCAAAAACAGCAAAAACTTTTAACTTCAACTGCAGATACGAGTTTAAATGCAGATACAGATACATGCACAGCAATAGATACAGCTGCAACTGCTGCAGATACAGCTACATTTTGAGGTCGCTGCGGCAACCAACAAAAATTGCAATTCTCACCGAAATTTCAGTTTTTTTTTTTGCTTGAATTGCATTCTCCTATGTGGTGTGTTTATTTCTTGTGCCATTTATAATTTGCAACAAATCAAACTTGAAGAAAGAGATGAAAAATTAGCTAAATATTTGGCCACAATGTTGTTGTTAACACCATTTTTCTCGATATCTTCTGGGAACATTTTAATTCACATTCAAAAATGTTTATTTGCTACGCGCAACGAACTAAATTCCATTTAATATTTACTTTTGCCAAAATGCTCGTATCTTAGGCACACTGAGTATTAAAAGTTTAACATGCAAGTAGTTTTTAATTGAGAAAATCATAAAAATATTGTAAAATTAATTTATAGAAGTGTTTTAGTCAAATATTTTTGTACAAATTTAAGTTCTTAAATTTTTGTTTTTGATTTTCAGCTGTTTAAAATTTTTGGACTTAAACAATTATTATTTTTTGTTATTTAGCTAATAAGTCTACTAGAAATATAATTAAAAAAAACGTTTGTTGAACTTTTTGAAAGGAGAATTTGTATTAAATTATTATTAAATTATGCGCTATCAAAAATGTTGTATAATACAGTTCTTTTTGGACCCTTGATAAGTCTTTCTTAAAGCTGTTTAATTTTGACAAATTGGACAAAATTGAATAAACAATTATTAAATAGAAGCATACAAAATGTAGTTGGCTCAATTTAATTACTGAATAGATAAGGCATTTGATAAGATGTTTGTGAGAGTAGCTAACTCAATTATAGAGCAATTAACTCAATTATTTTGGCAGCTAGCTGTGTACGTTTACTTACAGCAGACACTGTATATGTGGACCATTCATCAATTGAATTTCGATAAATGTGAAACGAGGCGAACAGACCAGGAGTATGTGGGTAGTTTTGTTGTGTGTGTGGTGTGTGTTGTGTGTGTTGTTTACACGAGTTATGCATATCAAGTGAAAAGGTAAACATGCCACTTGCCACACATGCCACATGCCACATGCTCACAGCAGCTGCCTCCTTTTTGAAACTTGGCCTCTAATTTGCATTCAGTTTTCAACTAAACAAATTACAAGGTCTGCCACAAAGCATAAAGTCAAAAGTTGCCTTATAATTAATACAAACGTATGCACACACACACACACCCGCACACACACACACACACACACCCGCACACTCTCACACACAGCTATTGCTGTTGTTATGATAAAGACATGCTTAGAAATCAATTTTTGGCGGCGATAAGCGATAAGCGCCAGCCTTTTGAACAATAGCCAAAAAGCCAGACAAAAGCAAGGCCCAAAAAGGGATATCAAGGATATAAAGGATAAGCAGCCAGCATTCGGGTCAAGCGTCTAAAAAGCAATACCAACTCATCGAAAACTCTGCCCAAAATAAACAAAATCAAACTGCAAAGTCTACATTAAGTTGTGCACTTATCAAGTCCTTTTTGTCAACTAGTTTCTTGAAAATTTAATGCTGGCAAGAAATTCATTCTTACCCACAAAAAAATAGTTGTAAACTAACAGAAAAGTGAGAGTTCTTCAGGTGAACTTGAGTTAAGATGCATGGAAATATGAGTAAGAAATACAATATATTTTTCTTTTTAATGATTTGCAAAGAGTTTTTAGTTTAAAAATTGCTTTTGCTGAAAACTTTTTACTTAAAAAAAACAGTCTGCCAAATTTAAGCAGAAAACACTTAAAAATTCCAAAGAACTGCTCAGTTAAAGATTGACTGCAAAGTTGCTAACTGCAATAGGTTGAATTCTGATGTATGTATAATATTGTACACTCAGAAAAATATGCCATTCTAAAATTGAGTACGACCGTACTTGAATTTATACCGTTTTGTTCTTAAAATTTTTAGATTGCTGTGTACTAAAAATCTTGAATTAAGTATAAATCGATCTAAAATTTAAAAATCTGACTTTACATTCCTATGGCAGCTATCCGAAATAGTAGTCCGATTTTATCCAAACTTAGTGAGAAGTTATAAGACCATGAAAAATATATAATCCGTGAGTCTCTTAAAGATACCTCCAGAAACAACTGAGTTATTTGTACTAAACTAGCTTAAGATTTCTTTGTACTTAAAATAGTTTTTTTTAAGATTGAAAGGAAACTAAAAATAATATCGTTTCGTACTTAAAACTAGTACGTTTTGGGATATTTCTTTTTCATTGTCGCACCTCAGAATTCTCAACTGGTTCTAGCAACGAAAATATAACGTTAAGCTTGGATCGCTGGTAAAATCAGCACCTATTTCGAAAGGTCGCTAACCAAGAAAAAACACCATAATTTAATGGTATTTAATTTGGGTATTTTGCTTAATTTAAGTATACATACTAGTGTATGTTTTAAGATAAAAATTAATTAATAACGACAATGTTTTGTACTAGAAACAGGTAAATTTTGAGCTTAGTTCAAGATTTTTGTGTACTTAAAGTAGTATGTTTTCAATTTTTTCAGACTTGAATTAAACCCAAAACGAACTTAAAGTATACCCGAAAAATCTCATTTTAAGATTTCGGTACTTGCGAAAACCGAACTAGAAATAAGATTTTTGTTCTCAACTTTAGAAATTTCGAAATAAGATAGCTTTTGAGATCGTTTGTACTTAAAAATGGCCCGGAAATCTTGATTTTTTTTCTGAGTGTATCATTAAAATTCACATTGTTTCGTCTAATTTAGTTCATATTTTATTAATTTGAATTTGCCACCAAGTATTACATAAAATTTTGATTGTCCCAGTTTAATCAAATGGAAATAACTAAGTTATATAAATGTGTAGGATCTCTAGATCCTTTTGGTCACCAAAGCGGACTTTCGCTGTTTTGTTTTCTTTGAGCCAATTTGCAATTTGCGTTTTTTGCCAGTCTCAATTGGCTCTGGTATAAGAGATTCTTCCCTAAGAATGACCGATGCCAATTGTCGTAGCGGAATTATCTCATCATACTGCGCCTCCTGTCCAATTGTCCAGCCAAGCTGAGCCAACTGCTGCTGCAATTCCTCCTGGGTGCGTTGCGACATTCCGTCCGGTGAGTCAATGGAAATGAGTTGAAAGTATAAAAAGAATTTCTATAAAAAATAGTAGAAAACTAAACGAGTACAAAGAGAATGCGAGAATTTGGATACACTTAATCTGAGCGACTAGAATAACATTTAAAGAATATATAATAACATATATATATTTTTTTTATAAACACGGAACTTAGTTATGTTCTGCAGCAAGAAAATTAAGTAATACAATTTCTTGCTTAAGTATCTAATTTGAAGCAATGTAAAAGTCGTTGAAGAGTTGATCAATTCTTTTTAGAAAAATTGAAGCTCAACGTTTGATTGATCGATTTTCTGAACTATTAAAAATTTTCCGAGCAATCAAGCGTAAATAAAACGTTAACACCTTAAGTAATTGCTGAAAATACCCTTTAAATGTAGGGTAACTTTTAGACGATCAACTAGCTTTGCACATATTTCCTAAAATTGTCTTTAAAATGCGTTCAGTTGGCGCCATTGTTTTCTTGTTAAAGGCGCAAAAGAAATCGTAAAATTAAATATGCGTAGCATACTTTTTGGGGCGACTGTTGGCTGCTGGCTGCAATTGACTTAATATCCTTTGGGCAAACAATCAAACAACTGCCAACTAACCAAGCAGCACATAAAAGGGGGAAATGCAGAGAAAGGGGGGTAAGTGGAGGTCACAGTTGGCAGGTGGCAAGTGGCAAGTGGAAAACGAGACCGTAAACCGCAAAAGTTGCGCGTCGGCCAAAATCTAAAACCAAAACTGAGATAGCACGTTTGTTAGGCGACGGCAAGAGGAGGGCAGAGAAGAGGGACAAGGAGCTGTCTGAAGCTGGAGCTGAGGCAAGTTGTAAACTGAGCCCACAGACGAACCCACAAAAAAAGGGGAAGAAAATGTTTCTAAGGCAAGCCGAAGAATTGATACCTTAACAAATTATTGTAGAATTTTAACAAGCTGTGATTTAAATGTATTTTTAATAAACTTTTAATTTAATTCAGTTTAAATATTCTTGAAATAAATTTGCCAATCTAAATTAAATTACTGTTTTCATAAAAAGTAAAATTAATAAATATTAATTAATAATTGAATTATATATAAAATTTGCTTGACTACTTTCAACTATAAAAAGTTTGTCACAGAAATATATAATATTATACTCAATTTGTACCCAAATTTTTTTGGTTGCATAAAATATTACTAATTACTAAAAATTAAGTTTAATTGAGAGCATAAAAATTAAAAAAACTTTTTTTTTGAGCTGAAATTTATTTAGTGTAAATTAACTCTTATATTTAGAGACTGTTATCATTATAAGTTTTATTTTAAAACTCAAGAAATAATCATTATTCTATGAGTTTTATATTTTTTGATTATTGATTTTAGTTTTATCATTATTTTTTAAGTTTTATTTTTTTGGTCAAAAATAATGACTATTTTATGAGTAAAATAATAAAAATTAAAAATCTTAAGATCATGGTAAAATTTAATAGATTACCCTTAAAGAAAAACTGAAATTATTTTAGTATAAATTACTTCTTATATGTAGAGACTGTAATCATTATAAGTTTTATTTTAAAACTCAAGAAATAATCATTATTCTAGGAGTTTTATATTTTTTGCTCAAAAATAATGAATTTTTCTTAAGTTTTATTTTTTTGCTCAAAAATAATGACTATTTTGTAAAATAGTATATAGTATAAAAATTATAAATCTTAAGATCATGGTAAAATTTCAAGAATTAACCTTAAAGAAAAATTTTGGTATATTTAACGTGTTTTTACAGTTACTAGAAGTGAATGATTTTTTTAATTGAAAAAAATAAAATAATCATTATTTACTGTCCCTGCTTATATGTTATAAATAAAATGACTATGAACTAAAATGAAATACATTTTATTATTTTTTTTAAAGCATTATATAACTCTTAAGTTCAATATTTATTAACTTTGAATTAAAATAGTACAAAGTAATACAAATTTAAAGTAAGAAATTTTCCTGTTTGATACCCAAAATATAAGAGATTTTCTATTTAGACTGCCAATTTTTTCAGCTCAGTTCTTTCAGTCTTTTTCCTTCTTTAATGCGTTCAACATTTTGTGGCAAGATTAAAATACTCTTTGCAAGGGTATAGCAAAGGATGCTCAGATAGATATGTTGATAGAAGGAGGCAAACGAGCGTAGGATTGGAATTGTAATGGCAATGAGGCAAGTTTTTGGGATGCGATTTGCAACGCTCAGTTGCACGCATTCATTGAACATTTTTTGGGGGGCAGGAAGCGATAATAGCTAGAGGGGTGAGAGGGGAGGTTAGAAGGGTACTGGGATTCTGACCTGCTGCGGATTTTTTTGCTTTAGTTGATTGTTGTTGTTGTTGTTGTTGCTTCATTTGATGGCTGCAATTATGGCGTCATTTACATTTTGCCTTGAAGAAAAATGGTTGCGCCTTTTCTCGCTATCTCTCTTCCTCCCTTTCTGCCCTACCCCACCCCTCGAGAAACTCGGCAAGCGTTTTGGCTAACACACAAAGTATTTGCAGCTGCTCTCTTTGTTGTTGTTGTTTTTGTTGTTATATTGTTATTGTTATTGTTATTTCAATGCCACTTTGCTTGCTAAGTATGCTACACATTTTCTTTCAATTTCTTTGTTCTTAACAGAGCGTAGCGAAAAGGGAGGCGTGGAGGGGGTTAGTTGTTCTATATATGTGTGTGTGTGTGTAGTATGTGTGTGTGTGGTGTGTTGAGAGACAGCTCTTCAGCTGCAGCTGAGGCAATGATAAATACACAAGGATATTGATAAACCTAAAGTTGTTTCATTTGCTTTTTGACGGTTATCAGCATCGTTAAATTTTAATAGTTTTTTTTAATGACAAACATATTCAGTTTATGTCTACTTAAACCTAAGATCAAAAGCTGACAATATAACAATTAATCAGAAAGATAGAGAGACAGAAAACGACAGAGATAATAAACTAAACAATGATCAGATTCGGTAATAGGTTCTATTTCAGCTTTCTTCTTTCGGTTTCGGTATCAGTTTATTTGAACGAATTTAATAAAATTTGAATACAGAATAAATATAAATGCCAAAACATGATCAAAATGACATTCCGCTTGAAAATTGGTCCAGTTTCGACAAAGTTATGAAAGTTTAAAGTTGATCCGATATACGATCAGTTGTTACAAGTCAAAATTTTTAATCAATTTGACATGATTTTTTACAAAAAACAGAAAGGTGTCAGAATAAAATTTAAAGTGTTGTTTTATACTAATTACGATATAAGGAGTTGATTCAAAGTGAAAACTTGAGATTTAAAATTTTCAGTTTTCGAAATTTCAAAGGGGGGACCCTTAGCATCGAATTCAATATCTAGTAGAATCTAGAGAAAAATATTTTTTTTAACAAATTTAATAAAATTTTAATGCAGAATGAATAAGGACGAAGGAAATTTTGAATTTTCAAAATTTCAAAGGGGGTACCCTTACCATTAACGTGGAACCATGGCTATGATGGTCGAAAAATAATAAAATTTTCTAAATGCAAAAAATTTAAATGCAGTATGAATTAAGAAACCAAATCATGATCAAAATGGCATTCCGTTTGAAAATCGGGTCAGTTTTCTTGAAGTTATGACAGTTGGAAGTTTGTCAACTCTTTGACTTAGCAACTTTACAACAACTTTACTAACAGCAAAAAACCATGTTAAGCAACTGTAATGCGCTTTACAGTTTGCTGTTATGTTAAACCTTAATTAAATTGCTGTTACTGAAAAAAACGCTCAACTAAAATTCTTTCATTCATTTAGTTAGGCACTTTATAACCGGAAATCTTATTAAAATCTCGAGCTTTAGTTATTTTTGGTTAACATTCTAAATTTAATTTTTGTGGAGTGGTGCTTAAGTTTGCTTAAAGCACTTTATAGTCAGTTTCTGGGCGGTAATCCAGGCATAAATCCAGGCTTTTAATATGCTTAATCTTAAGTTGCGTACAGTTTTCAGTGGGTATATCTGTATATTTTGTATATATTGTTTAGCTTGGTTCTGCTTCAGTTTGTGTTGTTTTTTCACGCTACTTTTATTGCTGTCTGTCTAGGCTTATTTAGCATGTCCTTTCATTATCATTTACTTATGTCCTTTCTTTCGCTTTTTTGTTAGCTTTTTAATTGGCACTTACGCTTAAGCTTAGGTACAAGTCGTGTCGTTTCTCTTCTTTCTCCACTCTGCTGTTGTTCTTGTGCTTGCCTAATTTATTTTTTCGGCAAATGCTTTTTATCCCTTTGTCATTTGCGTCGTTCTTCGTCACCTTCCTCCTTAGGGGGCTGCCTTCAAGTCTGTTTCAACTAATTGCGTAACGCATACGCCGCGTGCGCCTTAAGTGGGCTTTGCTGCAAGACTGCAGACAAGGGTCTTAGACAATAGCCAGTACCCCTAACCATTCCCCCGCTTTCTGCTGCTGTTGCCTTTTTGGCGGCGCTCTTTCAATTGATGTGCGTGTCCATGTGGCGTTTTATTATCTCAATTTGCCGTTGCCAGCTAAAATCCAGCGGGATTTGTGGCATGATTTAGTGTTGTGTGCAGTGTCATTAAAATTTAATTAAGCGCCAACATCATCATATGAGACTCAGCGACAGACTGAGACTGAGAGAGAGAGAGAGAGCGCAAAGCACGTGAGAAAGAGACAAAGACTGTGCAAAGACTTAGCAACGTAAGAAAGCAAGAATCTAATTTGCTTTGTGAGTGCGCATACAAAACAGCGTGTAATAATTTATGATATGATGAACTTGTCTCTGTCACTACACACTCACACACACACACACACTTACACACACACATGTACACAGGCTGGCGCACATGCAAATGATTTGTTTGCAGAATATTTTTTGCATATGCCAAGACGAGGCCAGCAAAAAGCGCAAAAATCTTCATAATAACAATCATGATAGCAACAAGAACAACAAGAGAATAAGTATACACATATCAAGCTGTTCCAGCTTAGCTTCTTGTGCTCGCCATTAATATACCCTGTAAGCTGATTGAGTGCTTGCAATTTTCTAGTTGCCTATATGCGAAAAAACAGTGTTTGGTTAACAGCAAAATCTTAAGGCAAATACTAAGACTAACAGTTATGGCGTGATGTTACTACAAGCTGTCTGCTATGTTAATTAACAGAGTGTAAGCGAAACGTTGCAATTAACAGAGTGTAAGCGCAAAGTTGCAATGTTATTAACAGAGTTGAAGCAGTCTGTTACCAAAAGCATTCTCTGCATGAATAACAGAAAGCAAATACTTTATTGAAAATATGCAAAGTAAAAGTTCGTCTGTTAATGACTTGCAACGTAATAAATGTAGACAAATTACTGTTAAAGCAGATCTAAATCATCAGAGTGTCATCTCAATGACTTGCAAATTTAAGAATACTTAATGTGTAACAATTCTGGTATAACACCATGTCATTACGTAAGTTAACAGTCTTCAGCTGTATAAATTTATTAAATAAATAACAGTTTTATATGATTTGCTTAACAGAGTAACTAACAGAATCCGATAACTCTTGCCAGCTGAATTTATATATATGCTGAATCATTAATATTGATAGTCGTCAAACATTAAATTAATTGTTTTTGACGGTGTTATGACTTGTAAAGTCCATTATACTTAGAAAAATTTTAATTTAGATAATTCAACTTGGTACTTTTAAAGATTAAATTATCTATAATTATTAATTTTTGTAAGTTTTTAATAAGTATATTACATTTTGATTATTTAAAAGTTAAATTGGAAATAATATGATAGAGCTTACAGAGTGTCATATTAAAAAAAAAAATTTAATATTACTATTTTTTTTACAGTTCATAATTTATGTATGAAATTATTTTTTTTTTTAGTTCTTAGCTTAATTTTTATACTTAGTAATTTTTTCTTTGCCGAGTTTTGCTTTTAGATGTGCTTAAATAAATAAAATAAAAAAATATATATAAAACAAAAGCTTTAATTGGAAAATGTGAACATTGTGATTTTTAAATAATGATAAATATAGTTTATTACTTTGTAACTTAGTTGTACATTTTTAAATTGAATTTTTCTTCTTTAACATTGAACTGTCTTAAAAGGAGGAGTATTTAACAGAGTCACTTTAACATAATACCCAACTCCTTGAGAAGATAAATAGCAGAAGAGCAATAGCAAATTGTTGGATGTACTATTTTAAAAGAAAAGAGAATGAAGAAACTGGACAGGGGTGAGAAAGGGGGGGGCAGAGCAAAGGTGGAAAGCGGCATAAAGATTGTTACCATATTGCTATCATTTGCACACAATCAGCATCGCGAATTGTGTGGGGCATAAACAGAGTGATGAAGCAGCGGGGGCAGGGGCAGGAGTAGGGGCAGTTGTTGGTTATCGGTGTGTGGGGCAGCATGTAATATATGCATGAGGCATGAGTTAAAGTGTGGCATGAGTGCGGCAAACCAAACAGAACACAGAACCATCGTCATCGACATCGCCATTGCCGTCGTCATTGCCGGAAGCGTCAAAAAGGAAATAAAAGCATTTGATAGCGTTGCCAACGATAGCGGCTGCGACTGACGTTGCCAACCACAACAAGCATGAGATTGAGTTTGGAGATGAGCAAGCGAAGGCAAGAGAGAGAGAGAGAATAAGAGAGTGTAAAGCACTCGTTGTCAATGCTATCGATGTTCTCCTCATAGACGGAGTGAGAAAATTGCAGATAAAGTGAAAATAAAATTTTAATAAATAGCATAAAATCAAATTTCCCGCAACAAATTGAATTCAGTTGTGTGTGTGGGTGTGTGTGGGTTTGTGTGTGTGTCTGTCTGTCTGTCAATAGGTCGCAACCTCAGCTAGTGACACAAAATGCTCATTTTGAGCCATGTATGCAAGTACCCACCCTATTAGTGGTGTAAATAAAAATCTATACATCTAGAAACATCGAAATTGCTTACATAAAAATTGTGTAAAGGTGAGAAACATTTGATTTAACAGCATAAATAGTTTTCTCATTTCGATATATTGGTATTTAAACTCATGTTTTTGTTTTTTTAATTTCGAACACACTTATTTTTATTGTGTAGTCAGAAAACTAAAATAAAATTTCAAAAGAAAAAAGTAATACTTCAGAAAATCAGCAAAAAAAAAAAACGCTTACTAAAAGTTTTTTTGGTAGAACATCTCTAAAATGCAAATATGAAGACTGCATTTATATATAATATATTTATTTTATGTTAATTACTTATAATATTTAATTAATATATTTCTAAGCACTAGCAATTTTTTTAATTAAACATTCAAAGTATTTTTAATATTATCAACGACAATTTCTAAACGATTTACATCACTATCCTCAATTAATTTTGTGGCCACACACACACACAGGCTTACACACCCTCAGCCTCATACCTCACACCTCACGCTTCAATGAGCTGTTATAAAAAACCAAATCAGCATAAGCTTAACAAGGCTGCTGAACTAGCTGATACCCTCTATGATGTTTAGTTTTGTGAGAGAAATAATGGCTAAACTTTTTGCTTGAAAGTTGTGCTAATAATGCTGTCATATCTTTTAGATATCGTTTAACTATCGCTTCTCACTACGTTTAAATAATATTATTAACTTTAATAATATTCAATTAATCATAAAAAATTCCGATATATTAAAAAAAATAAACTATTAGGATAGATCTTAACATTTCAACAAATATCGCTGTGCTATCGCTAAACTATCGGCATACTATCGCCTAAATTCTATGCTGCCACTGCTGATAATATTATTTTTCTTCGAAAACATTAACATTAACTAATTTTAAAAATAATTAATTTCAGTATTATCTTTAATTCATATGCATAATATCGAAAAATTTCTTCAGCTTTAGAGAGTCTTTTATTGACATATAACATATCTATAAGAATCTTAAGTATAGAATAATAAAAAACAAATAAATTTGGTTTCTTTACTAACTTCCTTTTACAATAACTTTCACTAACTATTACATATAGACTTGCCGATTTATACTAGCTCGTTACTAACATTTTTGAACTACAGGGTATCAAAAACTCCAAATTATCCAATGATTAAGTGTTGTGGTTTATAAATAGACCCAAAAACGCAGCTGGAGCTACAACATGAATGAATATAACGAGAAAAAGTTTGATGTAGAGAGAGATAGAGAGAGAGAGAGAGAGACAGTGAGAATGAGAAACTGAAAGAGCGGGAGTATTTCATCTTAAAGAGTATACTATATGAGATAAGAGAGAGAGAGAGACTGAGTGTGAGCACTTGTTTTGTATCCACTTAAAATGCGTGAAATGCGGCAACTCGCATAAACTGACAAATTTATTTGATTAGCTAATTTTGGTCTGGCTCAGCGCCTGCACGTATGCAATCATTTTGGCCCGGCTTAAGTGCTGGGTAATTGCCATTACGCTGCCTTGTTCGGGAGAGAGAGTAAGAGAGAAGAATGCCAACAGTGTCCTGTCTCCTTTAATGCCGCCTGTGATTCATGTTGCCCCAAAAGAAAAATTGAAAAGTATGCCGCTTGTTTGTCTTCTCGTTTGCCGCTGCTTCTTCTTTTCTTGCTCCTGCTCCTGCTCCTTCTGCGTTTACTTCAGTTTCTTCGTCATCTGTTGTTGTTGCTTCCTTGTATCATTGCTGTCGATGTCCTTGTTGTTTGCATTTAGCTCTTGGCAAATCTGTGCAGCTTTGTTCTGTTCCTTGTTCCTTGCTTGTGCAGTTACTTTGCTGTTTGCCTGTCTTGTTATGCTTTCATACTCTTCCCTTAGCTGGTCATCTTCACATCATCAGGCAACTCATTTCAGCAATTGTCGCATAAATATTTAAGTAAGAAACATTGAATTTCTTAGAAAATTTCGCTTTCCATCAATCTCTTTCTCTCTTCTCCTCTATCTTTTTCTCTTTTTTTCTCTCTTCCTCTCTCTCTTCCTCCTTTTCTTTCGCTTGCAGTCGTTATCATACTAATTCTTTCACAGAAAGTTTTTTTACTTTAAGTGTATCGGGAGCATTTGGATTTTTTTCTTTGCTTTGCTTTGTATCACATTCTTAAACGTTTAGTTAGTGACTTTCTCTCTCTATCTGTCTCTCTCTCACTCTTTCTCTTTCTTTCTCCCTCTCTCTCTCTCTTTCTCTCTCTCTTTCTCTCTCTCTTACCTTCTCTCTTTCTCCCTCTTACTCTCTCTCTTTTTCTTTCTCTCTCTCACTCTCTCTCTCTATCTCTATCTATCTCTCCCTCTCTCTCTCTCTCTTTCTCTTTCACATTATCCGTTTTTGTTACTTTTATGTGAATATTTTGTCATTTTCATCAAATCTCTTTTCTGACACTTTCTTAAACGTTCTTACCTCTTTCTGTCACTCTCTGTCTTTTTTCTACCATATGAGACTTTGTCAAGCGCATTATTTTTCGATATTTCGACTTAATAGCATAGTCCTTATAAATAAATAATTTTTCAGTCATATTTAAAGTAATTTATTTACCTTATTTAAAAAGTTTACCTTAGTTTCTTGTCATTAAATTATTTTAATAGTTTATATTCTTCACTCAATTTTTTTTAAATTTAATTTTTTCATTATTTCATCATTTTTTTTAAATTTTCTTCGTCATTTTTACAATTTCTACTTAGAGTATCTACAATTCGTTTTGCTGCAGTTTGCTGATTGCTTAGCTGCTCTTATTAGCCGCTGTTTGATATTTGGCAGAACAACTCATGCTCGTTACTCATACGCCGTGTGTGGTTTGCCGCCGCATGTTGCATGCTAAATTTGACTGCCACGCTGTCTGTTACCTTCCCTCCCTTTTCCCTTATTGTATTTCATTCTTTCTTGTTTTTTTTTTTTTGGTTTTTCTGTGTTTCTTTGTAGACATTTGCTTATAATTGCCTATTAGTTTTCATTTGTTGATTTTGTTTGCTTGGGCGAACGCACGTGACACGTTGTTTGTGGCTTTTGCCTTCTGCCTATCGATTTGCGGCAAAGCAACCCTGTTGGTAGGGGTAGCTACATTGAGGGGGGTGTAACAATTGCCGATAAATGTGTCTGATATGACGCGTGTTGTTTTTGGATTTGTTTGTAGCACTTTTTGGCTTGTAACTTTGATTTAAGTAGACCGTAATGTTGCCCCCAAATTGATTCAGTTAATTTGTGCTTCCCTTTAACCTTTCACTTTCTCTCTTTCTCTCTCGCTCTCGCTTTCACTGCATATTGAGCATATTGTCATTCAGCCCAAAATGTTGCTCTTAAAATAGCTTGAGCTAATTGTTTTCTCTCTCTCTCTCTCTCTTTATACGCTGTCTTCGCTTTCTGCACTTGAACTCATTTTTGTGGAAATTTTAGGTCAGTTTAGCGGTTCATTCAACTTGTTGTCATCGTCCAATGGCGGCGCCACAAGTGCCACAAAATATATTTCATTGAGGCATTTGCATTATGTGAGTTTTGTGGCATTTTTCGCATTTGCCACTTGGCAGCCTCATAAATCTTATGTTCCCCTTTTTCTAAAAACGCCAGACAGACGTCAACACATATTTGTCATCTTCTACTCTTCTCCTAAATTTGTATTTTTTTTCTATTTTGCCATCTCTTTGTCTAATGCATAAATTTAACATTTCGCATTTTTTCGACTTTTTCTGCTCAATCAAACTTAAATCAGCAACGACAGCTGCAAAAAAAAGAAAGCATAGAAAAGCAACAGCACATCATTAATTCCAAATAAAAAAAAAAAGAAACTGTTGCTATTAAATTAGCTGATTGAAAAGTCCGCGAAAATTCTAGAGGCAAAATAACAAAAAAGTGTTGCAAGAATAACATGTGAGGAAAATTATGGTTGTGATGTTGCACTTTTAATGCTCTTGCAGAGTTTTTTTTTATTATTTATTTATTGTATTCTTCTTCAGTTTTCTTGCTGTCCTTATTTTATAATGCTTAAATAAATATTTTGCCTTTATTAAGATAATTAATAATCAAATTCTAAACAGACATTATTTCATTGACAAGCTTGAGATATTTAAAGTATTTAAAGGTCAAAATTTCTTTTAAGTGTAGACAGTATTTTAAACCAATTATCAAAAATTATGTTATGAGTTATGAGTTTAATAAAATCGAACCAAAAAAAATGTATCTAGATTCTAGATGAATGGAAAAATGTTGAATATACTTTTTTGGATGCAGTTTTATTAAAAAAGTTAAGTTTTATTCCTATTTTTCGAAATAAAAGAATTAATGATAAAATTTCAATTTTTATTTAAAAATCGAATACAAATCTAGTTATCAATTTTTATTATAAAAATCGCAAATTAAAGTTATTTTTAATTTATAAATTGAAAAAAAATCAAATTCTTACGTTCCCTGTTTTAAATCTTTAAATTTATTTGCTTAACTGTTTAAAAAAGATACGAACGCATTGCTGAGATAAAACTTTCTAGTTAATGTCTGACAAATTTAATCAAGTCTTATCATTTCCTCAAGGAAGCAAAGCGTTCTTCCTCCACGAGTTGCACATTTGTTAAATTAATGGAAAAACAACTTGCCGCAAGACTAAAACAAAGAACAAACTTCGTTTTATCAGACTAAGTGAAACACACACACAAACACACATACATATATATAGTACACTTATACAGATACACTCCTCTATTTGGGGTATGCCCCCCCAAAATGTGCTCTAGTTTCAGTTTCAGTTTTTGGCTGCAATTTCGTTTTGCTTTTTCATGGTCTTTTCATCATCTTCTTTTTTATTTATTTTTTGCTGTTGGCTTGTTAGTTGTGCATTGGCAGCAATTCATTGACGCTGATTAATTTGCGCCAATGACCCTGCCCCAAATTGTGGCATTTCGTCAACGCATCTGAATTGCAACTCATTGTATGCCCAATAAATGCAATTATTTGGCTAATTTTATGCTGTAATTGGTTGATTTGTTTGCATTGAATTCTCAACTTTTCGCAGTATAAAGCAAAGTATTTAAAAAGAAAAAGTTTTTAAATTGTGTCTATAGTGATTGACAGACAGATGATTGACTCAATTCATAAAAAAAAATCCACTTGCCTTCCTTGGCATGTATTCTATATATTGATTGACTTGTCTACTGTTATACATTTTATTCTGTTAATAAATACATACATATTTTGAGAAATATTGAAATTTTTCAAATTTATTGAAAGATGGATTGATTGATGCCTACCATTCTAGTTTGAGATAACTTCCTTGAGCAAACATCTTATATTATGTAACAGTTGTATACATATCTCTATATTTTATTATCTGACAATTGTCTCATCATTCCAATTTGATTGACTGATGGACAGTCCAGGATTCCTGTCCAAACTACAATCTTGAAGTTAAATTTGCAGTTGACAGTTGCTACAACTTTTTTCTACTCATTCCACTTTCACTATGTGTATTCAAATGATTGACATTGATTGACTGATTGATTGCGTCTCAAACTTAAAGTTTCAAAACAGAAATCTGAACTTAAACTGATTTGTTTAGCAAATAGATATTAATAATAAAACATTTATTCAATATGTTAATATATTCATATTAAATGTACTGATTGATAGATTGATTGATTAGGTTTTCTTGTTTCAAATCATTTTCTCGCAGGCACATTTCACTGTTGAAAGACTTGGCTAGATTTTAAGTAAATATATTTTCTTTTCAATTGATGGAAGCTGATTGACTGATTGAATGGTAGTTAAAAACCACTTTTTACGACTTAAATATTGAGTTAAAGTTCATTATTCTTTACCAACATTATAACAAATTCAAGTACTTTGTAAATAACAAGAATTATTTATTAATTGACATTGATTGATTGACTAAAGCTATATTAACTATGTTTTCTTTAAGCCTTACAGGCACAGTATATATAGTCAATAGTCAGAATATTGACTAAAAGTTATTTCTAATGATATAATATTTGTGAGCTAAGAATTTTAAATGTTTGATTGATTGATTGATACACAATATTTATTTTATATTAATTTCAGACTGAATTTTATTCAAACTAAAACAGTTATCGTTACTTAAATCGTAATTTAAAAGCTATCACAATATGAACTAGATTTAGATTTGAAATACTTTCACTTTTTCTGTCAATCTTTTGTCTTCTTTTGACTTCTTTCGACTTCTTTTGTCTTCTTTTGTTTGGCTTCTGTGTTGTGTTTATTTAAATGCGCCTTTCGTTGCCTCGTGCATAGTGAAATCCTCCATAATAATCCTCCAAATCGCACAGTTCCCGTTGCAACTGCGCCTCCAGCTTCGCTTGTGCCGCCCTCTGTCGGGCTGTCATGCGTCGCACGCTGCTTCTGCCGCTGCCGCTGCCACTGCCACTGCCGCTGCCGCTGCCATGGCCATTGCTGCTGGCGTTGGGCAGACGGAAGCTGAGACGACGACGCACCTTAATCTCACCCACACAATCGTAGAGCGGTTGTTGGTCCGCCAGGGGGGGAAGTGGACAGCGACGGGCATCTGTGTGCGAGGGGAATCCCCGTGGCGTCGTTTGTCCCGACAAGGCTTCGCTAATGTCATGGGGTCGTTGGGCAGTTGCCACAACTTGTTTACCGTTACCGGATGCATGCTCGAACATGCATTTCCACTGCGCATAATGACTGTCCGTGGGCGTGGTCGTCTTCCTCTTCTTGTCGTTCTTGCCACGCTTTGTGGGCGTCAACAAAGTGCCACAGCTACCAAAGGACGAGCATCTGGGCATGGGACGCAACAGGGCGGTGCGTGCGGCACAGCGTCGCTGAAAGTCGCCACAGCGATTCTTGCTGGGTCGCAGATGACGCCTCAAAGTACGGCGTAACTTCTGGAATAACTGCTTGAATACGGCTGGGCGTGGCGAAAGGCAGCAAATGCAATTGCTCGGCATGCTGTCATCCTGCTTCCTTGAACTCGACGACTGTGTGCTTCCCATGATTGTATTTTTAGTTAGTTACTATCTGATTGCAAGTTTAGTATTGTATGTTTTTTATTTTCTTATTTAAATTAATTTAAATTAATTTATTACTTTGATTTGGAGCTGGCAATTTTTATTTTTATATTAATTTTTGTATTTAAATTTATTTATTAGTATATAAATTTATTTTACTAATTTTTATGGATTTTGAAATGCCAATCTTTATTTAATTTGAATTTAATTCTTTGTGTATCAATTTATTTTATAAATTAAATGTATTTATTTGTATTTAAATAAATTTATTACTTTGATTTTGATCTGGCAACTTTTATTTTATCCTTTAATATTTTTATTTAAATTCATTTATTTGTATTTGTATTTAAATTTATTTTATTTATTTTTATGGATTTTGAAGTGCCAATTTGTATTTTAATTTAAATTTATTTATTTGTATTTCAATTTATTTTATAAATTAAATGTATTTATTTGTATTTAAATAAATTTATTACTTTGATTTTGATCTGGCAACTTTTATTTTATCCTTTAATATTTTTATTTAAATTTATTTATTTGTATTTGTATTTAAATTTATTTTATTTATTTTTATGGATTTTGAAGTGCCAATTTTTATTTTTATTTAAATGTAGTTATTTGCATTTACATTTATTCATTTGTATTTAAATTAATTTATTTGATTTTGAGATGGCAATTTTTATTTTTATATTAATTTTTTTTTTTAATTTATTTATTTGTATTTAAATTTATTTTTATGGATTTTGAAGTGTCAATTTTTAATTTTATTTAAATGCACTTATTTGAATTTAAATTAATTTTATAAATTCATTGATCACTTAAATTTGAAACGGTCAATTTTATTTTTTGATATTTAATTATTTATTCAATATAACTTTGAATTTTTGTATATATTTTTTTGTTCACTTTATTACTGGATTTCTCTATATTCAACAATCTGTCTGCATGTGCTTCACTTGACTGTTTGTCGGCTTCTGTGAGTCCTGTTGCTACGTCAGGTCTTATTTATATCACAAGTGGACAGTACCTACATAGGGTGTTAGGTAGTGCCACCCTGTGGCAGGTACCCCTTTAATTTTTGGTGTTTAGCGACCAGGTACCCAATATTGGTGCAATTGCAATCTTATTGCGTCCCTTTTATGCGGTAGCTTTTATGGACCGTGTTTGCTTAAGCATTTACATATTTATGATAGTAACCGTCATTTGGTTTTTGGGTTTTCAAAATCTGTCGCGGCTTTACTTTTGGTTTTTGTCACTACACACACACACACTCATACAATTTTATGAGGCCAAGTGACGCACGTGTGCTGACTTGGCTAATGGCCTGTCATTTGCTTGACCCTATGGGCATAAAGCCGCAAGAAACATGCTCAAGTTGTAATTGCGTGGCAGGCAAAAAGGAGGAGCAGCAACAAGACCAAACAAGAACAGACAAGACCTTGGCAAGGACATGGACGCCACTTAAGACATGACTGGAAATTGTTAATGAATTGCAGACCGCTATTAACGCCAAAGATCAGTGGATGCTAAAGACGATGATGGTAGTAATGATGATGTTGATGTTGATGATGAAGCTCTTCATCATGTTGCACCGGATGCGGCTGTCAAGGCAACAAGCACCACCAAGAAGAGACGCAGAAAGACAGAGGGGTGATGAGTTAAAGCCATGTCCTTCCCTTCCCCTTCATCCTGCACATCTTCACCACTTTTGTCACCGCTTTGTATGTCAATCAGGCAACATGAACGTGGCTTTTGTGTGTCAGCAAACGCCCCCGTCAACAACATTATTATTATTATTATTATCATTATTATGAGTGTTGTAACTTGCAAGTATCTTGTGTGCATAAAGTGCATATTCGATATGACAAATTTAAGTCAAACTGTCACGAGCTGTAATTGATCAAACTACAGTGTTAATCTCATCACAAATTGGCTTTTAACGCTGCTTAAATGTAGGCAACATTTTTTAAACTAGAGATACTCTAAATTAGAGCTGACTTGGTTCACCGAGCTCCGTTAAATGAAAACATACTCGACCGTCAGAGACCCCGCACTTACTATGGCAAAAACTAAGAATGGAAAAATTTTAAATATATTTAGTTAACTTAATTGCATATTCTATCAGATTGGTTACAATATCTCATAAAACTAAAAAAATTTTTCTTACTAAGACTTGATTTTCGCCCGATCGGTTCTATGACAGCTATATGATATAGTGGTCTGATTTGAACCAACTTTGGCCAGAATATATAAAACTAAGTTAAATGCATATTTTATTAGTTTGGTTACGATATCTCAAAAAACAAAAAAGTTGTTCTTACTAAGACTGGATTTTCGCCCGGTCGGTCCTATGACAGCTATATGATAAAGTAGTCAGATTTGAACCAATTTCAATAAGGATGTATAAGACTAACTTAAATGCATATTCTATAAGTTTGGTTATGATATCTCATGAAACAAAAAAGTTTTTCATACAAAGACTTGATTTTCGCCCGATTGTTCCTATGGGCGCTATATGATATAGTGGTCCGATCGAAAAAAGAGCCAAGCTTGATCTGTCTGCAATATAGAGGCATCTATATACCAAGTTTGGTGTCACTAATTTTTAAATTGTTCTTATAATTTGGATATGAAACTTTATATGTCGATTTTAAAGCGGTAAAGTGGGCGTGGTCAAATTCTATAACAAACTTGATGTGCTTGCAATATAGAGGAACCTACATACCAAGTTTGGTGTCTCTAGCTCTTATAGTGTCTGAGATCTAGGCGCTCATACAGACGGACAGACAGACGGACAGACAGACGGACAGACAGACGGACAGACAGACGGACAGACAGACGGACATTGCTATATCGACTCGGCTATTGATTCTGATAAAAAAAAAAATAATTTTTTTTTTCCGGTAAACAATAGCCAGTATTTGTTTTGGTTTAATTTTCTGGTATGAATGAAAATGATTAAAATCTATTGTGTGAAGCCGAAGAAATAAAAGTGTTTTTCTTTATTTGTGAATTAACTTCTATACATAAGCCATAGGAGCTTAAAAGAAAAGAGGAGAGTCTAAGATAATTAAAAAAATATTATTAGGAACTTGAAAATCGATCATGTTCTAATGGTTATGCCTTATTTTGACTTTCAATTCTGTTTTAAGTGACAGCAAAAATGCATAATTAATAGACAGCTGGATAAATATTGAATTTCACATCACATTGCAATCAGCAAGTGTCACTTTCAGCACGAGTATGAGTGTGAGTGTATTCAATTTTCAGATGGATGCATTTTAATTGGATTTGTTTCTCGTCGTACCCGGTTTGATTTGTCATTTTTATAGCTGCTCTATAATTAGGTTTAAAATTGTTAACTCGATCCCAGTTCAGTTGGGAGGCTTTGCGGTTTTGTTGCAATGTCCATGGCGTGTGTGTGAAGTGAAAAAGTAGAAACAACAACAGATGAGGCAGCCGTCAACATCATTCAAGTTGCCACAAGTTGGGGGTAACTTGGGAACAGTCCCAGCTGAAAATTCATTTGCAAATTCCAGCACACGTATAGAAAAAAACATGCGGGAAAACTGCAACAGACACAAGTTTCACACTCTTTCCCTCTCTATCTCATCTTCTCTCTCTCTCTCTCTCTCTCTCTCTCTCTCTCTATCTACCTTTGTTTAACTTTTGTGTAAAAATTTGCTTAACTATATTATATTATGCAATTATTTTAATGCTCCTAATTAAAGAACTTTTTACATATTTAACCACAATATGTTTTAGTTATATTTCAAAAGTTATGCTTTACGTATTCTGACATGCTCTATCGATATAGTAAATACTCTTCCTTTGTAGAGCATCTCTCTAGAGCGGTTGTATTCACTTTTATGCTGTGAAATGAACTAAAAGCGTAAAACAAGTTGTTCTTTTTGCTGTTTGCTAAGATTGATGGGCACTTGTGGTGAGTGGGAAGACCAGTGTTGGAAAGAGACGGTGAAGCAAGAGAATGGTAGACAGGAAACAAGCTATGGCTTAAAATATTAAGCGTTTAGTTGCTAAACATGCACGTTCTTGGCATACTATAAAAATTCACTTCTGTTTTAGTGTATTTTTTTTTTTTTAATTTTATTGCCTGGAGTTCTTCAACACTGGAAAAAATTTACTTGCTTTAATGTGTTGCAAATTTATATTTTTTTTATTTCTTGTGGTGTTTATGAAAGATAATTAGCATTTTTTTAATATTGTTTTTAAGGGTTTGTCATCTTCTATCGTGTGCTCGTGTCACGATATCATCTCTAGTACTGCCATTCTTACAGATTGCTATAATTTCCAGTACATTTTCATTAAATTGCATTTATCTTATCAACTTTTCTCAATATTACTAAACTTTTGCTCAAATATCCATAATTTCGACTTTTAAATATTAGTTGGAATCACGACCTAATCTCTAATTTTAATTCTTTTCTAAAGACTTTTACCTTGATTAATATAGCATACAAATCAACTGTTTTTTAGTTCGCTTGGCTATCATAGTTCTTTATTTAGCAGCTTTAGCTTTTCTCACCCTCCCGTGACACGTTGTCATCACTAGTTTGGCCTATACGCATTTTATTGCTTATAAATGCCCCTTAGTTATATTTTACGTAAATATATTATCATCTTAAACAACTTTTTCGCCCCCATATCGATTATTATAGATCTGTATTAAAAAAATGTAAATTCCTTGACCTGCTCGTGACACGCGCTCATTTCTTATTCATGCTATCGTGTTAAATGGATTGCCATAATTTACTTTTAATTCTATTTTATACGCCTTTTCATGTCTCACTTATTAATCAACATTGCCTTCTGTCTCTTTGAACTTTGAACTTTTTAATTAAGTTGCATGTTGCATGTGGCGGCCAGTGGCATGTTGCATGTGGCAAGTGTATGTTTTACAAACGTGAAACTGAAAATTTGCAATTTTTTCGCTTGTCCATTGCAATTACTATAATTATTGCATTATTTCAATATTTTCAGCAAATATTTTCTAATTGATTTTCACCGCAGAGAGCATGACAGCAGCTTTGACAGTACCAGCAATTTTTTCAATTTGTTCCCCTTTACTGTTGACCCCTATTTTATCCACTTTTCCTTTTCAGTTGCCCGGCAAAATGGTTTTACATGACTGCAAAAGTTTTTCAATTAAACTCGACCGCTGTTCGTTGTGGGAATAGAGGAGGATTGGGTGGGGGCTTTAGGTGGGGTGTGTGTGTGTGGGAGTGAGGTGTATGTTGAGGTGTGTCTGAACAAGCGCATGACATGCCTACAGTTGCAGCAACAACCACAACAGCAACAACAACAACAACAGGTGAAACTGTCGTCCATTGTTTTTTTTTATTTGGTTTGTGTCCCCACTAAATTCATGACGTGCCGCCTGTGACTCAAATTTAAAGCCACTTGTTGTCGTGCTCACTCTTCTCATTCCAATCCGTCTCTCTCTCTCTCTCTCAGTCACGCTTACGACTTACGCAATGTGTATTAGAGATGTGCGTGAGTAAGGCAAAGGGTCCCCCCTTTGAAATTTTGAAAATTGAAAATTTTAAATCTGAAGTTTTCACTTTTAATCAACTCCTTATATCGTATTAAGTATAAAACAACACTTCAAATATAATTCTGAGACCTTTAATTTTTTGGTAAAAAATCATGTCAAATTGAACAAAAATTTTGACTTGTACAGTTGTCAGATACAAAGTCTGACCAACTTCAAAGTGCCATAACTTGATCAAAACTGGACCGATTTTCAAGCGGGATATCATTATGATCATGATTTAGCCTCTAAATTCATTCTGCATTTAAATTTTGTTCATTTAGAAAATGTAATATTTTTCGACCATAATTGTTAAGATTCGATTTCGATGCTAAGGGTCCCCCCTTTGAAATTTTGAAAATTGAAAATTTGAAATCTCAAGTTTTTACTTTTAATCAACTCCTTATATCGTAATTAGTATAAAACAACACTTTAAACTTGATTCTGGGACCTTTCATTTTTTTGTAAAAAATCATGTAAAAATGAACAAAAATTTTGACTTGTAAAGTTGTTAGATCTAAAGCCTGACCAACTTCAAACTGCCATAACTTGATCAAAACTGGACCGATTTTCAAGCGGAATGTCATTATGATAATGGTTTGGCCTCTTAATTCATTCTGCATTTAAATTTTGTTCATTTAGAAAATTTAATATTTTTCGACCATTAACGTTTGGATTCGATTTCGATGCTAAGGGTCCCCCCTTTGAAATTTTGAAAATTGAAAATTTTAAATCTCAAGTTTTCACTTTTTATCAACTCCTTATATCGTAATTAACATAAAACAACACTTTAAACTTGATTCTGGGACCTTTCATTTTTTTGTAAAAAATCATGCCAAATTTAACAAAAATTTTGACTTGTAAAGTTTCCAATTCATAGGTTTGACCAACTTCAGACTTTCATAACTTTGTCAAAACTTGACCGATTTTTAAACGGAATGTCATTTATATCATGGTTTGGCTTCCAAATTTATTCTGCGCTCAAATTTAATTAATTTCTCTAACTCTCCATCCATATCTTTAAATTCTTTCATCAAGAGAATTATGCACTCTTAAGTTTCTTCAATTAGATCAACTCTGTCTTCAGGTATCTTCCCTTCCTTGTTTCTGCTTTCTACCTACTCTGCCTCTTTCCCACTTGTCTGTCTCTCTGTTCTCTCTGTTCTCCCATACTCGTGCAATTTCGTGTCACTCTGCATTTTCTTTCATTCTCCCATCTCTATTTTTGCATGCAATGACATTTGCCTGTGCGCAACACTCTGGAATGGAATTGGAATTGGAATGGCATGGAATGGAACAAAGTGCCGCGACAGCATCTAAAACGTTTATAACTCGTCCCGTTGTTGTTGTTGTCGCTTTATGGCTTATGGGCCCGGCCAACATGTGTGTAGACATGGCCATAAAAAGGCCATGAAAATTCTTTATGATGTACGAATTCATTTTTTGTTGGCTTCTGTTTTTTATTTGCTTTAGTTTAACCCTTTACACTTAATGCTCTCTAACCCTTTCCCACTTGAATCGCTTTCAGTAGGAGCATAAAAAACGCATCTATTGCTGCCCGGCTGACATTCCGGGAATACAAATGAACATATCTAACGTGATCTATCTTTGACATATGCTATAAAAAAATTGTAGTTTATTGATGCGCTGCAGTTTTTCAAGCGCAACAATTGGCCAAAACAGACACCAAAGCGACTGCCTGTGTGTGTGTGTGTGTGTGTGTGTGTGTGTGTGTGTGTGTATTTGTGAGTGTGTTGACTCCCTTGTTGGTTAGGCCACAAAAGGTTCAGCTCTGTGCTTTGTGGCTGCCACAAAGCTGACAAAGCGAATTTTTAGGCAAGCTTCAGTTTTGTATACCCTGTAATCCTTCAGTGAACTGTAATAAGGTAAACGACACTTATACTAAAAGTGCCTATTAAAGCAAGGCTGCAAACCTCCAAAATGTTGTTTAAGGTTCGGTTCGGCGGTTCGAACCATAGAGCAAGACATCGGTTCGGTTTGCGAATTGGTTTATATACGCCCTGAACCCAAGGTTTGGGCTCGAGCCTTGATTCAATTTCGTACAAAAAAATTTTTATATGGTTATCTATTTTTCTCTACATTTTGAACTTATTAAATTTTTTTAAATAAGAAATCAAATTTTTGTTGATAATTAAAATTTATTTGAAGATTTATATATAACTTATTTTAATCCGAGGTCTCATTTAATTACGTTATATTAGAAAACCTTAAATTTATGTAATTAATTTTTTTACGAACCGAACCTTTTATTTTAGAAAGCGTTACGGCTTAGGTTCGGGTTCGCAGAGTAAATAATTTCAAGGGTTCGGTTCATGATCCGGTTCAGGCTGCTTAAAAACCCAAACCGAACCGGTTCTACGAGGTTCGCTTCAGAACCGGTTTGCAGCCTTGATTAAAAGTGTTTAATCTGTTTTCAGATTCTACAATCTCTCATCTCATCTATAAAATGTTTGGAACCTGTTAAAGCTGAGATGTATAGTATCTAAAAAAATATATATCTCTAAAAAAAATTCTAACTTGAATCAAAAACTCTTGAAACTTGCTAAAATTATTAAATTCAAATCATCTTAGTAAAAATAATATCTTTGAAGCTAGTGCTACAGGGTATATTTTAATAAGAGTATAATTATATAATACTAAAAGTACATTTCAAAACTTTTGATAAAAGTTTTTTTATTGCTTTACTCATGACAGGGTATATGCTAGTCTAGTTATTACAAAAAATGAGAAGAAAATTTTTACTGAATTAGTCTTAAATCTTTTGTCGCAGAGCAAAAAAAACAGAGGATATATGCTAGTCGAGTACTCTTAAAAATATATAAGAACGTTAATTTTCAAACATTTAGTGAAAGTTTAATTAAATTTAATCATACTTCGTAATCGTATTATAAAATGTTCTTAAATCATCTAATCAAGTCTTATTTATAAACTTTAATTAAAGGATACTTTCGAGTCGACTACTCTAAATATTAACGTATTGTTGAGCTGCAAAAGTCTATTAACTATTAACATTAACTAGATAATGCAATTAAGTACAGGATATGTAGCTAGTCGAGCCAACTGACTAAGTGTTATTTCTCTTTGGGTCCTCATTCGAATTGAGATAAAATATGCAAAATCAAAGTTTTTTGCCAGTTCGGGTCACAGTTACACATATACACACACATACAACCGTATAACCATACATATGTATGTGTATAGGGTATATAACTAGGTGTGAGTTCCCTTAGGTGGTTACCCATTGAAATTTGCTGTCCAAGTTTTGTAGCAAACCAAAAAGCAAAGTTAAATTCAAATGGAAAATCAGAAGATGACAATTTTCCAGAGGAAAAGTGGGTAAGAAAGTAGAGGGAAGGAGAAAGGTTTGCCCTGATAACTGGGGCAGCTGTAACTGTAATTTGCCAATTCCCAAGCAGTTCTAAATCAATTACTAATACTGAAAAAATCTTAAACAAATTTATTTTAGTCTAAAAAATCTACCAAACTTACAGATTTTATATTTAGACTAATCTTAAATATTTTGAATATTTTATTTCAGATAGTTTTCATAGAAATAGTCATTCAGAATTTTAAATTTAAGATCAATTCATACAGCATTTTTTCTAAGTGTAGTTTCAAAGTGCAGCCCAGAAAATGTCCCCAAATTCCTTTGTACATATTTGAGAATTAGCTCATGCTGCGACCTTGATACTGATAAGTGGCCCTGATAACAAAGTTTACAAAGCAAAAGTCAACGGTAAGCAAAAGTTAATAATGCACACACACACAAACACACACATTCTCAGTGTTTTATTGGGCAAAAAACTTGGGAAACCCAAAATTGCGACCACAGATAGAGCCAAAATATACTCCAGGCATGTTTGTAATATACTCATATATATATACATATATAGAGCATCTTTAGTGTATGTGTGTGTGTGTGTGTATTTGTGTGTCAGGGTTAAGGACAAATCACGCATCAATAGCAATCAATCAATTTGCACGCAGAGAAAAACAAACAAAAAAGAATGAAAAGCGATGGAAAAAAAGCCAGTGGCTAAAGTTAACAGCATCTAATGTGATTTTGACACACTTGCTAACAGATAACACGTACACACACACACACACACACACTCACCCAGCATACCAATACACTGTGCAAAAAACAACAGCAGCTTAACGTAAATTTGATTGAGGACTCAGTGGGAATGTTGTCACTTGAGTTTAACACAACGAGCTTTAACTAAGTGGAAAAAGAAGCAGTGATATATTGTGTTAAACACGACTGACAGATACCCTGTATGGTAGTGAATTAGGAGTGAATTGTACCAATTACTTTTTATTTCAAATTTGTATGCAATTGCTTTGAAATTATCGTTAGTTAGTTACCCGAAAAAAATACGAGACAAATTAAAGAAGCTATAAAAATACAAATTTAATGAATTTTTGTTTAATGTAGAATAGTAAACTTGACATACAGATGAACTCAACCTTAACAAAATATTAAATTTTGATATTCTCAACAAATTTTTATTTCATATTTCTAACTTGGCGTATAATGTTAAAAATTATGATTTTTACAAGTTCTTAAGTTATTTAAGCTATCTAATCTTAATGAAGTGTAGTAAATACGGCTTTCTGATGGCCTTCAACAACATCTAGGTAGAGTCTACTATAAGACATATACAGGACATCAGTTTAAAAATAACTGAGCTCGATTTCCCGTCAGTTTATTCTATGTGTGTTTTTTAGTGGAAAAGGAATGATACGCTGTTGGCAATATGTGAAATTATATAAAAAAATGTATAAATTCAAAATTTTTAAAAATCTAAAATTTTTGTAATTTAATCCTTTTGAAAATTGCATAATATTTACACAAAATACTCAAGTAAGTGTATAGCAAATTTTATAATTATACTTAAACAAATGTGATTTATATTGCTAAATTAATGAACTACTTATAAAATTTTTTATAAGGGACCGTAAATAAGTGTTATATTAGCAAATTTTCACTAAATAAATCAATAGGATGGAATTATTTTATTATTTATTATTATCTTGATCGTAATTAGCGATCTAAGCTAAAAACTTTAATTTCTGATAAAAAATGATAAAAATCATTTTTAAATCTTATTTTTGATTTTTATTAAAAAAGTAAAAAATAAAAATTAAATAACAATTTTTATTTAAAAGTTGAACAATAACACTTATTCTTGATATTTTCAATGAAAATTTAAAATAAGTGTTATTCTTGATTTTTATTTTAAACTTATTTCCGATAAAAAATGATAAAAATCATTTTTGAATCTTATTTTTGATTTTTATTAAAAAAGCAAAAAATAATAATTAAATAACAATTTTTATTTAAAAGTTGAAAAATAACACTTATGCTTGATTTTTTTCAATAAAAATTTAAAATAAGTGTTATTTTTGATTTTAATCTTAAATGTCACAAATAAG
The DNA here is from genome assembly GCF_004354385.1 of Drosophila innubila. NCBI lineage: Eukaryota > Metazoa > Arthropoda > Insecta > Diptera > Drosophilidae > Drosophila > Drosophila innubila. The sequence continues at coordinate 4,810,993 of NC_047626.1, read as the reverse complement.
AATTATTCAATAACTTTTAAGTAAAAATCAAACAAAAAAAGTTCTGTTGAATGTCTTTTAAATTTAGTCTGTTAATGTTGTGTTTATTTTAGTTTTTTTTATTATTTAGTTTGCTTTTTTTTTATGCCCAGTCGTGTTTTTTTTGTGTGTATAAAACTGCCTGGTTTTATTTCGAAATATTTTTGTGTATTTTTCATAATTGAATTTGATTAAACACAAAACGTTTCGGTTTCGGTTTGTTTGTTGTTGTTTTTCTGCTTTTGGGTTCTGCAATCAACTGCCGCTTTTTCTCCAACTTCCCTTTGTTCCTATCTCCCTTTCTCCCTCTGTTTGGGCAGCTCTCTTGTTTACACGCATCGAATTCCAGGGGCTTCCCTTTTAGCTTTTGTTTAGCCGTCTTTTCTCCCACTCTCACACTGTTACTGCCATCCCTTTCAGCTTATAAAAATGGAGTCTGATGTGAAATGAAAAGGAAACGAGGCGAGCAAAGAACACGGCTTTAAGATGGGTCATAAATTCATCAGGGCGCTAAATGGCTTTCAACGCAGAAAGAGAGAGAGGGAGGAAGTTAGAATGTGTGTGTGTGTGTGTGAGATAGAGATAGATAGTGATATATACTATACAGCTGCATATATCAAACCGCAACATGAGGCATAATCCTGTGAAGGATTTCAATGCCCTTTTACGCCTCACGCGATGCACGAATTAAAACCGAAATCCCAGCGACGTTTTTCCATAAAACTCAAGTGCTTTTCAGCTTTTCAAGTGCTATAAACCTAACAGCCTAATAGCAACACACACACACACACACACATACATAGACATCGACACACACAAATTGTATATTGTACATTTGTATGGGTTGACTGGTTAATCTGTGGCTTTATCCTCAGCTGCGGTTATCATTGGGCACAGCCCTAATCTTGGCCAGAAATTCACGCACGCGACATTCCAGTGGGATTTGCCATTTTAAATCCCAGCGAACCCAAAAATTGTGCCACACTCAAGTGTTGCATTTAGTAATTAGAGCAGCTTAACCGTGAACCAAATATAGACAGCTAAGTAGCATCTAACCAAATTTAAATCCAAAACCAAAATCTACATTTCAAGTTTGCTTGTTAAAAACCATTTTACATTTGGCATTGCCTGATTAGATGCTTCTACCTACTTTTATCGCTCCCTCACTCTCTCTCTCTCTCTCTCATTTTTCCTTCACTAATTTCTCATTTTTTGGCCTGTTTAAATGTCGCACCATCTACTCCTTTTTTAGCTGGCTTTTTTGTGTGTTTTTTTCAGCTGCCCGCGGCAACCATTAGAGTGCCTGAATTATGCATGGAACCTCGCCTAATAGATAGAGCAACCACATCGTTTGACCTCCCCCAACAACCCCTAAGGCAACCCCTTAAGCCAACCCCAAGTTAACAGTCACTTTAAAGTTCATGTAGAGCATGTATTATGTACAAGTCAAGTGAACTCTACAATTTGCCATATTCCCAACTTAAATATATATATTTATAGACATTGAGTTATCATCATTTATGCGTTGTTCAATCAACCTTAACTATTCCAAACACAAATATTTATTATACTAGTACATAAGTTGTAATATATCCTATTCATTTAATTTTTAGTTTTCCGTTTTTCTTGCCACATACCACTTTGTATTTTATTGATTGGTGGGCGTTACTTTCTTTGAACTTGAAATTTAAAGTAAATGATAAATACAGGGGATTTTCCAGCACACGCCTACCAAATTTGATTTTTCTGCTTCTTATAGTCTCTGAGTTCGTATAGGCTAGCAGAGATATATACATTATAACTTTTGTGTTTATTATGCGATTGTTATAAAATTTTAATATTTGATAAAGCATGTGCTAAGATAGTTGTGTACTAAATTTTAAAAACATAGCTTAAACTTTATGCTTTTAAATCGCTTTTTAGTTTTTATCTTAATTCCTTTGCTTGAACTTTTCTATAACTTAAGATAAATTGCCTTTAATGAGCTTTAGACAGTTGCTTAAACTAACCAGCCTGAAATCTCTTCAAACTAGTTTCCAATTTCGTCACTAGCGCGAACTGCCGTCCGCAGTGAAATTTCATTTTATTATATTCAATATTTTTTAAGGATTTAAATGGTAACATAGCTAAATTGACACCAGCTTCTTTGATATTTTAAATCTGGCTATCTCTCTATATAATAAAATTTTGACTTTAAAATTTTCAGCATTAAATTGAAATTAAATTTTCTTTAATTTAAAATTATTTTTCCTTTATTTAATTTCAGTTTGAAGGCGCAGCTGTTATTTAATTTATAATCATATTTTGTATTTATGGCATTTGCATTATGTAAAACAGCCATAAATATCAAAGGACTCCAAAAATTTCTTTCCCCTCAGCTGCCGGTGTCTCCCCTTTGACCCGACCTTTTATTTCAATTTCATGTGTCGCATTTTTTGCATAAATTCCATAGAAAATAGCTCGATTTACTATTTATTACTGGGCACAGACCTTTTACCCCGTTACACGCGCTTGCCACGCCCCCTTGACCACATCTCCCACCCTTCCCCATTTCCCGCTGCTCTCAGTCCTTGACTTTGTTGACCAACAATGAAAGGCTCGTGCAGTGTTTTTTATTTTTTTTTGTTGTTATTATCGCTCAATTCGAGACCCGAGAAGTTAATAATTCTATATCATTTTAATGTGTGCGTGAGAAAGAAAAAAAAAGAGAGAGAGAGAGGGAGAGATACTGTCCCAAATGGACACACACACACACATGCAGGCAAACTTTTTTTGTCACTCACACATAAACAATTTGCTGTCCTGGACAAAAAGTTTGCACCGCCTGGCACATAAAATTGTTAAATTGTGCGTTTTTGCCACTGAAAATAATTCTATGATATTATTAGCAATGCCGGACAATACCCCCACCCCCACCCCAACCGCGACCCCTTTTCAATTCACTTTTTCCCTTTAGTAAAAAGTTTTTTGCCGAGCTGTGAAAAAAAGTTTTGCAATAATCAAGTCGTGTCCTTACATTGAGTGAACAGGAACCTCGTGAGTTCCTTCACGTCACAGGTGCAAATGTGCTGCAATTTGCCCATAGAAAATGCTCATAATTGCATCTAGGGGCGGCTAACAAGGGGGTGGTTACACCCCATCGGTGGTACAGAGGGTGCGGTGTGACCAAGTGGCATTGCAAGTCGGCTTGCCGTCAGCCAAGGGCTTTGCCTACGTTCTGATGTCTCCCAAAGTGCAATGCATATAGACACGATTAAATTGAGCTACACTGAGAGAAATTAACTAGTAATTTTAAAAGTTTAAGTAGAATTTTGTATAAAAAAATAAGTATTGTATAGATATTTAAGTTCTTATTTTATCTAAAAAATTATTTCAGCTAATAATTTGGAACATTTCAAACTTATTGTTCCGAAATGTTAAATTGTATGTTAAATAACAGTTATTGTCGTACATACAGAATACAAAAAATTAGAAATGTCTCATTCAATTCTGTTTTCAGAATCTTATTCAAAGAATATACAATAAATTGTCAAGTACTTCAGATACAATACTTCTTCTGTATTTAACTGATGATCTCTGGATTTATAAGCTCTAGAGTTCTGAAATTTGGTATGCAAGTTACTACACATTTTTGGCAGGTCGAACTGTTTCTAAGATTTAAATATATCTGCAAATACTCTCGAAAATCGCTTTGAACTAGCTATAATTTTTTGTACTTAACAATTTTTTACATATAAATGAACATTTGTATTTGCACTCAAATCTACAAGCATATCAATAACAACACTTAAGTTGGAGCATATCAGCAAGTCTTTTCGTGCAGTGTAGGCACATGCCTGACTGAAATTGCATTGTGACCCATGACCCCATGCTGCAACCTCGAACGCGACTTTCCACCTTTGCTTAGGTCACACAGGTGCCATGTGGGTTTCACTTAGTGGGCATGGGGAAGGGGGAAGGGGGTTGGTGTTGGTTTGATTGATGCATTGACTAACTGGCTGATTGAACAATTGAGGAGCGCACAATTATGGCTAACACTGGCACTGCGCGTCATTGCGGCAGCAGTTCAAAAATGCAAACTGCTTGGCAATGTCAGGGCTAAATGCGGTTCTGCCACAACCCAAAATAGGAGGTACACTGATAAAAAAAAATGTTCGAAAATCAAAATTTTGATCTCAGAACTACGATTTTTGGTCTAAAAAATGCGTCGAGAATATAAAATTCTTAAATTAAGAGCACACATCTTGATTTTAAGAAAATTTTAAATAAGACCAAGCTCTTATTTTAAGAATAAATGTTCTTAAAATTAAAATCAAAAAATAAAATAAATAAAAATTATTTTTTATATTTATAATTTTTTTTTTAAATAAATAAATAAAAATTATTTTTTATTTTTAAATTTTAATTTATTTATATATTATTCTGTTTTAGTAATTTTATAAATGTTATTTTAATTTGTTACGAGTGGGATACGAACCTATTTATACTTTCCCAACAATTTAAGATTTTTATTCTTATATTAAGAATTTAAGATTTTTTAGATTAATAATCTTAGTTTTAGTAATTTGGTCTTAAAATAATCTTATTTTAAGAACGAAATATCTAAGATGAATGTTCTTGATTTTAGAAGTTGGTCTTTTTTTTCAGTGTAGGTAGGGGAAGAGGGAGGTGTGTATAGATCAGGGGACAGGAGACAGACAGGTGAGGGTGTTGTTATTGTTGTTGTTGAATACCAAACTAGATTGTCAATTGTTGAGTTGCCTAACCAAAGGCGGGCGTCTGTCGGTATTGGGCCATCGATAATGTTGACGAGGCCAAGAAGTTGCCCGGACATGGCCCAAATGATACTTAACATGGCTAACAGCTAATGAAATAAAATCAATATTACAAGCTTTAAACTATGAACAATCAAAGGAATTGTCATGACGCTCGTGCATTATTGTACAATAATTTATGGCGTGTGTTTAAATTGTAGCCAATATTTAAAGCCACATTTCATATTTCCATATTTCCATATTTGTGGCTTTTACACAATTCTCTGGCTCCTTCTATTTGGCCAATTTTGGCATTTGATGGCATAATTAATTATTGCAGATTTATGCAGATTTTATAAAGTTTTGATTTAATGTTACACATACGCCCTGTGGCATGCCAGAAATTTATACAATTTTTAATACCCAGTAAATGGCGGGAAAGCGGGTATACTAAACCTGTGAAAGTGCAACAGGCCATACAAATTATTTTATACCTTATTCAAATTTTTATTCTGATTTATTTGATCTGTCAACTTGTCCATCAGATCTCAGAGACTATAACAGCTTTTATCACGAAATTTGGTATGTAAGTTCTTTTAGGTCAAAGGAAGATAATTTTATAATTTTTCCTCGACTTTAGCATAATTTTCTAAAATTATATAATAGTTGTTTTGTATAAGATATGACTGTGATTTCTGGTACGTACACATTTTAGCTTACTCTTAATATATTCCAGAAATTTCGTAACGATTTCGTAATAAAATTTGCAAGTTACTTAAGGTAGTGTCATAGACAACAACTTTTCAAAGGTATCAACAATTCAAGTACTGCATTTTACACTATTCATACTGGCAATATGCTGATGGCATTGATAATGCCCATTGATTTTTCTTTTTGGTCAGAATGCGGTGCAACTCAATTGCCCATACTTATTCCCAAAGCTGCCTTTTCCATCCCTGGTTTCTGGCTTTGTGCTGCAATCAAATCGAAATTATTATTATAGTTGTTATTGTTGTTAACTTGGCAATTACCTTGAACTTTCGGCGCCAATTGTTAATTTCTTGCAATTGATTATTGTAAAAACATTTTCCAACTTTTTATGAGCTTTATGGTCGCGTTAATCATAATGAAAACATTTGATTACGATAATAGTGGAGTAATCATTGTCAATCTAATTTAATCAATATTTTCCTTTGAAAGATCATAACAAGAAATTGTTTATAAACAGCTAATCACAATTAAGAGCTGAAATATGCAGTCAGTGAAACGTTTACGAATTGAGCAGAAGAGAAAGAGAAAAGGAGAAAGTAAGAGAATGAGTACATTGGTTTCAAAAAGAATTAAGAATGATAACGTAGATTAATTATAACAAAAACAGAAAAGGACAGATATAAGCAAAAAGAGGTGGTTACAGTTAGGATATGAGAGGTAGTAAATGAGGAAAAGAGCCACCAAACAAGAAACTGATAGAGATAAGAAGAAAACACTGGGTAAGGAAAAAAAAAGTAGAGAAAAGGACAGACAGATTAAACTATGATATAGAGCTTAATATAGGTAGAAAATGAATGTAAGAGCAGGACAACTAGTGTCTAAGCTGCGCAAGAAAAAGGGTCTGAAGTGAAAGAGATAAAAATAATTTAGTAGAGACAGGTAGAGTAATAAAAGACTAGATGAAACAAGAGAGACGATAGGTAAGCAAAAAGGAGTATAAAAGAGAGACATTTGCATGAGAGGAGAAAAATATAGTTAAGAAAAATATATGTAGCTTACTAAAGATATATAGTACATATAGAAAATTTAATACCTATACCTATTAAATTAAAGCAAGAAATATTAAAATAAACTTGAATATTAAATGCGAAATAAGAGTTTTGTGCTTAAAAATACGAAAACCGAAACAAACTAATCAGAATGATAAAAAAATTGTAGATATAGTTTGTTTTTATGGGGTATTCTGAAAAGGAAATAGATTTATTTCTAAATTGTATTATATATTACCAATAAAATTCGAATATAACTCTGATTTTGCTGTTTTTGGAATAACTTAAAGCTATAGTTTTATTTTCAGCTTAAAAACCAAAATCCAATGCAGGTCTTTTTAAAAAAAAAAACCCGATTGAACGACCTTTGAACCGTTACAGAGAATCAGTAGCTGCCACTGATTGTTGTTGTCGTTGTTGTTGTTGTTCATTTGTTTGCTTTAACTAATTGACAAAGTAAACAAAGTGCCAAAAGTATAAAGAGAGGGAGAAATGTACAGAAGAGTGAAGAAATATTTCATTCATTTTAAAATGGAAAAAGGCCAATGAAAATTACACTGGTTGTTATTTTTCAATATTTGCACATTTTATTTGTCGTCATAAATTAATAAAATCGTCATTTTAAAATTTGATTTTAAATTTTAAAAAAATATGTATGTAAATATATGTTAAAAAAAAAATTGATTTTTTGCTTAAAATAATAAAGGAAATAATTGTTGTTGCTTGGCAATTGATGAACAACTGTTGTTGTTGTTGTTGGAATATGTACAAAGTGTGGCGACTGATTGATTGATTGATTGATAGATGGACTGACTGACACACCTGTTGCCAGTAGCCGCCAGTTGTGGCACAAACTGCAAAAACGGCTTCAAGCCAAGCGAAGCACGTGAGTTTCCACAAAACTGTTGAGTCGCCCCTCGCTGCTTAAAGATCTGTGCTTATTGTGTTTTGAATTTGTAAATGTGGCAGACTTTTTGTCGCCTCTGTATCGACTTTATAACGCTTGGCCGCACTTTCCATTTCCTCCAGATCACTGAAAGCCGGAAAATCCGTGGGACAAAAGTGTCCGGCTATGGCCTCCGGTATATGGCTGACATTGTGCAACATGTGTGCCGGTGTGCTCTGCAAATAGTTGCGCCATTTATGATAAGATTTCGAATTTAAATCAGCTCTGAGATCACGACGCTGAGAAATTGGTGACGATGTTTTTGGCATCAGGCGTTGCGCGTGTTGCATCATAAACATTTCCCATTCCAAATTGCCCACAGCCGTTGCAAGTGTGTGTGTTTCATCTGCCAGCTCCATGTCCTGAGTGCGATAGAGTTGTTGCTGCTTGGAGCTGTTTGTGGAGGCGGCACTGCTGCATGTGTGATAACCACACGATTCTCCATTAATCGCCAATTCCAGTTGTGAGTCCATTATGTTCGGTTGCTCGGCAAAATCATCGCATATGGGACGCGTTTGATTGCGACTCCAAATGCTGCGATTCTTTTGTGGCGTGCTGCAAGCGCTGCCCAAACCGCTGCTGTTGTTGTTGTTAGTGTTGCTGTTGTTGCTGCCACCGCTGCTGTTGCTGCCACTGCGACTTCTTTTGGCGGCATAAATGCTGCTCTCCAAATTGCCGGGCGCATCCAACTTCAAGTTACTCGAACAACAACCCATTTTTTTTTCAATATTTTTTAAAACTTTTTCTCTCTCTCACTCTCTCTCAATTGCTCTCTCTCTTTCGCTGTGCGTCTGCTCACGTTGCTGCTGCAGTTCAAACTGTTTTGCCTGCCGCTTCCAACACTCTCTCTTATATAGGCCAAGTGTCGCTGGCTTTTGGGCCAAAAACTGCTGCTGCTCAGGTAGCCGTGTTAATATTCGCGAATTTCTAGGAATTAATGGCCAGCAGCCATGTATTTACCTGCTGGCTAATCCGCAGCGCATTTATGGCTTATGGCCGCGTTGCTATTTTGGCCCGAATGCAGTTAGCCCGTTTCGCGTGCACGTGTGCTCGTTTTCGGCCTGGCTTAAAGCATATTTCTCTCCTACTCTCTCACTTTCACTCTCCCTCTCTCTACCTGGGCTGCGCTTCCCTCTCTGACCTTGATTACAGTTTTCGGTTTCGAATATTGCATTCTGGATTTTTTTGAATTTTCTTAAATTTTTGCCAAATACTCTGATATTTCCAAAAATTAGCACAAATGTTGCTTGGGCTGAAAAACCTAACCCTTTTTTAGTTTTTAGCAGCGGCTTTTACAATAAAATAAATATTGTAAAATAAGCATTATTTAACATAGGCATAAAAATAAATTTAAAAATATATTTAAATTTCAGTTTTAATTGAAATTTTCATAATTGAAATAATAAATAATTAAATAATTGAATTTAAATTTGTACTCAAAAGACACAGCATAACTCTTTTCAATAATTATTAAGAAAAAAAATAAAAAAAATTTGTTTTCGATTTTTGAAATATAAATATTTAAAATTTCAGATTTTTAAATTATTTAAAAATGATTTATTAATTATTTAAAAAATTAAAAGATGTAAAAAAAAATTATTTTTCGATTTTGGAAATAAAAATATTTTAAATTTAAGATTTTTAAACTATTTAAAAATGATTTATTAATTATTTAAAAAATTAAAAGATGTTGTTAACATTATATTTAAATTTAAAAAAATTATTAAGAAATTATTACTCATTTTATATTATGGTTAAAAATTTACATTAAATTTGTATCTAAAGAGCTATTCAAATTTTTATAACAAGATTTAAGATTTTTAAATTATTTAACAATGATTTATTAATTATTTAAAAATGATTTATTAATTATTTAAAAAAAAAAGATGTTGTAAGCATTATATTTAAATTAAAAAAATTATTAAGAAATTATTGCTCAATTTATATAATGGTTAAAAATTTACATAACATTTTTACTGAAAGAGCTATTTAAATTTTTATAACAAAATTTAAGATTTTTAAATTATTTAAAAATGGTTTATAAATTAATTTAAAAACTAAAAGATGTTGTAAACATTATATTTAAATTAAAAAATTTGTTAGAAATTATTACTCAATTTATATTATGGTTAAAAATGTACATTAAATTTTTATTTAACGAGTTATTTAAATTTTTATAATAAGAATTGAAAATAAATGTTATTATCAACAGATAAAGTTCAAGGTCTAATTAGCCTAACTAGTACTCCCTGAAATCTGTATTGACACTTTTAGATTTAGAGCCGGTTTTGATTTGTCTAGTTCAGGGGCTTAAAATAACTATATCAGAGATATTTTTACTTAAAATGTATATAAATTAATGTGAAAAATATTTTTTTTTATAAAATTAAGGGAGACCTCGAAAATCGGTTCCTAATCTGGGGTGCCACAGAAATGAAATATATATGAAACATTAAAAAACCAAATACATATTCAGGGGTGCCACAGAAAGCGAAACCAACCGAAAATCTACCAAATCTCCATACATTTTTGGGAGATTTTCGGTTGATTTCGCTTTCCATACATTTTTGGGAGATTTTCGGTTGGTTTCGCTTTCTGTGGTTTTGGTTTTTTAATGTTTCATATTATATCTAATTTAATCAAATAGGTGTATAATTTTTATTTTAAAATTGAAAAATTACATTTACTTTTGATTTTTAAAATTTGCTTTAATTATATTTTTTTTATTTATTTATCGAGCTAAAATTTAATTTAATAATAAAAACAAATATTATTCGTGACACTGTCGATATTCCAATTTCTTTGACATTTTGCATATACGATTTTCGAATATATTATGGTGGATTTTGGTTAGGACACGGCAGTTACAGTTACTTTTGATTTTTAAATCGAAAATTTGGATTAATCTTATTTTTTTTTGATTTATTTATCAAGCTAAAATGAAATTGATAATTAAAATAAATATTATTCGTAACACTGTCGATATTCCAATTTCTTTGACATTTTGCATATACGATTTTCGAATATATTTTGGTTGATTTTGGTTAGGACACGGCGCTCGGCTAAAACTGCGCTAACCTTGGCCCATTGCGATATTGTTGTGGGCCATTGTTGTGCAAACGCCGTTGACGCCGTTGACGCTGACGTCGCACAAGGTGCATGGCCAGGACAATAGTAGGCCAGGACAATAACAGGACATAGTACAACACTCATATTCAGGGATACCACCATGGGATGTATTATATCAACAGCTGCGCCTTTTTCTCTTCGATCAGCCTGTAAAACTCGAGTTTATTGAGAGCTGCATTCAAAAGAATTTTCACTTGAATCTCTGAATGGAACTTCGTCATTCGTTGCCTATTTCTGACCATATTGTTGTTTTAGGCCAATAACTACATGTACTTATGACTGCGCCTCAAGGCTGTCACTTTTCTCTCAATTTAAACGAAATACTCTTTTAAAAAGTTAGAGAATTGGCTTTATACAAATTTCGCGGCAATTTGCAACTGAAATTGTTGTGAAAGAGAAATTGAAAGTGAATAATTTACAGTGAAAAAGCAAACTTTAAGCAGTCTATAATCTGAAATTTAAGCCAATTAACAGCTCAGCTTATTTTGCTTTTAACTTACAGCTGAATCTTGACTTTATTTTGTATACTTTTTCATTTTCAATTGCTGGAAAATTCAGTTTAATCATAATCCCTGCTTATCACAGCTTAAATTTGTATTACTTTATTTTAATTCGCAGTTATTTCCTTACTTTATTTGGAATATCAGTTAATCTGGCTTATGGAAAACGATTTTGTTTATTGATTTAGGGTATTTCGTAAGTCTCAAAGTCTCAGCTGTTAAAGTATAGTTAAATATTTTCTGATAATCTATAATTCACATTTTAAGAAAGACAATTTAATCTCTGCTTTCGTTTAAAAAAAATACTTGTAGTTAAATTATTGTGAACTTAAATAACAATAAAGATACATTCAAAATAAATTAAAATTAAATAAAGATTTCATAGTATTTAACAAATATAATTTTGTAACTTTAACGCTAAAACAAAGTAAAACTTTTGGATTACAGTATTACTTAAAGTTTTAACTCTTAAGAGACTTTAGGAAAAGATAAGGTTTTGTAATAAAATTAATACTAAAAAAGTTTCCAGTTTACTTAAAAAGCTCCCACTTTGACTTACAATTTTAATGAACATTCGAAAATTAAAAGCTCCATTATATTTAAAATCACTATGAATCTTAATCATTAAAATAATCACAACTTGACCTAAGATATTCTCATTGTTTGATTCTAGATTTAAAACGAAATTATAAAGCTTCTACTGTAAGCTTGCACTTTTAACGAACTTAAGAAAAAGTGAATGCTATTTAAAGATTTAAATCGTTATAGTTCTTAAGCTAATCATAAGATCGCAACTCAAAAATAGTCATTGTTTGAATCTAGATTTAAAGTGAACTTTTAAAGCTTGCATTTCTAATGAATTTGCATAAAAGAAGGAAAGAGATTAGGAGAGAGTCTTCAAGCAGTAGTTGCATTGTTGGGATAGGCCCCTTAACTTCTTGGAATTGCAATAAATCCTTGTCTGTGGCAAACCCTTCACTGTGCAACATGGACAATCTAACATTGCGATGGGTTTTGCTGATGAGAACTGTCAGAACTGTGGGTAAACACACGTCTCTACATTTCGCAATTGGCAATATAGAGAAACGGGTGAAAGGATCAAGTATGAGGAAATAATGAAATGAACAAATGAAGAGTGTACACTGATAAAAAAAATGTTCTAACATCAAGATTTTGATCTCAAAACGTAGAACTTTGTCTAAAAAAAACATAAAATTCTTAAATTAAGAAAACACATCTTGGTTTTAAGAACATTTCAAACAAGACCAAGTTGTTATTTTAAGAAGAAATGTTCTTAAAAATAAAAACAAATAATAAAAAAAAGTTAGAAATGATTTTTTAGTTTATAATTTTAATTTATTTTCATTTTATTCTGTCTTGGTAATTTGATAAGTGTTATTTTAATTTGTTATGAGTGGGATTCGAACCGCCGCCTACACTGAAAAAAAGACCAACTTCTACAGTCAAGAATGTTCATATTAAATATTTTTTTCTTAAAATAAGATTATTTTAAGACCAAACTACTAAAACTAAGATTATTAATCTAAAATATCTTAAAGTCTTAATATAAGAATAAAAATCTTAAATTGTTAGGAAAGTATAAATAGGTACTATTTCGTATTAAACAAATGTTAGAGAGGCCGCTTCAGTTGTGAAGCAGTAGGCGGCGGTTCGAATCCCACTCGTAACAAATTAAAATAACATTTATCAAATTACTAATACAGAATAAAATATAAATAAATTAAAATTTAAAAATAAAAAAAATTAATAAACAAAAAAATTTTTTTTATTTTATTTTTTTTATTTAGTTTTAAGAACATTTGTTCTTAAAATAAGAGCTTGATGTTATTTAAAATGTTCTTAAAATCAAGATGTGTTCTCTTAGTTTAAGAATTTTATATTCTCGAGCATTTTTTAGACCAAAAGTCTGAGTTTGAGACCAAAATCTTGATTTTAGAACACTTTTTTTTCAGTGTACTGCTTTACAACTGAAGCGGTTTCTCTAAACAGAGCGCCACTGGGCTGTGATTTGATTTATATGATATAGTAAATATTTTTACTTTCCTAACTATTTCGGATTTTAATTGTTGCATTAAGAACTTTTGATTTTTTAGACTAATATTCGTAGTATTAGTTTATGATCTTAAAATGTTCTTATTTGAAGAATTTGAAGAAAAATATGTATGATGAATGTTATTGATTTTATAAGCAGGCCTTTTTTTTCAGTGTAGGGTGTAGAGTGTAGGGTGAAGGTTAAAGGGGTTAAGGCGTTACTTTCTCACACTCGTTAATGTTTCTCGCCAGCCCCTTTGTTGTCATGTTGTCATGTTGTTGTTGTTGTGTCCAAAGGACTCCTTGGCCTTTTGAACTGGCTGCGACTCTCATTTGACTATCGCCGTAAAGTGTGAAAAGTGTGAAAAGTGTGGAACGTGTTTGGTTTTTGTTGCATTTTCACACGCAATCGCAACATTTTTCCCGAGCCAACTGGTATTTCCCTCGGTATTTGGCCAGCAACTATTTGAAAAACATTTTCAATTTATGACCAAACAAACGACGTCGTGTGGTTGACAATTTCTATTTTTCTATTTTTCTTTTGCTAAACCCAAAAATGGTATACAGCTCGGGGTTTTTCTCTGTACTATTTCCAATTTTCCTTATCTTTGCTTAGTGCGTATCAGAAATGCCGGATGGCGATTGCTGAACCGGACTCTGGAAATCCTGGGAACCCCCCAAACACGCTAGTCTCCAAGCTAGAGAGCAAGACCAACTGTGTCCTTAGTCCTGCTCACTTTGTACAAACATCTAACAACTGCAGTTGCACATTTTCCCGATATTTCACAATTGTTTGCTTTGTGCGGCCAGCACGTGATTTGACTTCAAATTGATAGAGCGACAGACAGAGAAAGGGAGAGAGAGAGAGAGGAGGAAAACGACAGCGGAAACGGAAACAGCTGCCAGTTAGAAATAAAGCTCAAGCTGAAGTTATTGCAAGCTTAACTCGATTTACTTAAAGCCAACAAATGAGCTATATAAAAAAAAAATTAGCTTGTTTACAATGTAAGCATTTTTTAGCTAAAGTATTCCCATATATTTTACAACAGGGTATTACAAAGTTGTGCTAAATTCAATCAACTAAATGCAACAAAAGCATAACTTTGTTTCTTTAAATTCCAACTTTATTTAAACAAGTATTTTGGTCTTTTATTGAATGAAATTAAATATTAACTCGACCTACAGCAAAGTAGAGGGTATCTCTGAGTTATATCATTACTTGCTTTATACGTTACTACTTTATTAATATATATGTCTTGATAATCTTCTTAAATTGTTTGTCTTAATTGTTCTTCAAGTTATGCTTAAATTATGAATATATAGGGTATCTAGAAATTCTGTATGAATCAATTGCTATATTTCGTATCGTTTGGTAAAACACATCTTAAACCAGCCCTGAAAAATTAATAACATAATATTTAATGGTGTTTTAAGTTAATTTAATTATTACCTAGTTGTGCTAATACAAGGTATTTACAGGGTATTGCATATTGTCTTACTTTTTTGCATTAAATAAAAAAAATCATAAAAATACTCATCAAAAATTAAATACAGTGTACTTATTTTCTACATCAAATATGTCTTCCTTAAAACTTAATTGATTTCAAACTTAATTTTCTTAATTTTTCAAGTATTTACAGGGTATATTACTCGTTCATCTTTCTACAATTTCTAGTACAATTTTCTCAAGTCATTTCCCAGCTGATTGATTGAGATTTTAATTTCGCTTGTCACTCAATAAATATCCCACTTAATTTTGCACTTAATCAATGGGTATTTAGCAGTCGTATCAACTGAATCTTAATCAATTTCAATGAGAGCATTAAAAACCAGATAGAACTTGAAACAATGCAACTTTAAATGCATTTGCAATCTCTTCTGTTTCATATGTCGATTGTCCATTCAACGTTTTCTGTCAATTAGTAACGCCAACTGATTTTAGGGTTGCCCCCTTCAAAGACCAAATTACAGCAGAGTTGCAACGTCAGCTCGAATTCATGTTGCGACTGTTGCACTGACAACCTTGATGAGAGCAAACAAATTGAAATGCCATTGACACAAGCTGAAATGGGTTAGCAATTGAAGTGCATGAAACTAGACTACAGGATACCCTGTAAATTGATTAGCTTGATTAGAAATAGTTGCTAATAATAATAGAAAAAATTGTTTAATAAAAACTTCCCTTTAAATACTTGGTAAGCAAAGCAACAAGAGCCAAGATACCCTGTAAATATAGGAATTAAAGACTTAGATATGAGCCAAGTAGGAACTCCAATTATTAAAGCTATAAAAAATCTTTAAGCTACTTGCAATGTAAGAATATGCAAAAAAAAACCAATAATAGCTAAGATACCCTGTAAATATAGAAATAAAAGATCTAACGAACATTTAAGTGAAAACTCTACTTATTAAAACTATAGAAAACTCTCGAAAAACGTGCAATTCAAGAATATAAAAAAATACCAGCTACATCCAAGATACCCTGTTATTACAGTAATTAAAGATTTGATATTTAGCAAAGTAGAACTTCTCGAAATCTCTCGAAAATACTTGAAATTTGACCATATGAAAAAAGTACAACTACGACCAAGATACCCTTTGAATATAGTAATCTAAGATGTAGTGATTAGCAAAGTGGGAACACCCCATGTTGAGTTTCTAGAAAAATCTCGAAAATACGTGCAATTTGAGAATGTGCAAAAAGTACCAACTAAGACTAAGATACACTGTTATTACAGTAATAAAAAAAAGTACCAACTACAACCAAGATACCCTATAAATATATTAAATTAAGATTCAGCGATTAGCAAAATGGGAACACCCCATGTTGAACTTCTAGAAAAATCTGAAAAATACTTGTAATTTAAGAATATGAAAAAAGACCAACTACAACCAAGATACCCTGTAAATATAGTCATTAAAGACTTGACGATTAGCAAAGTGGCAACTCCCCTTGTTGAGATTCTAGAAAAATCTCGAAAATACGTGCAATTTAAGAATATTAAGAATAACGCCCACTGAGCGCAAATGTGTCACACCCTTTTCGTGGTAATTGTGCAGGGTAGAAGTCACTTGAAATGCAATCAAAGCGTTGCAAAAGAAGGCCACTTGATACACAGGTCGAAACGTGCACGGAACTCTAAATCCTTCGAATGAGAACAAATTTGGAGATTTGTATTTTTTTTCCCTGCATTTTTTATTGAGATGTTCATATGTATGTAACTTTTGGCAGGGACAAGTGCAAGTGAAGGTAAAGGACATGCTCGGGCAATTGAAAGGGAAAGCGATAAAAGAGAGAGAGAGAGAGAGAGAGAGAGAGAGAGAAGACATGCTCAACGCACATCTGGACAGTTGACGATTGATTGATTGTTTATTTTTTCCTAGTGTTTTTTTCCGTCTATTTTGGTTCTGTTGATTTTTTGTGTGGCTCACTTCCTGAAAAAAAGGACGAAATGCAAAAACAAGACTATAAAAATTGGTTGTTGTAAAATGTGCGTAAATCTCAAGATTTGCCAGACGCTTTTGTTTACGAAATGCATTTGCGGAATGTCCTTAGGTCGGGCAACTCCTTGCGGCCATAAAACTCCAGGTAGACGACACTCTCTCTGTCGATCTTTCTTTCTCCCTCTCTCTCTGTCACTCTCTGTCTCTGTCTAGCTGTTTCGATTGCGACTCTGTCCACTTGTTGATCCGTCGGGTCATTCCGTCGATTGGGGAAATGCCGTAAGGTATTTCCGCATTGGGAAAAATCAAGCCAGAATATCACATGTGCCACATGCGGCACATGCGGCATTTGCTGCATGATCGTAATGCATTTGACAACGGGGCGCAACAATTTAGTTGTTAATTTGCCTTGACGTACTTTAAGCCAAGTGCATTTCTCACATTGTTCAACATCAATTCCGTTGACCGTGTGATGCGACAAGTGGCATGCGGCATGTGGCATGCGGCATGTGGCAGCCTTCGGGATTTGCCCAACAGCAACGACAACTGCATTAATCCAGCTATTTTGCCAGTACAGTTGTGCTCGCTATGTTTAAGTCCATTTATGAACCGCGACAACATTAATTACGCCTTCAAGTAGTGCCACGCCCCCCCCCACTCTACAGCCTCCCCCCACCACTCGTTTTTGGGCTGACCACTTAGCCAGCACTCTGCGTTTTATGTTGCTCACTCTACGTGGCCACATACTTCCCAGCTTGACTGTAGCAGCTGCTTTTGTGGCTGCCGCATTAAATTCAAAGCTGCGTGTGCCTTTCGGGTATGCAACACTTTTGATACCCTTTACTTGGCAAAGAGAACAAAGGTTGAATTGTGTGTGACCAAATAAAAATGTTAAAAAAAATCAGTTTTAATCAAATATAAAAATGTTAAAAAAAACAGTTTAAGTCAAATATAACAATTTAAAAAAAAAACCAGCTTAAGTCAAATATAAAAATGTTAAAAAAAACCAGTTAAAGTCAAATATAAATATTTTTAATAAAAAAAAAATAAACAAATAAATGAAATTACGAATCTTTCGTATGGATTTTAAAGTTTTTTTTTTTTAATTTAACCACGCCTTCTAAAGCCGAAAAAAAATCAACTACACTAAAAGTTTTTAAAACAGAACACATTTTTTTATAGTCAGCATTTCCCTCAATTATTGTCAATCTTTTCACTTAATTGCATGAGGATTAGATAGATACAAAAATAGCTATGGCTGTTTTAAGTTTGTAGTCAACTCGAATTCAATACGAATTATACTACACTCACAATTTTATAGAACTGCTTTTTTATAGTAAAGATTTTCTTAAATTATTATCAATTTATTATACATTATCGCCTCATTATCGGATTCATATAGCAGTTTTAATGTCTGTTTTTTAGTCAACTTGAACGCCTAAATGTATGCAGTACTTTTTATTCCGATGTTACTTTAAATTTATAATTGCTCTCAATATATATTTATTTAGCTACTTATATTAAAATAAGTATATTCCAATTAAGTAAAGGGTATTTTAAAGTCCACCATAGCATACGTACTTGTATTTGAACAGAGTGGAGCAAAGAATATATGTATGTGTGGGCAGAGAGGGGAGGCAGAGAGACTTCTTCAGGTATGCCCTTTGATGGGGATTCGGGCACTCAATACCCTGTTCAACTAATATGTGCTTATTCACTCACATCTTCGTCTGTTTATTCGAGTATATAGTATATGCAATCATCTTAAATCAAATCGAATATTAGACATAACAAGCGGGTATGCTAGACTTATGCTACATTTTGTGACAGACAGAGTTAGGCAATCTCAAGTTCTTAATATGTGTGTGTATTAATGCGTATAGATAACATACTAAGCAAATAAGTTTAATATACCTGTGATATAAAAGTGTTAACACTGATAAAAAAAAAAAAAAAAATTTTAGTTATAATTTTTTTAATTTAGAAATTTTTATTACAAATGTAAATATATCTAATTTAATTTTATATGAGTTTAAATTAATTTATAGAAAACATTTATTAGTTTTTATATGATTTAGTTACTTTTTGAACACTATAAGTTTGGCTTTTTATTAATATTTATAACTGTAACAATCTCTCTCTCTTTTTCTTTATCTTTAGCTCGTTCTGTATTTTTTATCAAAGTTTTTATCGATACCTATGTTTTTCTATATTTTTATCAACATCAGTCTAAACTTAAATCTACTTTTATTTATTTTTCTTAGTGCAATATTTTTCTCGTTACAATAGAAACAAAGCCAAAATATATATTGAGTACTGGAAAGTTCGATTAATTTCAGCAATACTCAGCAATATACTTCGATAATTTGAATATTTTAGAGCATTCAAGCTTCGTCTTGTTGAAGCTAAACATTTTCTTACATGTTTCTTGCTTTATTTGTGTTGTGCTTTTCCCCGTTTTTGTAACTTTTGCATTGTGTCATGTTGAATTAACAACACATAAGTTGTGTGTGTGTGTGTGTGTGTGTGAGTGTTGTATATTATTTGTTTGCTTGATGTTGAAAGTTTCAGACTGTAGAGTGAGTGTGCGTAAGTCGAAGTATTGCAATACATAGAAAATCAATAATATTTCTTACTTTCAGTTCAATACATGTGTGTGTACGTGTGTGTGTGTGTGTGTGCGTATGTGTGTGCGTGTGTGTGTCGGCGTTCTTTATGAATTATTAAACGGCAATGGATTCCCTCGCCTTTGTCTGTCTCTGGAGTACATTTACTCATAATTGAAACGACAATCTGTAGTCGATACCTTTGTATCGATACATTTCGATTAAAAAGGGGAGGGGAAGCGCTGGAATGGAGGTGGAGAAGATAATATGTTTTTATGCACGTGTGGCAAGCAACTTGTGTGTGAATGATTCGCCCCGAGTCAGTCACAATTCATTTGTCATTTGTGAATTGCGCAAAAATGTAATTGTTTTTTTCATATGTCCAAATACCCTGTAGGTGTGGAAAGATCTTAAATAAAGGTAGCTTAGTGCTATGCAAATGTATGCTCAATATAGAATATATATATATTAATATTTGTATAAGTATATACGCATTGACAGCATCAAACTAACATTTAGTTTTATCTGTTTATTTAACTCTAGCTATGACATTTCTTTAATCTTGATTATAATCACTAGTTGAAAGGTATAGCCCTGTTATTAAATTACATTTTACATTAGTCTTTTAGTTATATATTCTGAAAATTTCATAAGGATTGCTTGATAAACAAAAAAGTTATAGAAGTTTAAAACAACAACACATTTTTTAAGCTTTGATTCTCTCTGACAAAAATTTATTTAGGCAAAGCATTCACTACAGTAAAAATTAAAAATAAGACGCACTATTTTTTGTAATTTTTTCAGCTTTATTAGCACATGAGGAGTAACTGCTAGTCGTGCTGCTTTTGTTTATGGCATTTAGTGTTGGTTTTTATTATATTTTTGGCTGCACTGCAATTGCGCTAAGTAATTAGAAAGGAGCTCAATATCCTGCTGCTGTTTCTGCTGCTGGTTTTTGACTTAACGAGCATTTAATTGCCAGGTTTACCCTTGGTGACACACACCACAAGAACAACAACAACACACACTCGCACACACACACACTGATTGTACCTGCACTTCCGTTCCGGTTCACCCTTTTTTTTTTTTTTGTTGGCCTCAACTAATCAAATGCTTTTCACTTTTACTGCACTTTTAGCTCCTGCTGTTGCACTTTCTCTTTATCTGCCACTCTCTCACTCTCTCTCTCTTACTTGCTGTCTCTTTTTACTTCTTCTATTTTCTTGCTTTTTTTCGTCTACACTTTGCATTTTTATGCGCAGTTTCATTCATAAATTACAGGGAATTTTCATTGTGCCTGAAGAGGTTTTTCCTCGAAACTAATGCTAATGCTTTGGTCATGTGTGTGTGTGTGTGTGTGTTTGTGTGTGTTATCTCATTTTAGTCCTTGCTGTCTGCTTTATCTTTTTCCTTCGGCTTTTGGCCTGATCTTTAGCCCAGTTCCTAATGCCGTGAGGGAATTGCGCATAATTTGTGCATGTTAATTAGCTCATTTTGTGCGTAGATTAAGCAAATTAACCAAATTAAGCAAATGAGCAGCAAGTAAATAAATAAATTAAATACTCACTATTCCATAGAGAGTGAGAGATGGGTTTCACTTGTCAAGGTCAATGAGGCTGACACTGCCATTGACTTTATTTTGGCAACGGTTAAATTGATGGTATTTTGGCTGCTCTTGTGGTTGACTCATAAATCATTATCACAACACAGCGCCACTTAAGAGTGCCACGCCTCCTTCTCTCCCTCCTTCCTTTCATTTTCCCTCACTCCCATTTGTTCACTTTTGCTTACTGCGCTCTAACTTTTAATGCACTAAACAAAGTGCCAAAAGTTGCGCCTCAAGTTTTCCATATTCGTTACTCGTATTCACAAAGCACAACAATCTTTGATTATATTCGACTACAAAATACCCTGCACTAAATTCTCACGACATTCATCTGCATTCTCTTGCTAAATCTTGCATATTGAAATGAAAAATGTGAACCTTCAAAACTTTTGAAACCTAGAAATCAAATTAAATTTAAGAATATCAAAATTTTTGCATATCCCTTGTTTTAAAAATTCCTTAATCTTAAAATTGTTTTTTAAACCAAGTTGCTATTTTTTAAAATCTAACTTGATGATAGTTTATTTTATTTAACGTCAGCTGAAAGCAGTTGACGAATCAGAGCTAAAATTACTAAAGATTTAAGTTTACAGCTACATAAAAACTTAAAGAAAATACAATCAATTCATTTTTATTTAAGATTTATAATTCTTTCATTTATTTTTATTAAAGTTTCAATTAAAGAGAATTTTTATTCAATCTTTAAATCTACGAGTATTTAGTTCACATAATATTTAAGCTTGGTATATTTAGAATCTAATAAAAATAATGTTTTATTTTATTTTATGTCAATTAAAAGCAGTTGACAAATCAGTACTAAAAATGTAAAATAATATTACAAATTAAAGATTTAAGTTTACAGCTACATGTAAACTTAAAGAAAATACAATCAATT
The DNA here is from genome assembly GCF_004354385.1 of Drosophila innubila. Classification (NCBI taxonomy): domain Eukaryota; kingdom Metazoa; phylum Arthropoda; class Insecta; order Diptera; family Drosophilidae; genus Drosophila; species Drosophila innubila. The sequence continues at coordinate 4,789,283 of NC_047626.1, read as the reverse complement.
CAGTTTTATTTTAGATTTATTATTCTTTCATTTTTTTTTTTAAATTTTCAATTAAAGACGAATTATTTCTCAATCTCTAAATCTATCTAGCTCACATAATCTCTATGATTGGCATATTCAGAATCTAATTTAATAATATTGTATTTTATTTTAAGTCAATTAAAAGCAGTTGACAAATGATATAAAAAAAAAACCAAAAATTTCAAATAATAATACAATAATAATAATACAAAAAAAGTTTAAAATTACAACTAAAATGATATACTAAATTAAAAGCTTAAAGAAAATACAATCGATTAATTTTTATTTTTAATTTATTATTCTAATAATTTTTTTATTATTAAAAGTTCAATATCAAGAGAAATTAATTCTTAATCTATAAATCCATTTGGCTCACTTAATCTCTGAGATTGACATATTCAGATAGACATAGAAATATAATATCGAATTTATATTATATTTATCTTAAAAAGGATAGAATAAATATGTTTACAAAAAAGTTAAAGAATACTCGTAAGAGGAAAAGAAAATATTTATTTAGGAATATCTACAACTAACTTTAACCTAAGCTTTTAATAATAAAAAAAAATAACCCTTTAAATCTACTTGACCTGTGCATGAAGCTATACCTTGCCCTTGGCATTTTTTACAGGGTATAGGAACTTCTTAGCCAAAGTGTCTCCTTATTGCCTGGTGTCTGACACAAGCACTTTGCAAGTTTTAGCAGCAAGCTCAGACTCGACTCTACTTTGCTTTTTGTTGACAAGCCGCATGCAACTTAATGTTGCACATGTGAAATGCCAGTTGTGTGGCATGTGGCACTCGCCGGCATCATTCTACAATTTTGATGAATCATGCTCGATGCCATGTCAAGTTGCCTCCCAACTGCAAGTCAAAGTTGACCTTTGATTACACCTGAAATGCGTTTGATTATAATTGAAAACGCAATTGAATTAGTTAAAAATAACATTGCCACTTGTTACTTCAGCCATCTGGCAACATCACACTGTTTGTTGAGTGTAATTAAGTTGAATATATTGTGAATTTCGAGGTGACATTTGAATTGATGTGTAGCTATCAGGAAATAATACCGGAAATGGTACCGGAATCGTTTAACGAAACTAAAGGTTTCGTTTAAGGAACCGGAACAGAAACTTTCATAACTTTGTCAAAACTGAACCGATTTTCAATCGGAGTGTCATTTTCATCATTATTTGGCCTCTTTATTCATTCTGCATTCAAATTTAATTAATTTTGTAAAAAAAAAATATTTTACTCTTAAACCTGGGGTCGGTGCTAAGGGTCCCCCCTTTGAAATTTCGAAAATTTAAAATTTTAAATCTCAAGTTTTCACTTTTAATCATCTTCTAATATCATAATTAGTATAAAACAACACTTTAAAGATGATTCTGAGACCTTTCATTTTTTTGTAAAAAATCATGTCAAATTGAACAAAAATTTTGACTTGTATAATTGACCAACTTCAAACAGCCATAACTTGATCAAAACTCAACCGATTTTCAAGCGGAATGTCATTTTGATAATGGTTTGGAATCTTAATTCATTCTGCATTTAAATTTAGTTCATTTAGAAAATTTAGTATTTTTCGACCATAATTGTTAAGATTCGATTTCGATGCTAAGGGTACCCCCTTTGAAATTTTGAAAATTAAAAATTTTAAATCTCAAGTTTTTACTTTTAATCAACTCCTTATATCGTATTCAGTATAAAACAACACTTTAAATTTAATTCTGAGACCTTTAATTTTTTTGTAAAAAATCATGTCAAATTGAACAAAAATGTTGACTTGTATAGTTGTCAGATACAAAGTCTGACCAACTTCTTACTACCATAACTTTGTAAAAACTGAACCGATTTTCAAGCGGAATATCATTTTTATCATGGTTTGTCCTTTTAATGCATTCTGTATTCAAATTTATTTAGTTTTGTAAAAAAAAAATATTTCTCTCTAGATCCTGGGGTTGGTGCTAAGGGTCCCCCCTTTGAAATTTTGAAAAGTAATATTTTTAAATCAAAAGTTTTTACTTTAAACCAACTTCTAATATCGTAATTAGTATAAAGCAAAGCTTTTAATTTGATTCTGAGGCTTTAATTTTTTTTGTAAAAGTTAAACAATTTTTGGTTTTCAGTGAAAGTTTGTGAAGAAAGCAACCCGCTGTCAAAAATTCTATTGTGGGTGGGAATTAAGAGAGGGAAGTAAGAACAAAGTGTGGTGAAAGATATTGTCAATCTATGCACACTTTGCAAACTATTGAAACTGTGTGGCATGCCACATATGGGCTGTGAGCTGTGTGTCAATATGCAGCTAATATATATTGCAATATCTGATGTATCATGTGTGGTCTCACAGCTGTTGTTGCAGTTGCAGTTGCCATGACGATGGCAACTTTCTTATGGCCAACTTTTTTGTCAAGTTTTGTTGGCTGTTGGCCAAGGCAAAGTGGCAAACCAAAGCAGTGGCCAAATCAACATTAGCTGCCACTTGCCACACGTTCAAGTTTATCGTTTGTCTTGCTGCCATTCATCTCTGTCTCACACTCACACTCTCTCTCTCTCTCTCTTTCTCTTTTCTTTGCAGTTGCTAAGCTGGCAGCATTCGCCGAGGAGGTCAGCACTTCGACTGGCATCTCGGAAGGTGAGTAAACTTGCCACATGCCGCATGCCACACGATTGATGAACTCAATCAAAACTTCACTTACAGAATGGGGATCCGGCTGGAAAGGTGGCACCAACTTTCTCGTCGAGGTCGAAGAAACAGCTGCCATGTCGCCACCGAATGAGGCACGTGGCAGCAGCAACACATCCGACGATTACATCGCTGAGCTGAACAGTCGAGAAGACAGCCAGGATACAGGTGCCACAGGTGCCACAATTACAGCAAATGGCACCACCATCGAAACGGGTAAGTTGGCAGCACTGCAAAAACGGACTCAAAAAATATCAAAACTACCTTAACTAAAATGATCTACCATACTTTAAAGGGACTTTATCAGTGACTTTATATAATGATTATCTTGTTTTATTTTTTTAAGAAAAAATCCTTTGCTTATAGTAGTTAAAAAATATTGTGAAATTCTATAAAAAATAAAACTTGAATTTTATTTTTAAACAAAAAATATAATTTTTTTTTTTTGTTGAAAAAAATAAAACTCAAAGAACAATTATTATATTATAAATTTCAATATAAAGCTTAAAGAATGACTACAGTCCCTGCTTTACATCCTTTAAAAGTTTTTCTGTAGTTTTCATTAAAATCATAATAAAAAATGCTATAAAATGACTTTCAACTGTTTTATAAATCGAACTTAAGACAAGAACTTTATTATATTTATTTAACTATTTTAGAATCAATTTAAAATAAAAACTGCAGAAAGTATATAAATTCTTTAGTATATTGTAGTATAGATGTATTAAATACCATACAAAGATGTTGTCTAAACAATTTAAATGCTACACAAATATTATATATTTAATCCTTGAGAGTTGTGTTGTAGCCTTTTAGCTCATAAGCTGATTACAGCGGTTCGTTAAGTTGACAGTTGAAGAGGCTAAGTGTGCTCGTTTAGATGTAAATATAAATGTGCAGATATATTTAACAAAATAAACAAAACAAAGTAGTGCTATTGAAAATAATTGGCAACTGTTTTAATTTGTAATTGAATTTTCAACCAGTTAAATTGTTCAATTAATGCTCATGAATATTTAAATTATTTAATCGACACATTAATAATTCATTGACTGTTAATTAGGTTCCATTCAGACGAGCGCTTTTTTTTCATCGACAAATTATTTACAGTCGTTAATTTTTCCATTCACCTTATTCGCATCGGTTTTTGCTCTCACAGAATCTGGTCACACTTCAAGCAATTTCATACTAACTAGTAGACATTTGAGCGATAAAACAAACGATAGAAATTATTTGTCCTGTCCCTCTCTTCTTAATATAACTCTCCCTTTTATATTTCATAAACTTCAACCTGTAAACTGGCTTAATAGAGAGAGTTATATTTTTGCAAAAACGCACGTCTTTATATCGATATATCTGAGAATCAGACGCAGCCAACTTAACACGCACTTGCAAGCAAACAGTGCTGCCAGATCGCTGTCAGCTAACCAAATTGTAACGATATGGCAATCCAAAGATTCGATAAGTGTAAATGGAGTAAAAAATATTTGTTAAATTTCAGCAAACTTATAAATTTCAAGGTAAAAACGAAAGTAAAGCTTGCCAAATTTATTGCTTCACATGCAACTAATGCAGGTAATTGAATGTTTATGGTCTTAACTGTTCCAATTGCCACTTTGTGACTAGAAAGCAGCAGAAAGAAGAGAACGTGTCTAAAGCCGGCGATAATTGAATTTCAAACTGTATATCTTGATTTATTTATGCCTTGTACGTGCGCAACAGTTTTAAAAAAATACAAGGTATATATATATGTATAAAATATTTAAAAATAAATGTATTTTCTTGCAGGACCCAAAATCATAGTACGCACCGAGGAGGTTTTGATTGTGGGACTCGTGCTCATCCTTTGGGTTGGGGCCATAATGCTCTTCTTCAATCGCTGGGGCAAAATACGCATGTTGGAACCTTATCAGCCAAAGTTTCAGCAACAACATCGCAGCTCCTGTCCCCTGGTCGATATGGAAGCGGTAACGCCGCATCAGGTAAGCGATAACTAACTATCTGGATTATAATTGAGAGTTTTCTAGGGAAAACTATTTGAATCTATGACTAGTTTGAGCTTAGCTGCAGTTTTCTACATATTATCTTTAAATCTATTAAAAATAATAAATTATAAATATTTTACAGTATATCTACAACTGTAATATATTTAAATTTATTATTTGTGATCGATTTAATAAAAATATGTTGAAAATATAATATTTAATGACATCATAGGCTTAAGAATCTTTTTATCAGAACTTCAAACTGCTAGAAATATAAGAATTCATTCAATCCGAAACTTTATTTCAATATTTTATATAATCACAAGTATTTTTTGTAATATCTGATGATACTTATATGATAATGTAGTCCCAAAAAGTACTATAACTTCACTTAGGTGAATTTCTTAAATTATTTGTAAATACAAATTGGATAAGGATTTCTGAAAAACATTATTTCTTTGTTAAATGTATGATATTTGCATGATATAGTCAGACGATTCGACTAGAACTATCATATGCAGCAACTGTAACAAGTTTTATCAAGAAAGAATTGCTGAGAGTCCAGTTCCGATAGAACTATAGAAGAGTTATGTGTGTAGATGTAGATACAGTGTGGTAAATATATAGATTGATTTAAATGTTCTTAAAATCAATCAATTCTTTTGTTATATGCTTTAAACTTATATCTTAAATAATTGAAATTGTTTTTCTTCCTCTCTTATGCCTTTTCTTTCTTTCTTCTCTTCTGCAGCGCACCTCCGTCTCACGAATGTCGATGGGCATGGTGCACAATCACAATTTGAATATGCCAACGTGTCAATTTGCAGCCTATAATCCCAGTCTTTATGCGAAGGGTAAGCATTTTTCTCCTCCTCCTCCTCCCTCTCGACTTCACGCGACTTTTTTCTGCTTTTCCCCATCTCCATTCTCCTCTCCGTTCTTAGCGCGCTACGTTTGCAACTCATGTAAAATGCAAATGCAATTAAAAATAGAAAAAAAATAGCAGTGAAATATTGAACAACATCTTTTCATACCATGCACATGTATCTACCTGTATGTGTGTGTGTGTGTGTGTGTGCAGCAACGTCTGCACTTTCTGTAGCATACTTTTGTGCGTCATCCAAAGCGTTGACAACTTTGCGATGCAAATAAAGTTAGCAAGAAATTCATTTCAATTGCAACTCATTGACTAATCGAATTCTTCGCAGCAAGTGACAAACTATTCACAATTTTTCAACAATTTAAAAATAGTTTTGCAACTAATTGAAACAATAAATAAATTAGATTGGATTTTACGAATTTTATTTTTAAACAGTGTGAATTAAATAGAAAATATTGATTTGTTCACTGAATTTTTTGGAAATTCAAGTGTGACATTTACTTATCTGATATTATTAATTTTACGAAAATAGAATATCTATAAAACAAGTTGTGTTTATAGTAACTAGCTGACTATGATAGCTTTATTATCTCTATTAATTCTAATCGAAATTCAGAGTATGTTCCAAGTAAACTATTAAATACATTTCAGTAATGATATTAGTAATAGAATTTCCACTTTATCAAAAAAGAAAATCTTTGAAACTTTCAGAATAGGCATATAAATAGATAGATAAAAGGGAACAACTACATATTTTCACACGGTGATTAATTAATGATATTATGGTGTGACTAAATTACACTAAAAACAATACAGATCATTTTGAAATAAAATCCATTTCAATTTTTAATAAAAGACCGAGATAAATAGACTACAAAAATTGCCAAAGTTTAAAGCAGGCATTTAAACGAAACGCTAAGTATGTAATTACAGGGTATCTGCAGTGAGAATACTTGCTTGCTTTTACTATGACTACATATCTTCTTAATAGACTGTCTGTAATGCAGAACAGACTTTTCGCATTAGCACTACATTTCAAGACCACTCTATATAACCAAGTTGAAGTGCAGCAAGCAAAGAAAAAGAGTAAGGGATAGAAAGAGCAACAGAGAGAGAGAGAGAGAGAGCGAAGCACGTAGAAAAAGTCATGTCATGTAAAATGCTTATAAATATGTTTAATGTGAACTACTCGCAGTTGAGGCGTGTCTCCTTTTAAGTGCAGCATTTAGTCGGACTTTTAATGAGTTGCCAGACAATTTAACCGCACAACGCATCGTTCAAGCCGAGTGGTGTGGGAGGGGGGATTGCATGTCTCCCATATGTGGGATAGAGACAAAAGGGGCAAACGAAGCAAATAACAATACAATTTTAATGCCATTTGTTGGCTCGTTGGGAATGTTCGGGTCATGTTTGGTTGTTGGGGGCATGTGGCAAGTATACAGCAGCGACTTTCACTCTGACTTTCACTGTCGCTCTGCAATTAAATCTTGTGAAAAACGCGCACACATCCACACACACACACACCCACACACCCACTAACACACACGTAGCTGCGGAAAAACTGCGTTAAGCAGGCAAAACCACAGTGGTTCTTTTGAGCATATTAGCTGGAATTCATTAATTACTTTTTCAAATATGTCGGCGAATTGGACCCACTTGCAATTCGAATTTCACAAAATGCCGGTTTGTTGCACCATAAAATTGTCTCAGCTATGTTGTGTGAAAATTTCGGCCTCCTAGGTCTTACGGTTTGGGCTATGCAATGATCAGTGAGTGAGTGAATGCGTCAGGACAAAGAGTTTTATATATATAGATATACAGCAAAGATTTAAAATTTTTTTTTTTCTTTTAGCACTTAAAAATGCATAGATTTATTTGTTACCAATAAAATAAAGCATACTATATATAGTATAGTTTTTTAACTTGATAAAAAAAGTAAAACTTTCATTCTGCATTTTGTGCAGCAAAAATATACAATTTAACTTTTCAAAAAATGCTTAAATAATTTAACAATGTATTAACAATGTAAATAAAACATGTAAATATTGTTTACAAATTTAAATTTATCGGAGCTAAATTGTCCAAATAGACCACTGTGCGTGAAGAATGGGAAATGGCAAATGGTAATGAAAATGGAAGCTCAGCTTGCCTACGAAAAGAATTAAGAGGCATGTTCCTGTGCTTATAAGTGTGTGTGTGTGTGTGTGTGTGTGTGTGTGTGTGTGTGTGTGTGTGTGTGTCTGTGTGTGCATGTCAACACTTGCTCAACACATATGCTATTTACTCGAGCTGATGAAATTTAAGGTTTGTGCGTTCTCGCTTAGCATGATGGATCTCAGTTTGTGATGTGAAAATACATCGACAAATCGATTTTTGGTAAATCGTTTTTCCATTACTTTAACGGGATTATTATTTTAACGATTAATAGAGTTAATGTATTCATTTTCATAAATAAGCGACAATCCAAATCTAATTTGATTCTGCATCAAAATTGGAAAATTTAATTTTTTTTCAACACTCTGTTTTTTCTTTATTTCCTTGCCCTTTGACACTTTTTCTAAAACTTCAAGAATCATAACATTGTCAAATCTTAAGCGATTTTTAAACTGCATCAAAATCGAATAATTCATTTTTTGAAGTCACTGTCAATATTTTTCTTTCTTTTCCCTTGATCCTTTTTAAAAACTTCAAACTGTCATAACTTTAAGAAATCTCAACCGATTTCCTTGCGTAATGCTAATTCTTATCATTATTTTTTCCCTAATTTGATTCTGCATCACAATTGGAAATTTCAATTTTTTTTCCGTCAATGTCCATTTTTTTTCCATGTATGTATTTCCCTAGATACTTTTTCAATGACTTCCCAACTGTCATAACTTTGTCAAATTTTAACTGATTTTCGTGCGACCTTTTTTTAATTTTGCGTCACAATTAAAAAATGTTATTTTATATCACTGTTTATTTATTTATCAATAGTAAAAGGAAAAATGAATTTCCAAATTTATTTATTTTGAGTTTGAACAAATTTAAATTTATGACCCTCTACATATTCTTTCTTAAGTGCATATAGCATAGTTGCTGGATTTTACTGCCAAACCTTAAGATATTTTAAGTTTTTTTTACTGTTACAGCTTGGTAGGATGCATAATGAAATTTCCATTGAATTGCTAATGAAATCAAGCTAATTATCACGTTATGCACTGCGCATAAACGTTTTCTAAATTTCCGCTCATTTGAATACACGACAGCCCAAAACGTTTCCGCTCACAAAGAAATAAGAAAACTCATTCAACTTTAATGCTCGTATAATTTCAGGTTACGCCTCCCACGTCTCACACGTCTCGAGGCCCCGTCAGAACTCCGTGTTCGTTGGAGCCAGCACGAGTCACTATTTGATGCCGAGGCCGCCAAGGAAGACGCGCTCGGCGATGGATCTGCACTCGATGGTTCTGGATGAGAGCGCCGAGCAGGTGTAGATACAGATACTATCTGCTAGATAGCATAAGATACAAGTTATGGGTGTGGTTGTATGTGTGTGCGACTGTGTGTATCTGTGTGTGAGTGTGTGCGAGAGAGAAGTGCATTAAGTAAGTCGGTGAATAAGTAAGTAGGAGTAGGCGTAGAGGTTTATAATTAGTGCGGAGCTATAGAAGATGCAGCAGAGGAAAGAGAAGATATCAAAATAAAGATGAAGAATACGAACAACACTGTCCAAAAATTTGCAACTATTTACAACGTGTTTACAAACTCAAAGCTACGCAATGCTTAAGACGAGACAGCAATAAATAAGCTACTCCCTGTCTCTTTTTCTCTCTCTCTCTCTTTATATATATCTATCTATCTGTCTCTATATTAACTAAAGTTTCTTCTTAGTGTCATTTCATATATGCCTATTATACAGTGGACGCAGCGTGATTTTAAATCAAATTTATCATTAAATAGGCTGGATATAAAGTTTTCTTTACCAGTTAAAGACAGCAACGTAGCTGGCAGCTATGAAACTCACACTCTAAGCTGTCAATATAAAGAAACCAGCTTTTGTCTAGAAACACAGCAAATGCTAAAAAGCGAGCTTATATAAATTAGCATTTTTCCATTATCATTTTTCACCGATACTTTTAGTGAAAACACCGTCGATGCTCACCGAGAAAAACAAAAATTCTGAAATTCTTCATAGTCAGACCAGATTCAGAGATAACAAAAAACCGACGGTGCTAAAGTGTTGTTGAAAAACTTAAGTAAAAAAAAACATTTAGGCTGACAAGCAGCTGCCAGCTATGACACACAACATCACAGAGCTTAGCTTTTGTCAGCATTCAAATCACGCAGCGTCTCACAAGCTTAACCTCAAATTTTTGTAGTATTATTATCGTATGCTTAGATCTATTTATATTCTTATACAAAGAAAAATATATATGTATGCTCGTAACAGTCTCCCAACTAACGACTCTCTCCTCGACACACAAGATATTTGCGTTATAATAAACAGATTTTTTAACTTTAGTTCTAATTAAGTAACGATTTTTACTAAATATATTAACAAGCAGAGAGAAAAGTTATTGAAATAAAGAATTAAGTTGCAAATGCAAAGGCTCAAATAAACCACATACGAGTAAATATTTATATATATGTAATCCCTTAACTACAAGTATCTCTATAACTATTTATATATCTAAATATGTAACACCTATATTTAAATACATATGTATTTATGTTTATACCTAGAATCTCAAACCAAGTATCTATTCTGGTCATCTCGATTGCAAATTCTTCGAATTGCGTAGTACATAGATTGTATCTTTGTATCTTGTATCTTTTAGCTGTCGCTTAACAAACTTGTTGCCGCTCCTATCTCTGCCTAAAAATAAATAGGTAACTGTACTAAATTTCGACCAAGAATGATCAAAACACTAAACGAAGAACAACTACAACCAAAGTATAACTAACGAAAGCTTTAAATTTTCAAAATAAAATAAACAACCCATCCAAACTGAATAAACTAAAAGATATACATACATATAAATAAATATATTTTAAGATTCTTATCTGTATGTTGTATAAATTCAACTAAAGTCTAAAACTAACCATGCGGAACAACTAATTAAACTATAACTAAAACCAATTGTTAAACACATCTTTAAAAAATAAATATTTACAAAGAATTAAACTGTTGGATTACAGCTGTATATACACATTTAAGTACATATGTATGTACTCTATATATAAGAATAATAAGGGTATTCCCCGCGCTGGTTCCTAATATCCTTTGTGCAAGTGTGGCAACGCCAGGCCGTTAAGTTGGCAAATCTCTTCGCTTTGAAAGGCGTGAAGATGCATATTTAATTGTCAATTGCAAAAATTTAATTACTTATCAAAAATTTGCATATATTTTGAACTGGTGGCAACACTGTCTATTAAAATGTGTTAAATCTTAGTATAGCGAAAAGTGGTGTTTTAAAACGCATCAAATATTTCATTTGAACTGAATATATAGTGTGGTAACACTCCTAATTAATTTTAAAAAAAATACAAAGTTCTTTTTAAATCCCAAACACGGCAAAAAATTAAAGAATTTAAATTTTTTGAAGCCACGGAATACCCTCAATACCAAATTTTTTTTAAAAAGTGTTCCAAGTTTAAAGAGTACTCAAACACTGACATAGAATATACATATGTATATATGTACGTGTATACATATTTATATACTATTTACTATTTGGCAAATTGTATTTTACATATTGTATTTAGTGAGGGCAAAACGAAAGAAACAACTTTTAATTAAATGTCTCTAATGTATTGTATACTTGTGTACTCGAAAGTATATAAATATGAGAACATTATATACATATACCAATTTAAAAGTACTTATATATACTCGTATACTACAAATATCAAACCAAAAATTATTATGTAAAACCAAGAAGGCAAACAATTATATACAATAAAAAATTTCGACAAATTAAAATGAAATTATTATATTTCAAGCGAAACATTTATTTGGGTGGTGCGGGTGGTTAGTTCATAAAAGTTGTAGCTTCCAGCCATTTGAAATTTAATTATAACGGTCGTATCCTTGCAAATTTTTCAAGGACTTGTTGCATTTAGCTCGCACTGACCAATGCTATTGATTGACATTCAAGGATAATAAGCTCATTTAATTTTTTTGTTTTATATGTCTACTACAGGATTTAAAGGACTATCTAGGAATTTTATGTCAACCCTATATCGTAACTTTCCACTAGGATAAGTCAAATTATAGCTAAAATAAAGAGATCCTTTGCAGAAAAATTGCTCTAACTCGGCTATATCCTTGCAGAATTTGTAAGGACTTTGTACGTTAAATTCGCAAAGATAAACTCTATCGATTGTCATTCAAACAAATTGAGGTCATCTAAGAATTATTGACTTGAAAAATTTCAGTCTAAGTTGCTCGCGAACAGGCTGTAAATACAAAAATCTTAATAACTCAAAAACCAGCACGACGATTTCAATGTCCTTTGGTCAGTTGATGAGCCTAGTCAAAACGCTTCGTTTGACATAGGGCTCAACAGGATCAGACAGGATTCAGCCGAGTTATAGCTATTTATTTCGTACACAAAAAAGTCCTTCTAACTTGGTTGCTGTAAGGACGATCGTCCTTTAAATTATATAATTATATTTGTTGTGATTAGTTCTATCAATGGACCAAAGGACATTCGGCTAGTCCTTCAAATGTCCGAGCTACAGCCGATTTTGTGTTTTCTGGGCATTTTTTCTGAGCAAACACCTTAGAAAATTTGGTGAAAAATTTTGTTTGCAATAGTGGAAGTCCTTGAATGCCAATCGATAGTCCTGTTGTCTGTGAATAGAAAAATGCGTATCCTTCGGAAATCCTTAAGGATACTGCTGAGTTATGGATATGGAAATGTTGCAATTTAGCAAAAAAAAAAAGGTGCAAAATCATAAAAATATGACTTCATCCTAAAGTCCTTTTGTCCTTAAGTATTCAGATGATTTCTAGGATCTCTGTGACCAAGCATTTTAGCTCACAATTATATATTACCAGTTACTGAGAAAAAATTACACAATATAAATTTCGTTTTTGCTTTTATTTATTTGCTAAAAAAAGGATACAGTGAAAGTAACAGAGGAAATTAGAGAGAGAGAGAGAGAAAGTGAAACAAAAGAAGAAAAAGAGAGAGAGAGAGAAAGTGAAACAAAAGAAGAGGAAGAGAAAAAAAGGGTAGGAAGTGTAAATTATTGTTATCAGATTATTAATGTATATACATTTATTTTGCTCTATAGTCAATTGCTTTGATTTAACTGCTGATTATGGCAAAGATTTCCTGATCTTCGACGGGTCGCAAAGGCTCTGAAAGCGAATACAAAGTATTGTGAGATGAGAGGCAAACTAAAATACACTATAGATGGGTATACTTACAGGGCATAAAGAGCTGCCAATTCTTGATGAAATGGGTCAGCTCCAACTCGGAGATTACTGAGACTTCTAGGTCAGCTAGCCAACGAATCATTTCTTCTTTTTTTACAGTGCGTTAAGCCGTTCTTCGCTAAAGACGAGATCCTTAAGATAGCCTAGTTCCTAAAGAATACAAAAAAAGACACATTTATAAAGAAAATACGGGAAAGAACAATATATTAAATAAATAAACAGAGCTGCCACATTGTAGAAAGAAAAGAACGAACACGTATAGCAGTCAGCATTTTGTCAGCTTAGTCAGTTCAGTTTCAAATTACATAGCGGAGTTGCCACCTTGCAAGAAATTACTGTAAAGTAGATGCCACTCTTTGCAAGCATTTTCAAATTATTTTCAATCAAGGTATCTTGGAGTTTTTAATTGTCTCATCTTAAAAGTTGAAACTTGAACATATTTTAAAAACTCGTTATCTTAAAAACCACCAGAAAAGGTTGAGTTCAGCAAATAAAAAAAAATTAAATACTAAAATCGTTTACTTTATAAAACTTTTGACAAATTTATATATTCTCTAGATATTCTTTAATAATTTATACGGATTATCGGAATGTCGCAATGCTCCCAGCAGGAACTACAAAGACAGCTGTTCAAGCTGGGCTGGACAATTGGACAACAGAAACGTGAAAACTATGCATCCGGTGAGATAATTCCCATGCGTCAACTGTCAAAGGTCAACCAGAAGCAGGAATCCCCAGAGGGTGACATAAATCAAAGTGTGGATAAAGTAAACAACTTTGAAACAAATAAGCCCAAACTGCAAAAGTCTTAGATTTCAAATGGATTCAAAGTCAAATTAATACCTATTTCAGCAGTCTGAACTTTGGCCTTAGAATCAAGTTTATATCGAAATTTACATTGCGGCTCAAAATTAATTAAAGACGCATTTCATAACATGTTCATCTGGTTTTAGTAAAGTTTCATTCAATTTGTGAAAACAAGACCGATTTTTAAGCGGAATATCATTTTGATCGCGGCTTGGCCTCTAAATTCATTATGCATATAAACTTAAATTATTTCGTTAAAAAAATGCAACTCCCCCTATCTTAATTAGTAAAAAACAACACTATAAAGCTGATTCTGAGACCTTTCACTTTCTTGTCAAAAATCATGTGAAATTGAACTAAAATATTGACTTGTAAAATGGCTAGGTCAAGGGATTGACCAACTTCAAACTTTCATAACTTTGTCAAAACTCAACCGATTAGTAAACGGAATATAATTTTGATCATGATTTGGAATCTTAATTCAATCTACATTCAAATTTAATTTAAAAAAAAAAAAAAAATTTTCTTGGTTTTGATTTCAAGGCATAGGGTCCCCCCTTTGGAATTTTAAAAATTTAAAATTTTAAATCTCAAGTTTTCACTTTAAGTCAACGCCTTCTATTGTAATTAGTATAAAACAACACTTTAAACTTTATTCTGTGACCTTTCATTTTCTTGTCAAAAATCATGTGAAATTGAACAAAAATTTTGACTTGTGAAATAGCTAGGTCAAGGGATTGACCAACTTCAAACTTTCATAGCTTTGCCAAAACTCAACCGATTTGTAAACAGAATATCATTTTGATCATGATTTGTTCTCTTTATTTATTCTCCATTCAAATTTAATTAAAAAAAAAAATTTAATAAAAAAAAATATTTCTTGGTTTCGATTTTATAGCATAGGGTCCCCCCTTTGGAATTTTCAAAATTGAAAATTTTAAAACTCGATTTTTTACTTTTAATCAACTTCCTCTATCGTAATTAGTAATAAAAAAACACTTTAAAACTGAGTCTGAGACCTTTTATTTTTTTGTCAAAAATCATGTGAAATTGTAAATTTCGTTAAAAAATATTTCCCCTCTGAATCTTTGTTCTGATTTTAATGCAAATTTGAAATCCCAAGCTATCACTTTCTATCAAGCGAAGCCCAGATAAGTTTTGATTTGATTGCCTGAATATATTTAATACAATATAAAATTAAAAAAATATTACAGAAATATGGAGAGACGTAAGCTTTAAATGGATAAAGAGAGTTGAAAGAATTAATTGAAAACAGTCAGGAAGAGTAGATTTTATGAGAATTGGGTTTATTGCCATAAAAGTGTGCTTTGCAAGTCTTGACCCAAGGAAAATTGAATGGTATCAAGGACATAAATCAGTGCCTGAAGATTGAAAATCGCATAACAATAATACATATAATGGAAAACGATATTCGTTCTCGTAAATGTGGCACAGTTCGATTCAATGACTGCAACTCGCAACTCCCAAGTGTGTTCTTGCAACAGAGTCATGTCTCAAGCATGTTGGCCATGTTGACGTTCTTGGCTCTTGGCTGTTGGCTCTTAGCTGTTGCCCTATTCACTGTTGGCCTCTTTGTTGCTTTGAGGCCATAAACAATCGGAGTAAATGGGCAAGAGGCGCGTAAACTGCTGACAAGGATGCATAAAATGGATGAGGAATTGCTAAATGTGGCCATAAAGCAGCCGACCGATGCCACTGATGGGTTCAAGTGCATTGAATTTATGGCCAATGCAAAGACATCTAGCCAGGAGTCTTTTCTTTACTCTCTTCCTCCCTCCTCCTCCTGCCCCGTCGACAGTGTGTCGCCTGAACTTGCAGTTGCCTGCAACACATTTCAAGCCAAGGTCACAACTTGCAACTGCAACAGCGACAACAACTTGGCCAAGTTAACAGCTTAAATTGCTGCCAATCTTGCACCAAATGAACTCCATATATTTAAGGGATTACGGATTAAGCATAAAGGATTCTAATTGGACCCTTCAGGCCAGCTGTTTGTCCACTTCCTCAGCTTAAGCTGAGCAGTTTTCCCCATTTCCATTACCCAAATGAAAAGTGCTTGCAAGTCCTTGACAAGGACACGTGCGAGCAGCTTGCCATATTTGTCGACAGACACTTCAATGAGCTTAGTACACTGAGAGAAATGGGTGGCGCAACTTTTGGAAACATTAAAAAAAAATGTTCGATAGCTAAACAAATTTTATTAAAAGAATTTTCGTCAAAAAAGTGCTTGAAAAACTAACAATTTAAAAAAATAGAAAACATTTTGATTCTAAGAATATATTTAGTTTGTATTTGGCTCTTAAAGTGCT
Organism: Drosophila innubila; assembly: GCF_004354385.1. Taxonomy (NCBI): domain Eukaryota; kingdom Metazoa; phylum Arthropoda; class Insecta; order Diptera; family Drosophilidae; genus Drosophila; species Drosophila innubila. The sequence goes on along the minus strand of NC_047626.1, from coordinate 4,773,145 downwards.
CTTAACTTAAAAAAATATATTTAAGATAAATGTATTTTTTCATACATTTTTCAAAATAGGGGAAATCGAGCATTTAATCCATTGGCCAGTCAAAAATTCTATCAAAATACATATTAAAAAAAAATTTAAAAAAAAAATAAATTGAGCGAAAGCATTGTAGCATTTATAATCTGAATGTATGGATTAGTCAACCAGTCAATCAATTAGAAAGTCAATCAATCAGTGAATCAATTTGACCATAAATTGATCAATTTGTCAATAGAAAATTCAAACAAAATATTGCAAAATAACACTTACAAAAAAAATTAAAAAAAAAAAACAAATAAAATATCTCATAATTTACAGCACTTATAAGCTGAGTGTATTGACTGTAACATACACAGCTTTTGGCCAAGTTAAGACCATAGAAGTGACAGCTCTTAAATATGAGCATGCTAATCTGCATAGCTATGCAAATGATAACTATACAGATACCCAGTGATATTCCGCATCTATGCAAATCTCAGAGAATTGTCACAAAACTGCGCCCAGTTTGATTGACGTGACAGCTCTGGCAGAGGGGGAGGAGATGAAGGAAGGGGTCAAGGGAAGGGGGAACTAACAAATATGTATATTTGCATAAAAATGCAATGCCATTGTAACATCATTCAGCATGAAAAATCCACAAAACACTGCCCCTCATCATTATTCTCCTCTCGCATTGTCCACAGTAAACGGACAGTCGAACGTTGGAATAAAAGAGGAAGAGAAGAGAGAATGGAAAAAACGGCAAATGAAAATGCTTAGCCTACTTTTTTGGGCATTTGGAAAATTTATGTGCTGCAGCTGGAAAAACTTAATTGCTTTTGGCTTTTGGGCTTTCATCATAATTTTAAAAGGCATTGTTGTTGTTGTTGTTGTTGTTGTTGTTGCGCTTCTTTTGCTTTCCCCTCCCCCTCCCATTTGCGTGTCCTTGTTGTTGTTCTCTGTGTTGTTGCTGATTTTTCAATTTTCCTTGGCGCGTTTTTCTACGCTTCGTTTGCTTTTTCACTCGTGTTGCTGCTTCTTCATCTTCTGTAGCTTCGTTAACTTTGATTTGTCCACTGAGAGACATTCAAATGAAATTTCACAGCATCCCCACATACAAAACACACACACACAACACACACACACAACACACTTTCTCTCATATACATCCATAAGCATAAGGCAAGTATTTTTTATACCTTATAAATGCAACCAAATAAGGGTCGTTTGGCTACGTTTTGTACTACAATTTTTAGAGTTATTATTTTATACAAATTGTAGAAGAACCATAGATCTAATGATAGAAATCGCATTTATTATGTTCACTCAAAAGAATCTTAAAGTTTCGCTAAATTAAAATATTTTAAAAATAAAACAAAAATATCAAAATAATATAATAATACAGAAATAAATTATAATAATCAGGGGTGTTCCTGAAAAGTCAAACAACCGAATATCAACCAAAAATGTATGCACTTTTTATTTATATAAAAAAAAAATAAGGAAATTTTATAAAAACAAAAATAAATATATCAAAATCTAATATAAATAAAATCATCTAAAGACTAATCAATATTTAAATAAATATCATAAATATCATATTAATCGATATGTGTAAAATGTGAAAATGTTAATAATAAAATTTAAAAAAAAATATATTTATGAAAATTGATTGAATACAAAAATTAATATAATAAGCTTGAGATGAAACAATAGTTGAAAAATATACATAGTATCCATTTATGAATTTATTCATTTTGACTAGTGCATTTAATTATAAGAAATTATTGTAGAGATAGAAAAAATCCAATTAAAAATTCAAATAATTAATGATACTAGGAGACTGCACATAATTTGAATCTAATTGTATTAGTTTCAATTTATCACATTTTACTTTATAATTTTAACTTTATCCTTATTAATTTTAAATTATTAATGATTTATATTTTATTATTAATTTTAACTCAAATTTTTTTAGACGACTCTCTAAATAAATCAATAAATAATTTAAAAAAATATGATTAATAATTATTAATATTTTAGAAATGGAATTAGTACATAATTTAAAAAATAAAAAATTATATTTTAAAAATGAAACTTCAAAGACATTTAAATTCAATTAAATTTAACTCAATTAAAAATAATTAAAATATACTCGTATAGTAACAGTAGGAGAGTACACATAATTTGAATCTATTTCTATTCTTTTTTTCAATTTATCACATTTTACTTTTTAATTTTAGCTTTATCCTTATTAATTTCAAATTATTTATGATTTATGTATATTTTATTATTAATTTTAAATTTAATTTTTTTAGACGACTCCCTAAATAAATAATTTAAAAAAACATAATTAATATAAATTAATATTTTAGAAATGGAATAAATAAATAATTTAAAGAACCATAAATTTAAATTTATCACATTTTACTTTTTACTTTTAACTTTATCCTTATTAATTTCAAATAATTTATGATTTATGTATATTTTATTATTAATTTTAAATTACATTTTTTTTTTTGACGATTCTTAGTTGACTATAAATATATAAATCAATAAATAATTAAAAGAGCCATAAATAATAATGAGTAATATTTTAGAAATTGAATAAATAAATAATTTAAAGAATAATAAATTATATTTAAAAAACGAAACTACAAAGACATTTTTTGTGCTCAAGCAAATTAACGTGTATGCTAATTGCAATTACAGGGTATGTCTAAGTGCATGTACTTGACACTGTGAACGGTTGTTGTTGGTTGTGCTACGGGCAATCGCCGGAAGCATTCAATTGTCATCGCGTTGTCCCTGTGCAAGGACACACTCAAACCTGCGCATTTATAGGTGCGACTGTGTGTGTGTGTGAGTGTATGTGTGTGTGGGTCTGGTATCTTGGGTGTCACATAAAGTGGAAAAAGAATGAAAGCAGAACAGTTTCAATGTTGCCACAAGAGTGATCACTTTAATTGCTGCATTTTGTTTTGACAATATAGTAAACGTAAATTCGAAATGTTCGACGTCATTCGATTTGTAATATATATATTGTATAAATGTGTGTGCAATATGTTAAATAAATTACACATCTATTAAATTAATGCACTGCTCCATTACGCAGCAGAAGAAGCAGAGAAGGCGAAGAAGAAGAAGAAGGAGAAGGGAAGAAACATTTGACTTTTGTTTTAATAGTTTGTCCAGCTGATTGATTGCCTCCCTGGACTTCATTCCCTGCTGCAGTTACTCTTCCTGTTTTGCATCCACTATGAATGATGGCAAGCTGTTTGTTTGCTTGTCTGTATGTGTGTGTGTGTGTGTGTGTGTGTGTGTGTGTGTGTGTGTGTGTGTGTGTGTGGCATGTGGCATGCCCTGAGGCAACGCGTGTGGATTTCAAGTACAAACAAGCGCTCGAAGCGAATTTGATTAACAGCCAACAGCTTCACATTGTTTGGCCTCCGATTAATCACTTGCATTTTAAAGGTAAACTAGATGATACCCTTAGCTTAGTAATTCCTCCTTCTGTCTTTCTTCTTTATCTGACCCTCTTCTGAAGAAAATTCCTTACCTTAAATTTAAGTACAAATTTCGCAGTCTTTTGATAATTGCAACAGCTTACAGCTGTTTACAGGGTAGTTGCTAGTCGTACACACTCTTGCTTTGCATAAGCTTACCTACAGCTGCGAAAACACATCTCAAGCTATAAATCGCAGCAATTTAAGCTTTTCTTAGCGGAAGAGAAAATAGTTTTTTATAGGAAAACTTCGTAGCTGAAAATTATTTTCTCCAAACCGATCCATAAAAATAATATAACTTAACTGGCTAGCCCCAAGTTAACTAAATAAACCATCGTCCAATTCGACCCAACTCAATTTACCACAACATTTATAAACCTTTCCCAACCAAATATTACATAACCTCACTCCAAACCTAGCCTAACTCACATAAATTAAACCTAACCTGAGCAATTTTAACGTATCCCTCGCTATACAGCAAGTGCTCAACTCTAGCTGCTAAATCCTTAAGTTATTTAAGACCTACAGCCTGAGTGTCGTCTAACATATCTAAGAATAATCTGGTTTAACTTAAGCGTACCCTAAAGGATATTCCACCTTGCTCAACCTAACCTAACTTTATTTAAATATTATTAGACTTCTTATCTCTACTGAGTACATTAACAAATTATTTAAGGTTATAAGACAGAAAATCGTTTATACTCAGCCTAACCTAACTCTAAATTTAAGCGAAGTTTATCTGAACTATTAACTTAATAAATATCGTCTTATCTATTAAAAAAAAAGAGTCTAACTTCGTTAAAAGTACTACTATACTTACTAGACCTTAAAATTACTTAGTCCTCCATCTTAATTCAAGTTTATATTCTCCATAATCATCTTATAAATCTTTTATAAATAAAAAAAAAGCTTCAAAGTTATATTTTATAACTCAAGAAATAAAGAAAAATATCTTTAGCTATGACTGTGCTTATCTATGAAAGAAGTAGTGATAACAGGGTTGCCACCTAACTGCTGTGGCTTTAATCTTTTTTAATTTATAAGTGAAAAGAGCTGCAAAGTAATATTTTATAGCTCAAGAAATAAAGCAAAATATCTTTAGCTATGACTGTGCTTATCTATATAACAAGTAGTGATAACAGGGTTGCCACTGCTGTGGCGAAAAACTAATAAAAAGTGAAATCCCCCTTAAAAAAAAACCGTGTAAAACGAGTCAATTATCGCGTGAAAGCATAAATCAGTTGTCATATCTCATAGACAGCGTTAAATGGCAACAGGAAGACCTAAGGGCAAAGAGAGAGAGGGAGAGAGAAAGGGGGAGAGAGAGAGAGGGAGAGAGAGAGATGGCAGAGGACAGGGAGGGCAGGTGAAGTGAGCAATAATTATGCTGTGACCGAGCCAAATATACCAACAGATAAGTGCCAGCGGATAGAGGTAGACAGTTAGAGGATAGGGGAAGTAAAGGGGGGCAGACGTTGTCCTGTCTTCTTACTCTACCCCTTCCCTTAGACCGACCACACTGTGCAGGACAGATTGAATGCGAATCTTCTGTGTTTTTTCGGTGACAAATGCAATAAAAACCCAAAAGCGACGCGTATCATTTTCATTGTTAGTTGTTATGGCCAGCTTAGAGGGGTAGACAGGGGAGTGAAGGGCTGCAGGGGCTGTAGGGTGGTACGGCTGGTCAGTGGGCGGGTGTTTTTGGCGCAGTTTGATTAATGACAGCCATTGCGGCACTGAGTGATGAGCGGCTTTGACAGTGGAGCACGACACAAGGGACACTTCGAGTAAACCGAGACCCAAGTCCAGGGCCACGGATCAGGGCCAGGGCCACTTTTCTGCTCATGGATGCCACTTTATTATAGTGCAGACAGCAAAACTAAGTTGCCGCTTTTATGACCATCAAATGTGGCCATTTTAAACCAAGTCGGGCAGAAAGTGTTGACAAGCCTAGCAAATACCCTCTACATATATAGAAGAAAGTGTGAAACTGATCGAAAAATCCTGTCTTCAAAACGGTTGTATAACAGTTGTATAACAGTTGTATAACAGTTGTATAACAGTTGTATAACAGTTGTATAACAGTTGTATAACAGTTAAATAACAGTTGTATAACAGTTGTATAACAGTTTAGCAAAACTTTATCGAAACTTGACAAAATATGCCTTAGCACTTTTTGAAAAACCACAAAGTGTCATAGCTATGTAATATATTAACCTCTATTTTTATTCTGCATCAAGATTTTAAAATTATTTTTTTTTTTTTTTCTCATTACTTGACCTCTAATTTCATTCTGCATCAAAATTGTAAAAGCAAATTTTTTCCACCACTGTCTATTTGTGCCATACTTTCCCCTTGACACTATAAACAAAGTGTTTTGGGAAAATCTCAATGTAGCAGTATGCACATTGTTTAGAACTTCAAGTGTTTTAATTATTGCGAATAAAATTTAACAGTCACATGAAAACGAAATGTTAAAAATAAAATTTGTAATGCACTTATGTTTACATAGATGAGAGAACAGAGGGAGTTTAACAGGAGTGTAATCGTTAAATGTATTAAGTGTACTTAGTTTGTGATGTCATAGCAGCCAGCTGCTGTCTGTCATTTCGTACAGGGTATAAGAGAGCTCGAAAAGAAACAGACGCGGCTGCCAAAGAACGGGAAATCAATCAATTTGTGGAAAGGGGCGTCGGAGCGATAGGCGTGGCAGTGACGCCCCCAACTGTCATCAATGTTTACGAGGGCTCTATAATGACAACATTGTTGGGAGATGAGCAGTGTTGCAAGTGAGCTATCGCATAATCAAAAGACACGCAGCCTCATCAAGTTTTTTGTTTGTGATGAAGAGAGACAGAGATAGAGAGAGGGCGGGGAGTTGTGGCAGATTCCTTCAAGCCATGAACAATGCGTGAAAATAAAACGGGCGATAATGAGTGCGTGCTGGACGCTGACCCGCCAGCTGGCCCCTTCATATAACATCATCATCAACAACAACAATGGCCATGTGCGTCCAAAAGCAACTCCAAAAAGGCAACAAGCCGCAGTCATCATCATCATCAACATCATCATCGGTCCATCCATAAAGCGAACGCACCGAAAATTGAGCTGTCAAGGACAGCAAACGGCGGTACAGCCTCAATCCTCGCAGTCGCGACCATGAAAGCCACACAAAGTCCCAAGGATTCAAGTTGCATTTGACCCATAAGCTCAACCACTTCAAATTGAGTTTTTCTAAATGTGAAAAACGTTTCTTTTCTGTCTTTTCATTCCCCCACAAATCCATCTTTTATCATTTTTTGGTCCGCTGATGACAATAGAAAACAGAACTAAACAATACAAAATTAAGTCGTTGGGGTTTGTTGTGTTGGAAAAAAGGACGGAACTTAATTGGCAAGATACGTTTGCGAAATTTAATATTTTTAGGTCAGCAAAGGGTCAACAATTAATCGACTTGCTCTTATTAAAGTAAATAAACATAACATGTAGAGCAAATATAAATACAACTGTATGCCGTTCCACATGTAATTAAACTGTTTAGCATATCTAGAACTTACCAACAAATGAAGTTTGTATTCAATTTCAAAAGCTGCGCGCATCTGCTGAAAACAGCACAAAGCGTTGCCAGACATTATGCGTTCACAAATGTTAACAGAACTGCTCCACACTCAAAAAAAAAGGAGTCACTCCACAGCTGTTAAATTATAAGCTTTTTTTTTGCACAACACGACTAATTTTTAGCAAATGTGAAAACAAGTTTGTTTACATGCTTTAATTTAAAAAAAAAAGAAGTTGTTTATAGATATGATTATATTAAGTAGCTAGTAATAAATTGCAAGGAATGCAATTACTACATAAAGTCATCAGATTCGTTGCCGGCATCGTAGTTGGTGCGCATGTTCTCCGATTTCTGCAGCGACGCATAACTGCGCAGCTCCGCCTCCAATTCGCGCTGTTTTGCCGCCTCCTTTTCCTTCTCGCGATTCTCGCGTTGCAAACGTTTCTGATCCTGACGATCGGCCGCATCGCGTGTCTCACGCATGCCACGAAAATCGGGATGCTCCTCCTCCGTTTTGGTCTTATTCAAACGATTGATAATCTCATTGATGCGCTTCTCCAGGCGTATTTTGCGCACTGCCTTCTCATCATGATAGGCCACCTGGCCGGGTTCCATGTCCGGTGTCTTCTTCAGATTCTCCCACATGGTGTAGACCACTTCCAAATTGTTGACCTTATTTCCCTGTATGCTGTTCGCCTTGCAGAGCTGTGCGGCATCCACCAGCACATCGGTGGGTATATCATCGATAGTTTGTCCTTTGCGTAGGCGCAAATAAACGTGAGCCGATGACAAATTGTGCACATGGAACCAAACATCTTCCGGCCAGCCCCAGCGGATTAGCTCCTCGTTCTCGTGCTTGTCGCGGCCCATGTACAGCATTGCCGTCGGCTGCACCACAGTGCTTTTAAAATAGAAAACCATACTGTTTGGCACAATTAACAATAGCTCTTAATTAAATGTTATTTTATTTTGACAACTAGTTTTACTCAAATTAACAGCTGACACTTTAGCAGTGGCATGTTAAGTAGCTTATGCTAAAGCTGTCAGCTGCAGCCGACTTCAAGCTCATCATTGACGTGAAGCTTGCTGCGCTCACCAACTGTTAACTTACATTACAGAGCTGTTAGCCTTACGACATGTAAACAATTAATAACGACTTTTTGAACTGATATTATTTTAACTAGTTCTTAGCTGGCATTGCAAGCAATTACTGTGCTATATGCTTACAAGCAATTATGGTTAATTTTACAGAGCACAGTCATGTTTTTAACTTATATACACAAATATTTCTATACGATGTATACAGTTTATTTTAGACGCCAGACTTTTCTACAGACGTATATTCAAAATTATTTAAGCAGCTGTGTCTGTGTGCTGGCGATTCTTATGTAAATATAAATGCATTTACGTTTTATTGCGAGTGTATAGTTGTGTTTGTCAATTAATATGTGTGCCAAGTTAACAAGCAAATGTCTCAGTCTCAGTGTCTTGACAATTGCAAAAATGATTGAGTTTAAATTGATCGTTTACATTTCACAATTGTTGAAATAACATCGAAATAATTAGAAAGGTGAACAAATAAATACATATATAATAAATGACAAGGCAATGAACTGTTTTTTAAACCCGTTTTGTCAAATCACATGTGGTTCTCGTAATGAACCCCAAATTTAAATGACAAATCAGTTTTCTGTTACTCTGTCTGCTGTTTGTCTCTGTGTATTGTTTTTGTAAAATAAATTGCTACAAATTAGTTAAGAAATAAATCAAATTTCCGATGACGTTATTATTATCTGATACTTTGGCCCAGACACTCGACATGAGTGCTTATCGTGCTACAATATGTTTTGTTGCTCAATTAATTTCGTATTTGTTGCGCTATAATAATTTAAAAATGTGCTAACAAAAAATGAGAAGAACTGAATTTAAGCTATTTTTATATTATATATGTATTTTTATATTTCGATAATATGCCTGTACCAATTGAGTTCTTTCAACCGCTAATTATTTAAATTAAGCTCGAATTAACAGCACACGTTAAACATACGAGCAACACGAATTAAATAAATAAACATTTCACATGAAAGTCCCGTGAATTTGTTTACATCGCTGCGTGGGCAACACCTGATAACCAAGTACGTCTGTCTGTCTGTCTGTCCGTCCGTCTGTCCGTCTGTCAATACGTCAGACTAGTCGTTGGGTGGCATTTTCAAATGAAATTCCAACTGATATCGTTGACCGTTCAACTAATTTATGCTACTCTTCCGCAGTGAAGCAGAGCATGCGAGGGAGCGAAAGAGAGAGCGTGTGTTCAGTAAGAGAGTGGGGGAGAGAGAGAGAGAGAGAGCTCACACGATTCTGCTCGCTGATAAGCCACAATGAGAATTCTTGGCCTTTTGGCTTTTCGCCAATTGCAAATAGTTTAATGCAAAATGCAAAGAAAATACTCTAAAATAGCTGGGAAAAAAATAAAAGTTATACCAACAAATAAAAATGTTACACTAAAGTGGTTCAAACAAACTTCTGCTTATATATAGTTTATACAACTCAGTTCATTTTTTATTTTTGAACATGGATTAATTTTTGAAATCACACCACTTGGCTTGGATATTTGAAATTAGTTTTAATTTTTGACTTTTACAAATAAATATTTATTCTAAGCACCATAATAGAAATCTAAAAAAATATTACATCGCAGGTTTTATTTTTAAAGTTAAGTTTGTTTTAAAGTTTTCGAACCATAGAACGGGATTTATGTTATTGAACGTAATTTTTGTTTGAGCATTGGCTCAATTAAATATAAAAAAAATGTTAAATGACTTTATTTATCTTTGATTTTTTAATCATTTTAATTTTTTCGTACGAAAAATCACAAGTTTTGAAGAAAAAAGTTAACTGAATTTTATGATTTAAATAAGAATTATTATGTAATGCTTTTAATCGAAGTCTGACTTCTAGTTTCTGGCTAAAATCGTATATAGAAATAAGTATATCAATTTATAGCAATATTATTTAAATATCTTACCAAGTTAGAAATCTGTTAGCATTCTAATATTATATTCAAACATATACGGCTAAGCTTGCCTATAGTAAACTTCTACACAACGAAGAACATATTATTATAAATTGATTCCAAGTACAAGTCAAGCAATTATTCTATTTATAATAAAATTTAACTATAAGAAAGATTGTTCTATAAATTGCGAATTAAGTATAGGAAAGATCGTCTGTATAGTCTGTGTAGCATATTGACTGACAAAATGATAATACCCCAGTTGCAGAGCATTAACAGGCACAGAAAGAGACAAGTTCGTTGTCAATGTCGTTCGTTCGTTGACGCAATCAGAAGGTTGGGGAGTGTTATGCAGAAGAAAGACGTGGATAGAGGACAGAAGAAGAGAATGGAAAGGGGAATTGGGAACTGGGAACTGGGAATGCAGCTGATGGTCGCGTGGCAACGCAATCAACAAATAAGTAGGTGCAACTTCCGAGCAAATAGAAAATAGAAAACAATTCAATACACGCAGCGTATACGTAATACATTTATCAAGCATACGCCGCATTGAACGCGAAATCAATTGTTGTACAATTTATTAAATGAATTGCAACAAATAAAGGAATTAAAAATTCAAGAAAAATCTGCTGCTGTTGCTGGTAGCAACTGTTGCTGCTGCTGCTGTTGCTGTTGCTGCTGGGAATGACAACAACTGTTTCAGTTGCCGTGCAAACGTTGCGACAAACGGACGCGTAATTTGCCGCGTTCAGAGAACTCAACTGACGCCAATACTAACAATTATTATTATAATAATAATAATAATAATAACAATAACTGTAATTAACATATGTAGAACAGAGCAAATTGTAATTGAAAATCGATTTCAAATGTGTGTGTTTGTGTTTATGTCTCAGTTTGCTATGTGTATTCCTTCTTGTGTTTGGGTTGAGGTTGAAGAGGCTCGTCAGTGGCTGTTTAATCGATAGTCGAGTCAATTGCACGCCTCGAACAAATGTACAACAGAAAACAACAACAACCAGCAAGAAATGTTATCTTTAACATGCCGAAGACTTGCTGCACTAGAACAGAAAATAACTTGAAAAACATTCATTCTTGTTTCATGTTGTAAAAAAATATTGGTAACAAAATTAGTTATTCACATACAAATTCAGTAGATAATTTATTATGAAATTTATATTATACATTATAATTACAATTACAAAAAGTACAATTAAATATAGCATACACAACTTGTCAGTTTGGTTAAGATAACTTAAGAAACAAAAGGATTTTTATATTAAAAGTAAATTTTAAAAGTATAACTTTCATGATAGATATATATATAGCTAGCGATATAATTGCTGGACTATTTTCAAAGTTTATCAACATATAAAGCTTATAAAATGAGAGATTAATTGAGATATCTAAAAAAAAAAAAACAATATTTTTTATACAAAATAATATGATATAATACCCTGAGCCTACACTGCAAAAAAGACCATCTTTTAAAATCAAGAACAAACAAAAAATAGTTATAAATAAAAAAAAATTTTTGATTTTAATTTAAAGAACATTTATTCTTGAAATTAGAACTTGGTCTTATTCGAAATGTGCTTAAAACCAAGATGTGTTCTCTTAATTTAAGAAATTTTTGTGCTCGACGCATTGTTTAGACTAAAAATCTTAGTTCTGAGACCAAAATCTTGATTTAAGAACATTTTTTTTATCAGTGTACCGCTTTAAATAAATATACTGCTCTATATTAACATATCTTTAAAATTAAAAGAATAATCTAAAAAGAATAGCACAAGTTTGAATAAATCGACTTAGTGAGTCGTCCTGATCTAGAAAACATATATAGTACTTTATAGGGTCTGCCTTCCTTAAGGCGTTACGAGTTTCGTGATGAAATTATAATACTTTCTGAGAGGGTATAATAGACCTTTGCTAACTGATAACTTCAAAAGCTTAAAGACCCCGAAAGACCCCTAAAAACGTAGAGTCATCGTCATCATAAGGTTCTCAAAGTTACCCACTTTTTTTCTCTCTCACACACTCTCTCTCCGCTGCTTATCGGTCTATAGTCTCTGGGGAGTTACGTTCTAGTTTCTGTCAGAAATTCACAATTTAGCGAAGTTAGCCAGTGTCATGGAGAGGCGAATAATGCTGGTTATGAAATTGATACCGAACACCGAGCCATATGATTGAAATGTGCGGAAGTTTCCACTTGTCGTTTCAATTAGACAAGTGTATCTGAGGGCCCTACAAAGCCGTCAACAGCACGCAACATTGCCACAGTCGTGCCACAGCCAACGGCAACGTCAAATCGTTGCCAATTTTGTTAAGAGTTAGCCAAACAAAAAAAAAAAAAAAAAACATTTAATTGAATTGAATTCACAGTTAAGCCTTGTTGGAGAACATGACGCTGGAACAGGAGCAATTGATGCCGCCGCCATTGGCTTTTCAGCCTGGTATGGCCATCATTTGCAAGGACATGGATAAGACACAGCTGGAGAGCAACAACAACAACAACAACAACAGCAAACAGAACAAACATAAATCACATAAACACAAAGAGGACAGTCTACCGCTAGGTGAACGCCATTTGGCGGTACTGCGCCAGGAGCTGATGGTACTGCTAGGCAACAGTGGTGTCCTGGGATCCGGCATGGTCGTCAGCATGCCATCGGTGACCCTCAATCTATTGACAGATCCCACGCAACGCTTCTGGATGAACAAGGATGAGGCTAGCTGGTTTGGTGAGTAACAATATAGTGTAGTAGTTCATAAAGTAGTGCACTTGAAGTGTAACCAGTAAACTCAAGCACCTTCTGCTCTTCCCATTCAATTGAATTTAAGCTAAGCAGTGTGTTCCGTGAGTAAATATCAGGTATTCTTCCACTTATCAGTTGAAAGACTGCCTCCTTTTGCATTCTAAGTGTAAGGTCGCTTGGAGCTACTACACTAAAACGGCTGTAGCCTCCTTCTGCAATCTAAGTGTAAGGTCGCTCAGAACTACTACAATAAAACGGCTGTAATAGCCTGTTACTCTGCCTAAATCTACGACCTTCTTTTGACCTGAATGATATAAAAATTTAGAAAACCGATAAAGGTAGTGCAAGAGCCGTTTCAAAGACTGCATGATAAAAAGCACACTTAGTTTTTAAAAATGAGGATTGCCGTTTCTGTCTTTAAAATAAAGTCTCAATGTGTTAGCTTGATACTACTTCTACAGAAGAAATAAGAAAGGAAATCAAAGGAAAACGAAGGAAGAAACTCCTCTAAAAGACGGCCTCCAAGTAAATCAAAATGGATTATTCTTTAGAAAACTAATAAGAGTAGTGCAAAATAAGTGCTCCCTTTTAGAAACAATTTGCAGGTCATTATAGAAAGTACTGTTCATATTTCTTCGACCAAAAATATCAACCTTCAAAGTCAAGAGGATTGTTATTTTCTATCCATGGGAAAAGTTCTCATTATTTCCGCTTGATATCGTTTCTATAGTAGTAAGAAACTTTTCTATAGAAGACTGCAAACTTTTCTAAATAAATGACCTTCTTGTAAGATGAATAGCTATCAAACAGCTGATATACTTGAGGCAATTGATAAGAGTCTTGCACAAAAGGTAGTGCTCTTGTCTGCCTCTGAATGTTAACGGTGACATATAGATTAGGCCAAAGAGTTTGTGTCATTGATAACAACTGACAACTGATAGAACAAAGTAAGAGCTCTGCTACTTGAGAACTCTAACAATAAATAAGTAATACCTTTCTGTACATAAACAAGGAAAACAAGTTGGGATAGTCTTTTGTGGATTACTTTTACAATAGAACTTTCAACTTTTTAATGATCTTTCTTTCATTTTTAACAAAGAACTCTAACAATAAATAAATAAAAATTTCCTATATGTAAGCAAGGAAAATAAGTTGGGATAGTCTTTTGTGGATTACTTTTACAATAGAACTTCCAACTTTTTAATGATCTTTCTGTCATTTTTAACAAAGTTTTTGAATACATTTGGTAATGGATCATAGCTGTTAATAAATTGTGGTAAAACAACGCTAGATCTCTGATACTCTACCTAAAAAGCATTACAAATTTCCTCCACTAAAGTTTAGCATACTTTAGTTTACTTTATCGTCAGTTCTTTCCTATTATTAATGATCTTTCTCGTTTTATTCCCCAGCTTCATTCCAGAACATGGCCTGTCCGATAGGTGGACTGTTGGTTAGCTTCTTCCTGGATCGCATTGGACGCAGATACACAATATTATTGACAAATCTGATAGGTCTAATTGGCTGGCTGCTGCTGGCGACAAGTTTTCTGCACGAGAATCGAGATTATATATATGCCCAGATGCTGGTGGGACGTGCCTTTGGTGGCATGATGATTGGCATGTTTGTCTCCCCCGTTGGCGTCTATTCCGCGGAGATAAGCTTACCCCGGATACGGGGAAGACTGATATTGGGCACCTCCATAGGCTTGGCCTCCGGCATTCTTCTCATGTATGTGCTGGGCTACTTTATACGGCACAATTTTGTGCTTATAGCGAGCATTAGCTGTGCCTATCAACTGGCGGCCACGTTGATGGTGTTGCCCATGCCAGAGTCACCCAGTTGGTTGCTCCAAAAGGGACAGAACGAGCGGGCGCGAAGATCCCTGCGCTACTTCCGTGGACTGCGACGAAAAGGTAAGAGCATCCCACTTCTATACCCATTAATCATAGAGTTTAAGGGTATATTGTACTCGTTGCACTGAAACTTAAGGTTAAAAAGGAACCAGCTCCGAGACTATAAAGTTATTATCATCACCAACAATCGAGTTTCTTCGTCCGTCTCTATGAACACCTCGACCTCAGAGACCATAAGAGCTAGAACAACCAAATTTGGCACAAACACAAAAAAATATTTATTTTTTTTATTATTTTTTTAACTTTTTATTAGTTTTACTCTTTAAAGTAGTGCTGTAAAAATGAATTCTAGCATCGATGATTGTGTAAGAAATTTTAAAGCACTTCCATTCAATGCTTTTCTTGGACATAAATCCAAATATTATATATTGATGATCTTAAAAAAAAAATTTCCTTGCTATTCCGTATTTTTCCTATTTTTGCCTGTTGTATTATTTTTAACGAGTCTTAAAAACGAAGCAAATATTTTAGTGGATTCTAGAAATTGCATATAAATAATATTCATAAAAGAGCCCAAGATTTAAATATCACATTCTTTGCACTTGGATTCCACATTTAAAAAATTGTAAGAAGAATCGTTGAATCTAAATCGTATTACTTAACGATTCGATGAACTTATTTAAAATTAACTTTTAATGATTATTAAGCCCACGAATATCACAGTGCATTCAAAAATCTACCAACCAAATAATCTTACAGATAAAATGTTCTTTTTGTTGTATAACATTCATTTTTATTATTATATGTTATGGTACTTAATCACATAATAAATTGAATAGATATACAAGTGTGTTCCAGAAATCTCTAGAGATTTTGAAGAGAAATGCTTTTGAAAACAACCGATAGAAATTTTGGTTGGTTGGTTCCTGAAATGCTAAAGATTTAAAATTTTCAACCATATTTTTTTGGTATTTTTATTCAATTTAAAGATATTTTAATTCAATTTAATAAATATTAAATTTTGTCAAATCTCTCAAGAATTTTTTAGACATTTGAAAGCAATGGTTTCTTGTTTTCAGGAACATCAACAATTGATTTAGCGCAGTTAGAAATTTGTAGAACACATCTGATAATAATATTTATGGAGGTTCAATTTTTTTTTGTTTAACTAATGCGCCCAAAATTAGGCAGTAATTTTTAAATCGTAGGAGTTTAACATTTATGAATATAAAAATATTTTTTTTTTTCCATTTAATAATATTAGTTATGGTATAAAAAGCTAAATCTTAAGAAGCAATAAAATTTTCAGCAAGTACTTGCAGCTAATTAGTACGTAATTAATAATATCTAATTTAAGTAACTGGTATTTTAATATTTATTTTAAACTAATTGCTGTCTTGACGTTGCCTAGGTGACGACATTGTGCCGGAGTTTGAGGAGGAGTTGACGCAGATGAAGATGACGGCGGACAACAGTCGCGATACGGCGGCCAGTGAGTCCATTGGCCAGGCCATCAGACGTCCCGAGGTGTACAAGCCGCTGCTGATGATGATTGGCTTCTTTGGCTTCCAGCAGGCGTGTGGCGTTGTGGTCATCATTGTGTATGCGGTGCAGATTGCTCAGACAGCTGGTGTCACCATCGATCCGGTGCTCGTTGCCGTCATGCTGGGCGTGGCACGCATCATTACCACCTTCTTTATGAGCAGCATTTTCGAGAAATGGGGCAGAAGACCGTCGGGGATTTTCTCAGCCACCGGCATGGGATTCTGTATGCTGCTTCTGGCCGCTGGTGGTTGGTTTCCCGCCACAGTGGGCACCTTGTCCTGGCTGCCAGTTGTGTGCATTGTGTCGCATATTGTCTTCTCCACAATGGGCATGCTGACGCTGCCGTTCATCATGATTTCGGAGGTGTTTCCGCAGAGTGTGCGCGGCAGTGCATCTGGAATTTCTGTATTCTTTGGCATGATCTTGGCCTTTGTCATGCTCAAGATCTATCCCAATATGGAGGCCTGGCTGGGAGTGGCCAATCTGTTTGCCTTCTATGCCATTGTCTCGTTTCTGGCCGCCGTCTTCATCTACAGCTTTGTGCCGGAGACACGAGGACGCACTCTGGTCGAGATCGAGGAACATTGGCGCATGGGCAGACGGGGCAGAAGAGAGGCTCGAGCTTCGGCTTCGGCTTCGGCTGCAGTTCCCACTCATTTAAAGGATGTCGAGCTGCATGAGATGTTCCTCAAGAAGTAATCGTAGCGAGCAGCTTTTGAGAGAATGCTATCTGTGATGTCTTAAGTACTTACCATATTTAGCCCTGCCCAAATGGCAAATAATCCAATAAACAAATCTTTAATAAATAACTAAATAAATTCAAAAAGTATTCGAATTTTACTTTAAATTGCTGGGTATCATTAAAAAAGAGTTAGCAAGTTAGAAAAAGCGACTTTAATCATTTTAGAATAATTAAAAATTTTAATATTATTATAGCTGACTTATATAAAGTTAAAAACCTTTCATTAAACTAAAAAAAAATAGTTGTTTTCAACATATTAGAAAGTTTAATTGTATTTCTTTATTTCGGAACTTGCAAATTCTTAACTTTTTGACCTATTAATTGAGAACTTCGTCTATATCAAAGTGTCTTCTCTATTTTAGGCAAGTTTAGATAGTCAACGCATTTTTTAGACAAATATTCTGAATTTTTTGGTAAAAAAAAATATTAAATTTTATAAACTTTCATATCAAAAATGCATAGATAGTTTAGAATGGTGGTACATATAACTATAAACTTGCAATTCATCAATGAAAAGACCTAATTCTAAATGCCAGTGTTAAAGAAAAAAGTATTAATTAAAATTTTTTAGTCACTTAACATCGATTAAGCAAATAAATCAATTGTTTGTTAGCGAAAAACAGAGACTACCTCAACTTGCTTGTAACATATATTATTTATTATCTTATTTATCTTATTTATTTTTATATTTTATTATATTTTATATTTATTTTATCTATTACACTGGAAATTGTTTTTAAGTTGAAGAGTGCTTGAAATGAGTTTCTGTCCATACCAAGAAAAAAATATTAGCATATATTATAGAAATATATTAGATTAGATGCTGAGAAATTACTAAAGCTTAGCCAAGACATTTTTAAAGTGTCATAAAGAAAATGAAGAATTTCTAAATCAAACCATGTTTAAAATGTTTGTAGTGTACTTAGAGAAAAAAAAGGATTTAGTGACTTTCTATCAGAAATATTCATCATTACAGAGAAAACTGAAGTCTAGCTAGGCTTAAGTTTAGATTAACAGAGTTTTAAAGCAAGAAAATTTAAATAAAAGGACCCGAAGGTATATTCTCTAAAGTTTTCTAAATCTTTTCCCCTAACTGGGTTAAGTTCAAATAAAGACGGGCTTAGAATAAAAATAATAGAGCCCAAAAATTAATTCTGAAAAGTTTAAAAAAGTTTAGCTTATAACAATTCTCACTTGAACGTTATAAGAATAATAATGGTAAAGAAAATCAGTCTTGAATGTCATTTAAAGTGCATTGGGGCTAGCCAATGATCATTCGCCATTATAGTTTCCTGAGTCAGCTGATTTGACTGAATCATCATCAACCCACTTGCAACACGAATGCATGAACTGCGCATCAGTGAATAATGATAAGGAGAAAAATAATGCAATCAGTCTCTCTCTCGCTCTCTTTATAAAGATAGAGATAGAGATAGAGTTGTAGAGTGAATGACTGGCAATATTCATCATACAGATCAGACAGCTTGACTTGAGCATATGTAGTTGGATTCCACTGATAAATGCTGAAAATGCCATATATATATCATTTACCATATACGGCAAGTAGACCGCATTTAACCGCATTACAAATCAGACATTCAATCATTCTTTTTCCTCTCTTACAAGTATAAATCGCAAATTGAGTTGGTTTCACATGTTACCCATATCAGTAGCAATATCAATATCAGACCAGGCCATTCATTTGTCAGCTACATAAGCACTCAATATGAGATTAGCCACAGCAGCAACTTTCACAGCGAAGTGGAAATACGCCGTGAAAAGGCAGAATATGACTGAAAATGGTATAGCTACCTGAAATAGGAAAATACCAATTTAAAAGTTTCACAACTTTATCAAAACTCAACCGATTTTCAAGCGAAATGTCATTTTGATCATGGTTTGTCCTCTTAATTCATTCTGCATTCAAATTTTGTGCATTTAGAAAATTTTAAATTTTTCGACCATCATCGCTAAGATTCGATTTCGATGCTAAGGGTCCCCCCTTTGAAATTTTGAAAATTAAAATTTTTAAATCTCAAGTTTTCACTTTTAATCAACTCCTTATATCGTAATTAGTATAAAACAAGACTTTAAACTCGATTCTGAAAGCTTTCATTTTTTTGTAAAATATCATGCGAAATTGGTCAAAACTTTTGACTTGTAAAGTTGTCAGATCCAAAGTCTCAACTACTTCAAACTGTCATAACTTGATCAAAACTGAACCGATCATTAAGCGGAATGTCATTCTAATCATGATTTACCCTCTAAATTCATTGTGCAATTTAATTTACATAATTTTATTACAAAATGTTCTCCCTTGATCTTGGTTTCGATTTTAATACAAAGCTTCTGTTATTTAACATTCCCTTAACAGAGTCTCAAAGAAGATAAATTGGCAAGATGGGGGAAGTCCCTTAGGAGAATCTGAGCGAAGTTGTTTAATTATCTCGTTAGGTAATAAAATAGATAAGCACTTGTAGCTATAGTAATTAAACAATTTAGTTACGAGTACTCTTATAAAATTAACCCCTAGCTAGAATGTTTGTTTTTTGTTTTTTTGTTTCACACACACGGGAGTAACAATTGGAAACATGTAATAAACAGTTAACAACTTTAATAATAGCAATTCCAATAACAAGAACAACCACAAACAGTGCAAATTGAATTTGATTGGAAAACGTGCAACGTTTATCAGCTAATCAATTGACTATCAGGCGAAATGTTAAATGTGGGAAATAATATCACTTTGTTGGCATGAAAGCGGGAGAATGTCACTCGAGCGCTTTGTTTACCACTCGAATAGTCTATAACTACATAGATATAGCCAAACATATGCATTTGTATACAATTGTAGAGGGATTAGATTGGAGACTCTGACAAAATGCAGAGTGTATTGCACTTACCCTGGCAAATACAACTACGTAATGGCCACTTGAATGGTAATGTAATTGTTAATAATCAAAGTACATTCCACAACGCAACGAAACAATAAATTGTTAGATTTATTTCACTTTCAAAGATTTCACTGCAAAATTACGAGCGCAACATCATTAACATTCGTTACATAGCAATCATCAATTGCTAGGCTGTAAATAACATAATAGGCGTTGCCACCTGGGCAACGATCCCCAACTGCAAACGCCGCGCAATTTAAATTCAATAAAGTTGGCAACACTGCTGAAAATAGCATAAGAGTCCTTTTAAATATTTTCGTTTATTTGTTCTTATCTTGGTTTAATGTGACGTCTTAGTACAACAATTAGCTGCTATTAATATATATTTTTATATATATAGATACACATATATGCATGCACAAATGTATATATATATATATTTGTATAAACGAATTAAAATTCAAGTTGTTCATTTTTCACTTTTATATATGTAATGTATATACGTTATGTAAACTACCAACATTACAAATTGTCGTGGAGTATGTGTATGTGTGTGTGTAGATTAGTTTATCGTTTAATTTAATGCATTTTAATTCGGATTTCATTCAAAAAAAAAAGTACGTCGCGCGTTTATTTTGAATTGTTTATTTACTTAACATTGTCTTTGTATACGTCTGTTATATAGTTACATATATAATTTATGGTTTTTTTCTATTGATTTGCTTTTTTAATTTAAATTTGTTCATTGAATACATTTTCTTAAATTGTTGTTGTGTTTTCTTTTTTTAATTTACGTTATTTCTTTGTTCCTTTATTTAATGTATTTATGTATGTAGTATATTGCTTATGAAGTTGTCAATCTTTTATCTAGGCATATCTTTTTTGCATTCGTTATGAGATTTTTTTGTTTGTTTGTTTTTTTTTTTTTTTGTTCTTTCTGTCGTTAATTAATCATTTGTTTTCTTGTTGTTGTT
Source organism: Drosophila innubila (assembly GCF_004354385.1). Classification (NCBI taxonomy): domain Eukaryota; kingdom Metazoa; phylum Arthropoda; class Insecta; order Diptera; family Drosophilidae; genus Drosophila; species Drosophila innubila. The sequence continues at coordinate 4,752,294 of NC_047626.1, read as the reverse complement.
CTTGTTTTATTTGGTGTATTCATTATTTAAAAATCTCTCAAAGGGCAGTTCACGTTCCGCATTCAAACTCTCAGACATCAGTTTGACGGGTTTTGTTTTTGTTTTCTTTTGTTTCGTTAATATTTTATGTATCGTATGCAGTACCGTTACAATTTCTAAGCCAAAAAAAAAAGATCATCATTTAGTATGTATATATAGTTTCATTATACGTATGTACTCTATATGTATATATATATAAGTTAATGTATATGCAGTTTATATAAAATTTCGGTCTAAACTCGAGTCGTATATATAGTATATATATTTAGATTTGTATATATAAGATGAACGCATGGTATATGCCTATGTAAGTTCTGGAGAAGAAGAAATGAGCTCGAAAGTATTTTCTCGAAATTACGAATTTAAGTAGATGCATATATAAACCGATTGGAAAGATTTAGCGCCTTGCTCTTGACCGATTATCGACCGACTATCGTTTATCGCTTATCGATTAACTCTAAATTTGCTCAACTATTTAATTATTGTTTTCTGTTTATATTCATTCAATTTGCTATGCATTTTGACAAAAAAAAATAATGTTAATATATGGTTTACCTGGTTTCGATTATGCGTAAGAAACTATTTTCACTAATCAGTTTTGAGGTTCGATTCGTTAAATTATTTTGTTTTACTTTTTTTTCTTATTGTGTTGTTTTTTCCTCTCAGTTTTTCATCCTTTTTTTTCAATATATAAAAAAATTGTTGGTTGTTTTTTTTTAGTTTTGTTTTTTGTTCTTATGCTAAACACAAAAAAAATTGTATGCGTCGTCGATTTGTAATGCATTATAAAAAGATTCAGTTATCGCTAAACATTTATCGATATATTTATTTAAAAAAATTATGTGTATATAATATATATATATATATATATTTGAAGTATATATTTCTTGAACAACATTTCAAATGTATGTAAGTAGTTTTCGTGAGGTTCCCTTTAAATATTATTACTATAATATTGTTAATTATTTTTGTTTTTATTTTGTTTTCTTTTTTTGCTAATTGCGCTTCTTCTGTTGCTTCTCGTTTTTGCACAAAAAAAAATGTGTGAAAAAAAGTATACAACAAAATTAGCTTGGCTGCTTATGTTTAATAACAAAAAGTTCTTCTTCTTTGTTTCTAGTTAAAATATTAAAAAAAAATCAATATCATTATGTATGTATATGTATTCGCACTACAAAAAAATATATAGGGCTTTACACATGCTCAAAAAAAGTTGATTTTTAAAAAAATACCAAAAAAAAATTATCTTATTTCATTCTTTATAAAAGAAATTAATTATTTTTACTTTTATTTTTGGTTTTTTTTATATTTTTTTTTTTTTGGTTTTTTTTAATATTTTTTTTCGTGATTTTCTTAACTTGAACAATTGATGAGACCCTTTAAGCTATGTTTATCGATTATTGGACAAGAAAAAAATTTGCATTCGCTTAACTAGAACTATTTACGAGACGAGACCTCTAAGTGCTATGGATTAATCCGATATTTCGTTACAAGCTAAGGCTACGACTGGTTGAGTAATCATTTTTTGTAATCTGACTGTCGAAAACTGTGACTGTGACAGTGACTGTGACTGCGATTCACTAGCAAATGTCAATGACATTAACATATAAATGTGTGCTGTTTTTGTATATGCATATATTTATATGGGGCTGACATCGGAGTGATGCGAGAAGCGTTGAGAGAAGTTTTGGAAGTCAAGTTTTGCTTCTCGCTCTTGTTTTGTTTGACGTTTTACTTCTCTCTTAGTTCGTTTTGCTATTGTTTTTACTTCTCTTTATTCTTTTCGCTTTATTTTCTACTTTACTTCTCACTTTCTAGCACTAGTTTCTAAATATGCTGCTCAGTTTCCGTTTTAGTGTACTGCTTCTTTCTTTTTTATCGTATGTAGTGCTTCTCTGTTTTTTACTGGCTTCTCTCTAAAATTTTCTTTCGACTTTTTTTTATATTTCTTATGCTTTGCACTTCTCTTTACATTCTAGTCTATAGTTTCTCTCATCAACTGTTCATTTTTAATTTATTTCACTTCTCTTTTTATCTAACCTACTTCTCTACTCACTTCTCTCATTACTTCTCGCACTCCACTTTTTGATGTCAGCTCTTTCAGCTCAACTGTTATATTTGTATATTTATGAATATTATTTTTATTATTAGAAAAAAATTGATTTACTTTTGTATATTCTGATTTTTTTTTTTTTTTTTTTTGCTATTTGTATTTCGTATTTGTTTTGTCTTTAGAATGTTTCGTACTCAGCACAACCAAGCTGTAAGTAGCCAAAAAAAAAATTTTTTTATATGCTATTTAACAATAATTTCTTCATTTTTTTTATTTTTTTTGTTGATTTTTTTTCTCATTTTTTTCTTAGTTCTTAAATGCTATTTGTAGCCCTAACTGGGCATGGATTCATCTTGCTTTTTATATTTAGCAATTCGTTGTTGCAACTGACGTTACTTGCAAACAAATTTGGCTCTTTCCACCCTTGCAGATTATAATCTATACTCTTGAGCCTTGACCAGGCTAATGACTTGTGTTTATAGCCAGTTCCATAATTCCAACTGCAAGGGCATTAAAACTTCGAAAAGCCGAAGTTTAAGAAACTAAAAAACTATTCTCTTAATGCAAAATAAGAAAAACCAATCAAAATTAAAGTTGTTTTGGAAAGTTGTTTATTTATATTATGTAGGTTTCGATTCAAAATTTGTATATTCTTCGATCAAATTGTTAAATCATTATTAAAAATAAAATAAAATTTTGATATATGTGTGAGAGTTTGTATGTGTGTGTGTGAGTGTGTGTGTGTTTGTTTACAAAATAAAAGATGTACACATTTTGTTGTTTGTTTATTCGTAATGCACAAACTAAAAGACCAAAGTCAAAATCAAAAATAGAATAAATTAAAAAAATAAAAATTTCTTTATCAAGGATATAGAAGAAGAAGATCATAATCAACGCATTTCTGTGCGAACTGTTCTCATATCAAGCTGAACATTGATTTTTGTAATTTCAATAATTTCATTCACATAATTAATTGTGGGCGTGGCATTGTTCACATTCATTGGCTTAAAATCAAAACAAAAAAACAAAACTCAAAAAAAAAATTACAATCAAAAAATTACAAGCAATACAAATTGTAGATTTCTCTTTTTGTTTAAACGCAACCACGCCCACATTTTTAGTTGATTTTTGGACTTGATGGATAAATAATAAAAAATAAAATCAAATTAATAATTTTGCATTTCGTTTTGTGTTTGCTTTTCTTTTCTCTTTACATTTTGTCAGGCATTTATCACGTGCTTTTTTTTCTCTACGCTTCTTTATCATATTTTTCCTGTTTCGTTTTAATGTGTGTGTTAAACATGCTCAAGTTGTTTGGTTTTTTTTTTGTTTTTCTTTATAATTATGAAAAAAATTGTTTTTATAAACTATGAAAAAAAATTTGTTGTAATTTTGTCTGGTTGAACAGGCTACGGGGGGGAAGGGTTGCACCCCCCCAAAATAAGCTGCACATTTGAGCCGCCCGCGGGCAACAACGGGCAGTGCTGCCCACACCCTTTATCTCCTCCTCTCCTCTCCTCTACTCTCCACCTCCACCTCTTCCACTTTCTCTCCTTCTTCACATGTCTCTATATAGTTGGTAAGAACAGCCTGAACTTGAGCATGTTAACGATTCTTTTTTTTTTGTTGTTGTTGTTGTTATAATTATAATGTTTACATATATGAAAAAAAATTCATTTATAAATTATGAAAAAAAAAAAAAAATACAGATCTTCAGCTATAAAATATACATATATATTAGTTAAATAGATACATATATGCATATATAGTTCGGTAAGTCGGTTTAGACACAGAAACAGAATAAATCGATATAATAATTATAATATTCATATAATAATAATAATAATAAAAAAAAACACATCTTAAGCCTTATATATATATATTAGTTATATATGTATGTACGTATGTTTATATATATATCGATTATATATAAATATATTTGGAAAAAAAAATTCATTTGCCTAAAGTTAAGCAAAAAAAAAAAATAGTGGATACACCTCACATTTTCCATTAAATTATAGTATCTATATCTTTTCGCTTTATATAGCCAATCCTGACGCGTGTCTGTGTGTAGTACTAATACTAATGTATTTATTTACTATTACATAAAGAAGATTCCTCCCAAAAAAAAAAGCACAAAAATAAAAAAAAATTACAAACATAAAATAAATGAGGAACATTTAAAATTAAACGAAAAAAAAAGCAATCAAAAAAAAAACATATATAGTTGTTTAAGCTTACAGTTGATTGGTATTCGTTGAGAACATAAAGATAAATGACGCTAAAAAATGATCCACATGAGTGTGTGTGAGTGTGTGTGAGTGTGTCAGTGTGTGTGAGTGTGTCAGTGTGTGTGTGTGTGTTTATATATATAGTTGTATAGGTCAAGTCTATTGCCAGTTTAAGGTTATGTCTGCCACAAATAATTGCTAGCTGACTTGCTGCTGCTGCCGCCGCTGCCGCCGATGTTGTTGCTGCTGCAGCTTGCTGTCACAGCCAGCAGTTGTTTGCTGAAAGCCGCCGCCACTGCTGAGCAGCCTGTGCTGTTGTTGCTGGTTGTTGGTTGTTGTTTGTTGTTGCTGTTGTTGTTGTTGTTGTTGTTGTTGTTGCTGTTGTTGCTGTTGTTGTCCACGTTGCAAACCGCTAACTCGTTGCGCCGACAAACTGAGGCAATTGCTGCTGCTGCTGTTGCTGTTGCTGCTGGCGTGTGTTGACAAACCTAGATTATGGAAATTGTTGCTAAGGTTGCTGTGATTGTGCTGCTGTTGTTGCTGTCGTGGCAACTGCAATTGTTGTTGGTTGTAGCTGAGCGATGGATTGTGTTGCTGTTGTTGCTGGCGTTGTGCATTGCTGCTGTGTGTGTAATGATTGTTGCTACTGTGTTGCTGTTGTTGTTGCTGTTGTTGTGGCTGTTGTTGTTGTTGTGCAGCGGCGGCATTGCTCAGGCGTGGCAGCTGACCATTGTTGTTGTTGCTGTTGCTGTTATTGTTGAGATGGTGTGGCGACTGTTGCTGTTGTTGTTGTTGTTGTTGATGGTAATGTGAATGATATTGTAACATATTGCTGATGTTCTGACTTATGTGATTGTTGCTGTTGTTGCTGCTGCTGCTGTTGATGTTGCTGCTGCTGCTGCTTAGGTTGTTGTTGTTGCTGTTGGAATTAAAGCCGCACGCCTGCTGATAGAATTGCAGTTGCTGCTGCTGCTGCGGCGTCAATTATAAGTAGGGATAATGATACTTCCGGCGGTACAGTCCATCAAGCAAATCGGCAAAGTTCTCACCTACAATTTTCAATTTGTTTTTTAAGAGTACAAAAAAATAAAAATAAAAAAAACATAAAAAATTTATTAGTAAACAGTTAATAGCATAATAAATAAACGCGTCTATTTGAAAAAATTGGCATTCATCAAATATATATATTAAAATTTAAGCTAAATTTAAGTATTACATTTCTCTTGCTGTTCTTTTTATCAAGTGCTGCGACAAAAAACCCTAAACTAACTTATAACTGTTATACTAACTTATGTAACTGTTATACTAACTGTAACTTAAGAGGACAGAGATAATAACAGACTTATATACACAAAAAAGTAGTATTGATTTTAGTGTGTGGTTAGTGTGTTTATTTGTTTTGTTGTTTTCTTTTTTTTTTTAATGTATTACGTTAAAGGATTTTGTTTTTTTTTTTTTCTTTGTATTTGTTTCTGGATTTAGTTTTTCTGTTACTTTATATATATATATTTTTAGAAGTTTTTGCGAGTTTTGTTTTTTTTTTTTGGCTTTCAGCTCGTCACGTATTTCTTTTTTTATTGCTGTTTTTGTGTAAAATTTTGCTTTACGTTTCGTTTAGCCGGTTTTGTTACACGACCGTACAGAAGAAATTCTTGGAAGATTTACGTTCTCGTGAGGAATTTTATAATTTCTTTATTCATTCATTAAACGTGCCATGTTTTGTTTCATTTATATTTCAATTGGGATTGGGAATTTTGTGGAAATAGGAAGAGTTAAAAAACAAGATAAAAGCGCTGCTATGGGGGGTATTTTCTCTATGAAGATGATATGTTATACATAGACACAAACATATACATATTGAAAAATACATATATGTGTGTGTTTATGTGTGGGTGTGTGTGTTTGAAATTTGCGTGCCAAACGTGAACAAATTAGTGATAAACGAACCATCTAAAAAGTACAAATTTGAACACAATACATGGGACGAGCTAAGTTATAAGAATATCAATATTATTATAATTATTACAATTGTTATTGTCTTCATTTCTTTTGGTCAATTAAATGCTGATGAGTGGATAGGCAGTGAGTATGTTTGTTTGTGTGTCTTTGTGTGAATGATCGGACAAAGAATCGGACAATTATTGAAATTATTTCGACTTCAGCATTACATAAAGTCAAAATTCGCTATATGTATATATATTTAGTGAAAGTTATACAAAACGTCAAAAAACACACATAAAAATATAAGACAGCTTCAAGTTAAAGTTGTTTTTTTTTTTTTTTTTTTTTTTTTTTTTTATATAGTATAGTTAAGCGCAAGCCAAACTGATCAGTAGCAAAAAAGTTTGAGAATGTTTTATGAAGGCAGCTCGTTTAGGGATCTTGCGCAATTTTTTCATCTTTTTAGAAATTATTTTTAGTTAAATTTACATTATTTTTTTGCAATTGGAACTTTTTCAAATAACGCTCTAATTATTTTAGAATTTTTATCGTTTCCATTCTTTTCTTTTTTTTTTTTTTGAGAGAGAGAGTCAAATAAATTACGAATTACATTTTGTCTGTATCGTTATTAAATTTGGATATCAAGGCTGTATGAAAGATGAGAAATTAATAATAATGTATGGAAAAAAAACATGGCACGTTCTGAAAAGTTTCAATATTTTTTTTTTCTTTTTTTTTTTGGAATTGTTAAATTTTGCAGCATATGGCGGAATTTGAAGCTCGCATTGATAGTAAAAGAATAAAAATATTGTATATAGATTTGAGCTGTGTCGATTATGTTATGTATTTGTGTGGATAGAGGGTATGTAATTGCTTAATTAGGTGTATGTACGTCAAGTAATGTACTAATATATGTATGTGAGAGGCTGGCAAAAAAAAATAGTGCACGAAAGCAGCGCTAAGAGAAGTATTTTTAATGCTCTTTAAACTAAAAGATAGAGAAGTTTAATAGCTTCTCTAGACAAGTAAAGATTGTAACAGTTTAAATGCGAAGTTTTCAAGGATAAGCATTAAAAGAAAATCCGAAGTCTGAAGAAGTATTTTGCTTCTCGCTTCGCTTCTCTTACAGCAGCATTAAAATTAGTTAAAGGAGAAGTGTAAAAAAAACTTTAAATTACTTCTCGTCGCGCTTCTTTCGTCTGCAATATGCATTGCCAGCCAGTGAAAGTGTCTGTATATAGTCTGTCTGTCGTTAAGCTACTTAAACTATATATATATTTATATATATATTTAGACTCGTACTTGCTTAAGTGCTCTCAAAAAAAAAAAAAAAAAAAATCAAAGAACAAGAGAATTATGATTATGATTATCATTAGGCATAGTAGAGAATATAAAAGGAATAATTACTATCGAGACCAAAGATAGCATCGCAAATAGCATCGAATAATGAGCGTAATTTTTCCATTGCTCCGTCTATAAAAAAAAATGAAAAAAATAAACAAATTGTACAACTTATTAGTTGTCGGCGCCAACTAAGTATTTTTTTTTTTTTTTTTTGTTATGGTTGAAATATGTTTTATAAATTTTATAAATATTATTTGGTTTTTCTTTTCATATTTTTTTTTTTCGTTTTCATGTCGTCAAGAAAAATCAAAGTCAGTAGAATTGATAAAAAATATATAGTATGATGAAATGAGTTCGGGGTTAGTTGGCTAAATGGGCGTGGCAAACAGATAATGCCGAGACCCGGTTAGTGCTTCTACTACGGCAACAAATGTTATATATAAGAATACAAATACTATAAATATAGATAAAACACAAACTACTCGAATACTAAAGGCAATAAACTAGATAAACTTTCTTTCGATTGATTATGTTAAAATAAACTATCCTCAGCAAATAATTCACAAGTATAAATTAACTAAAAAAAAAAATTATATGAAAAAGACATAATATCAGAGACGTACGTAAATAAACAACAACATCAAATTAAAAAAAAAAATCGATTTAACTGAGAAACAAAATCACGAGTCTAACAAAAAAAAATATATTAAAAAATTTTGTTGCCTGGTGTGGAGAGGGTAATAAAATAGGGGAAGAAGCTGCACAGTTAGAATGAGTTATGAGTGTTTTTTTTTTTAAATAGTTTGCCTGTTGATTTAGAAAGTTTTTTGTTTTATAAATTTAATTAACACTGAAACAGCAGGCACATGTAAAAAATGTAATTTAAATAGAACAAAATACATGTTTATATAGATTTATTATGGTTTATGTAAGGCTGATAGGCGTATGCTTAACGGCTAGCACCAAAAAAAAAAAAAAAAAAAAAAAAATATATATATAAACATTTATAAGAAACACTTGTCAACACTTGTTTCAGGCATGTCAAAAAAAAAACAGAAAGAGAACAAAACCAGTCGTACAATGTTTTGTATGATTTTTTTTATGCATGATACACTTGCAAAAAAATATGAAAAAAAACATACATTTATATAGTATTTGAACAAGTAGATAGAGATTATATTTTTTTGTTTTTCTTTATGTTTCATACTCGTTTTTGGCACTGGAACCGATAAAGGGGTGTTTGGTTGCCTTTATTTTTCTTGTTTTTAGCATTCAGTTTACTTTAAGTTTTATCGCAGCCAAAAAAAAAAAAAAAAAATAGTTCAACACTTTTTCAATTAGAGAAAAAAAAAAAAGAATGTAGAACAGCACGTCGATAATTTGCACATATAAAAAAAAAACAAAATAGTTTTGGGGGCTTTGGATTCAAATGTGTGATCGTGATCGTGATCGGGCTGGTTAATCGATCGATAACACTTTGAAATTCACCCCGTTATCGGCCATGAGAGTGCGCGCATACTTACCATGCGCCACGCCTGCTTTTCATAACAGTCATTAGTGTCCCTGTCCCTGTCTCTGTAACTCTTTCTCTCTCTCTCTCTCTCTCTCTTTCTCTCTCGTTTTGTCTGTCTTTCACAACAAACTCAAGTCTGCAGCATTCGCGAGCGCCATCTGTCGTCGGTTTTGGTGAGCAACAAAAAAAAAAAGGAGAAAAAAAGTACGGCAACACTCACACGCACACACACACACGCACGCACGCTCACACACAGAGACACAGTCACACGCATACGAATAGAACTTGTTGTCCCGTTGTAACAATTTTTTTTTGCTTTTACAAACAAAAAAAAAAATAAAAAAAAATTTTGTTTTTTTTGTTTTGTTTTGCGTTTGGCTTTTTATTTTTATACTTTTTCATATATATACATCGAGTATATACTAGATATACATATATATGTATTTATATAGTCATATATGTATATATATATACATATACATATGTGTGTGTATTTAGATCATTGTTTGTTGTTGTCGCTGCTTGTTGCTCGGCGTGGTTGTTGTTGCTTTTGTTAACGCACTACAAACTAAATAATTTAAGATTTAACGCTATTCAGATATAGATACGTTATATAGTCAGTATATGGTATAAGCTATAACTATTTGTAAGATTTTTTCTTTTTTTTTTTATAAATTTATTATTATATTTTGTTTTAAACTTTATGAGAATATAAGAATTGTATTTGTTTCTTGGTTATTGTTGTTGTTGTTGTTGGGGGGAGTATAAATTGAGAAATCATAAATGTGATACGATTGTGCATTAATTGCTTATAGGTCAGAGAGGGATGAATATATAGTTGTGTAACAAACAGGGCAACGCTTCAATTTCTTTTGATTTCTTTTTTTTTTTTAATATATATGTATATATATTTATCGTTATGTCCGTACTGAGTTCATTTTGGATTCATTTTAGGTTCATTGCATTTATGTATCTTTCTTTATGTATCTTTATCGCTTTCTTTAGCATTCCACTTTAAAAAAATGTTCAAAAAAATTTGCACGTTGCTTTATTTAAATTTCTTTTTTTTTTGTTTGTCGTTTAATTGTTTATTGATTGATGTTTCCTTATATTTTTTGTCTTGTTTTTTATTACGTGGGGTATTTGAGTTGCTTTCAGTACGTTGTTTCACACACACACACACACACTTCACAGTTGTCTATGTATATGTAAAAAAAATAGATATATTCATATGTATATGTGTGTATTCATTCTATATAGCAATTGCTCTCTCTCTCCCTCTATTCATTTCGTATAGCTCCTTTTAAGCACAAAAACAGAAAAAAAACGATGTTATCGTTACACAGTTATCGATAGCTCCTGATGATGCTGCTGGTGTTTAATCGATCGTTGTTTAAGGTTCTACGGCACTTGGGTTCGATATTTTTTCATCTTATTTGTTGTGTTTTTTCTCTTATCGATCTGGTTTTCAGTTTATTTTCTCTTCTTTTACTTTTATGCTATGTTTTATCGTGTTGTTGTTGTTGTTTTTTTTTTTGTATGTATGTGTGCTAAGGTGCTGTGGTTGTTGTTGTTGTTGTTGGGGGGTGGGTGGTTAGGGGGTAGTTCTAAACTAAATCTGAAGCGTTGAAAAAGCTTACAAAAAACTGTTTTCTTTTCGTTTTTTTCTTCAGTATTTTTTTACCTTTTTTTTGTTTTTGTTAGTATTTTCTAAAGTTAATTTTAATTTTAAAAATACGCAATTAATTTTTATCCATATTTTTTTTTGTTTTTTTTCCAAGTTTTGTTAAAAAAATCATTTTACACTAATATACAATTCAATTTGTTGTCGTCATTTGTTGTTAGTTTATATATATATTATTATAATATATACATAAACATATAATCAGTGTTTGTTTTTATGTTTATGTGTAATTTACATTAAAATTAAAAGTTAATCAGGAAAAACAAATATAATAATTGCAACAAGAAATTGTTTTGTGTTTCATTAAAAGTAGAGAGTACTTCCTAAAGCAAAATAATTAAAGAGAACTAAAAGTTTAATATAACTATTATATTAATTCTTAAGTTGTTGTTGTTGTGGTTGTTTGTATGTTTTTGTTGTTGTTGTTGTTAGAGCTGTGATTTTGCATCTTATGCTGTGGTTTGTCAAAAAAATATGGATATATATATATAGATTGTATATGATATATATACATAAAATTGTTATGTATAACTGGTCTGTTGTTTGGTTTTTTTGTTTGATGTTGTTGTTGTTGTTACGTTGATTTGCATTATTTTTTTTTTTTTATTTTTTTTATGATTTTTTGTTGTCGTTTTTTCTGTTGTTTAGATAAACTTTTGTGCATCAAAGTAGGGATGCGTTTTTTGGAAGCGCTGTTGTGATTTGATTGATCTACCTCTGTGAACCATATTATTGAAGCCAGCGGCCATGTGCGCTGGTGGTGGAGGTGGTGGTGGTGGTGCCTGCGGTGGTCCCATGCCCATTTGGGACATGAAATGCGCCGCCTTTGCCTTGCCATGCTCCTCGGCCAGACGCACCGACAACGGCTGTGATCCTCCCTCCGGTATGACATTGTTCAGCGCCGAGATTGCCTCCTGTGCCTCCTCGCGTTTGTTGTAGCTGTTGTTGTATGTTTTTTTTTTTTTTTTTTTTTTTTTTTGTAGTTGTCGATAACATTACGATAGTAGATGCAAAGATGCAACAAAATCAAAAATAAAGAGAAAAAAGAATGGTAATGAAAGAGAAAATGATTAAAAAATGTTGCGTTATGAGAATGCGTTAATGATTACAGAGTTGTGCCTTTAAGCATTATCATTACTTTTTAATTACCATTGAAAAAAAGTAGTGCTAATGAAATTTTATTTCACTAGCATTGAAAAAAGTATTGCTAGTAAAAAGAATCAATGAATAATTTGTTTTAAGCATTAAATATTGCTAATGAAATCGTATGTTAATTAGCATTAGCATTGAATAAAAAAACAAAAAATTTGATACTTTAAAATAATGTTAATAAACGTTAAAAATATTTTAAAAATTAAAAACATTTAAAAAAATACAATTTTGTTTTTAATTAACGTTTTTATTAATTTTTAACATTTTATTTTACATTTATTAACATTTTTTTAAAGTACCTAATTTTAATTCAATGCTAATGCTCATTAACATCCGATTTCATTAGCAATATTTAATGCCAAACACATAAAAATAATTAATTGATTTTTTAAGCATTACTAATTAAAAAATTTTCACTAGCACATCTTTTTTTCAAAGCTAGTGTATTGAAATTTCATTAGCACTAAGTTTTTTCAATGCCAATGAAATGGCAATTTCATTAAATAAGTACTTAATTAGGCCCGTCTCTGAATGATCAAGTGTTGGTATTATCGATTTTTTGTTATTGAGAACATGTATATCGAAATACGAAACTATCGTTAGCTATTGAACCGTTTCAACTTACCGTACAAATGCCACGCCCCTTGGGCGACCGGTGAGCTTATCACGCAATATATTCTTCTGCACAATGGAACCGTATTTGCCAAAAATGGTGTCCAGCTGATCATCGGTTATCGTGCGCGGCAGATTGGTCACATACAGATTGGTATCCTTGATGGATTCACCGCCAGGACGCGCATATGAAACCTTAATGAAATTGTAAATATATGATTTAAATTTAAGAATTGGCTAATTTGCACTTACCTTTAGCCGCTTGTTGCGCACTGTGATGCCATTGAGCACTTTAATAGCACGCTGCGAGTCCATTTCGGATGTGAAGTCCACGAAAGCATAACCAAAACTGTAGCCAGTCTATGAAGTTAAAGAAAACAATTGATTATTGCATCAATTTATAGTCAAAAATATTACCTAAACAGCTGTTAAAGCTTTAAACATTAAATTAAATACAGCTGACAGCTTTAATAAGCTTTGAAAGCACTTTAAAATTATCTTTATAATGCTCTCTCTTTTACGGCTCAAAAAAAACTATGATTGACAGCTTTTAAAAGCCTTCAAACATAATAACATACATAAGGATTTAGTTGTTAAGCTTCGAATTGCATTTTGTTGTGAGTATTTAAAGTTTTTTTTTTTCAGAATTAAGCACAAACAATTTAATGCATTAATCTATGTATATAAAGTTGTTTGTCCAACTGGCTAAGCATTGTACAGGCCAAACGGCTCAAGATACAAGTTGGAAATTTAAACACAACACAGATATGATAAATTCATCGGAGTTAAAGACGGCGTTTTGACAAATTCGCCCTACAAGTGTGTTAAAGCTTTTTCTAGTTTGAATGCGCTTAAATGTGATAACTTACCTTATAGTCTCTCATGATTCTGCACGTGTTGATGGGTCCAATGGCTCTGAATAGCGCATACAGTTCGCGATCAGTCATATCCTGCGGCAGATAGTTGACTATCAAATTGGTGTTGCTATTGTTGCGTTGATCGTTCATCATATGATCATCGCTGCCACCGCTGCCAATCGATAGACCGCATAGATTGTTCAGCGAATTGTTGCTGGCCATTGGCGGCATATTGCAGATGTTGCCGCCAAGGGAATTGGCGCTACCGCCATTACCGCCTGGGAAATCATTGTAACCGCGACGGGACGAGGAACTTGGAAATGTAAATTCTGTGTCCTGTGGTGAGAACGCATAACGTGACTGTAATCAAATTAACCATACAAAGATATTCTAATGTTGAGAGAAGGCCTCATAAAACGCTGTACTTGTTATTTATCATTTTCTTTGATTTTTCTTTTGGGGAATGTTGTGTTAGAGCGGGACGACGACTCGATTGGATGGACTCGATTAAAAATATAAGTATTATTATCTGTTATCGATAAACATTGCAGCAGCATCAACAACAACATACGCTCTCTCTCTCTCTCTCTCTCGCTCATGATCACATTCATACAAGCTGTTAAAAACTCTACAAATTGTTAAATGCATTAAATTAGTTGAAGAAAATTCAATAAAAATATTTGAATGTAACGTTCATTTGTTTAGAATGTAAAACGTGCGTACTTTATTTTGTTGATTTTTAACAGTTACAGTTACAGCTACTCGTACTTAACAGTCGCATGTTAACAGCGCTCTCACAGCACCTTTACATTTTGCTCGTTACGTGCTTTATGATTTTAACAGTTGCTACTCGAACTTTAACAGTCGCATGTTAATGCGTTTTAACAGCGCTCACAGACGCTAGTGCAAAATATGTTAAGAGCATTGGAATTGAAAGCTTTCGCTGTGGTTGTATATGAATATTGCTTTGGGTATTTGTGTAGGTGTATGTGTACGTGTGTATGTGTGTGTGTGTGTGTGTGTGAGTGGAAGTGTGGGAGTGTAGTATATGAATAACTGCAAATAGTTAACGGCATTCAGCGTTGCATTTAAAGGTTAAAGGGAATTGCAAAGTGTGTGAGAATAAAAGAAGCAAAAGAAAAAGCCGCTTAAGGGCACAGGTGTATGTGTGTGTGGGTGTATCTGTGAGTATGTGTGTGTAAGAATGTGTGTAAGTGAAGGTGGAGGAAATGAAAGTGCTTGGACAGCAGCACAAGGCCGCAAAGTATGCAATGCATTTTTTCTATATTTTTTTTCTATTTCTTTTTGTTATTGTTGTGGTGTTGTTGCTGTTTGTTGTTGTTGTTGATGTTGTTGTTGCCTGTTTAGTATTTTATTGTGACTTTTGTTTAGTTTTCTTATGTTTAGTTTAGTTTCTTTATCAAAATGCAAACTTCAAGTTTAAAATATTATTTGTATCTCTTGGTTTTTTTTTTTTTTTAATTTTATTTTTTGTTAAATCAAATATGTTGAGCATCCACAAAAAAAACGATTTTGAGATTAAAGATTCAAGCGTGTGCCCCAGAGCGTTCAATGAGACAAACTCAATAACATTCAACTAGAATAAATTTAAGTATATTGAATAAACATACAAAACCGAAAACAAAAAATTTCAATTATCAATTGCAAATGGCATTATTTTATTTGATGTATTCATTTTTTTTTTTTTTTCATTAGTCTGTATTTTATTTTTGCACATGCAATGAAATTTGATTTTGATTGATTTCGAACTTTATGTTCAAATAAAATACAAAAATTTATTTGTTTTTTTTTTAACAGTGTGTGTAAATACGTACCATTCCTGATGGCAGTGAATGTGACATGCCAAATACACGCCCACCGCTGTTGAATGATCGTTTGATTGATTGATTGAAGAGGAACAAAATAATATTAAAATATTAGCATTTCTCGGTATTGATGTGATTTCATTCAATTGTTAAATAAACATTATTAAAATATAATAATATAATAAGTGGTGGTTATAAAGCGCAATTTACTTTTGGTTCTTTGAAATGAGTTTGATGTATGAATGGATAAATCTTATAGTACTAACTTAAGGCTTAAAACAAGGTCAGAATGAGCTAATGAGTCAATGATTGAGCACTGTTAGCTCGCTGTTAATAATCTAACAGCGTGCTGTTTCAATCAATCATTGACTTCATATAATAACTAGACGTTATCTTATAGAGCTTACGAACTAATCAGAGAAGTGTATTGTCTGCAAAGAGACATCGAACAAATTTGGCAAACGACAACTTTTAGCAACGTTTTCGCAATATTCTCACAATGGATTTCTAAATGAGTATATAGAGAAAACGTTGCTTAATGCCTTAAAGACATTATATAGTTGACTTGCTGATTGTATATATTGATTTTGACTTTGA